>NC_059426.1:86853955-87453955 GCF_021028975.2 Sphaerodactylus townsendi | reverse complement strand
ATATCTATCAATACAGAAATAATTTCAGGTGCTCTTTTCCCCATACAATACCTTCTTTCTGATCTTCAAACACAACCTTCTTTCTGATCTTCAAAAAAAATCATTATTATGTCCTGCCTTTCACTTGCATTCATATCTAAATTAGAGACCATCACAACAGTATTCTTTTCTGGACATGACCTACTTATGAATGATTTGCATCACTGGTCTATAAAAAGGCTTGAGCATGTTTGTGATTCCCACTAAACCAATGGCTGTTGAGTACATTTAGGATTGCTCTTGAAGGCTAGACCTGCACTAAAGACTTAGCCAGGTAAGGCTTGAGCATGTTTGTGATTCCCACTGAAACCAATGGCTGTTGAGTACATTTAGGATTGCTCTTGAAGGCAATCCTACGCCGGCAGAATTCTTGCCGGCATGGGGGCGCATGAAGGCCCATGCGGAAACGGCCCAAGAGTTCTCTTACTCAGCGTTTTTAAAGGCAGAGATTATTTGTGTGTGTGTGTGACACGCACACACAAGAAACTTTTTAAAGTTTAACATAAGTAGAATTTTATTAAACCCCTCAGGATTAGGAGAGGAGAGGATATTGTTAATAAGAGAAGAAGCAGATTTCTTTACAGATATGAAGACACTTTCAAAGTTTAGCACAGATGGTGTTGGGCTGATAGTTAAGATTTCAGTTGGTCAAAGAGTTCTTAATGTTTTAAAACAGGTCTCCAACCTATGGCCCTTCAGACATTTATGGACTACCATTCTGATCAGCCCCTACTAGCATGGCCGATTGGTAGAGCTGATGGGAATTGTAGTCCATGAACATCTGGAGAGCCATAGGTTGAAGATCCCTGCTTTAAAATGTGATACTTTCAAGATGTTTCACAGATTTAACCCAAGCTAGCACCCAGAGGTTCATGAATAAATCACCTTAGGGTGAGACAATGATTAGCCAGCTCCATTATTCAGCCAAGCACACCTTAGCCCATGGAAAAAGCACAGCTTCCAACCTCTTTCCTCCCTCACCCCATCCTTTGATATACAAGATAAAGACCTGAAGTCTTTGAAAACTCCATTTTATGTGAAGCAGTGTCTTAGTTCTCATGTCAGGAGAGCAGCCATTAGAAACCAAAAGTTGGATTTCTTCTTATGGTGCCTCAAGATCAGAACCAGACAGGGTCTCTTTGCTTCACAGCTGTCTGCTGGCCCTTTTTTAATTTGAAAGAAAATTACATAAATGGCTCTAATGCTTTCCTCTTTCTGTGATATTTAATCAGCATGGGACGTAATAAAAATTATGAGTCACTTGATCCCTTTCAATAGATGAAAATATGTAAAAGGTCACTCTTCCCATTTATTTCCCAGCCACTAATGCCTTTGGGTCTAGTATATAATAAAAACGATATGTAATTATTATAGTTCTGTGTCAAGATTTTTTTTACTGTATGCAATAAAGTTAATCACTAAATAAAAGAGAAATAAGGATTCAGTTGAAGACTTGGTAGGTTATTTCAAGTCAATATATGAAATGCAGTTACCTGCCACCTTGTGTTTCCACTCTCCTCTACCCTTTCATTGTCCTCAAATAAACTACCAGTAGACTTCTTGTCAGCATTGAGCTGATGGTTCAGAAGTTAGACTTTTTCCCTGGACACTGGAATCAATGTAGTTTAACAAAAGGATTGGGAGTGCTTAAATATCTGCTTAATTTATTTATTGCTTCATTTATCATCCACTTTTATCACAAAAATTCCAGATGATCGACAAAAGCTGTTTTGTCTTGTATTTGCATATAATGTTACTGCAAGGGTTCTGCTTGAGCCCCTATCTAAAACTATCCATACTCTCTTAGGCGGATTCCGCATAGGCCAAAAACAGCGGTGTGAAAATGGTGTAAAAGGGTTTAAAATGGTGTAAAAGGGTTTACACCGTTTTCACACCACTGTTTTTGGCCTATGCGGAATCCGCCTTAGTGTCACCTAAATTTAAAAACTGAAGTTAAATAAAAACTTAATTTTAAATTTAGTGCTGAACGTTTGGAAAAGGTACCTCGTGTATTTTTTTCAATGACTAGTGCATCAGGACAACTAAATGATTTAGATGTATCATTTCAAAACATGACACATTCTGCTGCTTGAACACAGATGCCATGCTAGAAGCTTCATGAAGTAGAGAGTCTAATGATTTGCTTATTAAATTTGCACTTATTGAACAAAATTGAAACGAAATTTTAGAGTTTAGTGCTGTTGCTCATTAGCGCTTACTGTTCTCAAGACTGATAGAGCAATTCTAAGTACCATTACTTTCCTTTGAACTTACTTGGTCATCTTTGGAAGCCCTGCTTTGATCACCCTCACCATCTGAGGCTTTGGAGATAAACTTTTGCAACTTTTTCAGAACCTAGCAAAATACCCCACCCCCACCCCCCCAAAAAGCAACCAAGCACTGGGTCATTACTGACTTTGGGTGAAGTCACATCATGACATTTACAAGGCAAACTGTGTTTAAAGGGTGATTTGCCATTGCCTTTCCCAGTCTTCTACACTTTACCATCAGCAAGCTGGGTACTCATTTTACCAGCCTTGGGAGGTTGGAAGACTGAGTCCGCCTTGAGCTGGCTGCTTGAAACCAATTTCCATTGAAATGGAATGCAAATTGTGAGCAAAGCTTTGACTGCAGTACTGCAGCTTAGCACTCTGTGCATGCCCCCCAGCCCCTCCCTTGTTTAGTTTAGGGGTTTGGGGTTTTTGTTTTTTTTTGCTCTGTTGTTAGGATTT
Source organism: Sphaerodactylus townsendi (assembly GCF_021028975.2). Lineage (NCBI taxonomy): Eukaryota > Metazoa > Chordata > Lepidosauria > Squamata > Sphaerodactylidae > Sphaerodactylus > Sphaerodactylus townsendi. The sequence goes on along the minus strand of NC_059426.1, from coordinate 87,451,184 downwards.
AAAAATCTGGCCTGAAATCTAATACCTAAACAGTTCCTCCTCCCATTACTTGTTTATTTATCTAAAATGAAAGAAAAATAGGGCTAACCTAGCAACATTACAGCAAACCAAAAAAGGAAAAAGGATGCCATGTAACAGCTTTATTGTTTTGGAACGCCCCTACGTGTTTCACTAAATAAGTTCATCAGGGAGATCAGAGTTCCTTTGTGCCGACTCTCTCCATATGAGTTGAGTTGTATTGTTGTTTGATTCAGGTTGCAAGAAAAAGAAAAGCATTTGTTCTTCAAATATTGAAAAAACAGAAGGTAGAGCTAAACAAATGTGGGCTAAAGCAGTGGTTTCTAGGCATAGTAAGTACCCAGAGAACAGCAAACTCCTTCATCTCTTTCAGTAGTGCACTTTGTGATTGGATCATCTACAGTCAGAATGCCAACCCACTGCCAACCGAACATTGCAGTACATAAGGATGTGTGAACTGCTACATATCAAGAGGTCTGCTTCTCTAATGCTTCCCTCATTTTGGGCATGAAATGTATGCTGTGGGGCCAGTCTTGCTTTTGGTCAGTCTTGCTTTTTTTATATCTCAGTACAATCAACATCTTTGCTCGTAGGTTGACTAGGACAGAACTGTTCTTCTAAAACTCGTTCACTGACAAACATCACTAGGTCTGACTCGTGCTTTTTGATGCCTGTTCCACAGCAGGGCCCAAAATGTCACCACTGACCAAGAGAAAAGACTACTTCAGCAACTCCGGGAAATTACCAAGGTCATGAAGGAGGGCAAACTCATAGATGGTATCTCCCCAGAAAAAGAAGCAGAAGAGGCTCCTTATATGCAGGACTGGGAAGGTAAGGGAAACTTGTGTTTTCTAAATCAAAGATTATGATTTCTTAGAGGAGCTTGCATGGGAAAGCTCGAGCAACTGACATACTGTAATTAAAATCCCTGCAGTTTCAGTCATATAGTTGTCTCAGGTTCTTCTATTGTGGATTGTTGCAGCATATGTTTATGATTTGTTGGGCTACTCTTCAAAACTGGGAGAGGCAGGAGGGCAACAGAATACCACCAGGCCAGGTTCTCCTGTGTACATGGGTTCATAGGGCAACAATTTCTGGTGTTGCATCTCTCAGGTGTCTGTTTTGACATCAAACACATTTGTCCCATGATCCATGCCTTAGGGATTCTACAGGGCTGTGAGCATCCTGTTAGCAATGCTACTGCTCACATGCTGGGAATCTGATTAAAATGGAAGTATGTATTCTCAGCTTGCATCCTAATCTGTTAAGTATAATAAAGATAGAACTAGCATTATTTCTAGATTCAGATGTTATTCTGATTTGCAAATTCTTTGACTAGATCCAGAAATTTTATTAATAAGATGTTTGAGTTGTTGCTCCACCTGAAACACATTTATTTTATGCCCCCAGGTTATCCAGAAGAGACCTATCCTGCATATGATAATTCTGATTGCTTCAAGCACAGACAGGACACTGTCCTTGTGGAGTATCCTCACCCAAGCCAACCTTCTGCTGAAGAGATAGCAGAGAGAATGGAATTTGTGGATGATGATGAGTGTGCATGTAGTGAAACCCTTTTGTCTGCTCTTGTCACAGTGAATAATGACCTTGTGTCAAGACAAGAGAAGGAACAAGCCACATCCACTGATCACAGTCGGGCCAGCCAGAACTTTGAAAAATGCCAGTGTTGTCACTATGAAGATGACCACCCTGTTGTTATAGCAGAGAATGAAGGATTCTACCTTGAAAGCTGCAGTGAAACAGAAAACCTGGCCAAAGAGGAGCTGCTAGTGGATTCTGACCTTGAAAACAGTGCATCCAAAGACCAACATTATACAAATCCTGACAAAATTGGCATGCTGCGGAAGCGAAACACAAGAGGAACTGAGCTGCTGGGAAAGTGAGGATTGTGTGCAGTCACGGCACTTCTGCTGACTCTCATCTTTGCCCACAAGAAAAAGGCTTATCTTCCCCCTTGTTTTCCAGCTGCAACTGGGGCTTAGCAACTGCTGCTTACTTGCAATTGGTGATGTTCCTTGTCCGCTAGTTAGCCCAGCAAAAACAGTATCTCTGCCTTGCATGTTATAGCCTCCCCAGAAATCAACACAACCAGGCACCCTTCCTTCCAGTTTACTGGATCCTGGGCTTAAAACTTAACTTCACTGCATGTTTGATTGCTGTACAAAGTTTAAAAAAGAGTCAAATAGCAATTTTCCCACTAAAGTTCTAACTGCTTGGCTAAAACGTATGTAATCTATTAGCAGAATGGTTAGGCATGATCAGGTGGCCCAGTTCAGGCTGTGCCTTTTGGGTTTCTACAAAAGGTTGACAGATTACCAATGGTTTAGATTATTGTGATATTTTACCACTAGAAGGACTTTTTGATGTTTTTCTGCAGGCATCGGACTGTCTATTATGTTTTCATCCTGCCCTCTCTGCCAGGAACTCGGGCATTGCATCAGGTTCTCTTTTCTTCATCCTATTCCTTGCACCAGCTCTGTGAGATTGGTTGGGCTGAGAAGGACCCATTGAGCTTCATAGTAGTGTAGGGATTTAAACCTGGTTCTCCTAGGCTTAGAGCAATACTGTCCTGTCCTTCATTTTCATGCAATTGATTTTGGCATATAGGCAAACAATTTCCCTTAAACCAGATGAGTAACTTTCTCCTTTTCTCGTGCATTGAAATGAAATACATCAGGGGACCGGTTTTTCTAGATTATGAATGCACATTTAGCGGAATGAACCAATTTATTTCACCTGGCTTATAGCCCAGGATTTCAATTATGATTCACAGCTTGTACTACACAATTATGTAACTTTGAAACTAATACTTTCAAAATTTTACTTTAGCGTATGAGCACTCAAGGGTCACACACCACCACCTCCAACAGTCAATTGATTTAGGCAGAGAAGAAAGGCACTGACAACAGGCAATAGTTGCTATTGGACAGCTCAGGTAGAAGCATCTGCAGAACATCACATCAGAAAGCTGTCATGGAATAACCCCAAGGAAAGCCCCAGAGGACTTCCAGGGAAAGGCAACTGGTAAAGGTTCAAGATAATATGGATATCATTACAGCTATTATAACTTTTTAAAATATAAGTAATCATACATTATTAACCTTCTGCGATAGCCAAAACATGTGACAATTAAGTAGTTTTTCTCTCTTTTCCCCCCACAGGCTATACTCTGGAATGAAAAGTGGCCTCTGTGTGTGTATGTGTCTCTTAATGCCTTTCCTTTCAGCTGGTTTTCTGTTGGGCACAACCAATACACAACAGAACAAGTTCATGGAAAACATTGCATGCACGCTGCCATTTCCCATGCACTCTTAAAAGACACTGTTAAGGGTTGGGGATCTTGAAAAACTGTGGAGGATGCAGGGCAGGTGGTGGGGATACAGTGGGAAAAGGGAAATTATCAAAAACTCTACTCTTCCACACTTGTAAAGGTCTTTGCTCCCTCCATGACAAAGAAGATAGGGGTAATTTTTGCTACTGCAGCTCTTCAACCTCCGTTGGAAGCAGGGTGTAGTAGGAAAAGGGGAATGCACTCTTCCACAATACCACTCCATTTGCAGTCAAATTCAATCCTACGTAATTGGTTATATTTATAATTTAAAATAGTTGCAAGTTAATTTGATTAATGAAAAGGGACACATGTGCAATGATAAAGACTTTCTCCATTATTAGTTGTTTCCTATGCAGTGTCATGACCATATCACTCGTTAAATACATCATACAGATTTAAGCCCCACTCCCTTTTCCCAGTGGATTATATGGAATATCTTGGGTAGCAGTTCTTAAGATGCCTTTTCAGGATAATTCAAAGAGTAGGAATAATTGAGAATACATGACTGATGGTAAAAGTTCCCTTTTTTCCATCCAGAAATGAAGGGATGAATGTTTCCTCAAAAATGCAATTGTTTTTGCTCTACCTGATAAGAATGAGCTGTAGTAAGAAAGGAAACAGTGACACTAGGGCAATATTTGTAGCTTTTGCTGCCATGAAATCTATTTTGTGGAAACTCCAAATTTTTAACACTAGATGTTGAGGTCAACAGGAATTGTACCATTTATCAGGGTCTATTCCAGGGATATATGACTTGGGTTATTCCCAGTCTTCCAGCTTTCAACAAAACCTGCTTTAGTAAAAAAAATTGATACAGCACTATTTTATCATACATGTTTGAATTTGCAGCATCCTGCTTTGAAATGTAGGTTGTAGCACAAAGGCACAGGATAGGAGGAAATATTAAGTGTATCTCTGAAAATTTATTACCATACTTATTTTACGTGAATAAAACATTGTACATACATTTAATTGTACATAAATGTGTATTGTTTGTGGCATAATAAGGCTGGGATGAAATACAGGTTTTTTTGTGACTGGTGTGGAACATGCTTACTTGTGCCTTTATATTATGCCATTATAAACAAAGTTAGCACATTAATTTTTTTATAAGAACGAAGATGTAGTAATAGAGAAATATTCACATGTTGAATTTCTATCTACTGTACTAGTATTAAAGAGGCAGAAATCTTGTCAAAAAGAAAAAAGAGCCGTGCTTTCCACTGATACAAGATGGAGGACTTCTGAAAAGACTGCAGCAGTGAGGAAACACTACGACAACACTATTCTTTTCTCTTTTGTGCCAATAGAAGAGTTTATAGTGCCAAGCCATGTAGCCTCTTGTTGCTGCTTCTTTTCATCAATGAGTTGTAATCAGCTCTATATTCTGGCAAAGCCAATACCCAAGGAAAGGAAGCAAACGTTCCATCTGTAATTGTTCCTTTATGTTTTATTACTTTCCTATTTTGCCTTGTAGAATAGCTGTGCACACTTTTGCTTCTCCATGTGTTAATAATTGCTTTTCCCCTTGCGAATAGAGCAATTAATGAACAATATGTTTTATTTTTGATTATTGTACTTTGTGATAATAAAAAGAAAATAATGAAATATTGCTTATGCTGTAAAAAGAAAAGCAGCAATTGAAGCCTCCACCCTTGAAAAGCAAGAACTGGTTACGAATCCTTTCAGAAGTATGTTTTGGGTAAACAGGAAAAAAGTAAATCAACTGAGAAAGCTGGGTTTTTTAAAAAAAAATAGGCAGCATAAGGTGGGGAAAAGAAAATACAAAAGGCAGCCGAAGTAAGGCTTTGTAAGTCCACATGTAGACTATTGGTATTGTGATTCCATTTCCAAATGAAAGAAAACCATCACCATTCAGTTTAAAAAACAGAAAATGCAGGAATCAGTCAGTTGATGACAATGCCACTGTGACTTTCTGTTTCAAAAAAAGACTATTTCAGAATAATCACTAGCATGGATGCAACCATTATTAGAAAAGTGCATTATTTTAGGATATGTGGTAATAGGGTTGCCAGGTGTCTCTCCCCCCCCCCCCGGCCACTGGCAAGGGGTGGGGTGGAAGTAGGGTTGTCAAGCTGGGAAATTCCTGGGGATTTGGGGACCCTGTGGACGTATAATGGGACCTCAGTGGGGTATAAGGCCATAGAGTCTCCAGGGGAACTGATCTTTGAAATCTGGAGATGAGCAGTAATTCCAGGGGATCCCTGAGTCCCACCAGAAGCTGGCTACATGGTAAGTAAATAATAGTAATAGAGAACATTAACAATTCTTTGAAACAAATTCAAGTTTAATTGTTTTCTACACAGCTTTTCCGTATTGACATATACTGTAATCTCTACGACATACACAATGTAATTATGTGAAAATACCAAATTAGTTATTATTACACATACTGATAAATAAATACATTTGCTTTAGAATAACAAAGTGTTTCTTTAAAAATTGACTTCATAAAAGCACATTTTCCCAGATTTATCTAAAATTCCTTATAGTTTGAAACAAAAAAAATGCCTAGCTGCTCAAACAGGACAAGACAGTCTTGTGCAAATGGACGTAACACATTCTAAGCATTATGCAAAAATACAACTGCTTAAAAATTTGTTCAATCCTAATTATTTCTAGCCTACTCCCCACACCCTTTTTCCCCCTTCAAACTTAATTTACAACAAATTGAGACAGGAACATTGTCAGATTCTACTTGAATTGTCATTGGTTTGTTGTTTTTAAGAAAGGCACAGTGATGAATTAGAACGTGTTAGCCATACGAGCAAGGGCTGCTAGCAAACGTCATTCAACCAGCACCTGCTTTGTTCTGTTATGTACAGTTTAAAGTATACTGGAGTTAAAAACAGCACATTTTTGCAGAAACAGTAATATTGCAGACATTCTATGTTTCATTCTGCAAACAGGTACACTTTGCGAATTGGTGTATTTTGTATAATTCAGAGGCCACTTTTTAAGTGTTAGGACAGATTCTTAGGTAAACTGAAGACAATAATGCTGCCATGCCAGTATGGCGCCTGAATAATATTTTGGGGAGAAAAGTCTTGGAACCAATGATAATCCAGTTGTTAGGAAATACAAGATGTATATAACTTTTTTATATATATCCTGCTGGTTTTTTTAACTCACGCACATACAGTATTTCCCATCAATATCTGAGAGAGTTGTGTTCAGTAATCTGGAATATAAAGCCCTGATTCAAAAACTTGCAGCAGTGTTTGTGAATTTGTGAATTGATCATAAACTTCCTGACAATGCTATGAGCACTGAGAAAGCAGGAGTTTAGCCAGGATAAATTTTCAAGAAATTACGGAACTGGCATTTTAAAAAATAAACAACATAGAAAAAAAATAATGGCTTTGCCAACTTTTTTTTTTTTTTAACTTTCCAAGTAGAAAATCTCTTTTCCAGCACTTGGCTATGGAGTTTACTCTGTACTCATAGATTATGACACTAAGAGGAAAGCAGAGGCTGGAGACAAAGCTGCAAGAATTCTGCTTGGTCTCATTAGCTGCCCAAATTCATGTTTATCAATAGTCCTGCATATTTCCCCATGTGGGAATACTGGGATCTTTCCCTAGTTGTCACACTGAGTTTCAGGCAATACAAAATTATGAGGGGGTTGACTAGGGATACTTTTATAATACCAGCTATGCATCATCTGGTGAGGAGATAGAGGGGTGATTATGTGATAAAATTATTCCTGTTAACTTCAGTTAAGGAGAGAGGAACAGGAATGGAGATCTCTAAAATCAGTTTCCCTTTATATTTAAAAAAACACAGAGAAAATTTGATGGTAGGGAGAAAAGATCAGTACTACACTTTTCCCTGGTATGTTAGTTTTCTATGGATAGGGATTTTCATATGAGAGTGTGTAAGAGAAAATATTCAAACATGAAAGTTTTCCCTCCAAACCTGCAACTTCACGTTGGGAAGTTTTTGTCATGTGTCCTGGTGTTTGTGGAGAACAGGGTCACACCTCTGTAAGCTTTTAAAATGCAAAAAATCATCAATAGTATGTAAATGACTGTATAAATGGATCTGGCTCCAACCTATCAAACAATTGTTTTTCCTTTATTTTATATTGTTGGAGTTGAAAATCATAATCCTAGATATTTTGATTTTAGTCGTCAGATTTGTCAATGAAACCAAAAACTCAAGTAGCGTCACGGATTGTGCTACTAAATTTTGGCATATGTAACTGCAGTACATTGCACTTGCTTTTAAAAAATGTTTACCTTGCAGGGCCTTATGCTATATCTCTGAAAAAGCTGCATTTTCGGGAAAATTCAAAAGTTACTGTTAAAAAGGAATTTCATCCCCATTTCAATTTGCTGTTTTAAAATGCCAGGGAAATTACGTACCATTTTTTTTAAAAAAAAAAATAGCCTGTATGCTTTCAGTTCCTTGTCTTCTGTAGTAAATCTTTAGTCCTCTCTAGTAAAATCAACACATTTTGAACTTTTTAAGAAACTTTGTTTTCAAAATTAGAGACAAATCATCCATTTGTCAATATGCTTAGTTTTTAGTTTTTGGGGGGGTTTTTTGCAACTCATGATCTTTTGGCAAAAGTTGCAGTAGTTGTGTATCAATCAATAATATGAGTAAAATGTTCATGACTAAGGCATGCTAATCATTTGGCCAAATTATACAATATTTGTCTTGTGGAATATATTTATTATAATGGCATAGAATCCATGAAAGGGTAAAAAAAAATCACTTGGAAGTGCTGATATTTTTTTTACCCTTTCATGGATTCTATGCCATTATAAATATATTCCATAAGACAAATATTGTACAGTTTGTCCAAATGATTATTATGCCAGTCTAAAAAACCCTGGTTAAGATTTTTTTTAAAGGTTTTAGGAACTGTTTTAGAGCAATGCATTTTTCAGATGCCTTAACAGAAAACCCTTTCTACATCAGTTTGTCTGCTAAAGACCCCTGAACCTGTGAGTGAGAAAAATGTATTAACAGAGTTTAAATCTTGGGTGCTGTGTGGTTTCCGGGCTGTATGGCCGTGTTCTAGCAGCATTCTCTCCTGACGTTTCGCCTGCATCTGTGGCTGGCATCTTCAGAGGATCTGATGTTGGGAAAGCAAGTGGAGTATATATACCTGTTGGAGTGTCCAGGGTGGGTGGGGAAACCTTGTCTGTGAGCAACAAAGGCGGCAACCAGGTCAATAGTTGAGGGCATCTGAATAGAAGTATGAATAACAATGAAGACTATAGCCTGGGAGTAACCCTGTAGATAGCAAGGTCACTGGTGGGAGCATCTGAATAGAAGTATCCTGGCCTTTCTTTCTTTTGTCTATGGTCATCCTGTGTTTGTGTGGAGCTGGTTTGACACAGTCTTGACCCTAGTATTTTTCAACACTGGCAGCCAAGTTCTGTTCATTTTCATAGTTTCTTCCTTCCTGTTAAAATTGTCCATGTGCTTATGGATTTCAATTGCTTCTCTGAAAGCCACTACGTCAGACTACACAGAGAAGCAATTGAAATCCATAAGCACATGGACAATTTTAACAGGAAGGAAGAAACTATGAAAATGAACAGAACTTGGCTGCCAGTGTTGAAAAATACTAGGGTCAAGACTGTGTCATACCAGCTCCACACAAACACAGGATGACCATAGACAAAAGAAAGAAAGGCCAGGATACTTCTATTCAGATGCTCCCACCAGTGACCTTGCTATCTACAGGGTTACTCCCAGGCTATAGTCTTCATTGTTATTCATACTTCTATTCAGATGCCCTCAACTATTGACCTGGTTGCCGCCTTTGTTACTCACAGACAAGGTTTCCCCACCCACCCTGGACACTCCAACAGGTATATATACTCCACTTGCTTTCCCAACATCAGATCCTCTGAAGATGCCAGCCACAGATGCAGGCGAAACGTCAGGAGAGAATGCTGCTAGAACACGGCCATACAGCCCGGAAACCACACAGCACCCAAGTGATTCCGGCCGTGAATGCCTTCGACAATACAGAGTTTAAATCTGTTGTATTCTCAATCTCTGGTACATGATTTGCTTCCGATGAGTATTTATGTTAAGAGTGCTGGGTTTTTTTAACCAAATCAATGAAAGCTCCAATTAATAAAACAAATATAGGCCACACTAAGGCACTGGTCTACAGACTCCCAAATTATAGAGCTGAACTAAATTCAAAGTAGTAATTAAAGGAAAAAGAAACAAGTACATTTCTTCTCCACAGAATGGACACAAAAGGAACATCTCTCCTCTCTTAATAAATGACTCACACCACCCTTCTCATAGTTATAATGAAAGCACCTCTCAGTCACCAATGTCTATTTGGCCAGTTTAGAATCCCTGTCATTCCCCTCAAGTACACACATAGATGTCTCTTGTATATATATATGCACATAGTACACAGTAATTATATATCTTTTTTTGCAATGTATTTCTTTTGTCTGTGATTTCTTTTTAATGGATATAGAAAGGCATATGAAATAGTTCCAGCTGTGCTAATAGACATACTCTGTAGTTCTGGCCATCAGCCAATACCCCCATACCCAACTATATTTTATTCCAAAATAGAAGCTTAAAGAAGCAATAATGGAATGTGGAAAAGAAATGGAGGTGCTTTCTGAAACACTCTTGAAGCCCTGGGAGAGATGTGGGGATGCTGTGAAGCAATCTGCAGTGGAGAAGTGGCAGATGGGGAAAGTACACTCCCACATCGAGGCTTCTTTTTAAGGTGAAAAAAAGGTATGTGGAGGATGAGCTACATGCATTTGCCTATAGAACTGAGTTTGACCCAAAGAGTGTATTATACACTGCACAGAATATAAATCGTACCCAAAAAGTTATAAAAGATCTATGCCAAAATGTATATATGCAATGGCAACACTTACACGGGGGGGAGGGGGGTCTTCTAGAAATGTAGAAGTAAAGGCACAAACCTCAGGCTACTGTTCAGTGAAAAAACAATGGTTCTGGCAGAGCAAAAGTCATAGAACATCATGTCCTATATGGATTTTTTTAAAATATCATTGAATCCTTCAACTATATCAACTAAATTGATGACTTTGGAGTGGCACTGCCAGCATCTGACTTCAGACTATTTAATAAAAAACAGTTTGATAGCAGACCAAGAATCCAACAATATGGCCAGAGCTGCTGAGTGTGTACAAACTTAAAAATTTTCTTCAGGTGAAGTGACATTTATGTACATTTTACTACGTATCAAGCAAAAGTTTGCACAATTTGGAAATCTGATGTATAATTTTGTGATCTTGCAGCATATGCCAGAAAAAATGGCATATTTACTTCCTCTTTATTCACTGATAAGAAAAACTTTGATTAAAGCTTCCCATGTGTAATCAAAAGTCAAGCAAAAGTTCGCACAATTTGGAAATCTGATGTATAATTTTGTGATCTTGTAGCATATGCCGGAAAAAGGGCATATTTACCTCCTCTTTATTCACTGATATGAAATTCTTTGAATAAAGCTTCCTATGCTTAATCTACACATAACATCTGAAGTATCTGTCCATACATAAATCTATCTATTGTTCTGTAAGGAAAGAAGGCACTGAAAGCATAGCAGGCAATTTTAAAAACTATTTAAAAAAACCATTGAGTGTCAGATATGGGGGACAAAAACAACTTACGTGGAGTTGAAAATCTATTCAAAAAAAGAAAACTATACTAAGGATTCTAGAAAAAATAGATAAGCATGAAGTTGCAGCATAAACTTATTAATGACAAATCTGGGAACAATATAGAAGGGATAGAAATGGAATATAATTTCTAATGTGGTCTACTAAGCCTGGTTTAATTTATTTGCTTTTCATTTTCATTCTTCAGGGAGGACACAGCTATGTGTGCCCTAATCTTTCATTTCCCTAACATTTACACAACAATCGCCTTGACATTTCTGTGGCTGGAATAATGCCACCTCTAAGAAGAAAGCTGTGCAAAGATAAGAGATTGTCATGAACAAAGGAAAATACAACAGCTTTTATACTCTTTCCATTCCAGTTCATCTAAATAGCATTGTTCATCTACAGAACTTTGCTTTTACTCCTATGCGGAGTTTGGACAGAGCAAAAAGTGAATGGTAAATGTTGGGCAGAGTATGGGAAGAGAAAGACATTATTTCTACCACTACCAACCCAGGTACTCTAGCAAAATCATTTTACTAATCCCAGACTTTCATGTCTCATTGTTCTACACTGACCACCATACCTCCTCGAGAAACTGATGCAAAAAAAGAAGCAACTCTGGCACTGAAATGGACAAAAAAATGGATCTGACATCTTTTAAACCACTAAACAAAACATTGCTGAATGGAGCTCAAAATTGTTCCACTTATTCACATGTCCACAAATTATAGTTGCACAGAACTAGCAAAGGAAAGTAGATAGACTGCTCTATTCACCAGTGACATATAAATCAGTCTTTAAAAACGTCCAATCTCTGTGGTGATACAACAGTATCCCACAGGATGCATACACCAACATTAACTTTTTACCATACTCTCAATATTCTCTAGTCACTGGAAGCACCTTGGCAATAAAAGCTTATTTCTCCAAGGTAAATGCATTATGCTATATGCATTTTCTACCTGGTCACTGGAACTGGGTAATATATTGGCCAAATCTTTTGAATTTACACTTTGAAAGCGCTGTTACTGTTCATTAAGGCTCTTTGCTCTGTAAAAGTAATTAACAAAGCACAAGCCCTTGGGCCTGTTGGAATTTGCTTGGCCCACTATTTGTAAAGATACCACAGGGGACAAAATCACAGAATGGGGAAGATTCATCTGATTATACAAAACTCCAAGCTGCCCCCTTATCCAGAATTCCATGAAGTTAATTAAAGATGCAAGTCAAAGAGATTTGGTCTGAATTTCCTCATTATATAGTGTCTGGTAATATAAAGATGCTGTAAAGAGGGCTTTTTTTAAAAGGCCCTATTCAGTAGTGACTTTTCTGTTTGCTGGGGACTCATGTTTCTAAAGCTGTTCCGTCAAATTATGTGTAAAAATGTGAATGTCTGCAATGCTTTCAAATAGTGTATGCTAATCCATATTCTGAGAGCCTTCAGCTCTTATTTATAAATCTCTCATTTCCTTTTGCTTAACTTTACACAAGTATAATCACCCAGGTGCCTTTTTCCATCTATAATCTGCCACAGTACAGAAATCAGACAGACGTCTCTTTATTCATGATCATTCTTTTATATTTCTCCATGGCTAGGAGACACCACTTCTTTATATTATGACAACTGAATAAGATGAGTTTTGACAGGTGAAAAGTTAAGTGGAAAATAAACATGATATGCTGCTCACATGGAGAATTACAACTCATTCCGTATTTTTATGCTGGATTGTAAGATAAGCAAATATTAGAATTCAAATATTTTCATCCATTAATTTTAAAAGTAAAATAACACCATTTTAAAATACCAGGAAATCCCTCCGAAGTAGAAAAAACTGTCTCTATGGATGGCACATTCACACTGTAATAAATATTCAGCTACTGTCTATGAAAATGCTTAAATGATTATAAGTTTAGTATGTTAGACACATGAATTTATACTAAAAAGGACAAGAAAACATTGTAGTTAGTAAATACTATAATAGTTTTGCTCCTTATTAAATATGGCTCAGTCAGTAATATACTGAGGCCTTAAGCCAAAAGATTAAATGAACACATAAAGCTGTCCTATTCAATGTCAGAACTTGATCCATCTACTCTACCCAGTGTTGTCTACTCAAACCAGCAGCAGCTCCCAGGACTACAGGCAGGAAAAGTTCATCTTGACTTTGTTGTCTTAGATTCTCTATCTAAAGAGCTGAACCAAGATCTGCTGACAAAGTGGGTGCTCTACCACTGACCAACAAGATCTTTTAAACATTTAATTGCTTACAGTGATGCAGCATATCATTTCTAGCATCTGTATAGTATTTGGAAGGAAGGGATTTTTTTCACTTTGAAAAGTAATAGTGGGGTTGCATGTGAAAGTGAGATTTAAATTAAAACAACAATAGAAATGACAGCTTGGAATATTAGTGACTTGTGCAACATTAATTTGTGCTTCCTACCTCTTTCCCACCCATTCCCCATCACAACAAAAAAAGTCATCAGCCCCCCCATAAAGAATATCACAAATCAAGTTCACCTGGCATTGAGATTAAATGCTACCTTTGTCAGGTTTTTTTAAAGTGCATCTTTCTCATGGTTTTGCTTCTAAAGTGGGTGATGTGAAGCTCTCAAGGTATGTGATGCGATCTTGAGGTCTGCTTACAGCCTCTGAATACTTCTTGAACTTAAAACAGATTTGCACTGCAGTAGCTTTCATGGATTTAGGGAAAAATATGCCACTCCCAATAGTGTTTTTGCTTTAGCCACATTACAGTACATCATGTCACATCTTCATAACAGAACTGAGGACATAAGATAGGATGTCTATTTACAGATCTCTGGTGCCATTTGCAGAAAAATAGAGAATAGAAAGAAAAATAATTCCAAAAGTTCTGAATTTTAAAATATTTTCTCCCCAGCAAGAGGGTTGGTCCTTCACAAAGCAAATTTTACCTGTTCCATTAAAGTATGAAACATCAGATTAAATCTGGAATTTCTATTGTTGTCTTCTTATGGTGGTGTACGGCTTTGGCTGAGTAAGATTCAGATATAACCTGTTCACTCACAAGCCAACTTGCTGTCAAAACTGGACAGAGCAATAGCAAAGGCTTGAAGTGCACACATTGGGTAATTGTAGTCCATAGTGAAAATATCCTCAGCTACACGGCCAAACTGCATCACTATGTAGTCAGCTGAAATAAATACAAAGAAACACAGGAAATCATCAATATAACTTCTAGACAATGCAAATTCTGTTATGTAGCACAACATAAATAAGTTGGAAGGGGGAAAACTTTTCTTCTCGCACAAGCATATTGAGTCATACCATTCATTGGCCTGTCATAGTTAACATTTCCTTCTCTGAGTTGAAGAAGCTCTTATGGGTCTTGTGTGTATGTAAAGAGCCATCAAGTTGCAGCCAGCTTTTGGTGAGATTTTGGATGAGATTTTCAAGGCAAGAGATAACAGAGGTGGTTTGCCATTGCCTTCCTCTGCACAGCAATCCTGGTATTCCTTGGAGGTCTCCAATTTAAATACTAACCACAGCTGACCCTGCTTAGCTTCTGAAATCTGATGAGATCACGCTAGACTGGTCTATTGAGGTTAGGGCCATATGGCTGTTAGGTTAAGGTATTTCACATCACATACTGCATGATCCTTTAACTGCTCTAATTAAATGTACTGAATGTAAATGCAAAATCAGCCCTAAACTTTGACCCTGGAGGCCACCACCCACACGGAAGACCAAAGAAACGGTGGATGGACAGCATTGCTGAAGACATGTGTGCTGTCAACCTTACCCCTGAAAATGCCCAAAATCGAGCTATTTGGCAAAGAAAATGGGAATTCAGCCCTAGAAGAAGAAGAATGTATGTTCTGGTCCTATGAACCAACCAATTTTTTACTTTTATTTGAAAAATGCATATAAATAGTAGGATGTTATACAGATAGACCTCACTAATTTAACTGAAGAGGTCGTACTTACGATCGTTATCATGAATAATTTGAAAGTTTTTCACGGAGGCCTGTGTTACACGACCATGGAAATTTAAAACATAAGATTGGGTGTCATCATTCCAGACTGGGGTTTTGTTGTGCAGCTCAATGACACTCTCTGTGTTCTTGTTCTGCCACCTTGCAAGAAGCGTTTCATGTTCCTGTAAGAACGAGAGATATAAGCTTTAATTCAGTGAAGAGCCATTATGCTATGTATATATTTCAAGCAAGTGACTTCCTCATGCCACTCTTATATTAAAAACCCTCATAAAATGTAACCCCGTCTAAAGTGCACTTAAAACACAAGGGAAAAATTAAAACCTGCATTTCATCCCAAGACAGTTGCATACATGCAGCAACCCATTAGGAATCTGACAGCTGCATTTTCTACTTTTTTTTTTGAGGTTACATTTGAGGGTCTCTTCCCACTTCACAGTATAATATGATTATATGATAATCATGATATTACATTACAATTGTCAGGATGCGCTTGCTGGGGGCGTGGGGTGGGAAATGTCTGGCAGTGCTTTCACTTTTGCAGGTGCATTGCTATCAATGGTTCTGGCCTTGGAGTTCCACGGCTGGGAAGGGCCTCCAGGCTGGACATTTCTGACTCTTTCTGTTCCCATGTGGGGGTGGGGATTATGCTATCTATATTATCAACTGCTTGGCATCTTTTTGCCAGAATTGTATTTTTCTGTCTCTCATATGTCTTCAATAAAATCCTTGAAAAACTACAAGCGTTTTATTGTCTGAGTGGGGGACTGACAAAAATCATGATAACTCATGATAACATAAAACAAGGACTCAGTCTGACACTCTGACCAACACATTCATTTAACTCAGTATAGTGTTGTGTGAAATCTTAATTTGAATTCAGACTGTGTTCAAACACCACTTGCCCAGATTGAATTCATCCAAGAGTTCTTAAAGAGCTCAAGCAGGAAATTGCTGATCTTCTCACTTTAATATGCAGCTTATCCCTGAAATCAGCCTCCATCCCTGAAGACTGGAAGATGGCCAATGTCACACCAATCTTTAAGAAAGGATCTAGGGGGGACCCGGGAAATTACAGGCCAGTCAGTTTGACATCAGTTCCTGGTAAATTAGTAGAATCTATCATTAAAGATAAAATTATAAAACATATAGAAAAGCAAGACCTGCTGAGAAAGAGTCAGCATGGCTTTTGCAGAGGCAAATCCTTTCTTACAAACTTACTAGAGTTCTTTGAGGGTGTAAACAGGCATGTGGATAAAGGGGAACCAGTGGACATTGTCTACTTGGATTTCCAAAAGGCTTTTGACAAAGTTCATCACCAGAGACTATTGAGAAAACTCAGCAATCAAGGAATAAGAGGGGAAGTCCTCCTATGGATTAAAAACTGGTTGAGAAACAGGAAACAAAGAGTAGGTGTAAATGGGAAATTCTCACAATGGAGAGATGTAGGGAGTGGTGTCCCACAAGGATCCGTTTTGGGACCAGTGCTCTTTAACCTATTCATAAATGACCTGGAAGTAGGGGTGGTTAGCGTGGCCAAGTTTGCAGATGATACCAAATTATGTAGTGTGGTGAGAACCACAAAGGATTGCTATGAAAGAGCTCCAAGTGGACCTTTGATAAATTAGGTGAGTGGAGCATTTAAGAAATGGCAAATGCAGTTCAATGTAGCAAAATGTAAAAGTGATGCACATAGGGGCAAAAAAAAATCCAAACTTCACATACACGCTACAGAGGGGTCCAGTGCTAATCAGTCACAGACCAGGAAAGGGATTTGGGCGTCTTAGTTGATAGTTCCATGGGAATGTCAACTCAATGCATAGGCACCCTGTAGAAAAAGGCAAACTCTTTATGCTGGGGATAATTAGGAAAGGAATTGAGAATAAAACTGCAAAAATTGTCATGCCCTTATATAAAGCCGTGATGCGACCGCACTTGGAGTACTGTGTTCAGTTCTGGTCGCCACATCTCAAAAAGGATATTGAAGAGATAGAAAAAGTGCAGAGAAGGGCAACGAGGGATGATTAGAGGACTGGAGCACCTTCCTTATGAGGAGAGGCTGCAGCGTTTGGGACTCTTTAGTTTGGAGAGGAGGCGGCTGAGGGGGGATATGATTGAAGTCTATAAAATTATGCATGGGTAGAAAATGTTGACAGAGAGAAATTTTTCTCTCTTTCTCACAATACTAGAACCAGGGTGCATACATTGAAAATGCTGGGGGGAAGAATTAGGACTAATAAAAGGAAACACTTCTTCACGCAACGTGTGATTGGTGTTTGGAATATGCTGCCACAGGAGGTGGTGATGGCCACTAACCTGGATAGCTTTAAAAGGGGCTTGGACAGATTTATGGAGAAGAAGTCAATTTATGGCTACCAATCTTGATCCTCTTTGATCTGAGATTGCAAATGCCCTAACAGTCCAGGTGCTCGGGAGCAACAGCCGCAGAAGGCCATTGCTTTCACATCCTGCATGTGAGCTCCCAAAAGCACCTGGTGGGCCACTGTGAGTAGCAGAAAGCTGGACTAGATGGACTCTGGTCTGATCCAGCTGGCTTGTTCTTATGTTCTTATGGGGGGGGGGCATTGTCCCTCCTTGCCAAAATTTAATATCAGCTGCAAGAAGAATGGAAACTGGGGTCCCACATGGCATTTACTTTCCCCACTGGACTTGCCTTAGGGACATCCCCCCTCCTTTATTCAAATGGTGGATGACATACAGTAAAGTCAAGGCTGTAAGTTCCAGAGGAAAAGTTGCTGTGGGCAACAACAGCAACCAATTTGGAGCTGAGGCTTCTGATCTTGCCACAGAAAAAACGAGAAAGACCTATGAGTGTGGAAAAGATTTTAGAGGGGACATGATAGAGGTTTATACAATTATGCACAGGGTGGAATGAGGTGACAAAGAATGTTTTCTCCTCTCCCAAATTAGTATTGCCCCAGGGCATCCAATGAAGTTGATGGGCAGTAGATTCAGGACAGACAAAAGAAAATACTTCTTTATGCAATGAGTGATTGAAATGTTTAATTTGCTGCTAGAAGATATAAGAATGGCCACAGGCATAAATAGCTTTAAAAGGGGATTAGACAGATTTCTGGACTATCAGTGTCTACTAGTCATAGCAACTAAAGGGAATGTCCACATCCATAGGGAATGCCAGTGCCAGGAGGCAACATCCAAGTTAAATACATACATAAATTTAAAAAAGGGGGAAGGCCTCAGCCTCCATTCCCTGTTGTTAAACCTCCAGAAGAATTGGCTAGCCTTTTTATGATCAGGATGTGAACTAGATGGCCTACTGGTCTGACCCAGCAGGGCTTTTCTTACGTTCTTCAGATGTAGCTCTGTTTAGGATTACACAGATAGTGACTTACATTGCGTGGTCTGATGGAAACCCTTTCATGGTCCATATTCATTCCTGGTATGATGACACTCATTTTACGAGGACCTTTAAACCCCAAAACATTTGTCTCCTGTTTTTAAATAAATAAAAGAAACACTCTTAATATTGCACTCATTAAATCTGGAAATCAGCCTGCAGAATTATCCTATTGTTTTCCAACAATATGCAAAAATATTAAGGCCCAGAAAATAAAAAGCACATTTATCATAATTCTTACAAATGTGAACAAAAATTGGAGTGTTGTGTGGTTTCCGGGCTGTTCGGCAGGGTTTTAATAGCATTTTTTCCTGACATTTTGCCTGCAGCTGTGGCTGGCATCTTCAGATGATCTTCTGAAGATGCCAGCCACAGATGCAGGCGAAACATCAGGAGAAAATGCTACTAGAACACAGCCATAAAGCCCGGAAACCACACAACACCCCAGCGATTCTGGCCATGAAAGCCTTCAACAATACACTGAGCAAAAATTCATCAACACAACTTCATCCTACAAAAATGAAACATATTACAGTAATTCTTGTTAACAGTGCTACTATTACCACTTTGAATATTCTGAACTCACATGTTTATGAGGGGTTGGGAGTGGCCTAGATATGCTTTTACTGCTTTTATATCTAATGAGATGGCAGAGATGAAGTAGAAGTGTGCATTTGGATATCTGCAACTCAAAATTAAACCTGGAATCAGGTGTTTTGATATGTCTTAGGGATATGTGAAATGGTTCAGAACACTCCCAAAATTTTGGCAGTAAGGAATATTTATGTCCTAGAATTTTGGCAGTATTTCAGTTTCAGGGAGGCATAGGAGGAGGGGAGTGGAGGGAGAAATGGAGAGAAGGGGGAAGCTAGACTGAACCACCAGCTGTTAGTTGGAATGTTGGAAAGACCAATATTTTTCAATTTTATAATCCCTTTAAAATGCAAAGAGACAAAGTCTCTGACTAACAGCTGATGCCAATTAATAACAGATCTTGTCTTTGCAGTTCAAACGTATCAGCTATTATTCAAGCCATCTTTCTCACTGCTCTGCTGGCAACTGATGGATACATTCAGTTCAGTTCCTATTGATGATTTGTAGTCTAGACTGTTAACATTTAATAAGTCCCTCTCCTTGTAGGCTCAAATGGGCCCTCCTTGTTAGCTTTCCAAAGATTGATTAAGACCATTCTTTTCCAGGGGGCTTGGTGGGGGATTAAATGGAAGATCTATCCACAGCTGATTAATTTTTGAAAAGTTTTTAATTTATGCTGTTGAAGCTAGATTTGAATGGGCTGTTCCAATGGCCTATTTTTATGGCCTGTGTTTTTGTCCTGGGCTTGGTTTTTATGATGGATTTTAATTACCATCTTTCAATATTTTGCTTTTATTATTTTTATTTTGTAAGCAATTTTGGGCAGGTTCCAAGAGAAGTGGCATAAACTCTTTTTTCTAAATAGATGTATACATTTTAATAGCTGCTATTGCCCTGTTGTTATATTTATTTTATTATAACGTTTTATTTTAGTTAAACTAACTTTTTTCCCATTTATAATTTGATTCTTTTTGTAAGCTGTCCTGAGTGCTTTTTATGTAGAAGGGTAGGCTATCAATCCTAGAAATAAACAAATAAAATAATTGCCAAATATGCTCTGTTGTGTGCATTTATTTCAACTGAAAGAGCCTTAAACACGTAAATGGTTAAGAAATTGCACTCCACATTCTGAGCACACAGAATCTCATGTAAATGATTAAAAAATCAACAAGGAAAATGTTTACACCATCTGGCTAATCGGACAAATGGTTATATTTCACATTGTCTGAAATGTCTCTTCTCAAGTGTTTACGAAAGGTATGCAGTTCTGATAATGACCATTAGGTGCAGCTACAGATTTACTAATGAGCAGCTCCATTATTCCTTTAGGATCACGAAAGGTTAAAAGGCATTCAGGATCTCAGCTCTTCCTCTTAATTATGTGTTGTGGATTCAAAGCAACCTTTTGCATGGAGTGGATTGTTTGGAATTTTTAAATATATGTAGCTATACAAAAATCTTTTGTTATCCTGTTATCCTGCTCTATGAAGAGAGGCTTATGGAGCTGGGGATGTTTGGAGAAGTGAAGGTTAAGGGGGGACATGATAAAAAGGTAAAGTTTCCCCTTCAGTCACATTCAACCCTGGGGAACCACTGAAAGAAGTGATTTCATAGGCAAGCCGTTTTTGTGGGGTAGCTTGCCATTGCTTTCCCTGGCGTGATAGCTATGTTTAAATATTTGAATAGATGCCTTGTCGAAGAGGGATCAAGCTTGTTTTCTGCTGCCTCAGAGACTAGGACACGGCGTAATGGATTCAAGGTGCAGGAAAAGAGATTCCACCTAAACATTAGGAAGAACTTCCTGACCATCAGGGCTGTTCGACAGTGGAATTCACTGCCTCAGAAAGTTGTGCAGTCTCCTTCTTCGGAGGTTTTTAAACAGAGACTGGATGTGGGGGGAGGTTAGAAAATGAGGCTTGGATGGGGGGAGGGTGGGAAGGTATAGGTTAGGCTTATAATTGTGTAGTCTTTTGTGTTTCAAACATCTAGGATTATAAGCAGATTTTCTTTAGATGTGTGATCAATTTTTTTCCTAGGCACCTTTCTATTTCTTCCTCACCAATATCTGTAGTTGGGGTATAAGCTTGAATAATGGTTGTTGATAGGTTTTTCAAGTAGTCTGACTGATTATTATTGGGTCAGACAGGCAGCCCAATCCAGAGCCCTGGGGTGGCCAGGGATGGTACCCTGTTGCCTCCAGAGGGCTTTTCAGAGATGTGGGGAGGCAAAAAAACCCCCCTCCTTGCTGTTGAGAAGCCACCACTCCATTGAGATCACTGGGCATAAGTCCAAGCCCTGGATGCCAGCATCTCGACAGGCAAACCCAGCCATGCCTTTGGAATGCACCCACTATACTGCCAGGGGTGCAGGAGTGCTGACACAGCACTCTGTGCCATGTCTAGCTATCATGAAGGTCCACAGTGGCTGTCTGCTGGCAGATTAGACCCCTCTGCCAGGGTAAGTGCCCCAGGGAGGGCAAATCTGCTATTTCAGGGCCCTCCCACTCCACAACGTCACCCCCCCCCCTTGATTGGGCCATAAATCCAGAGCCCTTCAGGGGTAGGCGGTCTATTAAATTTAACAAATAAATAAATAAATAGTTCCTGAATGCTTGTGCTACATCTCACCTTACTGTTAAAGCAACTCAATTTATTCTGTTTGTCATTTCCAGAGCAAAACATTTTACAATTTTCTGACTGAAAATATTGTAGTCTATTTTACTCACTCACAGGTCTGCAATGTTTATACTTTCCATTTCTCATTTTACCATTTTGAGTTTACTTTGATTCATACATCTCACGTTCCATGTTCCTATTATATGTATTGAACAGCTATGTACTTCTGTTTTGCAACCATTCACATGAATAAGTGCATGCCCTATCAGTTTTAGTCCAGTTGAGTCCTTAAGAACAGCATTAATCGTAGCTGTCTGCTTCTCTTCCCTAGTAGCTGATGGAATACTACCTGACCTGAGGGGTCCATCTTCCAACACTATATCTTTTTCATTTTGATTGGCTCATCACAGGGTTTTCAATAATCAGAAAAGATGATCAAAAGTAGTTCTTCTATGCTGTACTAACTAGGGTTAGCTAAAATAGCACTGCCGTTGTCTACTGGAGATCCTCCACCAAGGTCAATTTCTACTATTGTTGCTGCCCAGTAGCTACACTTCAAACATTCCTCTGCCTGAATCACCACTGAAATAATCTGTTCTCTTCTGCTGATGTGCTCATTGATCCCTGAAGGGGGTTGGTACATCTTAGTCTGGTGTCTCAACTCTGACCATTCCACCTTGAGTGACTCTGCTAGGAGTTAGCTACTTGACAGAGTCTAAACTCCTTATTGTTCTCAGCTTCACTGACACACACAAACACTGACATCATGTTCAGCCAGATACTCCAAATCTGAGATTAATGACAATAGCTTTCAAAGCAGAGGATGTGATTCAAAAGTGATGTTTGCAATCAACTGACCAAACATCCTTCATTTCATAAAATAAACGATGATCAGTGGTTTCTTCTAGCTATGTGATTCAATATGTCTGACAATCAATTGTCAAATAAATGCTAGTTTATCCTTTTGCTTGTGCAGTCTTGGGTAGGAAACTCAGTGTACTGTGAAATCAACAGGTTGCTTGCTTAAACTAGGCACAGCAAATTGGCATGTGATCTGCAAGAGTTAAGAGATGCAGCGTGGCAATCTGCGAATCAAATGCTCATTTCAATGTGTCATCTTTGGGAGATATATTTGGAATATTTCTTGTACCATGTTGCCACACAGTGCATTTGTGCTACAACTGCATGACTCATCACAGCAACATATTAGTGCAGCTATTACTTGATTTAAGGTCAGAATAAATGAAGGGCCACACTTCCTCTGCTTTTTTACCAATACTCTATGAATCTGATTTAACACAATGGACACTGTGATCTGGTAAAACTAGAAGTCCAGCTAACCAATAATTATAGACCAGAGCCTTGCTTTTGGACCATTTATTTACCCACACTTCATTTAAATATTACTTTTTAAAAGAGCATGACACCTACAATCTACTTTGAACAATTGTGGTCCTCTGACTATACATAGTCCAAATTTCCTTTCAATGGACCATGAGATTGCTTTGGAAACAATAAAAGAAAATAATGTAGGCTTTTAGCAATGATGGGCACTACATTAAAGTGCAACTGTATGCAGATGAACTCCTTCTGAACCCTGATGCAGCAGTACTGAAGGCAGAACAACAAAGTGGTATTTGCTCTGTCACTTAGATAATTGTCAAACAAGGCACTGCTATTCTGGTTCACCTCAGCATTGTCTTTACTGAATATCACAACCCACACCTGCTTTACAGTGGAAATATCAGACAGCAGGTGTGGATTGCAATGTTTGCCATCATTGCTAGAAACCGTCATCATTTTATTTTACTGTTTCCAAAGTGATATCATGGTCCACTGAAAGAAAATTTGGACCATCTATAGGCAGAAGACCACAGTTGTTTTAAAGAGCAAGTAATCCATAAATAGTTTAGGAATAATTATCATAGATATGTTACACTGGTTCAAATATTAGTCCCTTCAAAATATTAAGTGTTCTAGTTCCCATCACAATGAATTTTTGATTTTTCAGATTTAATTCTGTGATATTCTCAAATAAATTAATTAATTTTCTATGTATTAAAATAAGGGACAATAGCTTCTTGCAACAATTCAAATGATTAACAAGGGAGGAATGGCCATAAAGATAATCTTGTGCACAGGGAAGGCTAATGTTGTTTTTAAAAAGGGCTAATACACAAACATTTAAGCCTCTACCTATAGTTCAAAATAGTACTGTCTAAAAATACCCTTACTGTGTGTTGGGCTCCTTCTGCAGAGATAAAAATTAAAAGGAACATCTTAAAGGTGTTTAGAGGAGGGCATCAGCCTCATATGACTCAACTGACAGAGCCTTCAACTACTGCACTCTGCCCACCTACTCTTTTTCCTGATTATTGCTAATGTTAAAATTAAACTGTCACAGAACCAACTTATCCTGTTCTGCAGTGGCCCCATGGACAATCACGCTATACACTGTATTACACATACACAGCTTCTTCAGCTTAGGGGCTAGCTCTTCTCAATTAAGTTGGTCAGGGGCTGGAAATTTCCATCCTCACATGTAACTGTTCCATCACTCCGAGCACTTTGGCTGTTCAGGGTCCATCCTACCAAGCTAAATAACTAGGTGATAATGAGCATTTGCAAAATGGCAGAGGGAGTAGAAATTGAGAAAGAAGTCTAAAAGCAGCACTAACCAGACAAAATCATCAGACCTTTCAGGCTTCCAACCTATTAATCTTCAGAAAATGTGGGGCTGTAGCAATCTGGGATAATAGTCAGGCCAAGGAATATAGCAGATGGCTGTTGTGGGTTTTCCAAGCTGTGTGGCCACGATCTGGTAGTTTTTGCTCTTAATGTTTCACCCGCATCTCTGACAGGGATCTCCAGGGGCATGACACAGACACACAGCCCAGAAAACCCACAATAGCCATTTCAGTCTGACTGTGAAAGGCTTCGGCAATATACTGAATATAGCAGAGTTAGCAAATAACATAGTTACTTTTACCTCAGAAAGGTATTGTAGGATAACTGTGCTTTATATCCTAGCTTTTAAAATGCAAATATTTGCTTATAAGGGATACTTACATAGCAAATGGCAGCTAGTTCCTGGCGTAAATTACTTGTCTCTAAACTCAATGTTGTTTTCATTGGGTTTACTCCATTATCATAAACTGTAAACTTAGTCCCCATGAGGTTTGATCTATTGAAGAGGGGGAAAAATCCATCACTTCATTGCCCAATAACTTTGTACTAACTTCATCCATCACTATCACTGAATCATAGCATCCCACAAAATACCAAAAAAAAACCCCTTCTAAAATTCTGATAAAATGTATTTAAAATCTCAGTGAAATCCACTAAAAATTAATATCATAAATTACAATAAAGAAATGAAAAGCAGACTACACATATCATGAAAATTGCTCTACTATATCCCTTTACCAGTATGGCAATTGTAGCACAATCAGTTGGTCAAAAGATATGATAAATAATAATAATAAAACAAGAAAAAAACCCAAGTGATCTGATGGCTGTTGCATTCATCAAAAGCTTTTTGCTTGATATACTTATTGCATGATTGAAGAAGGCAGTAACTGAAAGACATTTGGTGTTTTGTTGCTTTATCATAATTAGGCTTGGAGATTTGGGTGCATTGAATCCTGGATTTGGCCCAAATCTGGGCACATTCAGGCATATTCAAGCCAAAATCGGTCGAATATGTCCTGCTCGAATCTGAATAAGGCATTTGGAGGGGGTGGTTGGTATTGTTTTGGTGTTTTTTGTGTTTTGGCTTGAAAGGGACGCATTTTAAATGCTAGCGGCACCAATATTTCAGGGTATCATCCTGATCCTGATGATGTCACCCAAGCTTGGGGAGTGCCAAGTCTGTAAGGAACCAGCCAACTTTGCTAAAGTTTGGATGGCTGGGAACTCGTTCTGTGGGCATCAGGTTCACCTTCAACTGGGTGCCCACAGTATTTGCTCCTCCCAAGTAAGCTTTAGCAAAGTTGGCTGGTTGCTTTCAGGAGACTCACACCAGTAGCCCTACAGGAAATTAGATGCCCCTACCCAGAACAACCCCCCCCCCTCCAGAGCCCTCATCAAATATCCAGAACAGAGCCAGCTGGGCATAACAGCAAGCCTCATTGAAATCTATGGTGGGAAAGGTTAATTAATTTTCCCACCATAGAACTTGCTGAAGAGCCTGGCAGATTCGGTGTTTTGCAGTGGCTCATTGTACCCAATGGGAAATTTCTGTGCAGGCTGCACATTTTTGAAGATAGAGACTTTCAAGGTGGCTCCAAGAGGTCCTCCTGGTAATAGCATCCAGTCTTGGTGAACTTTGCTTCTGGGGGTGGTGAGAGGGGTGGGCTGAGAGAGTTCTGAGAGAACTCAGCCAGCAGGCTTCACATGTAGGAGCGGGGAAACAAAATAAGCCTTTTGGGGGCCCATAAAATTGAACCCCCAGAAGCAAAGTTCACCAAGCCTACATGCTATTACCAGGAGGGCCTCCTGGAGCCACCTTGAAAGTCTGGTGCCTCTATCTTCAAAATGTGCAGCCTGCACAGAAATTCCCCATTGGCTACAATGGTGCCAAGGCACTGCAGAGCAGAGAATCTTGGACAATTTCTTGGGGTGCAAAAATTTCACAGTCTCATCTGGAGGCTGTCTTGATGACACCACCCAAATTTGGTGACATTTGGTTCAGGGGGTCCAAACTTCTAGACCCTCAAAGGATAGCCCCCATCTCCTGTTAGCTCCCATTCGAAACAATGGGGATGGGGCACCCATTTTGGGGGTGCATAACTTTAGACCCCCTGAACCAAACTTCACCAAACTTGGCTGACATCTCCGGATGATATCCTGAAATTATTGTGCTGCTAGCTTTACAAATGCTCCCCCTGCAGGCCAAAATGCAAAACCCCCACTAAAAATACAAAACCCATATGGACCTGAATTTTTCGGGTATACCCGAAATTTGTCTTATTCGGGCATACATATAATTTTACGCCCAAATAAATGCCCGAATAAATCCAAATCTGAATTTTACTGAATTTCTGGGGTGTTGATCAAGCCTAATCATAATATTTGACCATGATTGCTCTGTATGAATTAGTTTATCTGTCAAACTGGTAAAGGGATATGTATAGTAGAGCAATTTCTTATAGAGTGAGTGATCTACTGGTAATTATTTTATTGTAATTACTAAATGATTAAAACTCATTTTTAGGTTATTTAGAAAAAAACTGTGTATTTGGAGGTTTGTTTACTTAATCCTTTTGGCTATTTGATTCAGAAACTTTTACCCAGTATTAAAAGATGTAAAATTAATCATTACTTAATAAATTTTAATCCAACTTCTTCTTCAAGGAGTTCTAAGTATATGAGTATATGAGCATATATGAGTTATTTCACTTTATCGTATTTTTAAACTTTTTATTATTACACAACTTGTACAAAAATACAGAAATAAATATACTGAAGCTGCTTACAAGAATAAAATTAAGTTAAAATTAAAAAGAGACATAAATGAGAATTATATCATTTACATAAGCATCCACTGGGATTATTCCAGTTGGGATGAAAGATTAGTAGAGTTTTAAAAAGGGAATTTGAACCAAGGCATTACCAGTCCAAATCCACACATCTACTATACCACCACAGTTCTGGTACCCCTTCTTAATAGTTACCTTTCCTTTTAAAGTTCTTTCAAAGAAGGACTAATCCCCCATAGATAATTAATCTCAATTAAATGATGTCCAAAACACCCCAAAGAGTGTTTGTAGCAAAGGAAGGGGCAGTAGATTAATGTCAGGAAATCATCTGTGTCCACACACAGAAGCAGATGAGGAACAATTATTGCTTAATTTGTACACTGCTGTATACTGAAATTTTGTTTAAGAGCAGAAACATGTACAAATTGGATCAAACGTTTGCTCTGTAATAGAGATTTCTCACAGTGAAAGGGACATATCTGATCCTGTGATATCGATATGTAAAGGGCATGATTTTACAATCTCAACATGTTTGTTTTATGATTTCAACACATAGCTTCTTGGCATACACTTTAAATATCAAAATATTTACCGTAGTTTTCCAATGAAACTCTCTCCTCCTCGTGACAAATCTGTTGGGTCTATCGAGATGAGGTAATTTGAAGTTTTGCTCTTCTTTCGCTTCCTTCCAGCTAACAGGAATACCTAAGAAATTGAGGAAACAACATATTCAGGTCGATTCTGACAGTTCCATTAGAAAAGAATACTAAGGCTAATTTCTTGTGGTTTAAAGTTATCAGCAAAAATGCAGAAGGTCAGCAAAAGAGTTAGCAAAAATGGGTTAAAAATCAGCAGAGGAAACAAAGTACGTATTTCTTTAATCCATTATGTATGCTTTAAATAATTAAACCTGATACACGGTGTTAAATGTTTAATTTCATCCTGAACAGTCTCCTTCAAGTGAAAGGAAAACGGATGCCAGTTCAGGTCACAAAGGCAGGGAGCCCAACTGCTAACCATTTAAATGCACCAAAAAGAATCAACTAAAGCCACTTTGCTTTTCTCAAATCTTAAATTTAATTGACTAAAAGCTTAATACATAAATAGTGTAATCCATGGTGGGAGTGGGGGGGCGGGGAGCTGAGGAAGCAGTGTGACCTTGGCACCAGCACAGATATCACTCGCACTGGTGTAAGAGCCATTTATACTGGTACTGGGAAGCAATGCAGAAGCACCACACAGGGGAACTGGTGCAGCTGTGATGGAGGCATAGTCCCAGCACAGGAGCTTGTACTGGCACCGAAGAGGTAATACCCAGAGATGGAGCAAGCATTACCTGGATTCTTGATCCTGTTGGCCCATGAATACCCCCAGTTGCTGGTCAAACTTATGCTGGCAAAAATAGTGGCACAGTCTGTTGTGCTGAATACAGCACTTCCACAGAGTTCAAAACTTTAC
Organism: Sphaerodactylus townsendi; assembly: GCF_021028975.2. NCBI lineage: Eukaryota > Metazoa > Chordata > Lepidosauria > Squamata > Sphaerodactylidae > Sphaerodactylus > Sphaerodactylus townsendi. The sequence continues at coordinate 87,422,655 of NC_059426.1, read as the reverse complement.
TCTACCATGAAGCTCACTGGAGCACCTTGGGCCAGACAGTCTCAGTTAGTTTAAGCTACCTCACAAAACTGTGAGAAGCTCTGAGCATCTTGGAAGAATGATGAATAAACTGTACATTATTATTGTTAAAGTTGTTATCGTTTTCATTAACAAGAATAACAAAAATAATAATATAACAGGACACCCCTCATTAATGGTATTTATTTATTCATTGAATGTTGCATGAGGAGAAATTTGAGGTTTGTTATTTGATTTTTGTTTTTAACTGAACATGATTTTTAACAATTATCGTAAACTACTTTGAACTATGAGGAAAGGTGAAATATAAATGCTTTAATGAATTAATAAGATGGGAATAATGAACACATGAACTTCCCTTATACATGGTCTATGAAAGTCAACATTGTCCACAAAGTGACCGCAGTTTGGCCAGACTTAGGTGAAGGTCCTTTACGTCACCTATTACCTGATCTTTAACTGGAGATGTTAGGTATTGAAGGTAGGAACTTTTGCATGCCAGGTAGATGCTCTACCATTAAGTCATGGTCGCTCCCTTTAGAATGAGCACCAAACCTTTCTGATCAAATACAGTTAATAAAACTATTTCAATTGTTAACAATATGCTTTATGGTACCTTAGCACAGGAAATTTTAATCAGCCATTCTTTCTCTGTACAAAACACAATGTACACTCAAAGTGCTAATATGTTAGAAAGAGTTAGGAAGACTTAGGATGGAAAACACAATTGATAAGCACAATGAATTCCTACTCCTACACTTCATAGTTGTTCTGTTCTGCTATTTCATAGGGAATCAGCAAAATGTGGTTTGTGACCTTTTTACCATCCTCCCTTTCCAAGTGCAGGTAGTAAGTAGGGTACATTCCACGGTCCATTCCCTTCTTGTCTCTTGTGATTCGGCATTTGACAGTAACACCCTGAGGAGCTGGTCTCACAGCAAATTCCTCCAGGTCATCAACATCTATTACAGGGCTGTTAGTTGAAGGGCTAGGCCCTGCAGCTGTCTCCTAGAAGAGAAAGAAATGCTACCATGTACTTAAAAGTATAACAGAAAGTGAAAATCATTTTGAACATGGTCTCCATGAAGTCAGTGGACTTAGAAGGGTGTAACTATTTAGGACTGTACTTTCAAACTACAATATTTGGCCACTTGGAAAATCAAATTTTGGGAAGCTTTACATTGCAGTGATTATCAGTACTAAGCAGAATGTGGCTGTGCTTCATGCTAAGGTTCTGAATGGACAGTTTTTAGCTGCAATTTTAATAATGCCTTCATGGACGAAAGCTCCATTGAATAAAATGGGATTTGCTTTTGAGTAGATCTACATGGTCTCCACTTTTTCTGTGGGTTTTTTAATTTAAAAAACAATGTTTGGAGGCTGCACACTCCATTTCTCAAGTGGGCAACCCTTTATACAGTTCTGTAAAAAAAAGAGGCAGGAATGCCACCAGTGGCATTCTCAGCCATACCCACAGCAGTGATTTGCTACTTTGTGAACATTTGCTTCTTTTTTTTTTTCAGTGCCCGGGCTGGAAAGGGGCCACGAGCAGGCCCGAGAGATGAGCCCCACCCTGGACAGCCACAGTTCGCCACCCTGAAGTCCGAGCCACCAGCCTCCTTCACTTACCAGGGATGGACGGCGAGCATGGGAGGGTGGGGAAAGGCAGCAGGGCCCAAGCCTCTCAGCCAGAGAGAGCTGGCATCACTGGAGCGTCGCAAGCAGAGCTGTGTGCTTCTGGCCCCCGGGAAAGCACCAACAGCCCAGAGAACCCCCACGATGGTGTCCCAGCCAATGCTGGCCCCACCCAGGAGTCCCGACCCCAACCAGTAGCCTGGGCCAGCCTTAAATACCAAGGGGCAAGGAGGGCCTAGGTCACGGCCTGCAGCTGCTGGGTCAGACGGGTAAGGGGGCGAAGATGGGAAGGGATATAAGGGAGAGGACAGCGGACATGAAGGGGTGGTGAAGGTGAAAGGGAGGAAAGAGAGGAAGGAGGAGGGAGGAGGCGTAACTGAGAAATGGAGAACGGAGGCAGGAATGCAGAGAGACAGGGACAAAGCGGAGGAGGAAGAAGGAGTGTTGGAGCAGGCAACACGTGGGTAGGCAAACTATGAAGGGCAGCTGCATGGACCAAGGGGCTCTATACAGAGGGAAGGGCCAGATCAGAGTCAGCTGGACGCTGAAGAGGGGAGCCGAGGAGGTGACAGGTGCTAGGGCTAGCTAGTGCCTCTGCCATCCTGTGGCTCCAGTGCTGAACCAAGTTAGGTCAGCCCCAGGACACCAGGGCTGAGGATGGGACAAAGAACACTCAGGAAAGGATAGGTGGGACAGACCCAGGGCCCCCACTGGTGAGGCAGAGCACCAACATTTAACTTTTTTATTTAGACCAAAGAGTTAAATCTAGGCTAGTTTTGGGGGGAAAATAGGAGGAGTACAATTTATCTTTGCAGGAGAGTCATCTCTGCTTCACCCTCATATCTGTAAGAAAGGGGTTATCACAATTCTAGTGTGATTAGAGCTACTGCTAAGATTTAAAACACTTCCTTGATTGTTTAATGAAAGTTAGAAAAGAAATGATGCTTTGAAGTTACAGCAAAGAACATTTAAACTGGATATCAGTAAGTGATTCCTTGCTGTAAAATTAGCTGAGCATTGGGAAGGCTTAAGCACTAAGGAATTCAGATAAGCCAGATGGTTGCTATTATGGCAGATTCTGCATGGGCCAAAAACAGTGGTGCAAAAACAATGTAAACCCTTTTACACCGTTTTAAACCATTTTACACAGTTTTCACACTGTTTTCACACTGCTGTTTTTGGTCCATACGGAATCCGCCTCAGCCAGATTTTTTACCTTGTTTGATTTCTTGCTTGTTGCAGAACTTGGTCTGGTGTTACTGTTTAATTGTGAGGAACTTGAACTGTCCTCATCCTCCTCATCCTCCTCTTCATCAAAATTCATGCTGCTTGAAATACCTGAGAAAAACACATTTATAGAAAAAATGACTATTACATAAAATGGTTTGCTGTGATAATAATAAATATGTGCACACAACTCATTTGTTATCTCTATTACTCTTATTTTTATTTTGGTTTTCAGAAATAGAACAGTTTTGACTAACAATTTTTGGATAATAGCAAAAGATGGAAACTGCCTTCATGCCCTGCTGAGATATCTGACTGCCCACTGTCATTAGGCAAAATTCTGACTGGATTATTGGTCCAAACCAGATTATTGGTCCAAATTAGCTAGATTTTTGGTCCAAATCAGAATGGTGGTTCATAAATTCACACCTAATTGTATCATTTCATTCCTACATTTAGCACACAATCCAGATGGGAGGTGCACTATGTAGGGGCCAGAGAGAGTGCCACAAAGGCGGTGCCGCGCTGCCTCTATGGAGCTCCAGGTGGTGTAAAACCCTCACTGTGCCTAGAATGTTCCATAAGAAATAATGACTTACACCACCTGTTCTCATAGCATAAGTCATCAGCCTGTGCCAGGGGTTGTTTCTGGGCCGAAAGTCCAGTGAAAGCCAACTAATATTGACTCTACCCCTTGGAATGCCTCTTATCTGTCCCTCACTGTGCCAGGGCCAGGTTTAGGCTGGCCCAGTTCTGGGGCAGCAGGCTTGGGCACCATGGAGGGACACTGTACCTGCCTGCTCCCTGTTTACCCTCCCTGCCAGTGTAAGTAATAAAATTATGCATGGGGTAGAAAATGTTAACAGAGAGAAATTTTTCTCTCTTTCTCACAATACTAGAACCAGGGTGCATACATTGAAAATGCTGGGGGGAAGAATTAGGACTAATACAAGGAAACACTTCTTCACGCAACGTGTGATTGGTGTTTGGAATATGCTGCCACAGGAGGTGGTGATGGCCACTAACCTGGATAGCTTTAAAAGGGGCTTGGACAGATTTATGGAGGAGAAGTCGATTTATGGCTACCAATCTTGATCCTCTTTGATCGGAGATTGCAAATGCCTTAACAGTCCAGGTGATCGGGAGCAACAGCCACAGAAGGCCATTGCTTTCACCTACTGCATGTGAGCTCCCAAAGGCACCTGGTGGGCCACTGCGAGTAGCAGAGAGCTGGACTAGATAGACTCTGGTCTGCTCCAGCTGGCTTGTTCTTATGTTCTTATGCATTGGTTCCAAGAGCCACTTCTCCCCCATCAGGATTGGGCTGCCCATCGTTAACAAGGATTCAGATAATTAAAAATGGTTCGCTGCTTTCCAGAATTTCTACAAATGGCTATTCCCTCCAACATATCCACAAATCCACAGTGAAGAGTCCCCAAAATGCCTTTGTTTTGGCCTCTGGGGGGCACAACCCAGAATAGTACCCTCACTTCTGTACAAAATGTAGGACATCTTTACATACCAGAATTACTGGTGTGGTTTTTGCCTGCAAGTACAATACTAGTATGATTAAAGCTGTCACCTATAATATTGCAACAGTGGCCTTAGGAGTAATGATAGAACTAAAGAAACAGAATGTTTCTTAAAACACAAGGCATGGCTATAGTGTCCTTTTTGTTTCATTGACAAGAAGACAATGGATAGGTCATCAGTGTTGACACCCAAATGCCAGAATATTCCTCAGCAAACAATGCTAGTAATGATATATTTTGACAGACTGAGATGTTTACATAAAAGTGTTTGTTCCCATAGATTGTGCTGCTGATCATTTAACATGTCTTTAGGTAGTATGTTCCTGGATGAAACAGACTTTCTGGTTGCTCTATAGAGAATTAATATACTTCTGCTAAGGTTAGGATCATACTTCACAGTTGCTACTATAAACTATATATATAAAAATCTAACAGTGTGTTTGTCCCTGATGGTCTCCCTCAGAAGCTGCTGGACGGATCGCCCCCAAATTTTCACAGGATGTCCCTCCCTGTTGCGGGCAGGTAATCGGATCTTCAAATTGCCGAAAGTCCATACCGGAGCCAGGTAAAACATCTTTTTCCTGGTGCACCAGGCCATGAAGCTGGCTGTGTTTAACTGTCACCCTTAGAATGTTCGTGCAGCCTGTCTGTCTGTGGCCTGACGGCTTGGTATGAGGGCTTAGAATGTTTGCGCAGATGGGCAGAGATGGTCAGTGAAAACAGTAAATAGGTAATACTGTTAGGTAATACGAGTGGAAGTGAAACACATACACACTTTGACATGTGAGATGTCAGGTGGGGTCCCCCCCCCCACACGCAGGTAACTTTCACTCTCTGTGCCCTCAAATTCCACTGCTACCCCCCCACAATTACACATACACTCCTCATAAACTTATCCAGCTCATCCTCCACACACCTCACTCTGCCCTCCCTCACATCCAACCTCACCACTTCTGCCCACTCTCCTCCACCCACTTATTCGCCACAGCCTCTTTTAATACTAAAAGCGCAGTTGTTGAGTTTGGCCTTTTCTTCTAAGAGAAATCCGCGGGGTGAGGGTGAACCAACACTACCGGCTCCGCTTCTTTTGCATGTGGCCCTTTAAGAACCCAGGGAGCTGGCCTCGATCTGAGCGCCTCACTACCCTGCCTCTGCTGCCTGACTGGATAGCCTCCTTGCCCCAGTTCTGCCTTACCCAAGCCAGGACTGTGCGTGTCAACCAGCCTCATGGACATCAGGATTAGCACTCTGGACAGTTCCGTTGTGGAATGGGAAGGGTTACCTTATACTAAAAAAACAAGACAGCACCATATAACGATGTGCATTGAAAAGGGAAAGAGGGATTCCATTTGACCACCCCAAAAGGCTATGCTGGAGATCATTGGACCTGCATGGACATCTGTGTGGGTTGCGGACTGTGATGAGAAGGACAATTGCCACAGCAACGCGTGGCCAGGCCTGTTAGTTATTATTATAATATTAACTATGTAAGACTATTATACAATTTTCACAGAAGAGGTTCAGATTGGGGTCAAGTTCTGACTCGGCCTCTAGTACCCAGCCATATTAGTTAAGTTGTAATTATACAAATCAGAACATAAGTCAAATGTGTCAGCAAGTTTAAATGGACTCTTACCTTTTTTCTGCATTGTTACTCGAAGGTCCTGTTTGCTTTGTTGATGGTTGGTAGCCAATGTCTCACTATCATCTTCATCTTGGCAAGCCTCTCCAACAGTAAGAATCTGAATCTGACTGCCTACTTCCTGTACATCATCCTGAAAAGCAGCAGGACCATCAATTCCTGTCAAGCAGCAAGAGTAAAAAAATTGTGTCAAGCATTAAACAACATGCAAAAATTTCTTCAGCCACATCTATGAAGCCACACTTCTTAACCATGAACACACATATGAAGCTGCCATATACTGAATCAGGTAAATGGTTCATCAAGGTCAGTACTATCTACTCAGACTGACATCACCTCCTGCCCCATCCTCTTAACTAGATATGCCATTGATTGAACCTGGTATCTTCTGCATCCCAAGCAGATGCTCTACCACTGACACATGCCCCTCCCATAGCCATCTTCAATTATAAGTTGATAAGTAAAATAGCTTTCAAGTAACAGTTACAATTCAGTCCAGTTGCGGTGCGCCAAGGGGGCAGGGGGGTGCGTCGTGTACCGGGCGCATGCCTGGGAGGTGGAAAATCGCTCCAGCCCCTCCCCCTTTTCCCTGCACCCCCACGGTGCCCCCCTGCGGCACACACACACACCACCCCCTTCTAACACTTACCTATATTCCTTTTCTTTTTTTAGCACTTTTTGAGGCTGAAAAAAGCGGCCTATTTACAGTTCAGGCTAAAAACTGCCTGAGGTACTACAGTTCCCAGGAGACCTTGGGGCTCACATGGGAGGGCGGAAAAAACACACTGCGCACCGGGCACAGTTTGGCCCAGCTACGCCTCTGATTCAGTCACAATGGCTAGATAGCAGAGATTCCTCACAAACCTGTGATTTGGAAGTCAATTGACTTCAAGGACACAGGATTCCATTGCTTTTCTCATTCTCAAGCTACAGAATCAATCACTGTCACAATGACTATTACTTAAACATTGCAACAACATTGTAGCCAAGAGCTATTTCAGCTAGGGGTGTACACCATTTTTCCCAACATTTTTTTTGGATTTGAATATAAATGACCTGGAAATTTTTGAAGAATATAAAAAAGCTAAACCCCCACAACCAATATAGGGTATTTCCAAGGTTTTTCCAGATTTTTTGAAAATTTTCAGGTCTATTAAACTTGATCCCAAAAAATTCCAAGCCACCTCTGAAGTCTACATGGGTCTTGGAGGCAGCAGGTGGCACAGAGCTGAATTCTGGTCCTGGCCTGGCCCACCACTCAGCTCTGTGCTGCCTACTGCCTCTGACACCCACGTGGACTTCATAGGTGGTGGGGCAGAGCTGAATGATGGACTTGGCTGTACTGCCACCTTCGAGTCCATCTGGACTGTGCAGCAGTGGTCAGTAGGTAAGTGAAGGGGAAAGGGGTGGAGAGGGGTTTCCCATTTTGTAATGGCAGCATGGCCGAAGTGGCCCAAAAATGCCAACAAATTCAGTATTTTTCAAGATCGCTTTTGGGTAGAAAAACCTCCCCCACAAAAACACAAATAAGGAGTTCTTTTCAGTTTGGATTTGCCGAGTGCACACCCCTAGTTAACCCCTAGTTAACACCTTCTGAGCCCCAAGGCAGCTTTCATGGGAGGCATGCAGGTAAGAAATTTCTCTCCTTTCCTTCCTCTCCACATGGAGAAAAAAGAAAATGAAAAATTATTATTGTGCCTGCTTGCAATTTGATCAGCCCCATAAAGATCAGCTCTTTGCATTGGTGTGATATTATACATTCTTCCAGAGGTTCATGACTAACGAATACAATGGAATTGAAAACCATTATTAATGTCCATCTGGTTAATAGCAGCTTAACATCTTCTTTCACAAAGATCAATCACAAACTGAAAAGCAATCAATCAGAACTGGGCAAATGTTATCTAATCCCTCATACATTTGCTTGATCCATGTTACTTTGTGATTAGAAAACTCATTTCATTCTCCCTTATATTTTAAGTAAGTAAACTGAATGAAAATTCTTCATATCATACAAACTTGTTTTAAATGTTCACAACTAAATACCTGGAAAAACTGTCTTACTCTGGTTTCAGTCAATATGCAAGCAAGGATAACCACATGTGTAGAGTAAACTTGCATAATCTACATAGTAATACTTCATTGGTAGATGGTATCTATCATTGTTTTAAGATTTGCTATTTTATTTTTGGTTTTAGATGATTTAGGATATAAATGTTTAAATAAATAAATCATTCTATACGTGACTAAAAGAAAGTAGCTGTAAGTTTTGCAGTGCAGTTGTTTCTGGTGGTTTCCTTGAAACGCTTTTTGTTTATTGGCTGTTCTTCAAAGACAGGCTATCTTTTAAAGATTGGATGGAAGCCATCCAGGAATTCCTGCAGCTGGTTTAGCATTATGCTGTAAGTTTCTATGAATGTAGCCAGCATATACCATGTAACATGATGTGGTAGTAAACCTGTACATTTGATCTATAAAAGAGATACTTTTGTACTTTGCTTTAAGGAGGCAAAGAGGAAATTATAGAGTATATGCATGAATACCCACTGTTTTGTGAGTATGAGGTAGATGGGATTTATAGGGATACGGTAGCCCAAAGTCTTACATGCATCCTCTTACCCAGTTGGTCCTGAGTTTAAGGCTGATGACACTCAGCTGAACCAGTTGATGGGTGGCTGGTTGGATGTGGCCCTGGATTCACTGGCCAGTTGTCTGGAAGCCACAGTGAAATAGTTGAAACAGAGCTGGCTGAAACAAAATCGATTGAAAATGGACATCCTGTGATTGGGTCAGGGAGATTTAGGAATGGGATACCAGGTATCAGCATTTGACAGTATGAAATTAACACTATGCCAACTGTCAAGAGTTTGGGCATGATCCTGGAGGCCTCTCTTTCTATGGAAACATAGGTCATAAATGTAGTCTGGCTGGTGTACTTTCATTTTTGCCAGGCTGGGCAATATGTGTCCTACCTGTCTAGCTCTGACATAGCCATCATGATCCAAGCAATGGTCACCTCCAGGGTAGATTTTTACAACTCATTCTATGTAGGAATGCCCTTGGGACTGCTCTGAAAACTTCAACAGGTCCAGAATGGAGAACACACTTCCAACAGGTACTTAGTCGGCTGCAGGAGGAATACCAGATCCAGGTGAAATACTAGATCAGTTTCAAAGTTTTGGTGTTAAACTTCAAAGCCTTAAATGTCTGGGACCTTTGTACTGCAGGACTACCTCTTTCAATACATCCCCTAAAGAGTGTTGTGGTCTGTGAGTAACAACTTACTGGTGGTCACTGGCTGTTCTCAACTAAAACCAATAGTTTTTGCTCTTTTTGGATTTAGCCCCAACCTGGTGAAATGCTCCTTTAATTGAGGCCCAGTTCCTGCAGAACTTGCTTCAGTTTGCAGGACCTGCAAGACTGAGCCATTCCACCAGACATCGTTGAGGGCAGAAATGATATCCATCTTGACCAGCTTCCCTTCTCCACCCACTTCCCTCCTCTTCCTTTTCCCCTGTATTCCTTTCCTTTTGTGGGGTAGGGGTGGGGGTTCTTTATTGTGACATTTTTATCTATTTCTAATTCATTCCTTCCCTACTGCCCATTAGTTTCTCAAGCGCTGAGATATTAGCATTACAATTGAATTTATTTTATTATTACAGGTTTGTCTGTTGTAAGCTACCCTGAGACCATCCAGTGGGGAAGTGTGGCCTATTGATTGATTGATTGATTGATTGATTGATTGATTGATTGATTAAAACAACTTGAATGAAAGGGACCTGTGTATTTAAGAAAGTACTGCACCCAATGTAAAATAAAGAAGACATTTAGTGTGAATTGTATCTAGCAAAACTAATTCAATATTCCCGTCAGACTGACATTTTTTATTATTATTATTATTATTATTTATTAAACTTGCTATACCGCCCTATCCCCGGAGTGAATCCATCTAGAGTGGTATAATTTAATAAAAACTTGCATAATTCAGAAAAATTCAATGTAACATACCTAATTTACAAAGGTTTTTTTTTAAAATTTACTTTAATGTCGATTGCAGAGGTTTGCAACTGATTTTTGTGCACCCCAACATTTTAAAAACTTTATTTTGGCTAGCATCCTTTTTCTGATTCATATTCATCCAAAATTCACCAATATGCCAGGGGTCTTATCCTAACTGGTCTGGCAAAAAATCTGCTGCATTATGAATTTTTGGAATTCTAATTTAAAACATTAACTTGGCAAGATTTGAGCTCATGCATAATCAATGAAGTAAGCTCTCTTTGTGGGTAATTTACTGCAAGGAAAAATGGCTGCTGACTCTTAAGCCAAAAAGCGGAGAAGGCAGTTTCAGCTGCAGCAACAGAGTGCATGGAATGTAACAGCTGCTCAGAGTAGTAGAGGATCCTGAGAGACATGAGTAGATAAGAGTATGGGAAAATACTTTTTCAGTAGATGCATTTATTTTTAAAGAATTTCAGGGAGGAGGGGTTGGATGGAATTTCCGCATTATAATGACATAACACTGAAAATGCCTTGACTACACAGCTGCTTCCACTGTATAGTTAAGACTTCAAAGATATCCACTTGATCTCATTGGATATAGCACCCATTGTTCTCATTTCCATGATATTTATTACTTTCAAAAGCCTAGTGTATACAGTACTGTTACATCTGCACATTAGAATTCTAAAGCATTGCTTAAACCCTGCATAGTCTGCATCTCTACTGAGAACTTGGCACCAAAATGCTACAAAAAAACACTGGACTGCTTTGAATTAAGAAGAATAAGAGTTTAATAGTAAAAGATGGCATCTATTTCTTTTTTCAAATCTTACTTTTAGTTAGAGCTGGTCAGAAAGACACTGGCCAAAAAGAATGGTCATCACCTTCATGTTATTCTCATGAGCTTCAGAAGCACCATGCTTTTGAACAGAATTCTGGACAATAAGACCTGGGTCTGATTCAGAAAGACAATTCTATATTCCTAAGGTCAAATTAGATAAGGCAGTCTCTCCAAATTCACCCCAGAGACAAATCTCCACTTTGTTGAGTGAGTTTCCAATGAGGAACTCCTTCAAACAGTGCCATGGGTTGTTGAAGGCTTTCACGGCCGGATTCAACTGGTTGTGGTGGGTTTTCCAGGCTGTGTGGCTGTGGTCAGGCAGATCTTGTTCCTAACATTTCACCTGCATCTGTGGCTGGCATCTTCAGAAGTGTATCACAGAGAGAAGTCTGTTACACACTGTGTCCAGTGAGAAGGGAATGTTTAGTGGGGTATATATTGTCCATGTCCCAGGGTGGGGAACCAATCAGTAAGTGTTTGGCTGGAACTTGCTATGCAAAGGTGTGGTTGAGTGCATTGTATTGTGGGTGGGGTTATCAGTCCATTTACATTTGTAGTCGCATTTGCATTCCCTGCAGCAGCAGCAGTATTGGTGAATACAAATCCTGTATCTGGGTGGAGTCCATTGTTCGTGAACTTTGAATGCCCTTGGCCTTTTATTCTGGTGTTTTTAAGTACTGGTAGCCAAGCTTTGTTAATTCTCAGAGTCTCTTCTTTCTTGTTGAAGTTGTCTTGGTTTCTGTGAATTTCAATGGCCTCCCTGTGCAGTCTGACATAGTAACCTTCCGAATTGTCCAGAATTTCAGTGTTTTCAAATAAAATGTTATGTCCAGTTTTGTTTAGGACATGTTCTGCTACTGCAGATTTTTCAGCATGGTTAAGCCTACTGTGTCTTTCGTGTTCCTTAATACGGGTCTGAATGCTGCATTTTGTGGTTCCTACATAGCCACAGATGCAGGCAAAACGCTAGGAACAAAATCAACCAGACCACGGCCACACAGCCCAGAAAACCCACCACAACCAGTGCCATGGGTGATTGATTCTGATCAGAACAACCACAGCAAAAGTGAAAGAGGGGCTCCCATCTTCCATCTGTAATTTTTTTCTGACCCAAAATGGCACCAGGTGTTTGTGTTAGCAAATCATTCACCCAAACATCATTTCAGGCCAAAAACAAGACAGGTCAGCAACTTTTACTATCAAAAGAACCATTTTCCATCCAGCAAATGAACAATAACTGTTTGGAGGTAATGAAGGTAACACAGCCTATTAATGTCTAAACTGTTTTGTTGCATTTATGAATGCCAGTGAGCCATAGTAATGATGGACAGACTGACCAGCAATAGAGTTAAGATGGTGTTGGCAATAATTACTTCATACAACACATAATAATGAAATTCACCAACACAAAACACACTTGGGTGCTGTGTGGTTTCTGGGCTGTATGGCCGTGTTCTAGCAGCATTCTCTCCTGACGTTTCGCCTGCATCTGTGGCTGGCATCCTCTGAAGATGCCAGCCACAGATGCAGGCGAAACGTCAGGAGAGAATGCTGCTAGAACACGGCCATACAGCCCAGAAACCACACAGCACCCAAGTGATTCCAGCCGTGAAAGCCTTCGACAATACACAAAACACACTGATTATCTTCAAGACATATTGCTTTAAAAGGGAGTTTGATAAGCCCATGGAGAGGAATGCTGTTAACCATGTCAGCTAAACAGAGCCTCCAGGTTCAGAGGACATATTCTTCTGACCATCAGCTACATGAGAAATGCTGCAAGGGATGGCGGTTGCTTTTAACCTTGCAAATATGGGATTCCTAGACGTAGATGGAGCTTGACCCAGCAAACTTCTCTTACATATTGCCATTCTCTTTTGCCTACAGGCCTTGAAAAGGGAAAGGCAAAAAGTGTTAAATGCCAAGCCAAAGGATAAATACCTTTGTGCTGTTCTCAAGCCCTAACCCCTTTATATCTCAAGACCATTCCTTTCCCTACAGATGGTGCCTCAACAAGATTGCCAAGCCACATGACTAGGAGTGAGCATTCAGGAAATATCAGAAGAACAAAAAAAGGTAAAAATACCTTGTTAGTATAGGGGCGGGGGAGGGGGGATGTTTCTCCCAGGAAAAAAAGACAGCAATAAAAGAGAGCCAAATATGCAGATCCTGAAAAATACCTATTGTTTTTGGCATTTTTCAGGCTGCTTTGATTCAATGCCTTTCAAAAAAAATCTCTCTCCCCCTCCTCACTTACATGTGGACTGGATGCTAAATCCAGCCAAGGCCAGTGTTCAACAGGGGTCAGCTGGCCAGGAAAGAAGACGGTGTATAAATGTGCCCCCTGCCCTCAACTCCATGGAATTCTGTGGCAGGCAATACCATTCAATACTGGGCTTGACTTAGCCAGATCCAGCTTTAAACTGTGGCTTCAAGCCTACTGTTTAAAACTGGACCCAGGCAGGCTAAGCCTAGCATCAGACTGGGAGCTTAGCCTGATCAGGTCCAGCTTTACATGGCTGGCTCACCCGTGAAGCTCCACCTGACAGGAGGTGGTGCTTTGGAGGAGGAATCAGCAGTATATATGGGCCCAGACAGACCAAGCTCACAATTTGATGCTGGGCTCAGGTCCAGCTTTAAACCACAGGCTTCCATCCCACAGTTTGAAGGCAGACCCAGGTTGAGGACAGCATCAAACTGTGAGCTCAGTATGGCAGGCCCAGCTTTTTCCTCATGGCCCCAACTCCAAAGCTTTACTTTCTGTCAGACAGAGCCAGCAGTATAAAGCTGGACCTGATCAGGCCGAGCACAAAGTTTTGCTGGGTCCAGTTTTACATTGTGGACTTGAAGCAGCTCTTTTGCCCCTCTATGTAGCTCCTCTAAGGAAATGGCTTCTGAACTCCACATTCAAAGTTTGGGGGCAGGGCATGCAGACTTTCAGCCCATAGTTTAAAGCTGGATCCAGCCAGGCATTTTCTAGCACTGAACTGCAGCAATCAGAGGTGGAACTTTGGGGGCGGAACCACCAGTACAAAGTTGAACCCGGCTAGGCCAAGCTCACAGTTCAACACTGAGCCCAGACTGGTTGGGTCTAGCTTTAAACTGTGGGTGGAAAGCCCACAGTTTAAAGCTGGACCAGGCCAAGCTGAGTCTAGGATTGAACGCCATGCCCCACCCCCAAACTCCACGTGGAGTTTGGAGGCTGGTTTCTTAGGAGAGCCAATGTAGAGGAGCTATACATCTCATTGCAGCTCTGGAGCTGCAGACTGCCAGCCGCAGGTATGAGGGGAGGTAAGACCCTTTCCCCACACTGCTGTGGTCCCAACTAGAATAGGGTCTCAGTAAGTGCAGTTAAAAGGAGTTTCCCAGCAAGAATTCACTCCACAAAACGTAGGCATGTCCCTTAGACAAACTTGGCACCATTTTCTCATCTTGGGTGGGCTACTCCCAGTCTTCCTGTAACTAATCTCTAAAGAATACCCACTATAGTCCTCTTCCCAACAACTGCTGTGAACTTTTATATTACAAGAGGAATTTTTATGCTCAGAAATTCCGTCATCACTTCTATGTTCAAAAGCCTGGAATTATTTTTAACTCTTCTCTCTTTTTATTTATTCAAACTTTGTCATGTCAGTTCCACTTTTTGATGTCCCTTTTTACTACTTACTAATTTTGCCATGTTTCATTTTAATGATCTTGGTCAGGCTATGTCTCCTTACCAAATAGATACTTCTCAATCCTACCTAAAGCTCTCTCACAGTGCACTGATTTAGCATTATTTAAGACAAGAAATTAAAAGCCTGAACCCATAATTCCAGTAGATAGATATGTATAGGTTTAGGGTATTAATGTTTAACTTAGGAAATAAATGTCTGAATGAATGACACCATGTATTGCCCTGCTTATATAACCTTCAGGTTGGGGATCAGTACATGACAAAACCCAGCTCAGTTTTCATCACTTTTTGTGATTTTGTTATTTGTCCTTAATAGTGCAAAATGTAAATTTATCATTGCAGAGAGAACTGACCAGTTACAATTATGGAAAGACATTCAAGAGATTTCTTTTTTGTTAGCCTTCTATATGTTAAGTGATTTTAAAACTTTCTTGCCTGAGTTTTGTCGTTCTCGGTTCTTTCCTAATCTATATGCTAAGGACTGACTAACATGGAAAGAGAACTTATTTCAGAACCATAATCACTACAGTCAACTTACTTGGAGACCAAAGGGCAATTTAATATGCTATCTTATACCCATGAATAACTGGATTTGAAAGACACAACTGCACACATATAATCAGCCATCTAGCAGGAATATCATTATAATCAAGCAGTTCAGGCATGATAATGTTTATGCTTGTAAATGACTGCAAATGCCATTTGCAAGCCTATAAAAACACATGGCTTAAAAATAAATAAGAAATCAGAATTTCTATTCAATGAACATTATGAGGTCAGCAAGACCCTACTTTAAATTTAACAACAGTTGTTATGCACTGCACAAAAAATAGAGTTGCTGTTTATTGTACAGTAGAATGGGGAAAGAGCAATCATCTTGTACAAGCAGTTAGCAACATCTATTAGCCACTTCTTTCATTTTTTAGAAGTATAGCTTCATTAAGCTTAATATTTCCCTGATGCTCATCTTACTTGGCTTGATCTGATCACAGCTTCATTATCATGGAGAGTCTCAGAAAAACATTACACATCTAAGGTCCTGAATTTAGTTATTTTAACAATTATGAGTACTGCTCATGTACAATTCAATTGTTTTAGTGCTGAATTAGCTAATTGTTCACAAAAGGAAACAGCCATACTTTGAAATGGGAGTTTTCCAAACACAAAATGCACATATTCAGAAATGTGCTGCTTTAGAGTGCAGTAAACTTCTTTTAAGTTTTGCCATTGAGTTCAAGCTAACAGAGACGATGGTGCATACACAAAATAAATTGTGTGCGTTTTGAGTACATTTTGAGCCTAGAGAATTCTGCTGATTCAAGAACTTGCATTACTATGCATTTGTATAACATCTGGTGAATATTCAGCTAAATGGAAACCAACAGCAAAATTGTGGCAAGTCAGCTAGCTCCCCTTCCATTAATATATCTCAGGAAACTGTTGTGAGGGAGAATAACAAATCAGTAGCACAAGTCCATATACATGAAGCTGCTGAGTTGGATCTTACTAATTGCTAGTGTAAAAGGTTCTCCCAGCAGCCCAGTGTATTCCTTGAAAAGATGATGCAGAAGATAAAGGGATCCTTGTAAATAAATGCTAATTGGCACAGGGGAGCTGCAGTGAGGAATCAAGTGACGTTGCATCCTCCCCCATATTGAAGATTGATCGATGTTGCCTGAGGACAGGGAAGGCATGGTGGATTTGCCTCCCTATTCCTTTCTGCTCTGCAGGATCCATCTCATAATGCTTGCAGTTGGCAAGCCTCGACAGTGAGGTCATTTTTAGTAGTATCTCCAGAGAGACCATATTGTGCCATTTGCTCTATCTCTAAGTCATGGACTTTTAATTTCCATAAGACCCAGTTCAATATATTTCACATGGAGTACTTGGGTGCATGTTTTTAAACAGATTAAATGTGGAAAAGAGGGATCCTATAGGAAGGAATGCAGCCAATGCCACTACTCCCAATCAGTACACAAAGCCTAGTCTGTTAGGTTGGAGAGAAAAATTCATATAGGGGGAAAATGTACCCTTTGGGAAAGACTATTGCCAGCAAGGGCAGAGTTTTTATCATCTATTCTGCTCCTCTACTTTTACCTCCTAGAAATGTAAAAGGGGAAGCTATAAATTTAATAGTCTCATGGTACCTACTTTTGCCATGTGAAACAGTTTATATATTCTATTTTATTCTCAGTTCATCAAATCTTTAAAAAGTTCTAAACTGTTACAAAAGTTAGCTAAATGAACGCATACATAAAATTATAAATAAAAACCATTATGAATAGTGTGTTAAAAGTCATTTGGTACCAGCAAAAGTATAACATTGTTCAATAAAAACATTGTAATTACACATGATTCATTCAACTACATATATGCAGCACTGTGCATTTAGTTCTCTGTTAATTTTTAAAATAGACATATCACTTGGCATTTAGATGTTTGCCTTTGAATGCACAATTTTTAAGAGAAGCACAGTGTTAAATTCTAATAGGATTTTCAATTTAGTTCTGCTTAGGTAGACTCTGCATTCACACACTAAGTCCATTTTTTAAAGTGCTAATTAATTGGGTCTGGATTTCATTAATTGGGACTGTAGCCATTTGACACAGATCTATCATTGCGGTAAGAGAGAATGCCACACTGGAGAGCACCTGTACTATTTGGCTCTGTCTCAACAGATTTGTGACAGGGGCCTTTCATGACCAAGATACACAAAAATCATTCAGTGAACATTTTGTATGGCCTGTTGTATATAGGCTTAGAGGAAAAATGAATAGTCTTTTGAAATTCACAAATCAAATGGATAGTTGTTCTCTTAACCGACTGCAATGTAATCTCATTTGTCTACATAAATCAGGTGACAACTAGTATTTGCAGGTAATCAGAGGTTTTTACATAAGTATATGTAGTACGTGTATAGGATATCCGTCTTTCAGAACATGACAGAGATGGCACCTGGCGAACCTGCTCATTCAGGTTCTTTAAAAAAAAAGATTCAACACCTTTAACCATATGCCATAGACCAAAATAGTAGTGGGATCAGAATAGACTGAAGCAAAGGTCAAGCAGTATGGATATTTCCTACCTTACATGCTCACCGCATAACAAAGTATTTGGAATAATCAAGGTTGTCTTAATGGACACCAGATTAAAAAGTGATCCATACATGCCACATGAAAATTAGATTTTCAGTTTTTAATATTTAATATTGCTTTTGATTGATTTAAGTCTCCCAAATATAAAACTTCAAATTGCAAAAAATCTACTGAATCTAGTAATCTTTTTTATGGTAGCGACATTTTTGAAGCACAGTACTTCTTCCATGCACGTAATGCGCTTGTACAGGATTTCACTGCACGTAGAGAAAAGCTCCTTTGCTCTGCCTTCCATGCACACTCATCCACATAGAATTCCGCTGCATACAAAAACAAAGGAATCTTACATAGAACTAGCAGTAAAGTCCATTGTACAAACAAATACAATGGGCTCTATAAACTGTTGGTTGGTTAATGTGACCACCAAGGGGACCAGCCCCTCCGGCCTTTCCTCGTGGCTTGGCCTCACAATTTACCACAGATAAATCTAGTCTAATGAATAAAAAAGCTTACTTACAGATCCCCCCCCCCACACACACACACAGCTCAGTTCAGACATAATGAAAAAGCATGCTTTCTGTCATGGAGTGGAACGCATCTTACTATGACATGCCTCTGAAGATTTCAGCCACAGATTCCATAGATGCTGTTGAAACATTAGGAGCAAAAACTACCAGACCATGGCCACAAGGCTCAGAAAATTCACAGCTGATTCTGACTGTGAAAGCCTTTGACAAAGCAGCTAAATCCATTCCAATTTTATCACTTCTGAAAGTAGTTCTCCCAGCCCATACTCAACACTTCCTATTTTTTAAGGGCACAGTGATACTGGCATGCTCCACCCTTCCTTATATTCAGCAATCAAAAGAAGGCTTTCTTGTTTTACCATCCAAAGCAGAGTAGCAGCACAGCAAAACTAAGAAGTGTGCTACACCTGCACTAGATCCCTGCTACCCACTTAGCTCCATGGTAAGTTGTGGAGGCAACAGTAGTGCAGAAATCCTAACTCAGCAGACATGGCACAGGAGGAAGGACACATAACGTGGCATAGACACATGTCTGGAAAGCATGAGCTCCCTTTCTCCTCATCAATGTCAATGCCAGCAGGATCCAGGAAGTATGTACTCTCAAGACCTGCCAATCCACCAATGGCATGCAAGGGCAACTCCTAGTAGCAGATGTAGAATAAGGCTGTCAATTGTAAGACAGAAATTGGTGGAGTTGTGTTCTTTAGGATCTTTTACAGTTCTGGGATAAATGTGTGCATAGACATACCATTCCATTTAACTGAGATTTCTTCTGGTTTGGCGGGAGGAGAGGGTTAATGTCAGAAGCACATATTTTCATTGAAAAGGGGACTGTGAATTTATGGTCCTGAGATAATATTGGCCAGTAGGAAGCTGCTGACACAGAAAAACTTGCCCTCTGTCAAGCATCACAATGTAGACTGGCATAGCAACTGCATCTTTTTAGAAGAGAGAGAAAGGCCATTTCCATCTCCATATGGGCTATCTGCTTGAAATTCATTGCCCCTCTCTCCTCCACAGCATCAAGGTGCATTTGTATACTTCCTGGTGTTTGGACAATTTTCCCCTGTTCTTTCTGAAGCCAGGTTTGCTCTGAAATTAGTGAAAAATCATATTACAGCTGAATGGCTACTGTGTGGATTGGGAAATTAGATTTTTCCCCCAAATGGCAGCTATTTTCCCTAACACTGTCCCTGCATTGGCCATTTCTTGTCCCTGCCCCAGCAGTAGCCACCCCCCACCCCATTCCTTGGGACAATAAGGCTTGTGCTTATTTTTTTTTTTGTATCAGAACTGTTATATCAATATAATGTTATTCCAATATGGGTTCTATACTCTTTGACTTCCCAGTTTTCACTTAAAGAAAAAGTAAATTTCTTGCCCCTTCCATTGCAGAAAGGGAAGGGAATAGAGACCTTATAGCTCTATTCCCACAAAAGATGGGAATTCAGAGAACCTGGTGCACTTATTGGCATAACATTATTTTGATATAACAATATTCTAGTGGTGATTAAAACAAAAATTTCAAAAGCCCTCGTAGCCCAGAGGAGGGGGATGGCAGCTGCCAGGATGGGGAAATTACTGGAAATCTAACATGTGGAAGCCCCATTGCTGCTGCTCTTTAGCCACACCACCAATGGGAAAACCCTGTAAGCCTGTGTACAAAGCAGCAAAACTTTGAAACGTGAATTTGCCAAGGCAAGCTACACTTGAATGATCATCTGTAACCTGCATCCTGGTTTCACAAACTAATTATTAAAATAAACCATGATTGTATATTATATGGGGAGGAAACAGAGGGATACCTTTTTTATTTATTTACTTTCCTGAGGATGTTTTTAAAAATTTCCAGTAGAAAAATCAGAAACATGAGACAGTACTGAAAACAATCATTTGTCTTTTTTTTTGGGGGGGGGGGGGATATGAGTAAAATGTTTCTTAAATGGATGCTTTACTCAGGAAGTACAGTCTGCAAGACCATCTACAGCATTATATGATTGTTCCAAGGTAAACTGTAGACACAGTTTGAATAAAAATTGTTTTATGTATTGTTAAAGGCTTTCATGGCCGGATTCAACTGGTTCTGGTGGGCTTTCTGGGCTGTGGGGCCATGGTCTGGTGGATTTTGTCTCTAACGTTTCGCCTGCATCTGTGGCTGGCATCTT
Organism: Sphaerodactylus townsendi; assembly: GCF_021028975.2. Taxonomy (NCBI): domain Eukaryota; kingdom Metazoa; phylum Chordata; class Lepidosauria; order Squamata; family Sphaerodactylidae; genus Sphaerodactylus; species Sphaerodactylus townsendi. The sequence goes on along the minus strand of NC_059426.1, from coordinate 87,402,295 downwards.
CAGAAGTGTATCACAGAGAAAAGTCTATTTCACACTGTGCCTAAGTGAGAAGGGAAAGTTTAGTGTGCTATATTGTCAATGTCCCAGGGTGGAACTTGATATGCAAAGGTGTGGTTGAGTGCATTGTACTGGGAGCCAGGTGTGATGAATGTACTTATCCTACATTCAGGTTACAGGGTGGACCAGCCCCTGAAAGAGTTAAGCCCTGGCCAGCCCTGATTGGCCAGAGAAAAACAAACAGATGCTATAAATTCTGTCAGGGAGAGTGCTGAAAGGTTCTTCTTTTTGAGTCTTTTGACTTTTTGGGCTCTGACTGAGCTTGTGTGCCCTCGGGTACTTTTTAGTGACAGAGTGAGGAGAATCAGACCAGATCTCTCACTGCTGTGGCAGGAATAGCTGAGGGGGCTATTCAGTGATCTAAAACCCTGAGATTTGGAGGAGTGTGTCCGCCCTCAGGTGTTTTGTTTTGTTTTTGGAGGGAAACCTCTAGAAGTCCAAAAGTCTGTCCTCAAAGTGAACATCAGTCTTGGGAGGCCCAGCTCCTGTGGCAGAGAAGCCAGATTTTGGGAGTGTGGGAGAGGGAGGCTGTTGTGCCTGAATCCCACTGGGCATAGACTGGGTGTTTTATTTTTGTAAGGAGGAACAGCGGACTGAGTTTTTATTTTTGTGAGGGAGTGTGAAACCTCCAGTAACATCAGTTAAGAAACATCTTTTTCTGAAACATCTCAAGTAAAGTGACACCTGCGAGTGTTCTTATATTGTGTAACTGAAGTACCGTGCCTGCAACCACTAAGCTTAAGAACAAACTTACTCAGCAACCGTTAAGCTTAAGCTAACTTTCTCAGTAACCATCAAGCGTAAAACCTCTCCAGTTTACCTGAGAAGCCTGTGTTAAGCCAACAAATAAAAGTTATCAGTTTTTGTTCAACTTTTAAAAACCGTTCCAGTCTTTATTATTTTTCTGTCTGTGTCTGTGTGATTCCCAGTCAGGGTGGTGACCGTTTAAGATCAGTTTGAGTGAGCTATAGAAAAAAAATTTATATTTTGGTGGCAGCGAAAAGCAGAACATATACAAGCGCCTTCGCCACACCGGGCTTTGCTAATTTTTAACGTCGCTTCTTTCTTATTGAAGTTGTCCTGGTGTTTGTGAATTTCAATGGCCTCCCTGTGCAGTCTGACATAGTAAGCTTCTGAATTGTCCAGAATTTCAGTGTTCTCAAATAAAATATTATGTCCAGTTTTGTTTAACACATGTTCTTCAACTGCAGATTTTTCAGAATGGTTAAGCTGGCAGTGTCTTTCGTGTTCCTTAATACGGGCCTGAATGCTGCATTTTGTGGTTCCTATGTAGACCTTTCCACAGCTACAGGGTATGCGATATACTCCTGCAGAAGTGAGGGGGTCTCTCTTGTCCTTTGCTGAGCATAGCATTTGCTGTATTTTCCTGGTGGGTTTGAAGAGGGTCTGTAAGTAATGCTTTTTCATCAGTTTCCCTATTTGATCTGTGATTCCCTTGATGTATGGTAGAAATATTTTTCCGGTGGTGGGCTGTTTCTCCTCAGTCCTCTGGGTTTCTCTGGGCCTTAAAGCTCTTCTGATTTCTGTAGTGGAGTAGCCATTAGCCTGCAGAGCCCAGTCTAGATGGTCAATTTCATCAGGGAAGAGATGAGGTTCACAAATTCGTTTTGCACGATCTGTCAGTTTTGATTATGCCCCTTTTCTGTTGTGGATGATGATTGGAGTTTTTATGTAAATACCAGTCTGTGTGTGTTGGTTTTCTGTATACTGTGTGGCCCAATTGGTGGTTGGGTCTGCAAAAGACCAAGACATCTAAAAAAGGCAGTTTCCCTTCTTTTTCAGTTTCCATGGTAAATTGTATGTTTGGGTGGATGATGTTAAGGTGGTTCATAAAATTCAGCAGTTCCTCCTCAACATGGCTCCAGTTTGTAAAAGTGTCATCCACAAATCAGAACCAAGTTGCAGGTTTCCTGGGTGCTGTTTTGAGGACTTGTTTCTCAAAGTGTTCCATGTAGAAATTGGTTATCATTGGGCTGAGGGGACTTCCCATGGCTACTCCATCGGTCTGCTTATAATAATTATTGACCTATTGGAAGTTGCTGGTTGTTAGGCAGTGTTGAAATAAAGCTGTGATGTCATCTGGAAACATCTGGCCTATGAGTGCAAGTGTCTTTCACTGGAACTTTGGTGAACAGTGAGACAACATCAAAGCTTATAAATCTGTCGCTAGGGTTGAGATGGAGATTGCGAAGTTTCTCAATGAAGTGGGCTGAGTGTTTAATATAATGCGCTGTGTGTCCAATGTGGCTTTGTAACTGTAAAGTCAAAATTTTTGCCAGTTCATATGTGGGGGAACCAACGTACTCACAATAGGTCTGAGTGGGATGGATTCCTTGTGGATTTTGGGGAGTCCATATAACCTGGGTGGAAGAGCTTCTGATTTGCAGAATCGTTGCCGTGTGTCTGGTTGAATGGAGGAGCTCTCAATCAACGTGATGGTTTGGTGAGTGATTTTCTTGGTTGGGTCTTATTTCGTTTTTGTGTATGTTGTGGGATCCAGGAGTTCTCTGTTTTTTTCTTTATATGGGTCAGTCTTCATGATTACTGTTGCATTTCCCTTGTCTGCTGGAAGTATGATGATTTCTGGATCTTTGCTGAGAATCTTAATAGCATTTCTTTCCTTTCGTGTAATATTGCTAGAGGGAAGTTTTGCTTTTCGCAATATTGTTGCAGTTTCTCCTCTTAGTTCCTCTGCTTGCTCTTCTGGAAGATGCCGAATGGCTGATTCTACGTTTGCAATGATGTCTTCCACGGGAACTCTTGGCCAGGATGGATGTTTCATCACTGGAAAGTTGCCGTTCAGTCAAATTTATAATGATTCTTGAAGTGTCCAATGAGGGTTTCTGTTGGTGCTGATATTTTTGGATTTTGCTGAATTTCTGCTTCTGTCTTTTTGTGTGGCTAGCATTGTCTTTCTCCATTTTTCAGTAGGTGAGGTTGTCAATTTTGTCCCAGTCCTGGCTTCTCATTTTTTGACTGATGTGGATGTGGAGAAGTAGTAAATCCTTGTCTATGGCTGCAAGTTCTTTGCGGGTGGTGTGAATTCTCTCACATACTAATGCACATTCAAGGTGGTCATATATACGGTTAGCCTGTGGGGATTTGAAAGTCCTTTTTGCTTTGAGAAAGGCTGGAATAGTCTTGGTGTCTCTGCTACGCAGAATAAAGGATAAAGAGCATAGCAGGTGTGCTTTCTTGATCCGGAGTGTCTCCATTTTCTGGGTCTGTTGGAACATTTCCCCCTGTAGAGGTGTTCAGTGTATTGTCGAAGGCTTTCATGGCCAGATTCAACTGGTTCTGGTGGGTTTTCCGGGCTGTGTGGCCATGGTCTGGTGGATTTTGTTCCTAACATTTCGCCTGCATCTGTGGCTGGCATCTTCAGAGGTGTATCACAGAGAAAAGTCTGTTTCACACTGTGTCTAAGTGAGAAGGGAAAGTTTAGTGTGATATATTGTCCATGTCCCAGGGTGGGGAACCAATCATTAAGTGTTTGGGTGGAATTCTCTCACGTACTAATGCACATTCCAGGCGTTTTGTCCATAAATAAAAATAGTTTTTTCCATAGTTTTGTCCATAAAAATACTTTTGTCCATAGGAAATACACAAGGAGTCAGAACCATAGGCAGGGAGGCCAGTCAGCTCTTGGAGCCAGCCTGGGGCCATGTTAGTGTGTTTGCCTACCCTGCCAGCACTTACACTGGCAGAGAAGACAAACAGCGGGGCAGGCGCGTGTTGCAGAGCTCTGAAGTGCCTAATCCAGAAGAGTCTGTGCCTTGCAGAGCTACACTTGCCTAAAATCAGATTGTGGAGTGGCTGGGGGCAGACAAGGGACATTTCTGGGTCAGAGCGACCTTGGTTGGCTTCCACTGCGCTTTCAGCCAAGGAACACTCCCAGACCAGGTGTCAGACTTATGACACCAGAAAGGGTGGGGTAAGTACATTTTGCCCTATGGATGTGGTTGCGGGGGAGAGGTTGGTTTTCACTGCCTCCCCATGCTGCCTGGAAGCCCTCTGGAGATGGTGCTGTCCCCAGCTGCTGTGGCCTCTGGATTGAGTCCTATAATGTATATGATAATGGTATGCACTATGAAAGAGTTCAGTGTTTTCAAATGAAAAAGTTTGACTTAGTATTCAGACTTGCACCTAGTCTTGCTTGAAGCTTGTTTTTCATCAAAATATGTTTACTTTGTTTACTACAGAATCTGACTTTTATATTTTTCCTACATCTTAAACAAAACTTTTCTAAAGGAACACAGTAGCATATTATCCATCATTTCATTTATATATATTTTGGGGTATATTTCACTTGAAGAAATATATCATTTCAAATTCCATGAATGTGCCAAACAGTACAGTTCTTTATTCTAAATTATAAACTGTTCATTTTATGTTGTTAATGCAGTTAAATATTAAAAATTATAGAAACATCTTATTTCAATATTAGCAGCATGCAGCTAACCTTTATGCTTCCCCCTTTTCTCCTTCCTGATGTTGCCAGTTTGACAGCCTCCTGTAGCTGCCTTGGTTTTTTTAGTTGATTTTGGAGCTTGTGAGTCTGCTACCACTTTGACATCTTCTTGCTCAGCATCCTGTACTGCTTGAGAGATTCAGGATACCCCAACCAAAAAAAAGGTACAAAGAAAACAAGAAAGAAGAAATCAGAAATCCATGAAGCCACAGAGAAGCAAGCAGGCGAAGCAGAATATAAAGTGCATATTTCCGATAGTACAGCAGAAAGAAAACCGTATAGGGCAAAAGGTTACAGACATATGAAGTAAATTTACAAACTCAGTTACATGCTGGTTTTGGTGTTCTGATCTTCATACAATCATTTTGGTGGCCAAGTATGCAATGGTCATTATTTGTTTGGCTTTCTGAATCTGCGAAGCAGCCTCATGGTTTTTATACAGGGTATGGTGTAGATAACAGAATCTGTACCTGCACCTGTGATGTCCTCACTGGGAGTTCAGTTCTAGGTTTCATTCTAAATAAAGCACTTTATCTAAAAAGTATTAATATTCTAGCAGAGTTTCTATCAGTGTGTGGAGAAACATTGCGGGGAACACTGTCCAAATTGCTAGCAGAAGCATATACCTGAAAGTCAATTTATCCATTAATCCAGGCATGCCAGCATCACTCGTTAAGCAAAAAATTAAAGTTCTTACCAGCAGGTAAATTTACTGATAAGTACTGTTCCATCTTGTCCCCTGAAACAGCAAAGCTATCCACAAGCAAAATTGCTTTTGATTGCTGCTGCTGACCCCTTGTTATTTATAGCTGTAATGCAGTTTTTCACACATACATTTAACAAACATGCAATGAGGAAGCCAGGAACAAAAGAGGAACAATTGAACAAACAAAAAACCCACCCCAAAATGCAACACAGGAGCATGAATTTGTGCAGAAATATTTTGAAGTTCGTCTAATTATCTCGGGATAGTTCCGAAGGTAAAACAAGGATGACTTAATGCCTACAGAAAAGTCCAAGAAACTACTCTGTTCAGGCAAAAGAATGACAAAGGATGGTCTTCTCAGGACTCCCTCTGTGAGGTCCTGCAAGATGACACTTCCACCAGCTTGCAAAAAAATAAATAAAAACAAGACTTCAAAAAGATTTGATGGGAGGCACTGAAATACCAGGCATTTTCTGTTGTTTAAACCAAGTTAGGCCATGCATTTCCAGAGTAAGGCCACATCTTGGTTGAAATGTGGCAAAAGCGATCAAAGCAATCAGTACTATAATAATTGTGATTGATAGGTCCTGTGATGTGTTATAGACTATAGCATCCACTAACAATCAGTTTTTAGTCTATCAGCTCACTCAGTCTCATAGGTGTTTTCCCCATGGCCAAATATCCCGGGGGAAAACCGGGATCATACATGCCGGGATGTTTCTATCTCGGTTCCTCCCTCCACACGGCAGCACGTCAGCGCATGCAGGCCGGGAGGAAGAACTTGCATAGCCCCTGGTTTAGTTTCATTTTCCTTGCTGACATTGCCGCGCATGTACGAACTATCCCGTTTTTCCGCTGTTCTGATTTAGAAATTTGAGCAGGATTGTAGAAATTTGAGCAGGATTGTCACCAATATGCAGATGATACTCAGCTCTATCTTGCGCTTCCAGAGAATCCCAGGAAGGCTGTGAAAGCCATGACCCAATGCCTGGATGTAGTGTTCAGATGGATAAGGACTAATAAATTGAAACTTAATCCTAACAAACTGGATGAATTACTGGTAGAAGAAAGGACTGACTCAGGAACTGTCTTCTTTTCTGGATGGTATTGCACTCCTTCTGAAGGATAAAGTGAATAGCATGGAGTGCTGCTGGATGCAGGGCTCCTACTACAAAAGCAGGTGGCAGCTTTGGCTGGGTCCCTGTGACCTTTCCTGGGAAAAATGATCTTGCCACAGTGGTGCATGCCCTAGTAACTTCTGGATTAGACTACTACAATGTAGTCTACATAGGATGTCTGGAATTTACATATGGGGCAGAATGCTGCAGCCAGAATTCTGGTTAGAGTGGGCCATAGGGATAGAAATATACTTAATAAATAAATATCACACTAGTCTTGTTCCACATGCTCTGGCTCTTAATTTGCTTCTAGACTCAATTTAAGATGTTGGTCAATTTAAAACCTCTGAAACCATATAAGGTTTGGGGCCAAAATATCTGAAGAACTACCTATTCCCATATGAATCTACCCAACCATTGTTGGAGGCCCTGCTTAAGCTGCCCCTGCTATTTGAGGCTAGATAGTTAGCAACCAAAGAAAGGGCCTTCTTGGTTGTGGCACCAAAATTATGGAATTCCCTCTCCAGGAAAATGTGATTGTCCCTTCCTATTGTTGTCTTCTGGCAAAAGATGAACCTTTTTTTTTTTTGCCTGGCATTCCATGACTTATGCTCATAGATCCTGTGTGTGTGCAGTCTTGTTTAAATGGGTTTTTCACTGCCTTGGAAACCCTTCATTATCTTAAATAAACGGTATGCTAGGCCAGTTTCTTTTGTAGGCAAGCAACTACACAACCTCTTCTTAGATAACATACAACCACAACAATGTCTGCAGTTACGATGGTTGGAAACATAGTACTATTGTGGCTTGCAGTTGTCTCCGTGATTAGTTCAACTTGAAATTGTTTTCCTATTAGCAGAGTGGAGCCTAGCTGAACTAGCCCTAATGGATTTTGGGGGGAAACTATTCAATTTCTTGCTAAATATCGCTACAGTGAATTTTATACCTCATTTAAATTCTTATTTTTGAAACAATAAAATCTCTAGTGAAATATTCAAGGCAGTGTAGAAGTTCACATTGATAGCCAGGTTCTTATGAATCTGTTTAGAATAATGCCCTTTCTGCACAGCCAAAACAAAGTGGGGTGCAGCTAGGGTACATGAGCCCGATGCAGGCCCTGGCCATTCGCGCGCTTGCGTGCAGGTGGCCCCGGAGCTAACGCAGGTCACCGATGCACCTTTGTACAGAGGTGCGTCTTTTTTTTTCACTTCCCTCCACTTTTTTTTTCACTTCACTGCCTGCAGCTATGCAGGCAGGCACACACGAGGCCTCAGAGCCTTTCTGATGCCTCTTGTCCCCAGAAGTGTAACTCTGCATATGGGAGCCGGGAAAAGAGGAAAGCGCAGCTGCATAACGCGCCTCTTGCCTGGTCATTTGCTCAGCAGCAGCTGCGAGGCATGTTAAAGCAAAAGAATCACACAAATTGAGATTCTTGAAAAACCCGGGCAAGGGGGGGGGGCACAAAGCTGACTTGCATTAGGAGCGGGATCTATGCAAAGTTCTCCCCAACCTGGGTTTTATCCCGCTCTTAACCTGTGTTTATTGGCCCACGCGGAAAGGGCCTAAGTAACATAAGGTACAGTTATATATTATACATGTAGAATTTAAAGAGAAAGCATAATATTTTTTCTATTACTATGACTGGCAGTTGACAAGTAGGTACCTACATCATAATTTCTACTGCAGCACACTATTGATCCTACTGCAATGAGTTAGTTTTGCTGAAGTACTTTGAGACTTTCTGCATAAGAAAGAGAAATGGTTTGGTTATCTTGAAAGCTAAGCTTCAATAGGCTACCCAGGGAAACAGAAGAAGAAGAGGAAGAGGAAGAGGAGGAGGAGGAAGTGGGAGGAAGAGGGAAGAGGAAGACAAACAACAACAACAAGAACAAGAAGAACAAGAACAAGAAAAGAAGAAAAAAGAAAAAGAAAAAGAGTTGGATTTATATCCCCCCTTTCTCTCCTGTAGGAGATTCAAAGGGGCTTACAAACTCCTTTCCCTTCCCCCCTCACAACAAACACCCTGTGAGGTGGGTGGGGCTGAGATAGCTAGCCCAAGGTAACTGTGACTAGCCCAAGGTCACCCAGCTGGCGTGAGTTGGAGTGCACAGGCTAATCTGAATTCCCCAGATAAGCCTCCACAACTCAAGCAGCAGAGTGGGGAATCAAACCTGGTTCCTCCAGATTAGAGGACACCTACTGTTAACCACTACACCACAGGCATAGACAGTTATGAGGAAAATTAGGACAGTATTTGTTTATTGGAACGTAGCATTCCAAAATCAGGAGTGACAGTTCTGTACAGATGCCAATTTTTGGAATAAGCAAAAAAGCATCAGTATATAGGGAACACACTAGAATCTCACTAACAATCACCGTAATCATCAAAAATCTGGAATCTCAATTGCTGGGGAATCTGGGACTGTACTATACTCTGTTACCAGAAAAATAAAAAAACATGATAGCAGTCCCCAACTCCCACCTGCCTTATTGTGTTGAGCTAAGCTGATTTGTGAAGATATAATCTCATGTTGGAAGGTGCAGTTTCGCTAGGCATGAGTTTCACTAAGTGACAAATAAAACAATAGTGTAGTACAGAAGATAAATTTAGATTTCTTTGGACTTACCTATTCTGATTTTTTCTCAATGTGGTCATGAAACAGAAGTTTTGCCTTGGTAAAATCAAGATTTGTAAATGCGATATCTGGTTTTGTACTGAACAGATTTCTAATGATACATGACAATTCCAGGTTGCTTAATTTGATATGGTCTTCTGTTTTGGTGGTACATGTGACAAGATACAGGTTTGTAAGGCAAATGATTAGCTTGTGAAATAAATACTAATCAATTGCTATTTCTCAAAATGGCTGATGGAAGGGCAACTTGTTTTCATAATATAAAATACTGTGACCCACTTGATAACATCCCTAAATTATAAGAAAACATTCTTGACCTGCAGTATTGATATAATCTGAGATACAGTGTCATATTGACTTTGCCACATCTTTTTGACTCAGTTACAAATAGGAGGCTCTTCTTCCCTTGAAGAAAAAATCAGCTATTAGATGAGTACATAGGAGTGCTGCTCCAGCACCCAGTCATCTTCAAGAAGGGAAAATAGATGGTGGAAGGAACATAGGGGAAATGGGAATTGAATTCTGCCTCAGAAAAAAAAGAGAAGACACTGTAAAGGGGAGCTCTGCCTGGAAGTGTGGCAGAGTGGTTTAGCTCTATCTTTGGGACAGAAGAGAGTGCTTGATTGTTAGGCCTCTCTCTGATGATGAGCAGATATTGTACAATTTAGACTTACTCCAGGGAAAGGGCGGGCTGGTGTGGGTGGAATCCTGTGTGCATGAGAAGATCCATCTAGTGGCTAGTCAATAAAAATCTCTATGTGCCTGAAAGCATTGTAGAAAAGTCTAACTACTTTCTGAGGTCATAATCAGTTTACATTTTTTATCTACGCTAGGTTTCTACTTGGTCTACCTATGTTGCTGATTTGTCCCTTTAAAACCTACCTGTACGTCAATAAATCTTTTTAGTTGTTTATACATTAATCCAGTCCCAGTCACTTCAATAATCTCCTTGTGCACTACAAAGCTTACCTCACAGCAGCAAATCGAATCTAGATTCCCAAAATCTTAGGAGACTGTATGCATCCTCTCAGTAAGAAAAAAGTGTACTGCAGGGCTTATCCTTCACCACCATTGCCATCTGGGAGGTAGAGTTGAAGACAACCTCTGAGCATGGTGCCCAGAGGGCAAAGTCATTAGCTAATGCAGAGCAGTCAGGGTTGTAACAAGGGAACTGGGGTTGGAGGTATGAGCAGTATGTGCCTTAAAAAGGCCAGCTGGGATGGCCCTCATCTTGCTTCAGCTCCCAGAGGACTTTTTTTTGCCAATCCTCTCTCTGTTCCCTTGGTTGCATGGGTTACTAAGTTTTTGTAAAATGGTTCATATGTTAATTATCTGTTTTATCACAGCTTGGCGGGTTGTGTATGGGATCTAATTCTTTGGGGGGGGGCTCCTCATGGTTGGGCCCCCCCTAAGGGGCCTTGTGGTGTGGTGGGACTTGTTACTACACCCAGGTAGGGGCTGCTGGTTACCCTACACCCCCAGGCAAAAAGGGAAATTCCATTCAGCAGCCAACACTCAAATAGCTCCCACAGACTTGGTGCTCTGGGTTCAGCAAGTTTTCTGCTTGATGACAGGATTTGTCCCCTATGCTAAACTCTTGCTTCTCATGTCTGTAATCAATAACAAGCTGTGGCCAGTTATCAACAACTGGAGTATCGGATGCTGTTATTTCTGCATGCTTTATCCTCCCCCTCCCCTCCTCAGGCTGGCAAAAGGCTTGTCACAGACACCTGTGTCATTCAATAATTTAAGAAAGAAGAAAAGTACTCATCTTCCTTCTATAACATTAATTTTCACTTGGTGAACTAGATTAAGCCTGGAGCTTCATATTCACAAAGTACATGCAATGCTATTGAGTGATGGTGGAGGAGGAGGAGGAGTTTGGATTTATATCCCCCCTTTCTCTCCTGCAGGAGACTCAAAGGGGCTGACAATCTTCTTGCCCTTCCCCCCTCACAACAAACACCCTGTGAGGTAGGTGGGGCTGAGAGAGCTCCGAGAAGCTGTGACTAGCCCAAGGTCACCCAGCTGGCGTGTGTGGGAGTGTACAGGCTAATCTGAATTCCCCAGATAAGCCTCCACAGCTCAGGCAGCAGAGCTGGGAATCAAACCCGGTTCCTCCAGATTAGATACACGAGCTCTTAACCTCCTACGCCACTGCTGCTCCTTGGTCTATGCTAATTCAATGTAGCTAATAAAGAGGCGTGCCACAGCATAAGAGTGCTTGGTGTGTTTCATAGATATGGCATAGAACAAAAGAACTGACAGGTCTCTGGGCCCACAACAAAACTATAAAGAACAATAAAATCAAGGGCTGAACCAATAGCAAATATATTTGCTACACAAACTGACCTCTCAGTTCATTACATGGCTGAATTTTGAAATAAGGAAGCTGATTCACCTGATGAAATCTATTTGCAGAAGCTAACTTTAATTATAGCTGGGAGATTTTTCCTGTTGGTAGATGGCTTCCATAGAGTTTACATACAATTTATAATGTCCTGCTGCTCAATTCTGAAAGCATGATTTATAATTCAGATCTGAAATACTTATGGATTACATTCACATGTTTGACTCAAAAATAAATAGATAAGTAATGTATGGCCGTTTCCGCACAGGCATTTAATGGCAGCCTGGAGACGGCAAAAACGCCGTCTCCAGGCCGCCATTCGCACAGGGGTGCAGTTGCATCGCAGCCATGCCGCCCGACCGCCGCGAAGCAGGCGTTTCCCCAGAGTGCTCGGAAGCGCTCTTGTTGGGGAAACGCCGCCTCGAAGCTGCTGCCGAGTGAACGGCAGCGGCTTCGAGACGCCTCCCCCACCCGGCACTTACCTTGTCCCCGGGCCTCCAGCGTGTTGCCGAGGCCTGGGGACACGCCCCCCTGCGCCGCTGGAGCAGGCGTGCAGGGCCAGGGGGCGTGTCCCCAGGCCTCGGCGACACGCCGGAGGCCTGGGGACATGCCGGGTCTGCTGGGCGCCGGCGCTCCACGGCGCCGGCTGCCCGGCTCTTTCCAGGACCATCCATGTGGACGGTCCCAGCGTCGTCGGGTCGGCGTCGGAAACGCCGACCCGGCCGCTTCCGCATTCGTGCGGAAACGGCCTCTATTTGGTCTAGTTCACTACATATTAAACTAAGGTTTCATTTGATAAAATGGCAAACTATGATGCACCCCATATAAGGAAGCTGGAAAATCCTTGGGCTCACACATCCATCTTCTCTTACAATATGGCAAGATACCCACAAATGAAAAAAAAACTTTAGAATTGGTTGTTGTGGGTTTTCCGGGCTGCGTGGCCGTGAAAGCCTTCGAAAACCCACAACAACCAGTTGAATCAGGCTGTGAAAGCCTTCAACAAAACTTTAGAATTATTGTCAAAGAGATATTTTCTTAGTAGCTCTTCCAATCATAAATTCCCCTGAACCTCATTCAGAGGCATAGCTGCCAGGGGACCGGAGGGTGCGCGCTGCACCAGGCGCGTGCATGGGGGCGCACAAAAAATTCAGGTTCACTCGTGGCTTTTTTGTATTTTTAGTGTTTTTTCAGTTATTGGCCTGCAGGGGGCGCGGTTTTTAGGCTAGCAGCACCAAAATTTCAGGGTTTTTTTGGGACATTCTCCTGATGATGCCATCCAAGTTAAGTGAGGTTTGGTTCAGGGGGTCCAAAGTTATGGACTCCCAAAGGGGGTGACCTCGTCCCCATTGTTTCCAATGGGAGCTAATAGGAGACGGGGACTACACCTTTGAGGGTCCATAACTTTGGACCCCCCAAACCAAACTTCACCAAACTTGGATGGTATCATCAGGAGAGTTTCCTAAAGATACCCTGAAAGTTTGGTGGTGCTAGCTTAACAATTTCATCCCTGACAGCCGGCACCCCCCAAATTTCCCCCTTCGGCATAGATTTAAATGATGCTGTCTCAGCGTGGGGGTTAATCCACCCCAAAACAGCATCACTTTCAATGTTGTTTTAACTGGGGAGCCCAGATTCTCCCTTTAAGGTGGATTTAAAAGGAGAATTTGGGCTCCCTAGTTTAAACACCATTGAAAGTTATGTTGTTTGGGAGTGGATTCCAGCATCACAACGGCCGCCCATGGGGGAGGGGGACAAAACTCAGATTTTGCACCAGGCTCCATTTTCTCTAGCTACGCCTCTGACCACATTCAGTGGAAGATAAATAATCAAAATGCTTTGATGAAAAACTGAAATAAAGTAAGTACTAAAACATATAAGAATTATATAGCAGTTGGATCATAGATAAAAAAATGAACTACCTTAACAGTGAGAATTTTCAAAGTTGGTTTTTATTTTTAAAATCAGAGTTTTACTAAAATTAAAATTAACTTATTATTGAAGACATATGTCAATCAATCAATCAATCAATATTTTATTATGGTCAAACAGAAGGTATTAAATATAGAATATAAAATCCACATTGTACATTGCCAGACCAAATACAAAATAAAATTGAGGTAACCTGATTCCAAAGACTGTTTGTCCAAACCCTAATATAAGTTCGTTAAAAACTAGAATAAAATTTGAATAAAAGATAAAATTAGTGATGCAGACTTCATACCCTTATTGCCCTACTTGTCTGCGCCTTTTAACAACATAAGCACTAAATTTTGCCACCTCTCTGATAATATTAGGATTAGCATTTTCTAGTAGATTTTTCATGGCACATTCCTCGGGGCCAAGACAAATTGTTCTTGAAAGAGAGAGAGAGAGAGAAATTGCCCTCATTTCTTTGTGAGTGGGGCATCGTAAGAAAATACGTGTCAGGGTCACTATTTTCCCCATATCACATGGACAAAGCCTTTCGATATACGGAATTTTATGCCCTCAAGCATTGCTGTGGGAAGGGCATCACATCTGGCAAGTGTGAAAGCCCTCCTAAGTGACTGGCTGTCCAAGTTATATAGATAGGGGAAGGGGACCAGAGTATATTTACTGGATGGTTTGAGATTTAGGGAATGCTGTTATGTCTTGTTGGAGAGCCATATCTTGAACTCTCAGCTTGACTGTAGTCTTAGCTGAGAACAAGTCTTGTGTCAAGAGAGAGCTAGGTGATATTTCTCTTTTGTGCAGGCCGTCCCTAACCTCACACATCCATCTAGGTTAGAAAGTCTTTGCCTATTAGGGGCCAGAGTCCTTTGTGGTTTGTGTAAACATTAAGCTATTGATAAACTGATAGTAAGAAAATTCTATCAGCAACTTTCATTTGACCCGTCTCTAATCTTACAAAGGTGTTCGGTACACCAGGCGGAACCTGTGGAATGGCTCTCAAGAATTTACTTTGGGTTCTCTCTAACGATATTATTTGCCACTGTTTTTTGTTGTAGTATACACCATATGTAAGCTGTGTCAGAATTTTTGCTTGGTATAGTTTAATGGCAGCTGGTACATAGTGTCCTCCCTTAGTACAAAAAAACCTTAAGACTGCCCCTGTTGTCCGCTTTGCATTTCCCATTACCATTTTTATATACTCCGCATTCGAGCCTGTTGACTGAACCACAATCCCCAGGTAGTTGAACTTATCAACTTGTTCTATTTCTGTCCCTCTAACTTTCCAGATCCTCTTTTTGGGTTGATTACCAAAAGCTGTGACCTTGGTTTTATCAAAGTTAATTGTCAGCTCCTCTTTCTCACAATATGCTGCAAAAGAGTATGATACTCTTTTCAGACCTATGGGTGTTCTGGCCAAAAGGACCGCATCGTCAGTGTGTAACAATATGGGGCAAGATTAGGAGGGTGTGGCAAGCTTAGGAGGGTGGGTGTCTATTTTTCTTAGGTGCTCCACTATACCATTGATATAATAGTTGAACAGGGAGGGATGAAAACATATATTGATAAGATACTTTTTCAATATTTTACAGTCAATTGGAATAATATGAATAAGGTTATATACCATGATAAATGGTGTTGCTGTTGCTGTTGAGGTAAGATTCCACTAGTGGTGCTTGTTCTTCTGACTGTTTCATTCTGCGGGTTCTTGTGCGACTGTCCACATTGGATTGAACCATCAGTGGCTCCTGACGTTTTTTTTTCTGTTTCTGTTCTAGTAATGCTCGCTAAGAAAAACACATAGACACAAATAAAAGGCTCCACATCAGATTAAATGCCACAGTACTACAGAAGAAGAGATGGTTTTTATAATCCACTTTTTCTCTACCTTTACGAAGCCTCAAAAGCAGCTTACAATCACCTTCCCTTCCCTCCCTCAACCTTGTGGGGTAGGTGGGGATGAGAGAGTTAAGAGAGAACTGTGACTAGCCCAAAGTCACCCAGCAGGCTTCATGTGTAGAAGTGGGGAAAAAACCTAGTTCACCAGATTAGGATCCGTCCGCTACTCATGTGGAGGAATGGGGAATCAAACCTGATTCTCTAGATTAGCATCTGTCACTTTTAACTACTATACCACAACAGCTCTACTCTGTAGGCTTACTTTCCAGTATTTCAGCAAGTAGTATCAAATCAGTTAATATTAAGTTTGACAACATTCAGTCCAACATTCTGGAACGTTTTTCTTGTATTATTTTCTAAAGTTTCATACAGAGGTAATTCTGCATCCTGAAAATGCAGAAAGCAGAATATACCTGTGGCAAGATGACTGACATGACTGCCAGATTTCTAAAAGCCTGTCTGTGGCCTAACAATCTAACGCAGAAGTTCTAGATCAGAATCACTATATATGAGATTTGCCCTTCATAAGATACAAAGGGACCATGATTGCCCATGTCTACCTATGACTTGGATCGGATTCAGCATTTCCACTGATAGAAAGGTTTCGGCCTACAGAGTGCTATTTGCTCACCTCCCCCTCCTGCAGCAGAGCAAAATGGTGCTCCTGAGGGATAGGTAATCCCAAGATGGGTGTTTTTTTTTGGGGGGGGGATGTAGTAGGAAGGGGGAGGCAAGAAAGTTACACTCCAGTAATGGAAATCCTTCCATCCACATGAAAACTCAGTTGTATCCACCCCATGTAAGATATACTAGCAGCGCAATCCTATGCAAAGCTATTCCATCTAGCTCACTGAAACTGATGGGCTTAGGCTTGGATAGACTCGAATGGATTTAGACTTGAATAACTCTACATAGAATTGCACTGCAAGGCTTGTCCAAAGGTATGGATAAAAAGCTGGCCTAGAGAATTTAGCATTAATCTGATATGTAGTATGAAAATATTAACTGAACCTCAAAATAAGATAAATAAAAAAGTAAATTTCCAAGGTCAGATTCAAATTTTTTTAAAGCAAAACAAAACTAAAAACAGTTTGGTACAAAAGTTACCTACACTAAACACTGAAGAAACACTGGCCCTTTCTGCACAGCACAAATAAAATATCTTGAATACATTAAAATAAGCCTTTTGGGGAGGAACTCCACACACTTTGCTCCAAGATGCCTCTGGCCTTCAGCACATTCTGTTCAACCTGTCAAGATGGTGGAGGCAGCAACAACACACTGAGATGCCTTGTTAGCAGATTGGTACACTTTTATCTTCCTTTTGTTGAAGTTTTTAATTCTATTTTTAAGGTGATAAACTGAGCTAAAGAGCCAATTTTTGTGCTTTTTAGCTGTCCTTTTGAATTCTTTGCTGCTTAAAGCTTCCTCTTCTATCTGTACTTACTCAATTAGCTGTCGGCACTGTTTTTAGTCTTGAGTCCTCGTTTGCTCCCTATTTAGCTTCGGCATTGCCTCTGGGTGAATGAATTTTTATCTTATCTCATTTTATTTTGTTTTACGGTTATCATTCATGATGAAGAAGGTGAGGAAATGGCAACTTTCCTCCCCATCCTCTCTCAGTCAGAAGTCATGTAAACAAACTAAGACTGATCAGTTTTTTTATTTATTGGGTTTATTTTATTTATTAGATTTAATATACCGCCCAATCCCCGAAAACACTACTTGATAGTTTATCACTCTCAAACAGATTCACTCCATTGGGAATTGATTCTGGGTCTAAAGTTATGCCAAACATACACAAGGTCAGAGTGTGAAGGAAACCCTAGTAACACAAGCGAGATCAGGCACTCCATGCTAAAAGATACAGCACCCATTTGGAGACCCAAAGATGCCGAAGGGATGGTTATGAGTCAGCTCAGCATTCAGACTGAGCAGTAACGCAGGCTTATAAGAGGCAGTTGCAAACAGTAAGAGTTGCAAGAGCAACTTTGGGAAACAGCCTGATAGTTTCTGCAACGCTTGCTCTCAGACAGAACGTTTGGTTCTGTGGACCCAAACAGGATTGACTGGTCTGTCTTTTGCTCAGCTTGCATGGCTTGCACTGGACTGCTCTTCGTCAGGACTGGAAGTATGCTTTCTCCCTCACTACCTGATTCCGCTGGTCAGCTGTAATGTGAAACTTCTGTATGCTCAGCCAAATGTGACAGTAGGAGACCACTAAACATACAATATTGAACCCCAACCTCACAAACTCCCAACATTGCCACCCTATTTTTCTGGTAATCAATAAGTGAAATGTCAAAAGGTCTAATCTCTGCCCCCCCGCCCCGGTAAAGCATTTTTCTTATACGTCGTCAATGAAATGATGGAAAATACAAATCCAGAGTCTATTTCCATAACACAAGAAACATTCTGTAACCTTGCAGTCACTGTCATCTTATGCTGAACCGCTGGTTGTACACAGGGGCATACTGCCCATGGGAACATGGGGACAACCAAGTCCCCAGGCGCACGCCTTTCGGCGTAGCAACCCGGCTGCTGCCTGGCAGCTCCCCCTGTGCCGGGGTGCCACTCGTCGGTGCCCGAGGCCAGGCCCAGCTGCATGGCTGGGACCGTGTCAGGCTCCTAGCCCAGCGCAGGCTGCTGCCAGGCCCCCTCACCTCTATCGAAGGCCATGAGGCGCAAGCAGCCTGCTTGCAGCCTCCAATGGAGGTGGGGGGGCTGTCATAATAACACCAGGCTCCTACCCCCATGCCCACTGCTGCCAGTCCTCCCCCCCTCTATTGGAGGCCACGACTGGCAGCAGACTGAGGGCAAGGCCTTTTTTTGCAACCCCCCCACCTCTACTGGAGGGGGGCACAAAAACAAGACCTTGCCTCCGGGCGCCGTGTCAACCCTATACGCCCCTGATTATACATGATTGATTACACCTTCTTGATATTCACATGGCAATTTCACAGCTTGATTGGTCAGGGAACAGTCACATGGTACATGTACAAAGTCACATGACACTTGCATAGCTGAACTGGTTAGAGAACAATCACACAACGTTTGCATGGCCAGATTGGTTGGGGAACGGTCACACAGGATTTGTACATGGTGCATAACTCCTCCCTCCATTATTTCTTCCTGCCCCTGACTTTCTTTCACTCTACATACTCTCTCAATATGACCCCAATGTTTACAAAAACAGCACTGGGCCTCTTTAAACTGGCAGGATTGCCTATCATGTTGATCACCACAACTCCCACATTTCATTAATGGCATCAGATCTCGTCTAGGCACCCCTGTAGCTTTCACTGTGCTGTGATACTTATTCTGTTACAGTCTGTGAACTCCCACTTCTCTGGAGTCTGTGAACTCCCACTTCTCTGGCATTCCCAGTTCCTGCCTGTTGTAAACAACTGGAGTTCCTTGATCTACGCACTTCCTGTGTACTCAGTGCAGCGGCCTCCCATGCTAACACCTCATCCTGGGCCTCCTGCGATGATAATTGTTTTCTAGCAAACAAATGTCTCTGTAATGTTTCATCCTGCAACCCACAGACTAATTTGTCTTAAAGCATCTCCTCCAAATTGGGAAAATTGCAATATTGTGCTAGCTGTTTCAGTTCAGCAATATAAACGTCAATACTTTACATTGGGGCCACATTTCACTTGAAAAATGCATTCCTCCTCGCTATTTCCGAGGGCTGGGGAATGAAGTGTTCTCCCAGTGCAGCCAAAATATCTTCATATGTAGTTGCTGCTAACTTCCTTGGTGCTAGCAGGATCAAATGTCTCTGCTCCACAAACACTTAAAAACAGTGCACATTTCTGCAAGATGTTTAATTTGTGTTGTGTGTAAAGGGCCACTGTTTGTTCAGTTCTGTTACTAACAGCAAAGCTGCTTGGCCTTGTTCTTTAAATAACCCCCAAATTTTAAGAGGTCCAATTCTATGAGCTCCTGATGAGCCCCCAGCCATCTTCCATTATTTCCTATAGAGGGAAAAAAGCTGCTTCCAAGAAAAAGTGATGCTTGCAAGCAGCAATCACTGGTCTAATCATGCCTCCCATGGAAGTACCAACAGAACACAACCAACAGAACCATTCCAGAACCCAGCAATCCCAGCAGACTTTTTCAAACTTCCTTTGTCATCAGTTGTAGAAGGGAGAACAATAAATTTCTAGTACAGAACATTTCAATTGTGTATATCAATAAGAGATATTCTTATCATAAAGAAATCCACTTACTAAGCAAAAACTGTTTATCGAAGGAAATGCTTTGTAAACTCACCTGTCTGTCAAGCTTCTGTTGTCGCAGATTGCTGCTCTCATCATCTAAAACACTGTGAAGATTAAAAAAAACCAACCATTTATTTTTGGGTCATCATGGAAAAAAGTTTGCAGCTGTTTCCCAAGAAAAACTACCAGTTTATAATACGTAACAGACATTGCTGCAGAGGTCCACAAATTATGTCTGGTACTAATCAGTCATTATTTGGCTGGTATTAAGTAGCCATTGGGCTGCAGTATCATTAATATACAAATGATACCTAGCTCTAACTTTCTTTTCCACCTAATTTCAAGGATGCTGCAGATGTTCTGAACCTGAGGTTGGAGTCAGTAATGGGCTGGATGAGGAAGAACAAGCTGAAACCCTAACAAGATAGAGGTTTTCTGGGTCATTAGATCTGGGACTTGAGATCTCTCCTGTGTTAGATGGGGGTTATACTCCCCTTGAAAAGCCTGGTTTGCAGTTTGGGAACACTATGCACCTTAGAACACCAGGCAGTTGTGGAGGTTTGGAGTGATTTTGACCTTTTGTCCAAAATTCAGTCAGTCCACCAACTGCAACTTTTCCTAGGTCAGCTAGATTCTACATTCCTGTTTGGGAATTCGGATAAAATGAAGGGGCCCGCCACCCTTCTGTCTGTCCAATCCATCAAAGAAATTCATTTGGTTGGTACAGTGGCAGCCATATGAATACAGAACAACCTCCCCAAGGAGGTGCTGGTGCACATTAACTTTTGCATGTGTGCGTCCTATTCAAGCTTTACACCTATGTGTCCACGTCCAGGGATGTAAGAGGCAGCAGATGATGCAGGAAGGCATGATCTTGCTTCTCCAACATGCCTGTGGAAAAGATGTAGGGGCAAAGCTCACAACAGATTTTCAGCAGCCTTGTGTGTCCCCCACACACACCCTTAACACCCGAGAGAACAGAATGAAGCATGTCTCTTCTAGCTCTGCCAGCACCTATGCAGCTTAGAGGAGTACAAATGAGTTGCAGCTGCTTTCATTTGCTAGGAGAGATGCTACTTCAGCAGCTGGATGCAGCAGAGTACAACTCTTTCACACTTTGATAAGCCTAATTGCTGCTTCAGGACCCTGGTAATGGGAAATTGCTCCTACAATGACACACTATTTAGTGTAGCAGCTGGTTTACAATAAGTTTGGAATTAAGCATAGCATAAGTAAATACATCAAGAGCCAAGTATGTCTTCCTCAAAATGTGACAATTTATTTTTATTAAAGACTCTAATTCTGCAAACTATTTTGACTAATTTCTCAGCAATTGTCAATTGCTAAAAGGTTTGCTTCCCAGGCAGCCCAATCTAGATTGGGGGGGGGGGGGGGGGGGGGGAATTGGGCTGTATAAAATACTCTAACCAATCTTGATCATTGTGAAGAGAATTCTATAGGTGGGTAAACACTCGGTGTTTAGTAACTAATCTTCAGAAACTGGTTATTATTACACATTTTCAAAAAGTGAGTTTCTTATATCAAGCAGCCATATCAGAATGACAACTTCAGAAAATGAGTAAGTTCCTCAATATTTAATCTGCTAGTGAATCATCAGCATAAAAATGCTTTAGAGCTCCTTTACATACTAGGGCTGTGTGCAGAGGGCAAGAAGAGTCTACCTTAGATGGAAAATCAGAGAATAGTTACTAGGCTTCTTAGAAAAAAATGTTATTGTTAAGAGCCAGCCACTTGATTATCATGGGAGCAGTCTTACAACTCAATCAAGGCCCTTCTCTGTGATTCTCCAACGCCCCTAACAACCCTGACCATAATGAACCACCAATGTTTTCAGGACAATACATCAATGAAAACTGTCCAGAAGCCTAACCAAGTAGTTCATCAGGCAGGATGATCCCATCTCCTGACTCACAAGTATTCCCCCCAGGCATGACACAAATCATTCCAACCACTCCATGAGGGATCCTGGTGATCCAGGTTGTTCCATCAGAGGTCTGGCATCTCCCATTTGAAATCACCTGGAACCAGTTAAATATAAAGGTATAAGGGGGGTTTCAAACGCCCCACTATTTTGAACTGGTTTTCATCCCGATCTTCTTGTACCACTGACATGAGACAATGTCCCCTCTTCAAGACAGAAAGACTATGACTTATTTTTTCCTGCTTCACTTTCCCTCCACAAACCTCAGCTTTAGATCCTTCTTTCCTATCCTTCTTAGAATTCCACAGGGTATGAGTTCAGAAGTTTTGTTAATTCTGTTTTTGTTACTTGAAAATCATAATGCAGTTGCAAGATTTTAGTTCCACTATACCACTATACCTAACTTCAAGACTAACCTATTACAATGCTTTCTATGGGCAATTCCGCAAACGAGTAAAATAGGTTCGACCCAGTTCCCTGAGAAGGGTACTAACCTAGGTCAAAGCCATTATTGTTCCCCACTGCAACCAGTTGGATCCCAACTCGGAGGGCAGAATCATCCTGTGCCTCTTTGCCGCTCCGTTCCAATTGGCTACTGTTCTACGGCCATGTTCCATCTATCCCCACACACGTTATTTTAAAAAACTGCCACAGGAATGGAGGGACAAAGGTGGCATTTTTTGATTGGCCGCTTACACTGGTACGCGGAAACTGTGCACAGTTTGTGTGACCAGCCATCGCTTCGAACGCAAGAAAGAAGGGGGGGGGGGAATTAGGCGAGATTTTCGCTGCGGCAGTTCTCCAGCTGTACGCATGCCCAAAACACTCAGCTGTGATTGGCTGAATGTGGGACTCCTGGCACCAGAGATTCCGCGCTTTACTGGAATCGAGATGAGTTCGAGCGTGGTTCCCTGAAAAAGTAGTAGTTCCCAACTGGAGTCATAAATTTGACCGTTACACGAGGTGAAGCTGGTACAAAATCACGTCGATCCCAGTGGTTGTGCGGCGCACTTAGGTCGAACGCAGCTCGAACTTAGGTCGATAGCGCAAGTGCGGAATCGACCTATGTGAACCTACCAGAGTTGAACCTGGTTCTGAAGAGCTGAACCTGGTTCTGAAGATTTGAACCTAGTTCTGATCAGAGAAGATATGTGTTTTTAAGACTTCTGATGTGCTTATGAGTCCAATTCAAGGTCCTTTTAAGTGTTTTATGATCTGGACCCATCATATCTGAAACACCTTCTCTAGTATTGTCAACGGGTGCATTACCACATTTACAAAGCATCCTTCTGACTAGCCTCTCTCTCATATCTATTAGAGCTTGGAAACATGATCTTTGTGATTTTCAGCTGTGTTGCACCCATCAGCAAGTCTTCCCAAGAAGTTCAACAGCTTGTATACACTGGTCTGTTTTCAAAGCTTGTGCAAAGTTTCCCAATGTAAACATTTTAAAGACTGGTAATCTCAATCATGAGTTGTAACTAGTTTGATTTAATCACCATAAATCAGTTGTAAGTACACACTTGGTGAATCAGTAAACCTGAAACACAGAAAAACGCATATTGTTTTTTTCAGGGTTTCTTTTATACCAATTTAAAAAAACCAGTGTATCCAAAAAGCTGAATATACCTGGGGTCGAAAAAGCTGAATAACATTTTTTAAATCTCCCTCTGCCTACTGCCATTTCCCAAGCCTACATGAACTTGGGAGCCAGCAGTGGGGAAGGGAGAGAGAGGGAGAGAAATCTCCACAGCATGGAGAATCTGTCTCCACCCTGATGTTTTCCAGGTCCTCTGAGCAAACTCAGCTTCGCATGTAGGATCTCTCTCTGCCTGTGCTTTCCGAGTGGGGGAAGGGGCAACCAGATCCTTCATGCAGCACTGAGCAAATTCAGTGCCACATGGAAAATCTGCTCCCTTTCATGCTTTCTAAGCCTAAGTTATTTTTCCGTCCCGTCCCCCGTCCCCCCCCCCCCCCCCCGCCATTCCCTAAGCCATGTAGGGCTTGGGAAATGGGAGGGGACTGAAAAATGTCAGGATTTTTTTTTACCGAGTATTTTCAGTAATAGCTGAATAAAGCCACATATTGGCTTTAATCAGCTTTACAAAAAAATTCTGGGTTAAAAAAGCCCCGAACCATAAATTTACTGATAATTTTTATCAGTTCTCATGCCTAGTACCTGTCATGCCTGCCTCCAAGGCAGTGACCTGAGCAGAAATCTAAGCAGAGGTAAAACAGAGATGATATCAACATAAATGGTTAGATTCTGACTTTGGTTACAGAACTTGGGACCTGAATAAAATATACCAGTAATTAAAAAAAAAAATTTCCTGGCTTGGATGGGGAATCTAGTGAACTAATCAGTAAACATCTTGATTGTCAGCAGACAAAAAACAGGAAATGCCCAGGTCCAGGGAATATTTCCAGATAAGAAAGAGGAATTTCCAAACAAGGAGAAGGTGGAAGAAGTTTTAATTTTCTCTTTGGAAGAGATTCTAACTTACTGGAGTTGGGTTAGTTTGAATGGAAAATTGTTTGTTCAAGAATTCCAAAGTGAATGTGGGTCTTTACTGGCTGGAATGTTAATATAGCAAATGCTATATTAACTGAGAGTTCCTGTATGAGGTAAGATACAAAGGTTTCTCTTATGAGGCTACCTGTTTCCTGGTGAGTATAATGAGATTAAGGTGGATCTGGCTCCACTCTGCTGGCATTCAGGCTTTCTCTTGGAGATGGCCCAATGTTTTCAGGATCTCATATTACTGGCAAAGAGGTGGTCTTGGTGCCAAGGTTGAGCAGAAACAGGAAGACTGTGGCAATTATCCTAAAATCCTGTCTCTCCTCTAAGGATCTGAACTAATTCAAACTACATTTCTATTATTTTTCCCAAACCCGACTTTTGGACTAATATTTGAACAGATTCACTTCACATACTATTATGCTTGAATGGCTGATATCAGATAACTCACCAATAAGGTAAAAAGCAACAGAAGTGCTTAGAAGAAAAACTGTCTACTCTTTTCTAGATTCCTCGCAAGATAAAATAAAAAAACCCCCAAACCAGATACAGGGTAACTTTTGGGATTTGATGATGTAAAGGTAAAAAAGAGTTTGCACAATACATATAGAGACACCAATTTACTGTTGAGGGAGTGCCTTCTTCCAAGACAGTCAGAATCAACTCTTCCCAGAAAGGTGAAGAAACAGAAGAGGGAAAAATAGTCCTTACTCTGTACCCATTTGAAAGCTGGCATTTGTGTGGCAAGGTTATGATGTTGATAGGGAAAGATGTTTTAGCCTGATATTTCTGTGAGTCAAGAATGCTAAGCAGCTGGCACTGATTACACTTCAAATGGCCACACTCATCTGTAAACAGGAAGTGCCAATAAAACCACAGTGAGATGGAGACCTCATAGCTTTTGCATGTGGGTTGCAGACAGTCCTTAAGAGAAAGGGCAGGAAGAAAAGCAACCACTTGTTCTTGAAGGGGCAAGAAATGAAAGTTTGTCCTGATCTGGATTCACTTTTTCATGAACATGAATAAAATAGATCTTCCTCACCAGTCACAAAATGGATACACAGGATTGGAGAAAAAAAATCCTACTATTATAGTGAATTATATCACACAGCATCAGCACTTTCTGGACTGTATCCAACTTTTCCTCAAAATGTTGCAAGGGGCAGGACAGCATAATTCCCTTATTCACCTAAACTGCAAAGTTACAGCAAATGTTCTAGCTTTAGTCAACCTACTTAAAATGATCAAAGCAGAGTGGAAGTACTGCAAGAACTAGAGCAATGGCATATAGCACTTGTAAAGTAATACATCACTGGCTTTTATTAAGCCTTTTAAAGTTCCTTTTAGAGTACAGCTTCAAAAGTTCAATCTGTTGCTATGTAACACGAGATTAAGATATTGTATTTGGACAGCTATGCAAACCTTATTTTTATATGTTTTTAACTACTGGCATAGTGCAAACAATTTTTTAATATATATAATGTGAATTCACTTATTTTAAACTCAATGGGGTATTTTCAACATTGTTTCTGGTGTACAGTTCATAGGAGAGGAGGGAAAAATGTTTATTTCAAGTAGCCATTTTTGCCCTGCTCTTCTTTAGAGCATTATTTTTCAATACCAGAACTGATTCTTGTAATATACGAAAAATAATAAAAAGGGTCTCTGAACATGTTCAGAGTCCCTTTTGCTCACCTCTAGAGGTTTTTTAATATACCTATGTGTTGCACTTATTAAACACATGAACAATTCCCACCTTCTCTCAGATATGAAATACATACAAAATCTTGAAGACCGTACTTCAATTTCTAAAAGGCAGCTTGTTAAGCACTTCAGTGGTACGCTGTTTTTTACACACTGGCCCTTCCTCACACCAGGGTGTTTTCACGCATGAATCCTAAAAAGAGCTGGGTTTGAAATTTGCTCCAGAGTGAGCATAAACTGTAATACTGATAAAATAGAACATTGGAAAGGTTATGGATTTGGGTTTCTTCCTCACATTCAAAAGTAACACAAAAAGATGAGGAAGGCTTAAGTTCTTAGTGATCTACTGTTGATCTGCAATCAAATGTTCCAGCATAATTTTTACCCAAAAAAAGCAACAGCATGGGAATGTAGACAGATAACTACAAGGGCCACAGTATTTGGAAAAGGGGATTAATTCTTCACCCCACCCCAGCCAGGCCAGCAATGGGAGGAAACAGCTCCAACTGGTAAAACCACACAGAGGAAAAGAGTTAAATATTATTATATTTAATTATAACTTTATATTTCATTATAATTTTATACTTTCTTTTCAAATGCCATTTTTAATTACAGATCTAACTGGACTGTATTATTGGATAACACTAGTCCATGTAGAGAATTATACATGCTACATAGGCAAATATTTCCTAGTTCCAGATTAGCAAAATAATAGTCTGATATATTATAGAATGTAAGTTCCATAATTATATAAAATGACATGTATTGCTATTCATTCTTGCCTCCATTCACTTTCTAGCCATTGCCAGAATGTACATTGTAAATCTTAATTAAGCCTGTGATTTGCAGTTTAATTATACTCTGCCATTTATATATCAGATTTAATCCAAAACAGTGCATGTCCTTGTTTAGGCGGTTTTGATATCAGATTTAATCCCATTTCTCATGTGGTAAAAAACATACCATATTTATTTTTTAAAAAAAATATTGACATATATTTATTATCACTATACTTGTTACCCTACTTCTGTGATCTCAGAAAACCAGTATCACCTTTATTCTGATCATATTTCTTACTGATTATTCTACAAGTATTTTGAGTTGGAAACCATTTATGAATTCCAAACCACTAGCAGCCAAATTCCCTTTTGTCAGGCAGGGGAATGTAACAAGACAGCATAGGGCAGGGGTCCCTAAACTCTTTCAGCCTGTCAGCACCGTTGGAATTCTGACATAGCATAGTAGGTACAGTCACAAAATGGCTGCCAAAAAAAGGCAGAGTCAGCTACACAATGGCTACCACAGCTTGCTTTCAGACAAATATTTGAAGTTCCATGTGCTGTGGTGACATCTACTGCCAAAGCAATGTTTTAAAAATCTGCACAACCAATCAAATCTCCAATGCCCATTCATAAGCCTTGTTGGGCAAAAGCCCTACCTGGCCCAGCCCACTGTCTTAAACCACTTGGTAGGCATCAGGAAAGGTGTCAGTTGGTAGCATGACAGGCACCACACTGGTTATCCCTGACATACAGAATACATACATACAGCATACATACATTCCCTAACACCCCTGACATCACCAGCAACCACAGAGTGCCAATTGCAAAGAGGGGTCACGTCCAATGGAAAGCCACTGAGACAGAATGGCCAAGGTCCTGGTTCAGTTCCCACAAAGCTCTGGGCAGTCAAGTCATACCTACCTAAAGTGTAATCCCTTGAAACATCATCATGAGACCATGCAAATTAGCTATTCCCGTATGTCCATCATTTGGCTGACAAGCCCAGTTGTGCATCATGTACTATTTCACACACTGAAAGGGCTTGTCACCATCATCTGCTCCAACTCACCCTAACAATGACTGCATGTTGCCAGCTTCCAAGTGGTGCCTGGAAATCTTCAAGAATTAGAACTAGGCAGTAGAGATCAGTTCCCCTGAAGAAAAAAAATCGTAGGGTGGACTCTATAGCATTATATTTCATTAAGGTCCCACCCCTCCCCAAAACCATGACTCCTCAGGCTGCAGCCCAAAAATCTCCAGGGATTTCCCAATGCAGAGTTGGCAACTCTAACTCCAAGCATTCCCTGCACCCAAGGCAAGCTGCATGACTTATCAGATGCCAGGAGTGATATAGAGGAGTGTGGAAACCTTTCCCTCCTCGCACTTGTAACAGCATATCTATGTATATCTATGCTCTCCCTTGGAGTACTCCCTCTCCATACCAGTGGGAAAATTGTGAACAACATCCAATGAATTGGGTTGCCAGCTCCCTCATTCCAGTAAATTTCCTATATATCTGCAAGCACACTGAGAGACTAAATATGTATTTAGAAAACTACAGAGAAGCAGTAGAGTTATGCATACTGTAACGAAAAGCCCACTTATATATAAGTTCTGCTTTCTGCGCTGCCACCAATAATATTTTTCCTCTATATAGCCCACTCAATCCTGATTTTCCACACGGCCACCACCCTGACTGGGGAACACCGACACACAGACAAAAATACTAATGACTGGAAAGGTTTTAAAAGGTGAACAAAACTGAAACGTTTATTTGCTGGCTTTCACAAAGGCTTCTCAGGTAAACTGGAGAGGTTTAACGCTTGTTGGTTTTAGAGTCAGTTTGTCTTAAGATGTTACTTCAGATCTTACATATGCACACCGACACCGCGCCAGGTGTCTCTTAAGGGGAAGATTTAGCTTTGAACTAATAATAGAGATTCCCTTACGCGATACTGAGACACTATTCCTCACTCGCTCCAATACCCACTGATCACACCTCCTAAACACACAGTCCAAGCCCAGGAGATTCTGTGCACGCTTGCGGCAGCCTCCCTCTCTCCCAAACTAGTCCTAATACATGGCTCTCACTGGCTCCTCTGGACCTGGCTTCTCCCAGACTGGTGATTCTGGTGGATACACACCTGGGGGCCAAGAGCAGACTAGATAGGTCTGGGCAGTTTTAAAACCGCCAGGCTCCTGAAGGGCACTTCAATCTGCACCCAGTCAGGGCCTCCTCTCTCTGTCAAGCATACACCGCTTAGACAGGGACTGGACTTCTGTCAGCCAACTCTGCTGAGACAGAATCCTTTTCTTCCAGAGCTGACAGACTCCTCTCTGCCAGACTCTGCTCTGCTCGGACCGATCTTCTATCAGCACTCAACTCTCCTCTCAGTGCTGTAAGCCCACTGGCTCCCCCTAGCTCTTGCCAAACGTTACTGGACCTTTTTCAGCCAATCAGGTCGGTTCTCTCCTTGTGGAGCCTTTTTTTTCTTTTTCTGGCTGTTGCTAAGGCCTTCTCCCTTTGGCCTGCTGTACGCCAGCCCTTCAGGGTGGGGCAAGTTCGTTACATATGTCCCCTTTCCCTAAAACATTGCGGACTACGAGGCTACAAGCCTCGTTGCAGCAATGTGTGTAAATAAAGCTTACACACGTTAACCAAAACTAAACAGTTGTCAAAAAAAATTTCACATTTTCAAATGCATTTAGTTTTTACCTTAAAGTTCACTTACCATAAACATTCTTACCATGTTAAACTTACCATAAATCCTATATTATACATCAATAACATTTCAGCAATACGCTTTATATTTCAATAAGCATATTTTAAACTCAGTACTTTATTTACATACATTCTCTGTTACCTTTTCCTTCAGATGTGTCTTTACTGGTGGGTGCTCTAAGCACAGGGTAAATTTTCCCTTTATCCCTCCAGTAAGGCTTCCTCTTGGTGGTTATCCAAATCCTAGCTGGACATTCATGCTCACTCATGGCAAGGTTAAGTTGCCCTTTGAGTGCGGTGGTGACTTTGGATGGTGACACCACATTAGGCAAGGTAAATTTCCTTCTAAACTTACCCCTTTCTGCCAAATCAAAAGCTTGAGGTTTTACACCTCTGGCTTTCTTTACCACTTTGCCTCTTTTGTGGTAAGGCTTTGTCATTTTATCATAAAGCACGTTCTTACAGTGCCCTCTACCAGAACACACACTTATCAAATAATGCATATCAGACCCTTTCATTTTTATACCAGATTGACCTCCCCCGGTCCCCTCAAATTTCCTCTTGAGTCTGGTATTCAAAACTTCAGCTCGGTCTTCTGCTGGGCAGCTGCAATGTTGGGCTTTCACAACAGTCCTCTCTGTTGGCTGCTGAAGCGCTTTGTTGAGGTCTGCGGCTGCTGCTGCTTTCAGTTCATTTTGATGTTTCTGCCAGACCTGCACTGTTCCGCACAAGTCCTGCACAACAATGTCCCGGTTCTTGTTGGATACTGGATCCGTCTCAGGAACTGGAACCTCCTGCCGCGCAAAGTTGGTTAGGCAGACATTTGCAGTCGTCTTCGCCTCCTTTTCGCTCACAGGAATCATCTCGCGATCTTCCCGGTACCGCTCCACAGGAACGTTGTTCAGCTGCACCGCTGGGCACGTTGGGAGGGCGTTGGCAACCGCCTCCTTTTCCCTCACAGGAACCGTCTCGCGATCTCCTGGGTACTGCTCCGCAGGAACGTCGTTCAGCTGCACCGCTGGGCACGTTGGGAGGGCGTTGGCAACCGCCTCCTTTTCCCTCACAGGAACCGTCTCGCGATCTCCTGGGTACTGCTCCGCAGGAACGTCGTTCAGCTGCACTGCTGGGCACGTCGGGAGGGCGTTGGCAACTGACTTCGCCTCCACCTCTGGAACTGCCTGGCACTGAACTGGAACCACCTTGATAGCTTTGGGGTCAGCAAGCTCAGCTGTCTCCTTCCGTTCTTTCAGGAACTCATCCTGCCTCTGGTCTTCTTGGCACCAGTCAGCATGAACACCATCCATCTGCAACTCTGGAACTGCTGCAGACTCAGCCTGGTTCACAAAGTCAGGCGTTAAGGAGTTTTCTGCGCCTCCTGGACTTCTTAACGTTGGCAAGGCACACCTTGCAGGGTTGGCGTTGTCACTTCCAACTGCATCTTCTGGGTGCCATTCTGAGGGTTTCCCATCAGCATTTGGGAAAAGATTTCCCTCCAGTTC
This sequence comes from Sphaerodactylus townsendi, assembly GCF_021028975.2. Taxonomy (NCBI): domain Eukaryota; kingdom Metazoa; phylum Chordata; class Lepidosauria; order Squamata; family Sphaerodactylidae; genus Sphaerodactylus; species Sphaerodactylus townsendi. The sequence continues at coordinate 87,371,715 of NC_059426.1, read as the reverse complement.
ATCTGGTACACTGGCAACCCTGGAAACTGTTTCCATTTTCTCATCTGCTGAGGGAAATTCCACAACAGTGTGGGGGATGGGCAGCTCTGCTCTGAGCTTCATTTCCCTCACTCTCAAATCAAACATGTCCTTCTCGTGGCTCATGTTTGCCTCACGATTTCCCGCCATTTTAAACTCTCTTTCTTTTCTGGCCCTTTCAGCCCGTAATTTAACTATTTCAACTTCTACCTTCAAGCATTTCATTTCAGCCATCACTCTAGCCTCTAATTTTGCTTTTTCAACTCCAGAAGCCATCTTAGCTTTCTCAATCTCAGCATCTATACTGGCCAGTTTTAGTTTCATGCTCTCCCAATCCTGAAAGGGATCTTCTTTAGGTGTTTCAATATCACTTGTCTCTGGGGCTTTTCCCTCACCAGCTGTCTTTTGTGTCTTAGGTGGTGCCATTTGTGAGGAGAATATTTCACAGTTTTACCTCACAAATCAGAAAAACGAATAAAGTGGGTCTTCTTCTGCGTGTTTGGGACTGGATTCAGATGTTACACGTATCCCGCCGCTTGACACCAATGTAACGAAAAGCCCACTTATATATAAGTTCTGCTTTCTCTCAGACCGACTCCTATCAGCACTCAACTCTCCTCTCAGTGCTGTAAGCCCACTGGCTCCCCCTAGCTCTTGCCAAACGTTACTGGACCTTTTTCAGCCAATCAGGTCGGTTCTCTCCTTGTGGAGCCTTTTTTTTCTTTTTCTGGCTGTTGCTAAGGCCTTCTCCCTTTGGCCTGCTGTAAATGCCTGTAGCTCCTCTCAGGGTGGGGGCAAGAGTTAAGGTTACAAGCATACAAGGGCCTCCATAGAGAGGGTCAAACATACTGGTTAGATGGCAGTCTAAGCAGCTCGGGATGGCACAGGGGCTGAGCTGCAATCAGTGTCACATCATCAACAACAATAGCAACATCTACTGCTCACAGCCAAAGACCATTGCAATCATAAGATAAAAAATACAAAATCTAAAAAAAACACACACAAGCCCCACAAACCCAAAGTTTATAATAAAAAAGACAGTTTTTTAAAACAACAAATTCAAAATTTCAGCAAATAAGTTGACTGTACTATTTAATCAGACATCAAATTCATTCAGAGTTTCTTGGTGGACAACCATATTAATTAAGGGCCTTGGTCAGATAAGAAATAGATCGTTTTCTCCACCAGTGAGCTAAAATTTAAATGAAAAAATAGCCACAAGGAATCTATTGAACTGCTGCTTGCACAGTGTCCAAAGAGAGGCCTTTTTTTGCCATCAAGTCACAAACTCAGGGCACTACAAAACAACAGGATCTAGGAGTACAGACAAAATAAAGTAAAGGTCAGTTGGGTGTTGTGGGTTTTCTGGGCTTTGAGCCACAGTCTTGTAGCTTTTGCTCCTAATGTTTGACTATGATTGGAATCTATGGTTGGAATCTATGGTGAGTGAAACTTTAGGAGAAATTCTACCAGACCTTAGCCATACAACCCAGAAAAACCACAACAGCCAGTTGATTCCAGCTGTGAAAGTCTTTGACAATACAAAAAGGGCAGTTATTAACTAAGGAAATTGTAATCCATAGTATATCTGATCTTTGGTAGTTGCAGGATCCCTTCCCCAAATCCTGATACATCTGCAAACCCCTTTACTACCATTCTCCTCTTTCATCCTTCATGGTAAACTAACACCAAGGCACTCCTAGAACAGCTTCCAAAGAACTCTCTAAACAAAGGAACAGCTCCCCTTTCAGATCCACATGTGTGCTCTGAGCCTTTCAGCCAATCAGTCCGCTAAATCTTGGGGATCAAACCTGCCATACCTGAACCCATCAATCAAGAAGTGCTAACAACTCAAAGAATTAGCATATTTTCCCTCAGTTGGAAAAGGATGCTCTCTACCTGGCCAAAAGCACCTTCTCTCCTTCTTCCCAGCCACAGAGACACTTAGCCTCTTTCCATCACCATAACTGTCACAACCTCTCTCCCCCCCATCCCTTATCTCATCACAACAACAAAACGTGATTTGGCACTATATGAACAAGCCCTGGGATCATGAGCCATTTTCTCCCCTTGGCTCCTCTATCCACTGAAGGCTACATAAATACTATTCATAGAAGTCTATGTAAAACAGATTATATTTGGAAGGAATAAAAAGTCCAACTCACCATTATTAAACACAATAATTTTGAAGTAAATCTCACTGATTTCAATGGCATTTGCTCCAGAGAATCTTTGGGCAGCTTCTTTAAAATAAATGCTTGCTTGCATACATGCTTTGCTTCTGCACTGTGTGATCCATCGCGGGCGGTCACACTTTCGAGGTTGGATTACTGTAACTTCGGCCTCTGGCTGGGCCTTCCCTTGCGACTGATCCGGAAGTTGAAGCTGGTCCAGAAACTGGCTGGCAGCCCGGCTCTTGACAGGTGGTGGTTATTCAGGGACTCAAGACATCACCCCTAGTGCTGCGGCTGCCTGCAACTGGCTCCCCAGTGGAGTTCCCGGATGCGTTTTTCAAGGTGTTGGTAATGACCTTTAAGGCCTTACGGCGGCATGGGGGGCCCCTCATGGCACCCACGTGGGACCGCGCATCACCCTTATGTCCCAAACAGGCCAGCTAAGGCGTTCGGCGGCAGAGCTGCTGGAGATCCCTGGCCCTGCGATGGTAATGCGGCTGGAGCCTCGACCCGACCGGGCCAGGGCCTTTCACGGCCCTGGTTCCCCTGCCTGGTGGAATGCTCTACCTCCAGCTTCAGTCCTCATTAGGGCCCTCGCGGGACCTTCGGTGAGTTCCAAGCGGGAGCCTGCAAGACCGGAAAGCTATTCAGACACCGGCTTCCTTTGGGGGGGCTGGCAGCTGGTTCTACCACTCACCCCACTGGAAGCTGCCGCTTTCCATCTCGGTCGGGCCCTGGTTTCCATCTTGGGCCGATCCTATCCCCTCCCTCCCACATTGGCCGCTAGATCCGGGAAGGCTCTGATATTTTAACCAGTATGTAATTGAAATCGCTTTTAAGTTTTAAAGTTTTACGTTTTAATGAATTAAGCTGCACTCTTGTACTTGATAGGTTTTATTGATTGTTATTGAATGTGCAGCCATTCTGTGAGCCGCCTCGAGCCCTTCGGGGGTGAGGCGGCTTATAAATCTCATTATAAATAAATAAATAAATAAATATGAAGTCCCAGAAAAACAATGGGGAAATGTTTTAGGGAAACATTTTTTCTATGATTTTTTTCCCTCTGAGAACTTTCTTCTAATTTTTCAAACTAAAAAATGAGATAGTTGAGAGACTGCTAGAGCAAAAAGATCTATGAAATATTTTTTCCTTCACAATGAGTCAAATGCTTCTAAACACAAGGGTGTTCACTCATTCCAAATGTATAATATGAAAAAGAGATCTTTTTCAAAAGCTTAGCATTTAACTTACCCAAATAACTTACCCAAATATATTGTGACTATATAAGACTATTTCCCTCTGGTTCTAAGTAGCTTTCTTGGGTTTGAATTTCAGAATTTGGTTATTCTACTTTCAGCTCCTCGTTTTCCTAAAATTCTCCTCAGATGGGCAAAAAAATTCTAACACTCTATGTTCCACCATATGGCAGCATAGGGTACAGCAGTTTCCAACTCTTTCTCAAATACTAGATATGCTTGTAAATTTTACTTTAGAAAATGAAGGTATTATATTTTTAAATTCCATAAATATGGCAAATAGTAACATTTTATATGTCAAGGTATAAATGATGTTGCTAGCTTATGTTGCTAAAGTCAGCATGGTGTAGCGTTTAAGAGCAGATGTGCTCTAAACTGGATAACTGGGTTTGATGATTCCCTCTTCCTCCACATCAGTGGCGGAGTCTTATCTGGTGAACCAAATTTGTTTTCCCACTCCTACATTGCTGCTGAGTGACCCTTGGGCTAGTCACAATTCGTTCAGAACTCTCTCAGCCCCACCTACCTTACAAGGTGTCCGTTATGTGGAGAGGAAAGGAAAAGAGTTTGTAACACTCTTTTGAGTCTCCTTACAGGAGAGAAAGGCAGGGTATAAACCCAAACTCTTCTGCTTCTTCTACATCAGTAAAATTAGGTTTGATAGAAAAGTAAATATTGCATATATTTCAATTTCCCCCATAAAACCCATAGTATTCTGTAAAAAGTGGAAGCATTCTTCCCCCTTCCCCTGTGGCTTAAAAGTTTCTGAAAATCTCACATCTCTATATATGAACACATGAAGCTCCATTACACCGTATCAGACTACTGCAGTGCAATCTGAAACTGAGGCACACCTTTCTAAGTCCATCATTCACAATGGACTTAGAAGGGTGTAGCTCTGCTTAGGATGGCACTTTTTCATTCAATGAAAAATGCCAGGGACAGAACTTGGAACCTTCTACATGCAAATCAGATGTTTACCACTGAGCTATAGCCCTATCTCTGCTCTTGAAGTCTAAAATATGAAATGTGAGGGGAGGGGAATCATAAGAAGGTTTCTGCCATTTGCCTTGAATATGGAATACTTATGTGGGTTGATGCAAGGATAATGAAAACTCATGTGAATTGTTTAGCATAAAGGTGGTTAGGAAGGTGAAGTTTTTAGCAAGCACAGAACAGGCTTGAAAAAGACTAATGCAGAATATCATGCCACTAATTGACATTACTGAAATAATTGTATGTAATTTTGTTAGAATTGGAAGAACTCATTATCACACATTATCTGTAATACTACCAGTTAAAATTACATTGTTCCTTGTAGTGGGAAGATATTTCTAAATGGTATGTTTATTTTCCCCAATTGTACTGGTTATGTAGCTAAAATAAGATTTCCTGTTATTTTATGACTGAAATCTGTAGCCTAATTGTTTGGCTATGATTTGCAAATAATTACACGCTAACGCTTATTCCCACATTTCTTAAAGAATACAACCAAGGTATGCATGACATGATGACCTAACACACCAGTTTATGTCAAGTAAAGTTATCCAATGTAAAACACATCCAAATCTCTGTTCAGTTAAGATTAACAATGTGAACTTAAACTGATTCATGCTCACTGAACTCAACAGGGCAGGTACCCAGTTGAGCCAGGTGTCTAAATAGGCCATGCCAAACAAACAAAAGTCAGTTCAGGGCTCAGATATTCAAGATCTGTTTTCTCTGGTTCGGCCTGTTCCAGTGTCATTAACCCATAATTGGCTCATGAGTTAACTGCACTCTTCATTGTGGTTGTGGGACAGGAACAGGAAGACGCAAGGCAATCATCAGAGTTTTCTTGTGACTTGAATATAGGAGTGTTTAAAGTTATGCCAAGTCTCGCTACCATAAGTCACACAAACATTAGAAACTGTACTGTTCCAAATACTGGATTTCAACAGCCCATTGTTCTTGCCCTCGGACTGATATAAGGTTCACACCAAAAGTAGTCTGCAGGCCTGGCACTAAAGGGGGGAGGGGGAAATGGCAAAGTACCCCCCCAACAGCACCCAAAAATATAATGACACCACTAACCTCAGGGAATAAAAATGACCATACTTTATTGGTACAGCAGTTGAAAGAGCCTTGGCACAGAATGAAACAATGGATTCTAATATTGGCCAACTCGCCTGCTGGCCAATATACTCCACTCCACTCCATCCCAACCCAGCCTTCCTACTGTATGGGGAGAGATCTTGTGGGATGGTAGGTTTATGGATTCCACATGGGCACCAGCCACTGCTTGGTCTCCCTGCCATTAGGAGTAAGGGTACCTTGACAGCTCCCAAGCTTGCCATGTCCTCATAAGCCCTCACCAAAAATCCCTTAAGGGTATCACTGCAGTTGAGGGAAATGGGCACGCAGGCTGTTTTCCCCACAAAATGGATCTGGCTCCATGCTGATACTGCAACGAATCTGTGACATGAACAGAAGATTATATATATGAAAAGCTAACTGTGAGCTTGTTACTCATGCCCTAACACTGAAATGCCTGGAAAGATTGCCACCAAATTTGGCCATGACGTCCGTTCCCCTGGCGGGCACGTTTCAGCAGCTTCACTGGGCTCCGAGGTCACTCCTGAGCCCGGTAAAACTCATGTTTCGGGAAAGCCACCGTGGACCAATGAGGGGCCGCCGTATTGCAGGGCTGGACCAATGAGGGGCCGCCGTGTCGCAGGGGCCATGCCTTGCCCGCCTTCGCCTTACCGCAGTGGAGAATGTAGCTCCCGGCAAGCCGAGGTCCCTGGCTGAGGCGCTGCCTCCCAGCAAAGAACCATGGAAAAAGGCAAGAAACTGGCGTAGTCCAGGGGCCTCTCCCCTTCCTCCTCCCTTCCGCGCCGAACTCACCACCCTCAGCGCGCCAGGAAACAGCCATGGACAATCACCGGGACAGGAAGGAGGAGTGTGACAACTCAAGTCGCTTGGAGCAGCTGGTATGCCACTCCCCTTCCTCCTCCCTTCCCTGCCTTGCTCCAAACGGCCGAGGACACACAAGAAGAGGAAGACAGGCCATCCCATGCCAAGACGCAGGGGACAGCTGGTACGCCTCTCCCTTTCCTCCTCCCTTCTGTTCCTAACCCCCCCCCCCCAACCACGTAAGCCACAGCAAAGCATGGCTGGGTCCGCTAGTAAGGTATAAAATGCAAAGATAACCCAACGTAACAAGCCACCAAATGTGACTCACATAGGGAGGCATGGGAGGGAAATGCCACAAGGCCAACTGGGGTTCAGAGACATGGCAGCAGCCTATATCAGTACCAGGCAGGCTGGAGGAAAACCCCTCCCAATGAGGTCTCCCAACCTGGGCACCACCACCCCTGGCCAGCTTAGGCCAAGCCTGATTGACCTGGAGCAGGAAAGAGGTAAAAGATGGCCAGGAAGGCCAAGAAAAGCTCATTCCTGCACAATGGACTCCCTGGCTATTAGCCAGCTGCATCATCAGCCAGGCACAGCTGGCCAGTGTCACCTCCCTCATTGCCTTCTATGTGAGCCCACAAACAGGCCCAGGTTAGTCTGGAGCCCCAAGCTTTCCAGCAGAGCTAAAATAGCATTATGCCAGAGGGTTTTTTTCTGCCATTGCAGCATTGTGCTCACCAGCCCAAATGAATTTCATATCAATCCAGTGAGCATGATTGTACAACAATATTACTCTGATTCATTCACTACTATATGGAAACTGCTGAAATAGAAAAAATACCAGAGAAAACACATCTTGAATATCTGTGCTCTGAGCTGACTCTTATTTGTTGCCCGATGTGCTACTAGCATGATGGATTTGATGATGATGATGATGATGATGATGATGATGATGATGATGATGATGATGATGATGATGATGATGATGATGATGATGAACTTCAAAGAACAAGATGCACAACTGCAGGGAATAAGAGATGACTGGTATACCTGCATTACTTTTTCATAAATATCTGTGCAGGCAGCTCTTTCATCACCTTAATAAATATATATTCCTCTAAATCCTTCTATATACTTAATAGAGATACAATACATGATGGAACCCAATAGAATTCTAATTCTGTCGTGGATATTAAAAGGGAAGAACCTAGCACATTTATAGTATTTCAGGGGGCCTTAATAACAACCTGCTCCCTACATTGTGGCAAATCTAATCTGTAGAGTAAATTAAAAATCCTGGATTGATAATAATTTTTATATCCAAGTTTCATGACAGATTCAATAGTTATGAAATTAATGGCCACACTATTAATTTCAACAGATAAATCAATCAATAAATGTACACCTGGCTTGTTCATTTTTAATCAAAAGATATAAATTACACATAAAGCTGGATCATTTGACACCAAAAAATAACTAGTAGAAACACTCTTCCCACAAACAGCACAAATATGAAAAGTTTTCTACCAAACAGCAGAAATATGAAAAGTTCTCTCTGCCAAAGCAAAACAAGATTCGGTTACATAATATTCCCAGATAAAAATTAAATCTAGAAAACGTTACTTATAAATTGTAAAACATGTCTTCTCCTTTTACAATGCAAGCTGATGTGCTATGCAAAAATGTAAATAAATCACTAAATAAAAAGAAAGACTGAAGTGTTGATCCACTGGATTAGTAATTTTTAATGACTTAACACATTGTGTGGAACTCTACATAGTGATTTCAATTCATAACTCAGTGATTGTGCACTTGGTAGCCTTTTATCATTTTTTAAATCTCTGAAGTGTCACGTGAACATATAGAAACAGCAGAAGCTGACTTTATCTAATTTGGTCCAGGTTAGAAATGACATGCAGCTGAGTGTGTGTGTTTTGTGCCATCTTTTAAAAAGTAGCCTTGGACTGCTGAAAATGTATGCGACAGATGCGTATAGGAAGGTTCCCCCACTGGCTGTATTTTCATTCAGAATTGCTCCCAAACTGTTTCTTTGATTGCATGGGAAAGACACTGATTTAAAAGTGGTTGGAGAGGGGATTTTGAATAGGAAAATGAGCAAGGCAGACAGCATTAAGCAAGTCCCTTTTCTGCACGTACAACCCAATCCAGAGGAGTGGGTGGCAAAGCACATCCTGGAAGCGATGTGGGCTCATGCTGACGCATTTGCCCATCCCTCCGGCATAAGTGGAACCTACACCTGGCAGGGAAAGCAAACAGGGCGACAGGAAGGCATCACATAACTACAAGGTACATAATTTCAATTAAAATTATCAAAATTTGCAAAATTTTAAAAGCTCCAGATAGCACCAAAATATATTCAAGAACAATAATGGAAATATAAAAAGGAAAAACAGCTGAACTCAGTATAAAAGAGAAGAACAGTAAATTCATGATACATAAAATAGGAAAAAATAAAAATGAAGAAGGGGTGGGGAGAGAGAGAGAAAGGTACTTGAGTGTGCAGAAGCCACAGGGCATTACTGCTCATTCATTCATTCATTCATTCATTCATTCATTCATTCATTCATTCATTCATTCATTCATTCATTCTTTTCCCTTTCCATACCGGCCATGGAACCACACTCTCTGATGCTCTAACAGCTTGCAGCTGGAATTGCTTTTTATATAGCACTATGCAACAGGGTCACTCACGTACCTAGAAATCAATTCAATCACCGTCCTCTATTAATTGCTTTTGGAATTTTAGGGGAAGGAAGATTGAAGAGATGGGAGAATAAGACATGATATAAACTGGATTCAAAACTCTGGAACTAGATCAGATACTACTCAGATGAACTGAAATGATGGTGTATGGATAAAGTGGAAGGCAGAATGTAATATAACAGAAAATAAAGCGAATAAACAGTTGCTGAGGTAAAGAACAAAAAAAGAGAAAGGAAAGAGGAAAGGAAGGCTTATATTCATTGAAAGAATCTGTAACTAGTCAGGCATGAATCACTTCTTTGCTGAGGGGTCAGAGCAGGAATATACCAGTAACCATTACCAGGGAAAATGCTAAGCAGAATTACATCTGCAATGGATGAATGGCAGATGGTGGGGAGGACAGTTGACCAACTTTTGACACCAAGGTTGGGGAAAACCTCAGCTGGTCAGACAACCTTGGTTCCACAGTCAAAAGTGAAAACATGGTAACTCTTTGATATGATAATGCCACTCTATTAGCTAAGAAGGTTCTGGTAGCCTTCACATTACAGAGCCCAAGGTTCAGATTTATTGACACATGTGAGGGGTAAAAGCTAAAAAGGAGCTGTCCCCTGTATCAGTGCATGAGTATGAATGTATGACACAGTGCCCTCTTTATACATATACCAATGTGAATCTCTAGCAGGAAGATCTCATAACCAGGATTTATAAGACAGAAGTAGGTTAGAAACCATTCTGTATCTCTTTGCTTAGTCTGTACTCTACACCTGAAATTGTACTTACTCTAGAGTTGTGGCTGCAGCAATAAAACTGATTTATTGAAGAATGCATTGCTTGGATTCCTACCCACATGCTCCATTTCTGGCTCATACTATGACTGTCACCCTGTTTTGGCAGCTGTCCTGACTGTCTAAATAGGGAGGACAGATAACGGGAGATAGCAAAGACTTCTGAAGGAAAGAATCTGAACCCGCTTTACAGGGGGCTGGGGAGTAATTTCTGTGGAGATCAATGGTTTTCACCAAAAGAATGAGTTGTGTCCCAGTCCCCAGGAGGGTGCCTCACTCACTTGCTCAAACATCCTTTGTGTGAGTGAGAGTAGGCTGCTGGAGCACTGGCAGAAACAACACCCTTCTAAATTCACTGAAGTCAATGTGTGTCTCTGTTTAGGATCATGGTAGTCATCTCACAACTAACTTTACAAAGGCCGTTTCCGCACGGCCTCCCTGTCGCCTCCACGCCGGCGAGAATTCCGCTGGCGTGGAGGCGAAGGCCATTCGCATGCACGCATGCGAGCGGCTGCAGCAGAGGCCGGCAAACGGCAGGCGGCTCCACACGGAGCCGCCTCTTCTCCCTGGCCCGTCCCACTCACCTCCAGGCGTCGGAGGACAGCGTGGGCGGGGCTTCGACGGCCAGCAGGCGACGACGGGGACAAGGTGAGTGGGACGGGCCAGGGAGACAGTGTGTTCCCGGCGGCGCGGTTCGCACCACGCCGCCGGGAAGACGCTTTGCCCCCAACAACAACCCTTTAAAGGGCCGTTTCTGCACGGGCGGAAAATGACGGCCTGGAGATGGTAAAAATGCCGTCTCCAGGCTGCCATTCGCACGGGCGGCGCAGCTGCAGCGCAGCCGCGCTGCCCCCACACCGCCCGGCTGGCCCGCAGCCGGCATATTCCGAGAACGCTAAGAAGCGTTCTTTTGGGAATACGCCACCGTGAAGCCGCTGCCGAGCGAACGGCAGCGGCTTCACGGCGCCTCCCCGACCCGGCACTCATCTTGTCCCTGGGCCTCCGGTGCGTCGCTGAGGCCTGGGGACATGCCCCCTGCCCTGCACCGCTCGAGCAGGCGCGCAGGGCCAGGGGGGCGTGTCCCCAGGCCTCGGCGACGCGCCGGAGGCCCAGGGACAAGCCAGGTCGTGCGGGCACCGGCGCTCCGTGGCACCGGCTGCCCGCCTCTTCCCGGGACCGTCCGTGCGGACGGTCCCAGCGTCTTCGCGTCGGCGCGAGAAGCGCCGACCCAGCCGTTTCCGCTGCCATGCGGAAACAGCCAAGGGTTGTTGTTTAGGGCGGCCTGACGCCGCCCTGGGGGGGGGGAAGCGCTGTCAGGTCGGCGCTGCTGCAACGGCGGCCTGGGGGTGGCGTTTTTACTGCCCCCAGGCCGTCGTTTTTGGCCCATGCGGAAAGGGCCAAAGTCAGCCTTTTATTCACATCAGTACATCAACACCATCAAATCACAACTGATTTATAGAAACCTCAGCAAGGCGCTTCCAAGGCAAGTGAAACGCAGAGGTGGTTCACCATTGCCTTCCCTGGCAGAGTCTTCCCTGGTGGTTTCCCACTGTGTAGTACCGACACTGTGTAGTTTTTGAGATCTGACAATACTATCTTCTCTCCAGTCACCCTTCTACTTCTGTTTTAAATGTACTTCAGCCGTAAGTCATATTTTTTCCTGTCTAGTGGGTAGCCTCTCATATAGCTAATCTCTTGACCAAACTAGTCATAATTTTCAGAGATCAGTGAATGGAACACCCAACAGCAGTTAACATGGTTTCTCAGACATCACATAGATGCCCTTTCTTAACTTCATAGAGCCTCCTGGAATTGCTGTTTTCCCCAGTCATGAAAACATTCAAACTGCCTCACAACTGTTAGGATGCTTCTGATTCCCAGATTTAAAGCAACTTGGAAGATTTATGTGTAGTGCCTCTAATTTTTCCCCCTCTTCAATCTCAGGCAAATCAACTGGAACATTCAGCCATCAGTAGCTTTGTAGAATGAAAAAAGGAAATTTTACAGATTTTTTTTCAAGACATCCTAATACCCACTAAGCTCCACATGATGTGTCAACCAGTGATTTTATTTAATCATCTATTTATAAATCAACTATGTTCTTTCTAAAGTAAGTGTTTTAAGGTTCTAGCTACAACTTTAAAAGCTCATATTCAAATTAAAGCAAGAGAAAAACTTAATTCAATTAATGCACAACTACTGGAGAGGAATGCTCCATATCTAATATACTTTCTCTGTTCTTCCTTCAAGGAACTTAGAACAGCACATTCTTCTCCATTTTATCCTCATGACAATCACGAGAGGCAGATTAAGTTAGAAAGAGTGTGGTTGGCCCAATGTCCGTGAGCTTCATGACTGAGTGAGGATTTGAATTTGGGTATCCCCAGTTCTGCTGGAACATTCTCATCATTAATCACACTACCTCTGTTGCTGTATCAGGCAAGGACTCTATCCAAAATAATACGAATTCTATTGTTTCCACCGTCAAAGCACTAATGATGACGTTATACTTTAGATAGGCCGTGATGGCTAGGAAAAGCTTGCCTCAACCAACATGGCTGGGCTGGGGTTGCCAGCCACGGAAATTGTCCCACCTGTTTGGCTGAGGAATTCAGACAACCCATCTGGAACCTGGTTTTGCTCTGTAGCAACATATCAGTAGATGTTGGCTCAATCTACAACAGCAAAAGTTGTGGTAGTACCTGATATAAATTCAGATACAATGTTAATGATGCCAGAAGAACTGCTATACTACCTTTTACTTATTTAAAACATTTCTGTGCTGCCTGCTCAAGCAATCTGCTATTTGTCTCCATTCTATGATCTTTCAGTTTTAGTGTAGAGGCATCTTGTTGAGGCCAGTAAGTCTATGTGATGGACTTAAGCAGTAAGCAGAGGCAGAAAAGCCAGAATCGCAAAGTGTTAATATCTCATAAAGCCTGATTATGTGAGTGACAGGCTGGTAGTGGATGGAGTTTTAGGAGAAGTTAGAGCTGCAGACATGATTTGAAGAAGTTCAGCTCTGAGTTCCAGAGGGAGCAAATGTGTTTAGTGTCTGTGAAAGATCTATGGTTTTAGAGAAAAGAGAGATTGGGAAAGAGAGACTGTACTCTAGCCAGGAAGGGAATTTACTTCTAGGGAGAGGAGAAATCCCAGTCCAGGTACTTAAAGAGTAGTGCTAGTTCTCTTTCAGACAGACAGTGTAGAACTGAGGGAACTGACTCAGAAAGATTTCATGTCAGAGGGGGACCATTTCCTTTTCAGAAGGGGAATTACGCTGTGTGGAGGAAGTATTCTCATTCCTCGTTCTTTAGAAATATTTACATCTCCCCCATGCAATGTCCCATCACAAAGTCCTGCTCAATAACACCTAATTTAAAAGGAGTTTGTCATGTGGCCTGAAGGGCAATAGATTGGAAAGGGGCAGTTCAAGTGTTAGGAGGCCACCAGCACCACATGAGCATGAAAAAGAGAGCTGCATATTTCTTGGGATACCAGTCACAACATTTTAAGTGGCAGTTGAGAAATATTCAGATTCAGTATCTTTGCATGCGAGCAAGTGACAACTACTAATGTAGTTACATTCACCTTCAGAAGGGAAAATTTCTCAAAGATGAGGGGGATAGTGAACAGGAAGCTGAAAGGGAAAATCAAGAGAGTCAAAACTGTTCAAGATGCTTGGAGGCTATTTAAAAACACAGTAATAAAAGCTCAGCTGGAATGTGTTCTGCAGGTTAGGAATGGCAGTGCCCAGTCCAAACGAAAGCCACCATGGTTAACAAGAGAGGTTGAGGAAATTATCAGAAAAAAGAAGATGTCTTTTAGAAAATGAAAGTCCAGCTCAACTGATGAAGAATACGAGAAGGAACACAAATGGTGGCAAAAGAGAAGCAAGTTAGCTGTAAGGAAGGCAAAAAAGGATTATGAGGAACGCATGGCTGCAAACAACACGACCAACAACAAACGGTTCTTCAAGTAAATCAAAAGTAGGAAGCAAGCTAGGAAGTGGTAGGTCCATTAGATGACAAAGGAACAAAAGGTGTGCTGAAGGATGACAGGGAGTTTGCAGAGAAACTGAATGAATTTTTTGCATCAGTCTTCACCCAAGAGGAGGTGAGGAAAATTCCTGCACCTGAACCAAGCTACTTAGGAAGCGAATACGAAGAACTAGCGAAGATAGTGGTAGACAAGGAAGAAGTTCTGGCAGCCATTGATAAACTAAATGCTATTAAATCCTCTGGCCCAGATTGCATTCACCCAAGAGTTCTTAAAGAGCTCAAGCATGAAATTGCTGTTCTTCTCAATTTAATATGCAGCTTATCCCTGAAATCAGCCTCCATCCCTGAAGACTGGAAGATGGCCAATGTCACACCAATCTTTAAGAAAGGATCTATGGGGGATCCATGAAATTACAGGTCAGTCAGTTTGACATCTGTTCCTGGTAAATTAGTAGAATCTATCATTAATGATAAAATTATAAAACATGTAGAAAAGCAAGACCTGCTGAGGAAGAGATGATAAAATACGAGAGGCAAATACAAGAGGCTTTTGTAGAGGCAAGTCCTGCCTTACAAACTTACTAGAGTTCTTTGAGGATGTAAACAGACATGTGGATAAGGGGGAACCAGTGGACATTTGCAAAAGGCTTTTGACAAAGTTCCTCACCAGAGACTATTGAGAAAACTCAGTAATCAAGGAATAAGAGGGGAAGTCCTCTTTTGGATTAAAAACTGGTTGAAACACAGGAAGCAAAGGGTGGGTGTAAATGGGAAGTTGGAGAGATGTAAGGAGAGACGGGCAAATCACAATGGAGAGATGTAAGGAGTGGTGTCCCCCAGGCATCCATTTGGGGACCAGTGCTCTTTAACCTATTCATAAATGACCTGGAAGTAGGGGTGGGTAGCATGGTGGCCAAGTTTGCAGATGATACCAAATTATGTAGGGTGGTGAGAACCACAGAGGATTGCGAAGAGTTCCAAGCGGACCTTTATAAATTAGGTGAGTGGGCTAAGAAATGGCAAATGCAGTTCAATGTAGCAAAATGTAAAGTGATACACAGGGGCAAAAAATCCAATCTTCACATACACACTACAGGGATCAGTGCTATCAGTCACAGACCAGGAAAGGGATTTGGGTGTCTTAGATGATAGGGAATGTCAACTCAATGCATGGCAGCTATGAAAAAGGCAAACTCTGTACTGGGGATAATTAGGAAAGGAATTGATAATAAAACTGCAAAGATTGTCATGCCCTTATGTAAAGCAGTGGTGTGACCGCACTTGGGAGTACTGTGTTCAGTTCTGGTTGCCACATCTCAAAAAGGATATTGAAGAGATAGAAAAAGGGCAAAGAAGGGCAACAAGGATGATTGAGGGACTAGAGCACCTTCCTTATGAGGAGAGGTTGCAGCGTTTGGGACTCTTTAGTTTGGAGAGGAAACGTCTGGAGAGGAGACGTCTGAGGGGGGATATTTTTATTTATTTATTTATTGGATTTTATAGGCCGCCTTATTCCCGAAGGGCTCTAAGCGGTTCACGATACAATATCATGTCCAATAAATTATGTAAAATACATCTAAAAACATTTAAAATTCAGTATGCAGCATAACAAATCAACTGATATAATTGAAGTTATAAAATTATGCATGGGATGTCGACAGAGATAAACTTTTCTCTCTTTCTCACAATACTAGAACCAGGGGGCATACGTTGAAAATGCTGGGGGGAGGAGAATTAGGACTAATAAAAGGAAACATTTCTTCACACAACACGTGATTGGTGTTTGGAATATGCTGCCACAGGAGGTGGTGATGGCCACTAACCTGGATAGCTTTAAAAGGGGCTTGGACAGATTTATGAAGGAGAAGTCGATCTATAGCTACCAATCTTGATCCTCCTTGATCTGAGATTGCAGATGCCTTAGCAGACCAGGTGCTCGGGAGCAGCAGCAGGCCATTGCTTTCACATCCTGAATGTGAGCTACCAACGACATCTGGTGGGCCACTGCGTGTAGCAGAGTGCTGAACTAGATGGACTCTGGTCTGATCCAGCAGGCTCTTTCTTATGTTTTTATTCAGATAAAATCACAGGTGTCAAACTCGCAGCCCTCCAGATGTTATGGACTACAGTTCCCAACATCCCCTGCCAGCATGAGCAATTAGCCATGCTGGCAGGGGATGATGGGAACTGTAGTCCATAACAACTGGAGACCTGCGAGTTTGACACCTATGAATCAAATTGAATGGAAAAGAATTCATGTTGCATGAAAAAAGGGTCATATTGAAATTATCATTAACATAATTCTTAAGCTCTTCAAAGAAGCAAGTGAACTAATTTATTTTCCTCCAAATACACAATTTAGAGTAGAGCTTTCTCTAAGATGCTGTGCAAAAAATGTGTGTATTATTCAAATAACATAGTGTAAAATACGTATATTTCAAATAGGGAGAGGCAGTGGCAGAGATCAAAGGGAGGCAAGAGGTAACAACCATCATTAAGGCTCGATTCCTTTTATGTGATCCGCACAGAAAAGACAAAAGATCTGCTTTCAAGAGAAAATAGAATAAAACATCTTTTGCAACATAATACATCATCTGAAAAAAATCTTAGTATCAGTTGACAGGCAACCAAAGAAGTGGTCCAAGTATTATTCCCCTCCCCATCACCATTATCATCTTCTAACACATCTCCAGAATCAGAAATGGGAACTCTTTGTTTTGTAGGGCACGCACGAAAATATTCTCCAGAACAAGGTAACTTTTACCTTACCAGCATACAAGAATATTTATTTGTCCTCTAGGAAAAAAACCCCAAGGTGGCACATACAAGGTTCTGATGTATTATTTCAACCAGGCACTGACCAGATCTGCACTATGGCAGCATAATACACCTCAGACCATCGTTTTCAAAATAACTTACAAAAGTAGCATTATATTTCCATTTCCTAACAAGCACGTTACAATCTTTTCTTTCATTATTCATTGCCTATTTTTAGTACATACTTGCAAGGTGGTTTCTCCACCTGACATGTGGAATCCATCCTTTCAGTGTGGGAGATAAACTGAAAAGATTCTAAGGAGGAGGGGCTTGACTCAGTGAGTGAGCATCTGCTTGGCGTGCAGAAGTCCCCAGCATCTCCAGTTGAAACAACCCATTAGCAGATGGTGTGAAAGACCTTAGTCTGACTGACTTCAGAGGTCTGCCACTGGTCTGAGGACTGACTTTGATGGACCAAGGGTCTGATTCAGTACAAGGCAGCTTCATGTGTTCATGTGTTTAACACTGTACATAAAATACTGAGAAGGCAGAAGAGCTTTCTCTAAGATGCTGTGCAACAAATGTGTACATTATTCAAATACTATGCATAGTGAAGATTCTTGAAACTTATGATTCAGTACTGAAAACATTTTGAAAACATGCACAGAGCACTAGACACAAAAGCAAATACAACCACTTCAAATACATGAATACCACAGGGTAGCATTCACCTCAAACCTCATACAACACCTTAGAAACATGATGCTTCCTCCTTCTGTCAGTTGAAAACCTATTCTGTATATGAAAAAAGTTCTAAGACCCAACTTAAAGTTATGGCTTTAAAAAACAAAAATAAATTGTGTACACAGCTACACAATTCCAAAATGACTTTTTTTTACTAAAAAGAGGAACAATGGGACAAAATGTAAGCACAGATGTTCATAAAATAAATGCTGAATTCACTTTAATTATAACTTGTGATTATCACTATTTTCCTTATCTGCCTCAGCATCAGAATTCTGCCAACAAAAAAAGGCAATCTTGTGCAAATTATGCTTTCAAAAATTAACCCTTTTGTCTCTTATACTGCATTTCTGTTGATTGTTACCACTGTCTTAAAAGAACCCAAAATATTAAAAGATAATAATGGTTTAAAATTTATTGTATCATTGTATCATTTAGAGGGGTGCCTCTTCTTCCAAGTTCTATCTAGTAGGGACTTTATCAACTGACAAATGTACTAACAAAAATAA
Organism: Sphaerodactylus townsendi; assembly: GCF_021028975.2. Taxonomy (NCBI): domain Eukaryota; kingdom Metazoa; phylum Chordata; class Lepidosauria; order Squamata; family Sphaerodactylidae; genus Sphaerodactylus; species Sphaerodactylus townsendi. Next base: position 87,353,852 of record NC_059426.1, on the reverse strand, counting down.
ATCTTAACATTAAAATTATTGTATTGTCGAAGGCTTTCACGGCCGGATTCAACTGGCTGTTATGGGTTTTCCAGGTTGTGTGGCCGTGGTCTAGTCTATGTGGCCCAGACCATGGCCACACAGCCCAGAAAACCCACAACAACCAATAAAAATTATGTTTCCTCTGTACCAAAATTATTTTAATAATTTTAAAAACCTCCTTGGAGAATAAATCACAGTTCTCTGAAGTGAGAAAAGGTAAACATATACACAAATGTCTAAAACTTGATCTGTATCAAGAAAAACTGTGCTCCCAAACTTTTACACATTCTACCTATCACAGGATTCCTAGCATAAGCAAAGATCTGCTATCCCTCAACAAATTCTTTCTCTACCATAGCTACCCTGCATTTACAATGCAATCTAGCTTATATGTCATCTTATTACTTGCTCTATTTCATCAGTAAACAAAGATGCACACAAGGATCCAGCTCAGATTGACAAGCGCTGCCCCCAACAGTTTTGACGTACACACTTTCCCAGAAAGAGAACTAGCAGAGGCTTTGGTAGCTTATGGCAACCAAAGAGCCAATGACAGACAACAGCAGTCAGTGCTGCCATGGCAATCCCTGCTTTCTCCATGGCAGCTAAGCAGCAGAAGCAGGATCTGGGAAAGCAGATAACATTGATTGCCAAGCTGCTTCATGGTCCACAACGTGTCTATTCTATAGGGAATGATGGGCAAAGGAGAGTTAGGGCAAAGGGAAGGGAGGGATTTGGGATACCTTATGCAACAGCCCATAGCATCCTTCTCCAAAGCAATTTATTCATCAAGGTCTTGGTTACAGAAAATTAAACTTTAAAACAACAACAACAGACAATGCAAAAATCTAGTTATCTTTGACAAAAGCATTTTAATTCTCTGCCGGTCTCTTTTTATGATAAGTCAAGGTCTCATCATTTTAAAAAGGCCACTAAACAGAAAACAAAACTGATCCTTGCTTTCAGTTGTTTGCAATGAGAGCTGAAGATGTTAAATCTAGCCTGTATCTGGAGTTCAGCGTCTCGCAGCATCTTCCCAGGAATGCTTCAAATAAAGCTAATTTCAGCACTCGTCACTTCATTTTAGCTATGAAAACTGTGTAAAATTTGTCACATATGATGAATATGCACTTGTAGTTTTTTATGGCCACACTTGGCAAGAAGCCACTACTAAATTTACTTTCTATTCACACAATGGGAAGCCATAATAGACACAGGTGAATTCATATCTTGTGACACATTGTACACAGGTTTCATGCCATTTCCTGTGCAGAAATTGACTTAAATGTTGAAATTAATTTTGTATGAAACAGCCCTGCAGAGCAGTATTAAGCAGCAGATGGAGGGCAGCAGTTGACACCTGCGTGTCACTGGAAACCACAGAGATCAAGAATCTTGCATTCAGCTCAAGACTGCCCTCTCAAATGTTTCCTTCCTAACAGCTGTAAATGCTCCACCTGAATGAAACAAGCTTACAAACTGGAGAATGTACACAAATAAACAAAGAGCAATTGGCACACTATCAGGTTGCGAACACTGAACAAGAAATTCAGAATATAACAGGGATCTGTCCATAACAAAACTGAAGTCAAAATAACAACACTGGTATTCGAGAATGAGAAAGTTCTTAGACCTTATCCTGCCTCAATGTACATCCATTCCGCATCACTAACAACCGAGAAACTGGAGAAATAAAAGGCTGGAAAAAAAGAAATCCACCACAGGATTTCAATGCTTTATGGAAAACACTCTGAAAGTTCCCCTCATATAGAGCAAGTGATTCAGCTCACAGTGTTCCAAACCCAAGAATGTTCCTGACCCGCCACAAGGCTAAGACCAAGAGTGCACAGATGCCTTCAGGCAGCTCTGTCTTGATTCGTCTTAATCATTCATTTTTAAAAGATTACATCTTTGCAAGGCAACATTCACAATTCCATCCAAAGAAGTTTCCTGCTTAGGATTGCTCTCTAAGCCGCACAGCACATCGAAGTGGTTAAACTCAAATGGCTCTATCTCATTCATGAACCTTCTTCCAAAAATCCGTGGTCTTCTGCTAAGAAGCCGTTACACTTCTCCCTTCCTCATCTCCAGATAAATTCTTCTTATGTTCTGAAATAAAGCGTGCGCTCGCGTCCTCCTCTGTAATAAGAACTTTGCAGGCAAGCAGCCCATTTTCAGTTCAGCGCAACCCTCAGCCCTTTATTTGCCCCACGGGGAGCCCCAAGATAAGGAGCACCCCACGGAGCTCAACCTGGCGCATCTGGGCATACCTGTAAGGGATCCAGTCCGCCTGGTGCTTTGAAGTCATCGCTCGCCCAAGCAACTAGCAGCTGCGGCAGGGGGAGCCCCAATGGCCAGAGGGGGAGGAAAGGAAGCGGCTGATGAGCCCCCGGTCACAGCCCCCCACCGACCAGGGCACCATCCTCTATCCGGCCTGAGAAACGGCGGCGGCAAGAACATGGGGAGGGGTTATCCAAGCAGTGCTACTAAGGGCGGCGGTGGCATCTTGCCCGAGAGGGTCACGCAGCTGCATGAAGGGAGGAGGGAACCGGAGGCGATCCCCGCCGCTGGCCCTTCGAGCTGCAGCGGTTCGAGAGGCTGGGAAGACGGCTTGCAGCCGACAGGCGAAGCAGCTCCCGCCAAATGGGGAAGGAGCCGCTGCTGCTGCTGCTGCTGCTGCCCCGAGCCAGTTTCTTTGCTGTTATCTTTCTCAACCCCGCGTCTCAGCCAATCAGGGTCAGCACGGCTTGCTGTATATAACAGAGCAAAAGCGACGCCTTTGCCTCACCAGCGGCCAAGCGCGGTCATTGCGCCGCACTGCACTGCGCTGCTCCCACACAGGCCGTCCGCTCTCGAGCCGGTCCCTCCATCGCTGACCAACCCAGCCGCTCGCCCTTCGGCGGCCAATCTCCGCAGCCCTCCCGCCTCAACCCCCGCCCCGGCCGGCCGCGTGCCCGGGAATGAGTCGTGCCCCGCGTTGCATTTGCTTCCTCCCTCGCGTCCCGTCTGCCTGGTTGTGGGGCGATTGCTTTGCTGCTCTGACCGCTGACCGGCTTCCAAGGGAGGAAAGGCGGCTGGAAATGAACATAGAGGAAAGGAAGCAGCGTCAGTGCCCCAGATCATGTCTTGATAGAAGCATGGTTGAAATAGGCGCACGCGAAGCAGGCCGGGGGCGCGGGTTGTGACAATGACCAACTTGTAGCGCGCCAAACGTTGGCCGCTTTTACCGTGGCGAAAGGTTTCTTGGTGGGCCAAAATTCACCACGAAAACTGATGGCCCGAGAAAAGTTGTTAGTAATTGCACTTATAGCAGTGTTGGTGGGAACAAAAACCAATCCCTCCCCAACTTCCATCCGTTCTCCGTGTGGTAATGCTTGACTTCTAAAGTGACAGCACAGGCCTGGGGGTCGGGACAAACTAAATATGTATTTTCAAAGCAGAGTAGGAATTTGCAAGCAGCGATGTGGGCAAAAGAATACTTTTAATATTTTCTGAAATTGCTTTCTTTAATCATCTTGTAGATATTTTGTATTAGAGCAGGGGTCCCGACCCTTTTGAGTCTGTGTGCGCCTTTGGATTTCGGACGCAGGGGGTTGGGTGCAGCCACACAATGGCTGCCCCAGGAGCAGAACTACACAGGGAGAAAGGTAGTTTTGAAAACACGTTGGGAAAGAGAAACGAAGGACAATAAAAAGCATTGTGATGGAAACAGCTGCTGAAATGACATTATTTTGATCTGCACTGCCAATCTGAACTCCAGTTGCCACTCAGAGGCCTTGCTGGGCACAGCCCCCCCCCCCCCCCCCCCACAGTCTAAAAACTCTTGAGCATTAAGAAAGGTACCATGGCACCCATGGACACACCTGTGCTAAAGAGACAGATAGTAAATCTCTGGAACAAATCCTGCCTTTTAGGGATGTCAGTTGACAACTGATTCTTGACCAAAGCCTGGTTCTCAAAGATCAACTACATGTTAGATTTTTAAATACCTCCCATATTTTAAATTACTTTTTGATAAAGCTGTGATTGTTTTCCCTGATCCAGATAGACCTGATCTTGTCAGATCTCAGAAGCTAAGCAGAATCAACACTAGCTAGTATTTGAAAGGGAGACTAGGGCTCATTCCGCACACGCAGAATAATGCACTTTCAAGCTGCTTTCAGGGCTCTTTGAAGCTGTGCGGAATGGCAAAAACAGTTGTGAAAGCAGCTTGAAAGTGCATTATTTTGCGTGTGCGGAATGAGCCTAGGATTGTGGTGTGTCAGGCACCATTAAAAAAATTGCCTTATCAAGGGGGCGGGGATAAGAAATGTTCTATGTAAAATATTAGTATTTATGCTATGCTCCATCAAATAATTATTTGATTGCATCAGAAACTATTATCTTTGTAGAAACAAAGGCTGGTCCATGGGCCTCCTTTCCAAACAGGCTGTGACACTGTCAGAGCGGGAAGGGAAGTGAACTGCATTGCAGCTCCTGGTAACCATCACTGTTCAGCCACTGATGCGAGAAACAGCAGCTGTCAACTAAAGTGTTTCTTTAGTACACTGGAAGGGGGTAGAAGTTTTAGGAATCAAGCTGAGGCAGAGTCCTTTTAAAAGTGGCTGGATTTCTGGAAGGGGGGAGTATCTTGCTCCGCAGTCCAGGATTTTTCTGCTAACCCTTACAATTATGGCAGGCCTGTCACCACTCCCAATGCAAAGGCGGCCCTTCTCAGATGGCACTGAGGAATCTAACGACTTAAAAGAGCCCTAACAAATTACAAGAACACCATAACAAATTACAAGGACACTCTAACACATGCACCCCCCCTAGACTAGTTATAAACTACCTCCCAATAGCAGGGATTGCCAGGATATGAGCAGACAGTTGCATCCTTGCGATACAAACTGGCTCACTGATTAAGCTTGTGGCCAGCTGGGGGAGGCTGAACAAGGCAGTTCAGGTGGTGAAGAAAATCCTCCCCCCAAGATTGTTGCCACTAGGCACAAACGCACAATCTCTGAGGCTTCTTTTAAAAGTATCTTTCTATATCTGTGCCACAGAACAGTGCATGTTGTTCCAGGTTGCAGGGCAATGCCCGCATAAATCCACCAAATCCATTACCTAAAATGATGGTCTGTCCCTTTTCGAGCAGGGGGATTTATCGACAGCAAACTCTTGGCTTAGCAAAAGGTTGGGCAAGCTAAAGATCTTTGTTGTTGTCAGCTTTTGCAAGAGATCCACAGAAGAGCAAAATAAAGTTTAATAAATTTATTTAGGGATAATAATAGGGGTACACAAGCACACAATAATTAAAGCAGAACACACACACAGTCCTAGGATATAAGCAGGATAGATTTGGAATAGATGAAGGGAATTTGAGGAGTAAGAGTTACAGTCACCTGATCTTGTAGTGGAAAGGTCTGATGAACAGAACTGAGTGACCCATGCTAGCTTTGGTAGAAGAAAGAACAATGCGTTGGGGACAATGTCGACAGAGAGGTGCCCAGAGATGTTGAACAATGGCTACTAAAAGAGGAGGCTTTTTAATAGGGAAAAATGGACCCTCAGGGTTACACAGGAAAAAGGGGAGTCTTGCCTTTCTGGGGAAAGCTAAGCTGAAAATGCCCAGAGGTGGGCAGAGTGCTGAGTCAATCATAACTATAAAACAATGGCCATGTAAATAAGGTCCTTGTTAGAGCTATATTAGTCAGAGGAAGAAGTTTTAGGTTAATACAGGAACACTTTGGGCAAACACATTGACTTTGTCCTTTGTCTTCACAGGGTGGATAGTCCAGGTCTGGAGATGCGAGCGCTTTCCAATGCAGGGGCACTGTTTTCTCTTAATCCCTTTAGGAAGGATGTGAGATAGTTACTTGTATTGCAGATATTGGGTGAGGGCAAGTTTTTCCCGTTATCCCCACCTTTTTGCTGTGTTTTTTGCTGTGTCTTTTTGCTGTGTTTTTAAAACCAGCCGCAGCTATAGTGCTATAGTGTTTTGAGTATAAAAAGACTATAGTGATATGCCTATTACTGATGTTTTTTAAAACCGAAAAGCACACCATGGTGGGTGGGGTACCAGGTGCCAGAGGAAATAGGTAGGAAATGGTGCTGGATATGGGGGTGCAGAAATCTACATCTTCTCATTCCACACTACCTGCTTCGATTGTAATAAAATAGGTGCAAAATGATAGTACCAAAGCAGGTTTGAAAATTACTAAATGGTACCAGGGAAACCCTAGAACGTGGAAGATTGTGCAGAGATGTCCAGTGGAAGGCCAACCCCCCCCCCCTTCACTACTACATGGAAGTGCAGAGCAATAGCTTCATGTGGAAGCAACCATGGAGTGCGGGCTTCTGCAATTGCTGCTGTTGCAGCCAAGTAGCCAAGTAGCAAGCTCTCCCAAGGCTTCAGCAGCTGCCCGCCAATGCTGACCTCTAGCACTATGAAACCGTCATTTCCCCAAGGACTTACAAATTGTAGCCATTATGTCACAAGAAAACTATTTTCTTTTGCTGCAGCAGGTTTACATAAATGCTTGCATGGCACTCACTGTTTTAAACTTGCCTGTTTCAGAGAATTACTTGAGATATTTAGAGATGGACACTCTCAGGATTTGTGATTATATCAGAAGAATGTGAAGTGCCAAAGCCTATTTGATGAATGTGTACACAGTCACTAGAACAGTCTCTCTGATCCTTTGAGCTATTTGAATTGGTGGAAATGTTTGCATTGTTTTAATAGCAGGAGACTTTTATTTACAAAAAAAATAAAAGTAATGTGCAGAACAAGTGGGTTTTTGAACTGAAAATCTAGGACATCTCTCAAACAGAAGTCTGGCAGCACATTATTTTCACATTAGGAGGAACAAAATTCAGAAGTATTCCTAGAACAAAGTAAATGGTAGGATTATCAGAAAGGGGGAAGCTGAGAACTTCTTCCTCTTACAAGCATTTTTTATTTTACACTGATTCCATTTCTCTCCACCCCACCCCACCCTTCTTGCTAACATTTTCCCTTCTGATTCCTGCTCATTTTGGGCCATGATATTTCTTATGCTGGGATATTCATGATTAATTATTCATGATTAATCACCCAATTTGTTTCTTTTTTCCTTCTTTTGAAAAAATAAAGCTGAGGAAGAAGTTGCTAATATGGTTAGAGGAGTAGGGATTTAGGTCATTTACAGTGCAACTGGGGGTGGGGGGGGAGGGAGCCACACTGGAAGTGTTGTGGTTCCTGCTCCCAAATCAGTGACAGTGGCACTGGCTAAATGGTCATGGATGCAGATGCAAGGGCACATCCTCCATGCAAGGGAGGCACACAGCAGCACAACACCCAGGCACTGTGGAAACCTCAATGCTGAACCTTCTCTGGTGCCGGAACCCGTGCTGATGCTGGTGGGGGTGTTCCAGAGGTAGGGACAACTTTAGTTGGTTTCCTGTGGACTTTCAGTCTGGTAATGCCCCCTTTTGCCAGCTGGACTTATGCTGGCAAAAAGGCTGTCACCACCCTTGGGCTACATAGGGGGATTTGCAGGGTAGCCGGGGATTTCTGGCATTTTAGTTGCTTCCCATGCCTCCTGAAATCTTTTTGGAGGTGCAGCACTGTCCTCGGCAGTTGCAAAACTACCCCCTGGCTGGGCTGCCTTCTTTTCCTCAAGTTGCTATTTGTTCCATGTAGGAAATTTACTTCTAGAGTTTTGTGTATATTTACTATACATTTATCCATAGCTTCTTATTACCTATCAACACTTTTATCCTTTGCCTTGTTCTCAGTTCCTCTCATTGCTCCTCCTCAATCAGGTTCAGGACCTCATTTTCAAGTGCTTTCTCTGCAAGGGAAATTTTCCTTTGGACAAAGTCTTACTTTCCTCTAAAGTCTGGGTTGGCCTGGATCAGACTGCTGAGGCACTCACTGTGATCAGACTGTTGCGTTTTGTCTTGTGTACTTATATTAATAAGGTAGGCAGTCTGAATTTGTCCATGCTTGTCTGCACAGTATTCACATTCTTATAAGCTACAATAAGACTAGTTCTTCACATGACCATCTGCACCAGAGGTTCTCCAGATTTTGACAATTGTGATAAGCTTCCTTGCTCAAATAAAAATATAGTAATGGTGGTGATAGCTTCTTTTCTATTAATTAATTAATTTATTTGTTTGTTTGTTTATTTATATCCCCCATATCTCCGAAGACTCAAGGCGACTCACAACAATCATACATAACAAATATAATAAACAGTGATGGGATCCAAAAATTTTAATAACAGGTTCCAATGGTGGTGGGATTCAAACAGTGGTGCCACTGCACACACACACCTCCAGTCCCTATTGGGCAGGGAGGTTGCTTTAGTAACCCCTTCTCGGCACTCAGAAAAAAACCGCTTCTAGAGAAGTGGTGACAACTGGTTGGATCCCACCTCTGATAATAAACATATAAAACATTTTAAAGCATCATAAATAACATAGTTTAAAAACAACAATTACAAAACAGATGTTGTAAAAAATGAAGCAAAACGAGGTAGCACAGAAAGAAACAGATTCACACACCATAACCAAAATGAGAACAAGCCAGCCGGCACCATCAAGTCCTCTCAGCCTCCGAAACGGGGGGGGGGGGGGGGGGAGGAAGGAGAGAGGGGTGAGTTAGTTGAACTCTTAAGTTGCCATCTATCTTTTTAATGACTATTTGTCAAATTTTATTAGTTAGAATGTGGTAGGCGTTTTATAGTTTTAATGCTGAATACCACATTTATTGTTTTATTGTGTTTTACTTGTTACCCACCCTGAGCCCTTTAGGAAAGGGCAGGATAGAAATGCGAAAAATAAATAAATAATTTTTAAATAAATAAATAAATTTTAGTAAGAAAAGGGATGTCCAGTTGGCTCAGCAGAAAAGGTCCAGCGGAACAACTCTGTTTTACAGGCCCTACAGAACTAAAACAGACTTGGCAGGATGCGGATGTCACCAGGAAGAGTGTTCTACTTGGCCAGGGCCGTGAAAGCCCTGGCCTGTGTCAAAGCCAGCCAAACATCCCTATAAGTAGAGACATGGAGAACCTTCTCAATGCTTAGCAGTAGTACAATTAAGATAGCCAACCTCAATGTGGGGCCTGGAGCTCTTTGGAATTACAGCTGATCACTAGACTAAAGATCAGTTTGCTGGAAGAAAGTGGCATTGGAAGGTAGACTTTATGGCCATGGTGGCGAAACTATGGCAATGCTGGCAAGGGCTGATGGGAATTGTAGTCCATGAACATCTGGAGTGCCATAGGTTCACCATCACTGCTCTATGGCATCACATCCCTGCTGAGCTCTCTTCTCTCTCCAAGTCCACCCTCCTCAGGCTCTGCCCCTCAAATTTCTAAAAATTGGCAACTTTAAGTACAACCTTAAGTTCACGCTTTATGGAGAACTATGCAAAACAGTCTGAACAAGCAGCTTCAAAAAAGTTCAGATGCTCCAGAGTCAGTAATCAATATAAAACTTTTTCATAAGACAGATTTCATACAAACTTTTATGGGATTGCACAAAGCAGAACTAAAGGGCAACATATGGGGGTACAGGAGGGCATTTAGCCCTTCCTGGAGGGGATATGATAACATCTAAAGGAGCAAGAAAATAGATTGGAAATGTTTGTTAATTGAGTGGACAAAGAATGGTGATTAAAGTGCTTTAAATTTATGCAAAATGTTGGTGTTGTTTCACATTGTGGGAAAAAAACCTGATGCAAGTTGAGAAAATAAAGGCAGATACTGTATATACACGAGTATAAGTTGACCTGAATATAAGTCGAGGTACCTAATTTTGCCCCCCAAAACTGGGAAAACTTATTGACTCGAGTATAAGTCTAGGGTGGGAAATGCAACAGCTATGGCAGGGAGGGGGCTGGCAGGGCTGGCAACCGGCTTTGGCAAGACTTGAGTATAAGTTGAGGAGGGCTTTTTCAGCACCAAAAAATGTGCTGAAAAAGTTGACTTATATTCGAGTATATACGGTAGTATAAGTATAGAATAAGTATATTGCAAACAGAATTTCAGATACCTATACCAGTTTAATTCCCAAGTTTAGTTTATGTTTTTAGCATGCTTATGCCTACTATTACAATTTATGAAACAAATTATATTTTGTTCATTTTTTTGAAAACCAAGGGTATCATTCATTGTAACTTTAATGATGAAGAACAAGTTAATATATCAATTCCCTATTCTTGAAAATTGCATTTCCCCTCTCAAATACTGTATCAACGGTTTTCTGAACTATTGTTTCTAATGTGTCATCCATGCAAACTGTCTGGATTTTGTGATCTAATTGTTCAAAACACCTGCATGTCTTAAAATCAAAACACTTCTGCCTATCAGCGGACACTAACGAACATCAAAGCACTGATCTCTGCTGTCAGAATAATCTAGATAGGATTTCATGTGAAGAATTTATACTGGTTTACTTTAATGACAAATTTAGAGCCTAGTCCTTTAATACAGGATTACTCTGAAATAGTATAACCTTGATCGATGATAAATATTAACTGATACTTGGAAATCAAAGTATTTTAAAGCATGATACTTTTATAGCTCATCCATATTTCTATGAATTATTTTCTTAGTATAACCTTTGCTTCATTATTTTGAAGTTGACCCAAAGCTTGGGTGAACCTGTGCTGCGGTTCTAAGCATTTTCTGTATACCTACCGTCCTCTGCTAATTAGAGCTTAATCTAATTCAAATTCCTATTTCATTTGCATTAATAATTCTCTCCCATTTCAGTTCTGCATTTTAGTAGACTGAAATCATGAAGCACAACCCAAATTATCCAAAGTGTACTTTGGATAATACGTGGCCAGTTCAATCCACAGCCCCGGATGGCCAGGGACAGAGCCAAGTCATGGTGTAACTGGCTGATTGTGGCCAGCAGTGGTACTGATGCAGTGCCCAGCACTATATCCAGACATCCCAGAGGATCTATTAAGTATTTCTACATAGGAGTTTTCAGGGGAAAATCCTTATGTACAAAAAACTTCCTCTTAAATATACATAGATCATGTATAGGACAATCACTTGTTAGTAGCTTCCCTACTCCTGATGCAGAAAATTCATTATATTTGTAATTAGGAGGAAATGGCCACATGAAATATTTCACTTGTTAAAGCATAAAGTTTGTGATGAATCTGTAGCACTCTGCCTCCCATTGCCATTTTCAAGTAATGATATGCCATTGTTAGGTGCTTGGCCAATATCTGTATCAGGACGTGCAATTATTATTGGTTGATTTCACAGCTGCCATTTCTTTAGCTGCTTGTTAGCCATCATTACAATTCGAGCCTCACCCAGAGGCCTAGGAAGTTGTAATGTATCAACATAGTATTTGTGTGGACCCCAGTAGGGCTGCCTTCTGAATCTGACAGATATTAATTTTGTCAATTTGAAGATGTTTCAAGTGTTTTCGGGATTTAATCAACTCCCACATTATATGTATTCTGTATATCAAAAATGATCAGATGGGTATACACTTTTATGACTAAATGGAGTTACTGATTATTTAGGATTCTAATAGGATGGCAATATTGTATGGACATTGTTTAAAATGTTTATAGAATAAGCCAGTGATGGCGAACCTTTTCGAGACCAAGTGCCCAGATTGCAACCCAAAACCCACTTATTTATCGCAAAGTGCCAACACAGCAATTTAACCTGAATACTGAGGTTTTAGTTTAGAAAAAATGGTTGGCTTCAAGGCGTATGTTACTCGGGAGTAAGCTTGTTGGTAGTTGGTGACTTTGCTTTGAAGCAACCATGCAACTCTTCCAACCTGTGAATCATGACCCTAGGAGGATTTACTCAGTAGCAAGCCCCATTGCCAGCAACCGATCTTACTCCCAAGTAAAGGATCACACTTTAGTTCTTCGCATGAAAATCAGTGGGGTTTAACAGCGCTTACCAAGGTTACCTACATTGCTTCCCCAAAACTAGGTCTTAGGTTTAATGCTAATAGAATCCAGCGGCCCAGGCCAGCCTAGATGTGTGTGGGCCCACACATGCGTGTGCCCACAGAGAGGGCTCTGAGTGCCACCTCTGGCACCCATGCCATAAGTTCGCCATCACTGGAATAAGCTATGCTAGTCCACTGGGGAATTAGAATTTTGCCTAAAATATACAGAAACTTGACTGATAGGTACAATATAAGACACAGTACTGAGTGATTCTCTACATTTGCTTTTTGAATAATTTAAACAATGCATCCTATTTTGTTTCTGAATCTACTGTACAACAGATTTGGCTCATTACACTTGAAGAATTATACACAATAATACTAACAACTTGTTCACAAAAGAGGCAATTATGTGCAACAGTAAGTAGGCTTTTAACACTATTTAAGTGAAACAAAGTCATCAAATGTAATTGAAAACATAGGCAACATTAATTTTCCCAAGCTTTTAATTTCTCCCTTTCTGTGGAAACTGGAGTAATAAACTCACTAACCTGAAGTCTGAAACACTTTTGACTACATGGTCCAGGGCAGGGATCCCAAATGTAGTGCCTGTGAGGGCCATGGTGCCTGCCAACACCTTTCCTGCTGCCCACCAAGAATTCTTAGAAAGTGTATGGGGCCACGCAGGCCTTTTGCGTAGCAAGGCTTGTGATTGGCCATGGAAATTTGATTTTCTGTGCAGATTTTTAAACAGTTGTTTTTGCCAGCAGCTGCTGCCACAGCATGAGGATCTTCACTATGTGACTGAAGGCAAGCTACGCAATCATTTCATGGCTGTATCCACCATGGTGTGTCAAAATTCCAGAGATGCCCACAGGCTAAAAAAAAGGTTGGGGACCCCTGCTCTAGGGTCTGCCACATCATGATGCTGACTAGTAATCTATACCTCCTTCCTATTTAATTTTTGTATTTTTCATATTTATTCTCCCCTTTCAAATTTATTCTCCTCTCTCACATTTGAAAGGGAAAAAAGGAACTAGCAAAAGAGGAAGATAATTCCAGTTGGTCACAGCAGGGCACTAAAGGAGTCTTGCTGTTTCTCCTTCTGTTGTCAGAGTAATAAGCTACTGGCTACTGGCTATTGATAAGCTCCGTGTAGAGATGAGAGGGGCTAAGTGACAGTGCCAGATCCTAGCAAGCTCCTACAGTTGCCCTTTGGCCCATTCCACACGGGCCTGGCAAGCGGGGGTGCACTAGCATACTCGATGCCAGTGCACCTATTAGGGCCGTTCTCACGTTGACCTGTGAACGGCCCCGGTGCCCCTGGGCCGCCTTCGCACAGGGCTCGCCAGCACAGATCCCCTCTTATCTCCACTCAGCTGCCATTGCCCTTCAGAGGCCAGGGGACACCCCCCCCCCATGGCCATGGCGACTCCTCCAGGGTCAGAGGCCAGGAGGTGTGTCCCCTGTCTGCAGGGTGACAGCAGCTGAGAGAAGAGCCAAATCCCCACCTAGATCAAACCAAGTTTGAAAATAAACTGCACCTTTTCATTGAGGTATCAACCTCCCCACCGCAGCATGTTTCCAGTGAAGACATCTAGGCCTATCTTGGATTCAAGAGATGTAACAAACTGGGATGAATCCTTGTTTGTCAATCAGGCAGTGGGGAATTCTTCCTGAATACTTGATATTTCATGTGAGTATCACGTGATTAATTGACCATGGGAAATCGGCCACTGAGTCCCTGCTGAGACAGTTGATTTGTGTACTGCATGTTTGCCAACGCATCATCTTGCACCATGGACATTCTGAGGCTCCAAGTAACGACCTTCCCCATCTACATGTTCACTCTGTGCCCAGACAGATGCTGGTGAAATTTCTTTGTTTCAACAAGTATCACTGAAAGTACCTTTGTGACTTTGGATGTTTCATGCAAGACTGTCCTTGCAAATGTAACTGCTTACCCTTTTTACAGCACTGATGTCCTATTTCTGACATATCAATGGCCCTTTTGGGTTATGTTACTTGAAAATGAGGGAATTTGCAATAATTTCCTTTAGCTTTTAGAAAGTTTTATTATGATGCTGTGTCCCTTCTTGTAGTAGTGCACCGCTGACCCAGCAGCACCGTGGTCGAGCGCTGGAACACCTACGCTCCTACGGCCTTCTGGTCGCGATCAATGCCCCCACTCCCTCATGCCCCTAAGTGAGTCCACGGGTCGCCAATGAACTGTCTGGCTCAGTCACCGGGCGCAGGGACAATGGTCTTGCCCCCAGGTGAGGATTAGGCTCAGACGCTTACGCTCCTCTCCAAGACGTAGCGCCAGGGTGGAGATCATACCGCATCACATGATGATCTCCCGACTCTCCCCGGGCTCTCCCCGAACTCCCCTCCTCGCTCTCCCTCCTACACGCCCGATAGAATGACAATACAAAGGTGCCAGGAACCAGCCATCGCGGGAGACTTCGGGCTAGGAACACGGAGTCTCCAGCGCTTGGCCGCTGCTGGCGATCTCCACCAGATGTTATCTCCGCGTCTCGTCTCGTTCTTACGCTGACCACGTGGGTCGACTACACCTTCTCATATGAAATCGCAGTTTGTTGTTTGTCTCAGGATTTCAGACATCTCATTCCTTTTTTGGAAATATTCCTAGGATCCTGGACATCCCTCTTCTGCTAGTTTAGAAACATGCCCACGGTTCCTTCCACTCTTTCCAAGCCTGGAACCTTTTGTTTTTCATTGAAGTTTATAGTCATATAATTATAGTCAGAATTTTTATTTGAATTTACATTTTGAATTATTGGCATTGGACCTTTGCCAGACCTGCACGTGCAAAATGCTTAAAGCTGTCACAACTGACAATTTTTCCATATGCTTTGAACACATTTTCTCTCCCCAGTACTCCATAGTGTTCACTGTTATTTTATGTGCTTTCTCTCTATTTCTGTAGACTATGTGAGCAAGCTGCACTATCTTTCCAGGACTTTAATGCTGATTTTGAACACCACAGCTGCCTTGTCAAATCTACAAGCTTTGCTCTGCTTTCACCAGCTTTCCTGAGCGACCTCTCCTGTACTCTCATATCCTGGATTCCCCACATTATCTTGTTCTTTATCAATTAATCTTTAATATCTTCAAAACTGCCACTGGCTGCTGGCAATTTTAAATGGATGCATTACTCATCAGCTGCTTCCCCTGTTACTTGGTCTTGGGTGAAAAATAGATCTTTCCACTGTTTCATTCTTTCTGGGGTTGCTGCCCGTTAAAACAGCCTGTAATTGAAGCCAGGCTATGCTGTGTGGGGGAATGTTTTCACACAATGCCTCACTTATGTGTCTCTTTCTCCAATCAAGTACAAAAACCATTTCATTTCCACAGCCTCCTCTTTATCTGCCATTGCAATACCCACATTCAAATTGAACTGCTCTTTCCAAGTCTCCCATCTGTGAGCTAAATTCTATGTTTAATATCCCTGGGTAGTTTCAGGCTACCCACCCCCCACCGAAGGTTGCTATTCACAGGTTAGTCTTCTTTCTTAATGTGGTTCCACACTAGCCACTGATTCTATGATGGATGTTACTTGTTTATGTTGTTTAAAGGGACAAGTTAGGTTATATAATTAGCACCCCATCACATCCCATTATTTTCCATGTTATATTTCCATATTTTTTTCAAAATCAAAAATTTAGAATGCAGATACAGTGCCAGACTGACTTGTCATTAAAGGGCTATTGACATTTCTCAGGATTAAATTGTCTCCCTTTTCTTTACTTTCCCAGCTAAGTAAGTTCTGCTGTTCTTCTTTGGCATTCATAATTCAATGGAACATTGAGAACTCTTATTTGGTATGGAGAGAGTTTTAGTCACTTTCTGTTTGTGTAGTCTTCCTCCTCTAAGGTCAGAAGATGTGTCACTGATAACTGGTTCCTCCGAGACAGAAGCAGCTCCAGATTTTGGAGGATTCCCTCTAGTAGCTATTCTGTACAGTACACACATCCTTTAATGCACTTTTGCATTTCTCTTCAATGCTAGAAGAGTTAAAAGCGGCACAAGAGGGTTGCACTCTGTTTCTTCTAACAAGTCTTTGGCAAGAATATGGGAAAACACCCCAAAGACCTCTGTGACATCACATTGCATCGCTGAGATTAGGATATGGACAAACTTTCATTTTCTGAAAGAAGAGGCACCAAGGTAGGTTATGGAATGATACGCCTCTGTGTTCTTTTGAGCAGAGGGCTACCAGATCTCTCACTGTCCTGTGTGCATCCAGGGTCTTTAGGCAGGAAAGGGCCACCAGGCATGAACAGCACACTGTATTGGAGCTGTTGATCCCACAACAGCCAGGACTAAACTGAGGCTTGTTAGAGGAGTAGGTGACTGCCACTGTAACAGTGGCCTGGAATCTGCAGGCGCTCACAGCTGGGCCATGCCCAATATCCTGCAATCTTCTACTGAACTCAGTGGAAGGGGAGCGGGAGCAAGTTCAGTCTAATATACTCTACTAGTCTAACTTATATACATACATATATGTATGTATATAAGTTAGACTAGTAGAGTGGATAGTTGTTATAAACTGCTGTTAGGTGTACCTGGCCTTTATTATGGGAGGGGATGGCAGCGGCGGGGTAGTACGCGGGAGCCAGGAGATCCCAGTAGTATGGGGACGGGGTAGATATGGCGGTAGGAGGGGGCCATATGAGAGAAGGGGGAGGAGATGCATTTATGCTCGGCCCCCTTCTGGCCTCCGGCCTATCCCGAGGGATGCGGGCAGAAGGGCTCAGGTACACTCTGCTTCGAGCCTGGTGTTGATTAATGCCAGGTCCATCAACAATAAGACCGCGACGCTCCGAGATTTTCTCGGGGCGCAACAGGTGGACCTGGCCTGTATCACCGAGACCTGGGTGCGAGAAGGTGAGACGGTCGCTCTAAACGAAGTCTCACCCCCGGGTTTCGCGTGTGTCCACCAGCCTCGAACACAGGGCCGGGGGGGAGGCGTGGCAATGTTCATCCGGGATGCCATCGCCTTCAGGGCAGCCCCTGCCCCTCAAATTCCTGGGTTTGAATGTGCTGGTTTGGAGTGGTTGTCAGGGGAGAGGTTGGCCGTCTTCCTGGTGTACCGGTCGCCTAGCGCACCCGGCGACGGCCTGCCACGGCTGCTGGAGGCGGTGGCTGAGTGGGCGTTGCACTTCCCCCGACTTATTGTCTTGGGGGACTTCAACGTCCATGTGGACGCCGCCTCATGCCCAGCAGCAGTGGACCTGGTGTCATCCATGGCGACGCTGGGACTCTCCCTATTAAACACCGGCGCCACCCATGAAGCCGGTCACACTTTAGACCTGGTCTTTGGGGCAGGAGTGGATATGGCGGTATCCTCTGTTAACAGAGTGCCATGGTCCGACCATTTTGCCCTGAAGGTCCGGATGGATCGGCCGCGCCAACCCCGTCTAGGCGACGGACTCATTTTTGTCCGCCCGCGGAGACTTATGGAACCGATCGGGTTCCTGAATGCCCTGCGGGACCCTGAGCCCTCTGGCACCCTCGATGAGCAGGTGGTGGACTGGAATTCCAGGCTCTCCGATGCCATCGAGGAAATTGCTCCCAAGCGCCCTCTGCGCCCCCGTTCACGGCAGGCTCCTTGGTATACTGGGGAGCTGCGTCAGATGAAGCGGGAACTCAGACGGCTAGAGCGAGCATGGAGGAAGTCTCGCGACGGAGCGGCACGAACAACCTATAGGACGTTTATGAAGGCCTATGAGTTGGCGATAAGAAGAAGAAGAAGAGTTTGGATTTATATCCCCCCTTTCTCTCCTGCAGGAGACTCAAAGGGGCTGACAATCTCCTTGCCCTTCCCCCCTCACAACAAACACCCTGCGAGGTGGGCGGGGCTGAGAGAGCTCCGAGAAGCTGTGACTAGCCCAAGGTCACCCAGCTGGCGTGTGTGGGAGTGTACAGGCTAATCTGAATTCCCCAGATAAGCCTCCACAGCTCAGGCGGCAGAGCTGGGAATCAAACCCGGTTCCTCCAGATTAGATACACGAGCTCTTAACCTCCTACGCCACTGCTGGCGTAGTGCTTATTTTTCATCCTCCCTCGCATCTGCAAGCTCTCGCCCGGCACAATTATTTCGGACCGTTCGGTCCCTCACCTCTTTGGTGGAGGGATCTACAAATTCTCAATTGGCTATTGGCTGTGAGGCATTTCAGAGCTTTTTTGCAGACAAAATCGTGTCGCTCCGCCGGGACCTTCCAGCCACATTTGATACAGTAAGAGAACTCGAGGCTCCTTCGCCGTCTTCAGGTCCAAGCTTGGACCGGTTTTCCCTGCTCCGCGAGTCCGATGTTGACAGGGTCCTAGCTGCTGTTAGACCTACTACCTGTCCTCTGGATCCGTGCCCCTCCTGGCTAATAAAAGCTTGCCGGGAGGAGTTACGACCCCACCTGTTGAAAATAGTCAACTGCTCCCTTGAGCAAGGAGTGTTTCCGGGTGGGTTGAAGGAGGCAGTGGTCCGCCCACTCTTGAAAAGACCATCCTTAGATCCTGGTGATCTGGCCAATTACCGCCCCGTTTCGAATCTTTCGTTTCTGGGGAAGGTAATTGAGAGAGTGGTGTTGGAGCAGCTTCAGGGTTTCCTGGAGGACACATCGGCGCTCGATCCCTTCCTTCCAGTCCAAGCTTCCAGCAGGACATGGGACGGAGACCGTCCTCATCGCCATCACAGACACACTCCGCATGCAGCTAGACCGGGGCGGATCGGCGCTGCTGATTTTATTAGATCTTACAGCAGCGTTTGATATGGTCGATCACGACCTTTTGATCCACCGCCTGGCCACCTCTGGAGTGCGGGGCACTGTCCGTCAGTGGATTGCCTCGTTTCTCGAGGGTCGGGTGAGCAGGTATGGTGCGGGGAGGAGGCCTCCCATAGGGCTCCACTTAGTTGTGGGGTCCCCCAGGGGGCCTTGCTTTCCCCGCTCTTATTTAACATCTACATGCGACCCCTCGCTCAGCTGGTGCGGAGTTTTGGGCTGGGTTGTCACCAATATGCGGATGACACCCAGCTCATTCTGTTGATGGGGGGGGGCGGCCTCTGCCCCTGTTGCTCTACAGCACTGTTTGGAGTCGGTAGCTGGTTGGTTGAGGCAGAGCAGGTTAAAACTTAATCCAACGAAGACGGAGGTCCTCTGGCTGGGCCGGGGGGAGAGACCAGGGGAATTCCGGCCGCCGGTCTTGGAGGGGGTTGAGTTGACCCTGGCATCGTCGGCCTGATGCCTGGGGGTCCGCCTGGACTCTTCATTATCAATGGAGGGCCAGGTGGCCCATGTTACCCGGGTTGCGTTCTTCCACCTCCGCCAGGCCCGGCGGCTGGCTCCCTATCTCTCCCAGTCCGACTTGGCCACTGTGATCCATGCGACGGTCACCTCGAGGCTGGATTACTGTAACTCGCTCTACGCGGGCCTTCCCTTGCGACTGATCCGGAAGTTGAAGCTGGTCCAGAATGCGGCAGCCCGGCTTTTGACAGGTGGTGGCTATTCAGATCACATCACCCCTGTGCTGCGCTGTCTGCACTGGCTCCCAGTGGAGTTCCGGATCGTCTTCAAGGTGTTGGTGATGACCTTTAAGGCCTTACGCAGCATGGGGCCCTCATACCTACGGGACCGCATCACCCCCTATGTCCCAAATAGGCCGCCATGCCATCGCAGCTTACAGAGCTACTGGAGATCCCTGGCTCCCGCGACATGGTGCGGCTGGCCTCGACCCTGCCAGGGCCTTTACGCCCTGGCCCCTGCCTGGTGGAATGCTCTACCTCCAGTTGTCCGCGGGACCTTGGTGAGTTCCGCAGGGCCTGTAAGACTGAGCTATTCCACCGGGCCTTTGGGGGGGCTGGCCGCGGTTTTATCACCCCCCACTGAAGCTGTCGGTTACCATCTAGTCGGGCCCTGGCTTCCATCTTGGGTCGACTTACCCCCTCCCTTTATTGGCCTGTGGATCGGGCGCTTGATATTTTGATATTTTGATATCTTGATATTTTAATTAATATACAATCGAAGCTGTATTAAGTTTTATAGTTTTAAGTCTTATATTTTAATGAATTGAGTTGCACCTTTGTATTGATATGTTTTACTGATTGCTGTTGAATGTGCAACTATTCTGTGAGCCGCCTCGAGCCCTTTGGGGGTGAGGCGGCTTATAAATCACATAATAAATAAATAAATAAATAAATAAATAAATAAATAACGCTAAGGAAGGGGCAAGCCTTTACAGACCTAGACTTGCAAAAGGACCTTTTATTGCAAAACTGTTGTATATGAAAATTTCCTCTTTGTGTTATTTGTTTCTATCATTGGATTATATTTTTTGTTACTGCTGTTGTTCTCAGTTACTCTCCGCTGCATATTTATCTTTTTTCACTTTGTAGCAATTATGCCAGTATGGTTATTGTTTTCTTGCCTGTTCAAATGCCACTGCTAATTCAATTAGTGCTGTGTTGTGGGACTTCATATGTCAAGTCTGAAAAATAAATTTGTATTTGAAGCTCTTTCAGATAACCCCACAGTTTACCAGTGATACAGCAATATGCTGCTTCTTTGGATCTCATCTTGCAGAGTAATAGGTCATCATAATAGCCTCTGGGCTTAAATACAGTTGCAAAGTGTCAGGCTGGAGCCTGGCACCCAGCAGAGGAGCATCAGGGTGGAGGGGAGCTCCACAGAGTTATCCAAGTTACTTTTGTTTTCCCCAGGAAGAGACTCTCACAACTAATGTCTTTATCTCATTCTTCTGACCTTGGGTTCATCTTACATTCCTGCTCTTCGTGCCTTCTGTTGCTTGGGATGATATTATGGGCTAGGTGGGGCGGGGGTGGGGGGTGGGATAAGGATTGATATACTGGGGCTGTGTGAAGGTTCAGACAGAACCAGCTTTTTCCCTTTTACCCATGTAACTATCAATAAAGGCTTCTTAATCATCAAGTTACAAAGTCTCATTTGGATCACTGATTCAGGGTTTGACACAAAGTTTGGATGGGAAAGTTTTGTACTTTTTTTAAAAAAATCATTGTCTCTTGTTCAAGGGGTACTACTGCAAAGTAAGGTGCAGACTTGTGTGATTATCGCAGCTCCTCCTCATATAGACAGTGAGCTGATTTATGCTCACCCATGAAGATTCATGGATCTGGCTGGATTCCAGAATGCTCTGCAGGATCCAAAGCCTCCCAGCGACTCATTGGATGAGCTGATGGAGGATTGGCATAACTGGGTCTCTGAGGCCATCAATGAGATCATTTCCCAATACTCTCTACACTCCCGCACCAGATTGGCATGGTATTCCATGGTATTCCATGGAACTAAGGAGGCAGAAGCAAGAGCTCAGACTGCTAGAGCGCAGGTGGCAGATGTTTCACGATGAAGCTATAAGCACATCTTTTAGGACAATTATGAAAGTCTATGAGGTGGTGATGAAAGTGATGAAGAAAGAGTACTTCACAGCTAATATCGCATCTGCTACCTCACATCCAGCACAATTATTTAAGGTGACGTAACAATTAACAGCCTTATCAGATGGCCCCCAAAATAATAGAGATGTGATAAATTGGCAAGCTTCTTTGAGGATGAAATCTTATTGTTTCACCAAGGCCTTCCAGCTGCATTTGATACAGATGGTGTGTTGCCCATCTTCTGATGGCATTTGACCATTTCAGTTAACTCTCTTCTTGGATAATGTGGACAGGGTCCTTGGGGCTGTGAAACTCACCCCGGGCCTCTTGGACCTATGCCCATCCTGGCTGTTGAAGGCCAGTGGGGATGCAGTACAAACTCCCCTGGGGAATATTATAAATCTTTCCCTGAGTTCAGGGATCTTCCCTCAGGGGTTGAAAGAAGCCATGGTGAGACCACTGTTGAAAAAATCAGCTTTGAATCCTCAAGATCCTGCCAATTCCTGCCCAGTATTGAATCTTTCATTCCTGAGCAAGGTAATTAAGGGAGTTGTCGTGGAGCAGCTCCTAAATGAGACATCAGGTTCCTAAATGAGACATCATCCCTTGATCCCTTCCAGTCTGGTTTCCACACTGGCCATGGGGTGGAGACAGCTTTGGCCATCCTGACAGATAACTTCTGGAGACACCTGGACCGAAGTGGGTCAGTGCTGCTGATTTTATTATATCCATCAGCAGTATTCGACCTAGTCAATTATGACAACCTGACTAAATGCCTTGCTTACATGGGGATTCAAGGGGAAGTCCTGCAATGGCTGTGCTCATTACTTTAGGCTTTGGAACAGAGGGTAGCAATTGGCTAAAGAACCTCCACTGACCATGAGTTGGTGTGTGGACTCCCACAAGGGGTGATTCTCTTGCCAATGTTATTTAACATCTTTATGCGACCCCTCACCAGGATGATTTGGAGGTTTGGACTGGGCTGTCATCAAAATACTGATGACACCCAGTTATATCTGATGATATCTGATGATGGAAGGTAATCCAGAAGCCACACCAGAGCTTTTGCTGTAGTGGAACAGATGCGAGAGAGATGACTGAAGCTGAATCCATATAAGATGGAGATTCTGTGGTGGATTGATGTGGGTTGGGTGGGGAGTGCCATATGCCAACCCTAGATGGTGTTCAGCATAAGGCTGTATCTTACTATGAAGAGTCTTGGTGGGCTCCTGGACTCCTCCTTAACTAATTTATTTATTTATTTATTTATTTATTTATTTATTTATTTATTTATTTATTTATTTATTTATTAGATTTTTATACCGCCCTATCCCCGAGGGGCTCCGGGCGGTGTACAACAATAAACATAATAAAATGGCAAAATCTTTAAAAGCTGCGATAAAACAGTAAAAGCTAAATCTTATAAATACAATACAATAAAATACAATAAAAATACAATAATAAATATAATACAATAAAAATACAATAATAAATATAAATGGCATCCTATGGAGGTCCAAGTAGCATACATGGCTCACACAAGCTTTTTTCATCTCCACCAGGCTAAGCAACTGGTGCCCTACCTTTCTTGCCATAGTAATCCATGCAACAGTCACCTCCACAATAGACTTCTGCAATGCACTCTACACAGTGCTACCCTTGGGTCACTTCTGGAAGCTCCATCTTTTCCAGAATGTAGCAGTGAGGGTCCTGGTAGGGACCCCATGGTGGGCACACATCCAACCAGTGTTCCGCCAGCTGTACTGGCTCCAGTTGGAGCACCAGATAAGGTTCAAGGTGCTTGTACTTATTTACAAAGCCATTAATGGTCTGGGGTTTGTGTGTCTTAGGGACCATCTTTCCTGGTTCATTCCCCAGAGAGCCTTGAGATCAGAAATAACAACTACTGGTGGAAATAACAACTACAAGTGGCCCTTTTACAGTCCTGCAAAGGCATACGGGAGCCAAATGGCACCCAGAGGCAAAAACCACTCTAAGCCTCCTCCTGTGCAGAGTACTGCTTACTCATGAGTAAGTGCTGCTTACTTGCGAGTTGGACTACAGCCCCTCTTCCCAGCTTAGCAGCTGGGAAACCAGTTTCTTTGGTATCCTGGCTGCTGGGCGAGAAGGGGAGCCGATGGCCCAGCAGCCAGCTGCAGCCTGTGCCCAGCTCGTATCCCGGCTGGATCCGAGCTGGATGCAGGCTGCAGCCACCCCCTCCCCACCTCCATGGGGCCTCCAATAAAGGTGGGGAGAGCAAGCCCAGCTGCAGCCTGTGCCCAGCCATCGACTCCCCTTCTCTCCCAGCAGCTGGGACACCAGAGAAGCTAGTATCCCAGCTGCTGAACTGGGAAGAGGGGCTACCATCGGCTCCCCTTCTCGCCCAGCAGCCAGGATACCAAAGAAACTGGCATCCCAGCTAGATCCCAACTGGGCGCAGGCTGCAGCCGCCCCCTCTCCACCTCCATCAGAGACCCTGTGGGGCCTCTGATAAAGGTGGGCAGGGCAAGCCCAGCTGTAGCCTGAGCTGGGATTGGAGCCTGCCAGGTTCCGAGCCCAGCGCAGGCTGCTGCTGCCCCCTCCCCTCTCCCTTGGCCTGGCAGCAGGGATGCGTGGGGGTGAGGCCGAGGGACCTGTCCTCTCTGCCTTGGCCCTGGGACGACATGGGCGGGGCTGAGAGAGGGCGAAGTCTGACGAGGCTCCATGCTCTCTGGCTCTGGAGAGAGTCTCTCCGAGACTCTCTGGTCATGTGGGGGGCTGATTTTGTGCCCTCACATGACCGGAATGGTTGCACCTGGGGACATGGGGCAAATGCGCCTCCACAGTCCTGTCCCCAGCCTAGTGGAATACTCCAGTGAGAACAGGGCAATGCAAGATTATTTGCAGTTCCACAGGACCTGTATGATCAAGCTGTTCCACCAGACTTATGGTTGAGGCCACAGTAATATTAGCTGGCCTCTCTCCCTCCCTACCCCTTTCCTCCCATCCCTCTTTCTTTCCCTGCTTTGCCTTTTTCTTGTTCTTTCCTCCCTTCAGTTAATTGCCCCACTAGTTATGATGAGGGATGTATTATATTTGTAGGCTGCTTTAATCTTTTAGAACTACTGAGTTAGTGGAATATTAATGATGATTTTAATTCTCAGTTTTATGTATATAGATGATTATTTATTACTGGATCATTTTGTAAGCCACCCTGAGCTTGGAAAGGGAGAAATGGCCTATCAAATCAAATCAATCAATCAATCAAATAAATGAATGAATGAATGAATGAATGAATGAATGAATGAATGAATGAATGAATGAATGAATGAATGAATAAATAAAGCTCAAACGTGAAGAGTCTACATTATTCTTTTGCTTGTGGAAATGTAATGCTATACTAGCATTACTGCAACAAGATGACAGTATAATCTTACATTTCTGAAACCAGGTTTTAAGCATCTGAACAATAGAAATGGCTTAATGCCATTGTCTACATTATTCAAAATGTGGTTGGTAATCCTGTGATTATGAAAAAGCTGACATGACTCTTAAGCATGATTTATGGTATTAGAACTACATAACAGCTCCAGTGCAAAGCTCTGTGGGGTTTAAAATGCACATGTGGCTCCATGAGCATGGGGACTTCACCATTCACTTCATCTGAAGAAAGTGTCCTGTATGCATGGAATTCCCTACATGTGCCCTAAACCAAAACAAACAATCCATGCACATGGAACTGTTCAGTAGCTTAGTTTAGTTGAAAGACATTTGAACTGAAGAAATCTGCGTACAAGTTCCTGGCTAGCCGTGAACATTTTTGGAAGACTTCACTCTTCATCTCAGTTTCATGTCAGCAAAATGCGTAGCCAGGGGGCGGGGTGGGCAACCCCTTGAAGAACTGATGTCTCCGGGCGCCATTTTTCCCTGGTACACCTCTGTTGCAGTACATATGTGAGAATGAATTTGATGAATTACTGTAAAGTGTTTTTGCAATCTGTAATAAGCTATTGAAAGTGTATTTATATACAAAAGGTCATAACAAGAACTCACAAACCTTGAAAGTAAGGATACTGGGGCATCTGGAATGTTATAGTGTATCATGGTCTCGTCAGATCTTGGAAGATAAGCAGGATGGGAGACCACTAAGAAAGACTTTGCAGAGGAAGGCAACGACAACCCGTCTCTGCTTAATCACTGACCTTTTAAATCCCATGGAGTTGTGATTTAACCAACACTTTGCACACTCACAAGGACACTGGGCACTTTAGACTGTACTAGTGTATATGAGGTTGTTTGTTGCCTTCCTGAAGTAGATCCTGACCCTCAAACCCTTCCTAGAACTGGTCAAATTATACTTGGGAATGCAGCAAGAAGGGATAATTTTGCTGAGTTTGCACCCTCTTTTACAAGCAGCAATACTATTTCTTCATTAAAAAAGGATTTGAACATAATTCCACAGAACAAAGATTGCTCTCTGCAGATTGTATTTAAATCCCTTTTGTATGAGGCAGGTCTACTCAGAATCCTACTCTGATCTGTAGAATTGCAGTGATAGTTTTCTCCAAATGTTCTACTGGATGGGGATAATTTCTTTTTTACAATCTGCATAATAATTAGTTCTAATATAGTCTCTTAAGTATAACTGTATGTTAATGTTACTACTTATGTCCTGTTCTATTTGGTTATTCCTTATTTTAGATGTCATTTCTGTAACATGAAAATATGAAAAAATAATAAATAAATATATTACTATTGTCCGCATACCAACAGACAAAAGTAAATGGAAACAACTGATTGAAATTCACATTTTGGTTCAAAATAAATAGCATAAATTAAGACTATAACATCAGGCAAAGTCAAATAGATCATTCTCGGCTAAATAGTTTCAGATATAAATTTCATCACTTCTACTTAAAAAGAAATAATGACTTTTCTGTGGTAATTTTCTGATACTACTATGATTCTGCAGTCTTATTTATATTAGAGGAATGACATTTGCTGATTATAGCCTGACCTGGTTTGGTAATAACCATCCATAGCACTTTACAATAATAAAAGCCTCCACCATCATTCACCATCTATTCTGAAACAGTCTCAGGGTCCTGTCCTGGAAGATTTTTAGTTTTCTTTCAGACATCAATAGTGAAAAACATTAATGTATCGAGCAGGAGGTCCATGCCCTACTCACATGCTTCTAGTTCACCCACCCCCCCTCCCTGTGTTCTCTCTTTTGCTTCTTTCTTCACAGTACACAAGTTCAGTTCTGTTCATTTGAGCAGGAGGTAGTTACAGAAAATGGATCCCAGGCAAGCACTGAAACTGTGTGCTCCCACCTGAACTCTGCTGCAGTAGGGTAGCAGATTCAAGGAGGGGCACCAAACAACCCCAGTTCTGTTAGTTAAAAGGGAGGGAGGGAGCAAGGGAGGGGAAGAGAAGGGAAGGAGAAAGGAGAGAGGGTGAGAGAAAGAAATGGGGAGAGAAAATGGGAAAGAGATAGAAAGAGGGAAAGAGAGAAAAGAGGGAAAGAGAGAAAGGAGGAAAGGAAAAGAGAAAGGGAAGAGAAAATTGGGGAAAGAGAAAAAGGGAGAAGAAGGGGGAAAGAGAGGAAAGGGGGAAAGAGAGCTTCAGCTGCAGTGGCAGTAATGGGGGGGATGTCACCCACATTTGCCCGCCACAGCCCCCACTTTAAAATTAAAAATTAATTTTAAAGCAACACAGGCTTTTTGGGGCAGCGGGGGGGGCAGGGGGAGTGGGCCACTTTCTCCCCCCGCCCCCCTCCTCCACTGCCAGAAAAAAAATTATGTTGTTTTAAAATTAAGCATAACTTACTTTAGGTGAGTGGTGGCAAGAGGGAGACTGGGGGTGAGGATATGGCCAGGGAAGGAGCACCCTCCAACCTGTTCCTAGCCTCCTTTCAGCTGGCACTTGCCTTGAGTTAAGCTCAATTTTAAACCAATGGGGGGGGCGGGGGGACAGGGTGTAAGAGGAGGAATCAGGAGTACAATGCTTCAGCTCCTTGTTTCTGGAGGGGAGGGAGGAGGGCTGGTGGCCAAATGCACCTCCCATATGACACAGGGAAGTTGTACCTGAAGCTTGAGCGACCTCCACTCCCCCTCCCTCCACAACACCTGTGCGTTTGAGTTTTTACTATCTGTGCTGTAATTTAGACATTTAGGCCATGGCCAGTTTGTTTTGGTTTGAAGCAAGAAGCAAGCATACATTTCTCCCTTCTGCCAATTATATACCTGTATAAAGCTATTTTATACTTATTTGGATCATCGGTCCATCTTGTACAATAATGCCTATTGCACTAGACTAGGGTCTTTCCTAGCTGTTCCAAGATCTCTTCAGCTGGAGATGCCAGGAACTGAATTAGGAATAATATGCATACACAGCATTCTAACATTTAACTAAGGTCACTACCCTAAAAATTGGGCCTTCCATTCAGAGGCTTCACATGACTAAAATCACATGATTATTCCAATTCAAAAAAGGGCCGATGAAAGACCATGAAAACTAGGTTTTCACATGCTCCTGCCAGTATATGGAAGAAGACAGTGAATGTCATGCAAAAGAATCACCCAGCCAAACAATTTTATGAACCAAAAATGCTCCCTGAGTTTCTACAATCGCTGTATTCTTGACTTTGTGAATTTACAGTGTTATATGAACATTGGATCATTGAACTATTTTGTATTCAGCCCTGCCCCAGCCATTTTGATAAATGAAGCTTATAATGCCTATAAATAAAACCAAATGCACATGAAGGTCTAAGTCATAATGTAGCAAAGTAGTCTACAGTGCATGTTATTCAAACAATGATGAAATATTGTGCCATTTGTTGTCATATTTCCATGTGTTAACCAATGGTATCAATATACCATCTTCCCTGAATAAAAAATTGTACTTTATGATATCAGTTCTTTACTACCACCTATCACATATTGAAATGAATAGCTTTTTCCTTGGCTAGAGAAAAATGTTTCAGAGAACTAAATGAAACTCTGCAAAACTTTTGTCAATACTTTTTTCTCCCCAAATGAACTATTCAAGAGGAATTAGAGTGGCCTCCACTTAACTACCATATCAATCATTTGTCTGAATAAGTGTGTGTTTTAGGCCAGCAAAACTCTTCACTTTAATGGGTTTTTGTCTAAGAGGAAAATAAAATTGAATTCAAACTTTTTTTTCACTGAACTACTTGAAAGGGAAAATGCTTTTCAGAAAATGACCTCATACAATACCACTTAAATGAAGCAACACCAGCACATTGAAACCATAGTATTAGAGCAAAAAGCACAGAAAAATGTCTGTCATAGAGAAGAACGTTTCTGTGATAAAGAATAGCTATAGTCAGGGTGACCATACTGTTACCCCAAATGGTGGGATGCAATGACCCTCTTTGGTTGGAGATAGCTTTGCTAGAAAAATCTTGAAAAATAGTATTATAGGTTGGATAGTTCTCAGAATGCAATCAAACATTCAGTTTACCAATCACTTTTTCAAATACTTACCGGTAGATGGATAAAAAAAGAATGCAAATACACACAAAGTTAGGACGAGTTCAAACCTCACTGTCACTACCATGTCTCTGCAAGCTCAGCAGTCTAGGTCTCTCACTGAAGCTCTGGCATTCCTCCAGAAGATCAGCTTGGACTGAACCTAGGTAATAGGCTAGGTGCATCTTGAGTTAAAGGTTGTTCAGTATTGCATTAAGTAGAACTATCAGGACCTAGGTAGAGTCACAAGGAATATGACTGGCTTCTGATATAAGTGGCACAGCAGCCACTGGCTGACTCTCAGAAAAGGTCCCAAGTATTTTGTGGTCCTAATTTGGGCTGTGATCTTACTAAGAAACAGACACTGAAAGGATTGGCACAGCATCAGATTTTGAGAGATAATGGGGTCCATAATGACACAGAGTTGCTCACCTCTTACACATAGGGTATCTGTATTTGAAAGCCGGAGGCTCCAGGTTGATACGGTAATGATAACTTTCAGTGTCATTATAATTATCTGTTTATGTTCCCATGTGGAGCTGCTGCAGCACAGATGGAACAATCTCTACCAGCAACCATAATATTTGAATGAGACCTAATTTTAAATTTTATACAATGAATGAAATGGAAATCTGCCTTTGTGGTCAATCTCTTGAGACAGATCTTTGTTCAGTGGCAACTAAAAGGAAGTATTGACGTACTTTTTAATTCCTCTACCAATAATTGCACACTAAAATCACTTCCTAAATAAAAGAATATTAATGGCTTTTTGGTGGTGGAAAATGCTGTCAAGTCACAAACTTTAGATCTTTCCCAATTTTTTTTTAAATTTGAATTTGTGAAAACGCATTTGATCCAAACTGGGGCTGTAAGACATTTCAAGACTGTGTAAAAATTAATTGAATGACTTTTAAGAGATTGACCCCTATGCTGGTATATTGGCTCCAGGGCCATTTATGCCAGCATAGAACCCTAGCTCAGCCCCACTGCTTTTGGGTGCTGGTGCAGCTGCGTTGCTTTTGCACACTGGTGTATTTGTGGCACAGTTGAGTTAAGGCTCTGTGCTGGTGTAAAATGAGAGAACTGAAAAGTGGAGACAATGTTAGTCCAATCCCTGAATTAAAAAATTGATAATGATTAAGATATAATAATTTAACTAGTTAGAATATTATGAATTTGGTGAGTAAATGACAGAGATTTTAAGACTTCACAACGGTTTCTCTAATATTATAATAATGTTATACTGGGTTCCATTATGTAATGTGTATTCAATATAATCCTGAGTACATAGTTTCTTTGTTTTACTCTTATCTATTTTATAGTATTTTTCAAATTCTATTCTGTATTTTTCCAATTCTATTCTAATATACTCTGAAAACTAATAAAATTATTTTTTAAAAGAAATGCTTCCTATGTTATTTTTGAAGCATGGAAGCCACTACAACTAGAAATCACATGTGTGTTTCAATTTTAATCACACCAGTGTTGTCACACACACCCCACCCTACACAGGGTAATTGCTGCAGGTACTATAAACTTCGCCTTGACCTCGATAGCCTGGGCTAGCCCAATCTTATCTGCTCTTAGAAGCTAATAAGGGTTGACCCTTGCTAGTGTTTGGATGGGAGACCTCCAAGGAATACCAGATATGTGAAGCAAAAGCAGGCAATGTCTATTCTGACATTGAATGTATATTGCCTTGAAAACCCCATCCGGGGTTGCCATAAGTCAGCTATGACTCCACACTGTGAACTGCAATTCTAAGAACATTTTTTATTGGGTGAAAGCCCCATCAAATAAAATGGAACATAATTCCAGGTAGACTGCCAAGACTCTTTGATGTTGCTGCACTTAGTTATAACATAAATCACTGTTGAGAAGCAACTACCAACAATGTCATGAATGGGATACATGTGTGTCCAGGGGCATTTGGTTGTAAAAGCACATTGGTTGCTGCAGAAACAGTACAACTTCTTCAGAACACATTTGTGTCTTGCAGGTTTTTGGATCATATATTTATTATATCATGGACCATTAAAAAAACATACAAGCAACTGTTCTGGAATGTCACACTCTTGATTTGGTTCCAGTGACTTTTTATATTTATACATTCTAGAAAAGTAATTTAATGATGGTGGCATTTTAAAGACTTGCATGAATGGCAAACTGACAAATGCTTGCAGATCATTTGAAAGGAAATCATTTTAAAAGGTACCCAACAGCTATAATAACTATAATTACAGTATTATTCAAACAGCTCAATGTGCTCAAGCAATCAAAAAGAATCTTCACTTGCTGTTCCAATGAGACTTTTTTTCCTGCCACAGGAAATCAAACATTATTATTTATTTATTTTATTAAATTTATTTCCTTCCCTTTCCCAGCCAAGGTCAGGGCCAGGGTCATGATCACAACAACAATACAATAGATATAAAATAGAAATTAATTACAATTGGATGAAACATACACAATTATAATAATGTGAAAAGATGCTGCCCCCATCTAATCTGATCCTGCATATTAAATTGAAATCAATATTTTCCAGCAAAACCAGCAGAACCCTAATGTTTACTGGTGTGGTGGCATGAATTAAAAGGAGGCCACAGGAGAAAGGGAAAAACAAAGGAAGGGTCCTGCAGGGGAGGCCAGAATACCACCGCTACCCTCATCCATGGGCCTGGTGGAACATCTCCATCTTACAATACATAATAATAAATACGTAAGCAGGAATGCATAAAGATCAACCATATGCAAAATATGTACCATCTAATAATATACTAGGATTGACTTGACTTTGCAATGCAAGAATAGATGTGTGGCTTCAAAGGTATAGACAGATTCTCCCCTGTAAGGGAATTGGAGGATTAAAAAAAACTTTTTCAGTCTTCCCATACTGCAAGAAAGTCCTGTGGAGCGGGTGGAGCAGACCTCCAGCGGGGCTGTCCCTGTCCGCCCCAGCTCTGGATTGAACTGATATTCTCCACTCACCAAAGAACCCATGTAAGAGATAAAACTGTTTCTTAGCAGTCCTTATGAAAGTTCTCAAATTAATCAATTGCACAGACATGGCCTTAAAAGATCCTGGCTCCACTAAGTTTTAAAAATAAAGCACCTCTGACTTGCACTGTCTTCAAGCATTACTGCAGATTTCTTCCATGCAACTCTAACTGTAATATGCTAAGCACTGGTGGTTACACATACAATTGTTTTCCACTGTTTCTTTTGGCAAAAACAGTCTATTATCTGAATCATCATATTGATTTCATACCCCAGCCTGCTATAAAAAAAATTGCTATGATTCATTGCCTAAAAATGTAGCAAGTTTAGATAGTTTACCAAACTGGAGCGGAGGGAGGCAAGCCTGAAATAGAATGAAATGAATGAGGAATAAATAGGAAACATAGGAAAAACACAACCACTATTTGTGTTATGGCCAGATAATAATAATAATAATAATAATATGACTCTGGATTGTTCATGACTGATTTTTCTGATTTTGAGCTAGGCCCTCATTTGATTACCTTTCTACTGTTAAGTTGTTATTTTTTGTTTTATGCTGGTCTTGGTTGTTTTAAATTATTCCTGCGGGTGCTGCTTATTGGATAATTTTATTTTTCTAAGTTGTTTTTCTTTATTGACAGCTTTAATGGTTTTATTTTGTCTTAATAGTTCTGTGAATTACCTTGAATAGCTTCATTCTGGAGAGATGACAAAGAAATATACTATATAAACAGGGAGATGCATAACTCAAATACAGTCTACAAAATGATAGTGTTCTTATGTTTTGACTCATGTATATATGGTTTCAGGTCAAGACTTTGCTACAAAGGTCATGGTCAGGACTATATTAAATGTAGAGGTCAGTGATTATTTATCTCAATTTTTTAAAAATAAGAGAGGCTTCAATAAAGAGCAGAGGACATGCAGTAGGAGGGGGTAGAATCACCTAACCTATTCTCTTTCAGCCATTTGACAATTCAAAGTCACTGTTCCTTGATGTACCACTGTCAAAGGCTGTTCCTTGATGTACCACTGTCAAAGGTACAGGCAAGAGACAAGCAGAGGTGATTTGCTATTGCTTTCTTTCATATGGCAATCCTAGTCTTCCTTGCTGGTCTGCCATCTAAATACTAACTATGGCAGACAACACTTCGCTTCCAAGTTCTAGCGAGTTCAGGCTAAACTGGGCCATTCAGGTTTCGAGGCCTATTCTATTTCAGAAAGAAAAGGAAATTTGAGTGCTGGTTTCATTCGACAAATATGTTACTCTTCATGGTTTTATTCTGAAGATTTCAGCTGAATCCTTGATATTTCGCGTGAGTATCATGTGATTGACCATGTCAGTCCTCAGATCCAGTCAAGGGATAGCGTCTAGTGGCAGAGAGAGACAGAGAGACAGAGGGAGAATGGCTAAGTGGCCAGTGTTCTCTAGGGCCCTCTCCGCACACACAAGGCAACTCAGGTTTGACTCGTGTCCGCGGAAATTGTTACCTGAGCTCGACTCCTCCATTTCTCCGCACAGCAGCTGACTCATGTCTCTGGAGCCGAGTTCAGAGGGCGGGATTACTTCCTCGCGTCTTCCTCGCTCCTCATTCCCGATTGGCTGCCGTTCTATGGTGGGAAACGTGAGTGCGTGTCCCTTTTTTTTCGTTTACCGACATAGGAGCTACATAGGAGGATTTTTTAAAGCCGTGCTTCTCGCTGCTGCCACGAGTCTCCTGTTCTGCGCTTGGCCGAAAATACTGCACTGTGATTGGTTGGCTGGCAGAGTCGAGGCAAGTGAGATTCCGCACTCCACTGGCTTCGGCTTGAGTGCAACACGAGTTCACCAGGAAGTTGCACCTCCCAGTCGAGCTCAAAAATGTAACGGTGAGAGGGGGGGGGGTGAGCCAATGACATTGGTGACATACCAAAGTCGAACGCTACTGGCTGTCGCGAGTAATCCGGAATTCGGACCCTACGCTTGAACTAAAAGTCCAGATCCTACAGTGTGGAGGGACCCAAAGAAATCTCAGATACTGAGGACAGATCCTTGTTTTCATCAGAGACTAGGAAGCCTGGTGTTGGTGGGAAAAAAGAGGGAAACTTATTTCACGGGGACACTCCTAAGACTACACAAAGGGCTTGGCTATTGTTTCAGCAGGAGACCACACCTAGATACTGGACTGGAGAGTTCATGAGGGTGTGATAGCTTAACTGGCAGAGTTAAGAGTGGGTTTAGAGAAATCCCAGAGCTTACTCTGTCCCAAGCCAATGTAAAACCTTTTGGAGTTAAGAGTGGGTGTTTTGGGAGAGTGTTCAGGAGCATGAAGAAAGGTTTACCCTTAAAAGAGACACCTGTGTATGTAAAAAGCTGTACTGGAAATCAAAAAACCATTTAAGTGAAACTGCATTGTATTTAGTAACATCTAAGTAAAATCTGCCTAGAAGAACAAGTAACGCTTAAAACCTCTCTGTAACATCTAACTGAGAAGAAAACAGCCTGTAAATAAATTCTAGTTTTGGTTTACTGTTACAAGCCTCGCAGAGTTTCATTTTTCCCTCACAAAAAGGTGGCAGCAGACATTTTTTTTCCTGACAGGATTTTGTTTAAAGTGCTTATGTGTCCGTGAGTGTGGCATGCTTAGGCTAACAGCAGCTACCAACTGAACCAAACCCCACACCCTTCCCCCTTGCTGGGCCTGTATCTCTGTCAAGGAGTGGAGTGTGTTGCAGAAGGCTTTGTGTTCCTGTTCCTGCTCCAGTAGTTTTAATTGCTTTTTGCTTCCATTTTGTGTACGTAGTTTTCAGTGGTAGAATTGGAAGCTAAGACATTTTTGAATTGCCACTTTCTTGTAACTGCGCAGTAACCCTAGACCACCTGAGCAAAAGAAAAAAAGGAGGGAGGGTTGTTCTTCCGCATTTATGGATGACATCCCGCTTCCATTAGGAATAACACATTTTCAGCAATAGCATGTGGAATAAAGGCAACTGATGAGACAAGGGGGAAAATGATGGGGGAATGTGTGTGAGAAATGATTTCACAGAAAATGTTTCCAAGATACAAAGTTTGACCACCGGGAAAAACTGTGGTAAGAGGTGCATATGAAAAAAGGCCTTTCATTAGGTTAAGTTTTAACTTGTTTGTTCTTTGCAAGTCACTTTGGATGATTTTGTTAACCAAAAATGTGGGATGCAAATATTTTGATAAACAAATTGCTATCCTAGAGTTAGTGAAGCACCTTTCAGACCCACCAATTTCAAATATATAAGTTTGAAAAATAAATAAATAAAAAATAAACTAGATAGCTGTATGTGATTCCAATTGGATTTCCATTACTCTGTGTTGTTTGCAATTTTAATAGAACCATTAAGTTGCTGTCTTTTTCATACAGATGCCACTTAGAAACCTTTAGCATGCTCATTACTAAAGTGAAATGAAATTTCCCTTGACCAAAATGTTCCATTTAACCTGGAGTTTTACTTTCCCAATTTAATTGATTTTGATCTGTTAATTTGGATATAATACTCAGTTTGAAGTCCAATCAAATACCTGTTTTCACTGCTCTGTCCAGTGAACGGTCCTCTAAAACATCGATAAAGTTTTTAAAGTACTTATTTAATTAAGCAGTACTGATTTTTTGGAGAAGCTGCTGGCCAAAGCAAATTCATTACTACTTGGAAGAGGGCCTCCATAAAGGATATAAGTGCTATGATAATTTTTAAATGCAAGTAATTCACTACCTCACTAAAATTTCTGCTTCTTATACATAGGACAAATAACATGTTGCTTTGCTGATACCAGCAGAACAATGTCTAGACACCAATTTCTTCAGAATCAAATTTGTAATTGTTTTTGTTTTTGCCAAGAGATAATTAAACTTCACTGGGTCAGATAGCTTTCAAGAACAGCTGAGTCAGAGACAGCAAAAGAAACTGATTTGGTACCTGCTGAAAGTGAGCTTTATCTCTTCTTTGTCTTGATATGGTATTTGGGGAAAACAGATATCTGTTCCAGGCACTGATGACTGTGAGACCGACGTGTCCTTACTTCTCCTTGCATGTGGCCATTTCCAGAGTAAGAGTGTATGGCTAGACTCTCCAGCCTGATACAGACGGCTTTTGTATCAACTGACAATCTTATTGATCAGTCAGCTTTCATGGGTGCTTGTTCAGACATGAACAGATCACGAGAATGATGGAGATTACTTTCTGAGCTGAAGTCCTCTGGGGAAGTGAATGGACTGCCGAAGAAATAAAAGGAATGTAATCTTCTCACTCAACAACAACTATTGGTTACATAAAGCAGTGTTTATTTGTTGTGTGTGTGTGTGTGTGTGTGTGTGTGTGTGTGTGTGTGTGTGTGTGTGTGTGTGTGTGTGTTTAATATTAAGCATATGTGGCACAGGGAAACCACTGAGAAAAAAATTGTCATCCGCCATAAGTGCAAGATACCTTTCTGCCTTCAATTTTATCACACTTCCAAAACTGATTTTGTATTTTGGTCATATTACTTAAAATGTTATGAACCTATCCCAACATTTATTCTCTGGGCTGTCTGATAAGGGGATTTAATCTCTTACATTTACTACAAAAAATGGGGGGAAGCTTAAATAACAAAAAGTATCTGACTTCCACAAGTCAAACTCCAAGGTGACAAAGTGATATAGAAGAAGAAGGATGTTTTTGAAAGCCCATTTTAAAAATCAATTCAGAGTGGCAGGGCTTAAGGAGGAAAGGCAGCAAAATGTTATAGTCTATTTTACAATGGTATAATAATTCTGTAAAAGCTTGCAGCATGGACTTTTATTCCAGATTTTGCCTTTGAAAAAGAACAGATATTGCCCGGTTACTATAATTTTTAAACTGATGTTTCTTCAAATTATACTACCAATGTTTAACAGGTAATTGAATAACAAGACAATGAAATTATTACATCTCAGTGTAATTATTTTGGCTATACACAGAAACTGGTGCCTGACTGTCCACCAAAAAGGATACAATGAAACACATGAAAAATAGCATTCCATTATAGGAGGTCTGGCTGATCTGATTTCTTACGCATGTCCTGATGTAGTTAATTTAGATCTGAAACCACATGTAGTGTTTTGCTTTGCTTTAAATCTTTACCTATTACATGGTATAATGGCTAGCATATGTTGGTTGGGAGGCTAGAACCCTGGTTTCAATCTCTGCTCAGCTATAAAGATATCCCTGGATATCTCTCAACCTAGTCTACTTCACAGGGTTGGGATAATACTTCTCCACCCATCCAAAATTTAGAGTGGGATACAAATGTTATACAGAAACTAGCGGGGCCCAGCCACGCGTTGCTGTGGCAATTGTCCTTCTCATCACAGTCCGCAACCCACACAGATGTCCATGCAGGTCCAATGATCCGCAGCATAGCCTTTTGGGGTGGTCAAATGGAATCCCTCTTTCCCTTTTCAATGCACATCGTTATATGGTGGTGTCTTTTTTTTTTTAGTATAAGGTAACCCTTTCCATTCCACAACGGAACTGTCCAGAGTGCGAATCCCGCTGTCCATGAAGCTGGTTGACACGCACAGTCCTGGCTTGGGTAAGGCAGAACTGGGGCAAGGAGGCTGTCCCAGTCAGGCAGCAGAGGCAGGGTTGTGAGGCGTTCAGATCAAGGCCTGCTCCCTGGGCTCTTAAAGGGCCATGTGCAAAAGAAGCAGAGCCAGTAGTGTTGGTTCGCCCCCACCCCGTGGATTTTCTTAGAAGAAAAAGGCAAACTCCAGCTCACTTTTAGTAAAAGAGAGCTGTGGCGAATATGGGTGGAGTGAAGCTTAGGCAGAGTAGGTGGTTGGATGTAGAGGGAGGGGCAGAGCAAGGCAGAGGTGTGTGAGGGATGAGCTGGATGTGGGATGAGAGTATGTGTGTTGTGTGGTAGCAGTGGGTGAGGCACAGAGAGTGAAAGTTACCTGCGTGTGAGGGGGGGAACCCCACCTGACGTCTCACACGGCAAAGTGTGTATGTGTTTCACTTCCACTCGTAGTACCTAACAGTATTATTACTATTTACTGTTTTCACTTCGCTCATCTCTTTCTGGCCATCTGGACCCGAACATTGTAAGGGCATACCAACCCCTCAGGCCACAGACATGCTGCACGAACATTCTAAGGGTGACAGTTAAACACAGCCAGCTTCATGGCCTGGTGTGCCAGGAAAAAGATGTTTTACCTGACTCAGGTATGGACTTTTGGCGATTTGAAGGTCCGATTATCTGCCTGCAACAGGAAGGAACGTCATGTGAACATTTGGGAGCGATCTGTCCAGCCGTTTCAGCGTTAGGGCATGACTAACAAAGTCACTGTTAGCTTTATATATATATACCCTGTTTCCCCTAATATAAGACATCCCCGAAAAATAAGACATAGTAGAGGTTTTGCTGAAGTGCGAAATATAAGGCATCCCCCGAAAGTAAGACATAGCAAAGTTTTTGTTTGGAAACATGCCCGACGAACAGAACACAGAAAAATAAGACATCCCCTGAAAAATAAGACATAGCACATCTTTGGGAGCAAAAATTAATATAAGACACTGTCTTATATTCGGGGAAACACGGTACTAGCGGGGCCCAGCCACGCGTTGCTGTGGCAATTGTCCTTCTAATCACAATCTGCAACCCACACAGATGTCCATGCAGGTCCAATGATCCGCAGCCTTTTCGGGTGGTCAAATGGAATCCCTCTTTCCCTTTTTAATTTACATTGTTATATGGTGGTGTCTTTTTTTTTAGTATAAAGTAACCCTTTCCATTCCACAACGGAACTGTCCAGAGTGTGAACCCCGCTGCCCATGAGGCTGGTTGGCACACACAGTCCTGGCTTGGGTAAGGCAGAACTGGGGCAAGGAGGCTATCCCAGTCAGACAACAGAGTCAGGGTTGTGAGGCGTTCAGATCGAGGCCAGCTCCCTGGGTTTTTAAAGGACCATGTGAAAAAGAAGCAGAGTCAGTAGTGTTGGTTTGCCCCCACCCCACGGATTTTCTTAGAAGAAAAAGGCAAACTCCGGCTCGCTTTTAGTAAAAGAGAGCTGTGGCGAATATGGGTGAGGAAGCAGGTAAGTAGTGGTTGGATGTGAGGGAGGGCAGAGTGAGGTGTGTGAGGATGAGCTGGATGTATATTGTGTGGTAGCAGTGGGTGAGGCACAGAGAGTGAAAGTTACCTGCGTGTGAGGGGGGGAACCCCACCTGACGTCTCCCACGGCAAAGTGTGTATGTGTTTCACTTCCACTCGTATTACCTAACAGTATTACCTATTTACTGTTTTCACTGCTCATCTCTGCCCATCTGCACGAACATTCTAAGCCCTCATACCAAGGCCTCAGGCCACAGACAGGCTGCACGAACGTTCTAAGGGTGACAGTTAAACAGAGCCAGCTTCATGGCCTGGTGCGCCAGGAAAAAGACTTTTTACCTGGCTCAGGTATGGACTGTTGGTGATTTGAAGGTCTGATTACCTGCCCGGAATAGGGAGGAACGTCCCAGCGTGTGAAAGGAAGAGGAGAAGGAAGAGGATTTAGAGGGGCATGATCCGCTCCAAGCCAAGCTTTCGGGCGCTTAAGGGAGTGACTAACAAAGTCACTGTTTTCTTTTTATATTTATAGAAGATAGATGTGACTTA
The DNA here is from genome assembly GCF_021028975.2 of Sphaerodactylus townsendi. Taxonomy (NCBI): domain Eukaryota; kingdom Metazoa; phylum Chordata; class Lepidosauria; order Squamata; family Sphaerodactylidae; genus Sphaerodactylus; species Sphaerodactylus townsendi. The sequence continues at coordinate 87,314,380 of NC_059426.1, read as the reverse complement.
ACTGAGTACTGGAAGATTTGGAACTTTCTCTGAGTCATATAGAAAGGGGCTCACTCAGGTCTCGCTCAGCCTATGTTGGCAGTAGTTGTCAGTGTGTGTGTTTTCCCTGTTCGAACCCAAAAGAAGTTTGTTGTTGAAGCTGCTAGAGTAAACTGTGTGCTGACTACCTGGATAGGTCAGCTTACTCCTGTACACCGAACCCAGAGGATACTACATACATCAAGATTAGTTAATAAGATAGAGGTAGGTGAAAACAGCTACAGCTACCGAGGCCAGCAATCAATTTGTAAAGGATTCAATGGTGTTGATGATCGGGACACCCGCCTGGCCTTGACTGCATTCCATAACCCGGGCGATGGGCCAGCATCTGCGGCGGAGACTCTGGCAGAGACCTTACCTCTGCGAGAGAGATGAGAACTCCGTTCCCATGGGAATCCGGGAGGGGGGATGGGATGGACAGAGTTATAACCTGTGCTTCTGGCGGGAGACTTTATTCCTGCCACGTCGTGTACGTGAGCTTTCTAGGATGTCTGAGTAAACGGTCTTTTACACCAAAAAGCCTTTTATTTCTGCTTCTATGGAATTCCTTACATTGTGGCAGGAAACTTAGTTCATCTATCTTCCCAGTGCAGCGGACCTCTGGTGTCTCGGCATGGAGAGGTTGAATATTCCTGAATCTGTGGAAGGTGCCGTAGCTCCCAAACAGGGCTCCGAAGCTTTCCCTTATGGATTTGGAGGAACCGGGCGGGAGAACGGGTCTCGCTGGTAACTCTTTTCCCATCCTCGATAGATCAACACGAAGTCTTCCCCTTACTCCACGCTGGAGACCGAGGGACGCAGGTGACGCATCATGTGGACTTGCATGGAGTCGCTTTGGGGCGCTGTCTATGGATCGAGCGCCTGTGGATCGGATATCTGCCCGCTCATGTGGATTACAAACCTCAGATGCAACCTGTCCACCCGGAGGAGACGGGCCACTGACTCACCTTTCATGCGGCAAGCACAGGAGTCCATTGGAAGCGATTCCCTGGACTTCGTGATTTTGGTGTTGATGCTCCCAAGAATCCCACCGTGGCATAGCACTGGGGCCCGGTCCCTAAGACCACCGTTAGAAACCCGGGACTATATCGGGATTGGGAGGGGTATCCGCATTCCAGCTTCCGGATCGGACTCCCCCAGATCCCGCCGATCAGCAGCTGCACCTGAGGCGCCCCGTGGAGCCGCCGGTGGACACGAGGTGCTGCATTCTAATGAAGAGGAATCCGAAGAAAGCCTGCTCTTCCCATCCGATCTATTCCCTCCCGTCAAAAGAGAAGCTGGGATGAGGGAAAGTGGGCCGCATCTGCAGAAGATGCCCAGGAAGCATGTGGGCCCGGTGGAACGCCAGCTTATGGGAGAGAGGAACAGGAGCAGCTGCAGCAAGAGGCGTGAAAACTCTGCAAAAGACCGGGAACAGCAGCGCAAAGAAATCCAACTCGAATTGGACCGTACAAAGACGTGCTGCAACGGCAATATATGCAGGAATCTATCAGTCCGTATGATAAGGTCCTGGAACACTCCTAAACTGGAACTTAGAAGCGTCAACGCTAAAGCGCGTATGCTTTAAGCGCGCATGCGTCACGCGAAAGTGAACTAACTTCGCAGCTATTCCAACGAGAGACCGAACTTCGGCCAAACTGGAACGAGAGAAAGCAGCTTTGCATGCGCACCAGGATGCCTTTGACTCGCAAGCGAAAGAGATCTTAGCCGCCTTGGAAAAGGAGCTGAAGAAGCAGCAGGACAAGATGCCCCAAGTTGGAGTCTTACGCTGTCACTGGGTACAGCCAACGCCAGGGAGGGGCGACGCTGCTGGGACCTGCTACTTCATGCCAGATTCGCCACCTTCCAAAGACCTGCTCCCACCAGGAACACCCAGCGGCGCCGGGCGCTTGGTGCCCCCACACCTCCACCCGACATTCCGGCCCTCCCTGGGCGCCCGGGCTGTCTCAACTTCTGCGGGCCCGCTGCCCCTGCCCAACCTGGGCGGGCACCCAGCAGGCGCCAAGGGCCGTGGAGAGAGGATATTAAGCAGACCTCCAATACCTGCCCGCTTCGGGATGGGACCCAGCTTCCAAACTCCCCTACTTCATCCCACACTACAACTCGATGCCCACATGGGAGGGATCTATGACGCAATTTGTAACCCGGTCTGAAAGACGCCCGAAAAAATACGGAGACCCCATCGGTTCCGTCTTTAGATGGAAGCTGACAGCCGGCAACTGGTTTGTGAACTCTTTTGATCTGGTGAAGGGGAGGATACTGCGCGACGCAGTGCCTGCGCTCCTCTCCAAGCCTTGGGGGCTCGCTTCCAAGATCCGGGTGCTGAAAATGAAAGCCATCCGCATCATCAAATCTATTCAAGCAAGGCAACCGCTTCCTTTGCCGAAGATTTGCCTGCGTGAATTTTCGTGGCGGCGGCTGGGCTCGACTTCTCCTGAGTGGCCCTGAGCGCATGAAATGTGAATACTTCTCGGATGCCGCCGACTGGCAAACTGCGTGAAAGCGGTGTTCCCTTATTCGGACTTCCCCGCACTATTGCTGATTGGATCGTAATTAGGATCTCAAGTGGCGCTCTCGCTTGGATTACGCTGCCGGGCGGGGCCACGCCCAAAACCCGCCTTCATTTACGACTCACCGCCTGCGGTACTCGCATAGAAGCCAAGCCAGCAGCCTCTACCAAAACCAATTCCTCCGAGCATCGTCGCCGTCTGGGATTGTGTCTTTACTGGCGGAGGACCGGTCATCTAGCTGCCAACCGCCCTAAAAAAAAACAGAAAGCCAACCGGGCTCCGGCTTCGCTGCTAATCCCCATCTGCCAAGCCACCACATTTAACCGGCCGCCCCCAACGGGCTCGCTCCCTAAAGGCGGTTACCGAGGCTACACTCCAGAAGAGGGAAGCAGCTGTTTGCTCCTCTCTTCAGCCCCCGCATGGATATGGGTTCGACTCCAGATGCGGTGAGTGAAGGCAGCGCCCGGCCATTACGATTCCAAGCCTGCATTCTGGCCAACCCCGCTTAAGCTAATACTCCGTATTATAGCCTCAGCTCCTTGTAGATTCTGCAAGTTGCTCCCCATTGTTTTAATGCGGCCCCAGGTGGCGGAGGAAACCTTGGACTAGGACCGAGTCCCCCTGGCTAAGCTCCATATCATCCGTTTCAATCCCAAATGGACGGCAGCCCTCCTCGGGGCGATAAGGACCGCCCAGTTCAAAATCGCAGAATCGTCCTCCTCACTATGCTTCGACCATTGGGGAGAAAATTAGTCTTTATTCTGGCGCCGGTAATAAACACTCCATAGTCCTGGGCAGTGCCATGGCTGTTGTTGCATGAACCAAAATTCATTTGGAAAGAACAGGATCTTTAGAATTCCACTGACCCTCCCTGTGGAGGTGGAAATACACATGAATTGGGGGGAAAACTCTACCTCCTAATGACATACCCCTGGCTTCACAGCGTGCACGCTCCAATTGCTCCCCGATCTACCGCATTCCACCGGCTTACCAAGATTTAGCCAGGGTATTCTGGGCAGGAGACAAGAATGCTAACTCAATTGCCACCCCATAGAGACACTTGGACTGCAAAATCGCATTACAGCCAGGGGTCTCAACCTCGCCCAAGCGGGGTAGAATTCTACCGCGATGAGTTCCCAATGAGTGAGAAGGAATCCGTGCCTTCTTAGACAAGAACCTTTGGCTCGTGGGTTCATACGACGAAGCTACCAAACACACACATGCTGCTCCTGTATTATTTGTTAAAAAGGACGGGTCTTTAAGGCTCTACACGGATTACAGAGGACTCAATGCGGTTTCCCTGTCCAATAAATACCCTTTGCCATTAATCAAGGACCTTTTAGATGCATTTCGGGCAAGGGACGCGTTTTTACTAAGTTGGACTTAAGAGAAGTTTCTTATATTACAGGGTCAGGATTGCGTAGGAAGGCTGGTGAACATTTGACTGCATTTAATAATAAAATTTGGACAGTATGAATACTTACACGCCATTCGGGTTAAGTGGGGCCCCCGGAGCTATGGCCCTTATCAACGAAGTTCTACATGACGGCTATACAAGGGAGTAGTGGTATAATTTAGACAGATGTTTCAATTTATTCACAAAACCATGGAAGAAAGCATGAAGCCTTGGTTCAAGTATTAAAACGCTTGCTCAACAACTCCCTTCTTTGCCAAACTTTCTAAATGTTGTTTCCACCAAACCTCTATCACTATGGCTTGGGTTACCGGATCTCTTCCGAGGGGCTAAAAATGGATCCTCATAAGATTGAAGCAGGTCCCTCCAATGGTCGCCCCCTACTTCAATCGGAAGGAGACTCGTAAATTCTTTTCCTTAGGGTTTGCTAATTCTCTTTATCGTGACTTTATACCCCAATTCGCTGAACTGGACTTCTCCCACTCGCTACAGACTCCTCTTAACGCACTCAAGGGTAAAGAGATCCACAGGCTGCCAAGCCCGGGGGCCCCCTTTCCTAGTCTAAGGAATGTCAGACAGCCTTTCAACTTTTAAAAAAATCACGCTTTTACTACCGCAACCTATCCTAAAACACTTCTGCTGACTCCAGATCTTCCTTTTGTGGTTCACGTGGCCGATGCTCGGACAAAGCGCTTTGGTGCAGCCCTGTTGCAGAGAAATAAAGATGATAGGCTGGTTCCGTGTGCTTAGTTTATCAAAGTTAAATTCCTCCGGTGCTGAGCTCAACTGGAACCTTGTAGGGGATAGCAAAGAGACTGCGGCCATCAAAGTAGCATCTTCCACTCTGGCGCCACTGGCTGGAATGGGGCTAAAGGGCACCTTTGTATGAAGTCGGATCACAAGAACTTCGTCGCCTCTTTCCACCCCCCTCAAGATGTCCGCAAAACAACTCCGCCATGGGCATTTCTTTTCTCGCTTTCTTTCTTTCATCCGTCCATTTTTCCGGAAAAACACAATAACTGGCTGATGCGCTCCGCCACTTCGCCCGGAGGGTGAGACATGGGAGCTGCCATTATCGGGATATCCTGCGCCAAGACTGTTCTCTCCTCCTCCCAATTGGGGCTGGCTGTCACTCGATCTCAAGACGCCCACTCCCTCCCTTTCTCCCACTCCATTCCCAGCCTGGTCTCTCCTTTCTCCTACGGAAAACTCGAAAGGAGGCGGGCTGCGCCGAGCCACCAGCGAAGAAGCAGTGACTCCCAATTCATGCTTCTGGAGAATGGTGTGTTTGGCAGCTGGGATTGTTGAGTAATGCGTGCCTCCCCGCCTCCGTAGAAGCATGAGTCTCAAAGAGGCTCTGTCATGATGCCCTTTCAGCTGGACATTTTGGCTTCCTTTAAAACTCTGCATTTGGCCCGCCGTCCAATTTTGGTGGCGCGCATGGCAAGGCGACATTGAGACATATATCAAAAGGTTGCTCTGTTTGTATGCGAAGCCAAACTGCCACGTTCCGGGAAAACCCCATGGTCTTGTTGAAAGCCTCTCCCGGTGGCCTCACTTCCCTGGGAAGTCATCTCCATGGATTCTTATTACGGATTTGCCAGAAAGTCCAAGGCAACCTGCACGGCGTCTTGTGGGGTGGTGGTGGACTTATTTTCTAAACAAGCCCATTTCATCCCATGTGCTTCCATCCCCTCCGCCTTCCCTAAGTTAGCGCGCCTGTTCATTCGTAGCATATTATATCGTCTACACTACCGCCCGTTATAGGTGGTCTCCGACCGCTGAGCCCTGGCAATTCATTTCCCCGTAAAGTTCTGGAAAGCTTTCCCTGGAGCTTGTTGGGGTCCGCCTTCGAAACGATGCAATTGCCGCCTCCCTACCACGCTTCAAAGTTGACGGTGGAGTCGGAGAGAGAAACTAACAGAACCCTGGAGCAGTATTTACGCTTGTTACACCAACTATCACATTAACAGCAGACAATTGCTGCGAGAGTTAATTCCGCTTGCAGAATACGCCTATAAGGTTCATAGCAGTACAAAAAAAACCCTTCAAATTGTGTTCTAGTCGATCCTTCCTCCTCCGTTGCCGCGAACTGACTCTGCGGAAGCTGCTTGAATCCTCCGGAGTTCCAACCGTGGATTTCGCCTTCTGGCCGAGGGGTGGAAAACGGTCCAGACCATGCCTTTACAGCAGGCTAAAGACTCCCAAAACTTCAAGCGGATAAGCACCGCTCGGATTTCCCTTTACGTGTAGGGCCTGGGTGTATTTGTCTACGCAAAAAATCTCAGAGACGTGCATAAATTCTTCAAAACTGGGCCTGCAAAGATTCGTGGGACCTTTTAAGATTACGCTAAAGTGATTAATGATGTCACTGCCCGATTGGACTTGCCTAACTTGCTCTAATTGTAATATCCATCCTGTCTTCCATTTCCAGTTTGCTCAAGGAGGCTCCCGTTTCCGACATGCCTAGCACGACTCATCGGAGAGACCCCCCGCCGACTATATAATTGATGGCCACAAGCATTATTCGTAAATTGACGCCATCCCTGGACTCTCGCTTTTAATACATGCAAAGCGCTTTGCAATATTTAGTCTCTTGGGTGGGATATTCCCTCTAGGTATAATCAATGGGTTTATTCCGAAAATATTGACGCCCCTGCCCTCATTTCTGCTTTCCATCGCACCTTTCCGCACAAACCTGGGGGGGAGAAGTCTTTCTTAAGGGAGGCAGAGTGTAAAAGGATCTCAATGGTGTTGATGAGCGCGACAGCCGCCTGGCCTTGACTGCATCCCATAACCCGGGCGATGGTCCAGCATATACCTCCGGCGGCGTGAGACTCTTGGCAGAGACCTTATCTCTGCGAGAGAGATGAGAACTCCGTTCCCATGGGAATCCGGGAGGGGGGATGGGATGGACAGAGTTATAACCTGTGCTTCTGGCGGGAGACTTTATTCCTGCCACGTCGTGTACGTGAGCTTTCTAGGATGTCTGAGTAAACGGTCTTTTACACCAAAAAGCCTTTTATTTCTGCTTCTATGGAATTCCTTACACAATTATATTTACTTCTTGCTATCCCATAAAACAACCCATAGCTCCTTTAAATTTCACCTTCCAGTTGACTCAAAAACTATTAGACTAGGGTCTCGCAGATAAAACTGCTCTCAAAAGTGCTGTTAAGTTCTTTTGGCAGCACTTTTACAAAAAAACAGCACCTTTGTAACACTCTATTTATGATTGGAAGGGATTTTAGTCAAATTAACAGAGGGGTGTGAGTGGTATACTTACCATACAGTTCAGTGAATAAAGCTATTGACAAATTTAGCAACACCCAATTGAACTAGAAAATATAAATCAGACATTATATTTTAAGGAACGGGTCAAATAGTACATTAAAGGAGGATTGATAAAGAAAATTAATATCTAAATGAAGGTATAAGTATCTGGTACACTTTTCGGCCATTTACCTGAAACTGATACTAAAAGGTGGGGTTTTTTCTTTTATGGGGATAGAATAACACTTTTCTATTGTTTGGAGCAAAAGGTAAAACATCTATGTTGTGCTAGGATTCCAGGCAAAACAACAGGCTAGGCCTTCAGTGCTTTTCCTTCGGAATGCTCCTTATCCAAAGGAAGCAGAAAGAAAGAGCAATAAACCACTCCAGCTCATCCATAGTGATGTGTGTGGGCCAATCCAGCCAGTGACTATGAGTAACTATAAGTACTTTGTTACTTTCATAGATGACTTCTCATGTTTATGTATACCTAATCAAAGAAAAATCAGATGTCTTGCAGAAATTCAAGGACTTCTGTGCAATGGTCTTTAACAAGTTTGGACAGTATCCATGGACCTTGAGGGCTGACAGTGGTGGATAATATTGTGGCCATGAGATACATAACTATCCAAGGCAACGTGGCATAATGCACCAGACCAGCACACCCTATTCATCACCCCAGAATGGTGTAGTAGAGAGGATGAACCAAACCCTTATGGGTATGGTAAGAACAATGCTACAAGATTCCAGTCTAACTAAAAGACTGGGGTGAAACCTTGGTCACTGCTGCTTATATAGTAAATAGAATACACACAACGGTCATTAATACAACACCATTTAAACAATGGCATAAGCCAAACGTGAGTCATATGAGATCTTTTGGAAGTAAAGCATATTTATACTTTCCAGAGCAGATAAGAAAAATTCAGATGGATTATAAAGCCACACAGGGAGTTTTCATTGGGAGCGCTCTGGGAGTTTTCATTGGGAGCGCTTGGGAGTTTTCATTCCACAACAAGTTCCACGATCGCTGCCCAGGGCTCACAGTACCTTGTACCCTCAGCCAACACCAATGCCACAGCCAATGCCCTCTCAACAGCAGCAGTTACCGAATGTGGACTTGCCCAACCAATATATGAAGGGGCCCCCAATGGTACCTGCAGTTTGACCCAAGATGTCTGCATGTTTTGATGGCACTCCACAGAAACTGCCCTATTTCTTGATCCAAGTTGATACCCATATGCATGATTTTGACCGTTTCTATCGCAATGATGGTGAACAAGTCCGAGATGTGGCAACCACCTTTGAGGGTGATGCGGAGGAATGGTATGTGGAGCTGTTTGGTTGGGCCGCTCCAGAGCTCAACTCCTTGCCTCTCTGTCTGATGGACCTCTATGACCGATTTGAACAATCTCATGTGGATGATCAGGCCAAGAGGGACATTAGAAATCTAAAGCAAGGCCCTATGTTTTATGCCAAATACTCCAGCAAGTTCTGGGCTTTGGCTAGCCCAGGGGTCTGCAACCTGTGGCTCTCCAGATGTTCATGGACTACAACTCCCATCAGCCCCTGCCAGCATGGCCAATGGGAGTTGTATTCCATGAACATCTGGACAGCCGCAGGTTGCAGACCCCTGGGCTAGCCATATTTCAGACTGGCCTGATCAAATGTTTACTATTGCCTTTTCGGAAGGTCTCAATTCGAGACTTCAGGAATGGGTCCTCATGAGAGGCAAACCAACATGCTTAGCAGAGTGGATCACTATGGCAGCAGATGCTGATGTCCGGCTTCAGCGCTTCAAAGTGTTGGATTCTAAACCTGTTGGACCTCACCGTACTGCACCTCCACCTCGTAAGTCTGAGGTGCCAGCAGCTCAGCCACCCGCTGAAACCCTCTCTGCTCGGAGAAGACGGCTGGACTGTGCCTGTATTGCGGGGAACCTGGTCACATGGCAGCGGCTTGCCCAGCCAAACCAGGAGCAACCAAATTGTTGCCCAAACCTTCTCAATCTGCTAAGGCTCCAACAGCAAAGCCCCCGGTCACCAAAAAAAGGTACATCTAAAGTAGCTGCTCTACCTGAAGTTGAATCAGCTGACTCTGATGGTGACGACTCTGCTACAAGTTTAGGTGTCACACCGGCCACTCAGACAACTGGTCCGTCCTCCGACATGTGGGTGAGTGATCGGGGCAAGTCCTTAGAAATTGAAGTGACTCTTACTAACCCCCCTAAAAATACCAGGATGTTGGTGTATGCTCTTATTGACTCCGGTTATTCTAATTGTCTTATGCACCCATCAGTGTTAGAAGGTTTGGGCTTGAATACTATTCCCTTAAGGCAGCCCATTCACTTTTCTCAGATGGACGGGAGCCCACTAGGGGGGCGGTGGCCATATTCAAGACGGAGAAAGTTTTTCTTCAAACTGTTCAACACTGGGAATGGCGCAGTTTCATTGTTGTTCCTGTAGCTAAGCAGTCTGTGGTGTTGGGGATGTCCTGGCTGCAGGACCACGATCCTACCATCAAGTGGGCGGATCGCATAGTGCGGTTCACTGTACCTCCCTGTGGAGACCATATACTGTCCAAACCTGGGGATCCCGTGGTCCCTTCACCTGTCTCCAATGCCCAGGGTGTTGTTGGATTGGGCATTCCTGAGCCGTTCCTACATCGTGTATTTGAGGAGGCCGAATATGATTTGTTGCCCCTGCATAGACCAACTGACTGTAAAACTGAACTGCTACCAGGAGCCAAACTCCCCAAAGGTAGACTGTACCTGATGAGTCGCTTGAAGGATGTTAACTTGCAGGAGTTCTTGGATAAGAATTTGGCATGCCAATTCATTCAGAAAGCAACTAAAAATACTTTTGCAGCTCTGGTTTTATTTGTCAAGAAAAAGGATGGTTCCTTTCGTTTATGCACAGATTATCGGGGTTTAAATGCTGTTTCAGCCTCCTACAAATACCCGCTACCACTCATCAAGGACCTCCTGGCTTCTCTGGGGGAGGGCAAGATTTTCACTAAGTTGGATTTAAGGGAAGCCTATTATAGAGTTTGTATTGCTGAAGGCTTTGAACATTTAACTGCTTTTAACATCCGTTATGGCCAGTTTGAGTACCAAGTAATGCCCTTCGGTTTATCCGGAGCCCCCAGAGTGTACATGAGCCTCATAAATGAGGTCTTGCAGGAGTTTTTGTTCAAAGGTGTGGTAGTTTATTTGGATGATGTTCTCATTTACTCTGACAATGAACAGGATCATATTGACAATGAGCAGGATCATACTTGACCGCAAAGGCTTGCAACGATTGCTGGACAATTCCCTTTATGTGAAACTCTCTAAATGTGATTTCCACAAAGAGAAGTTGGATTTTTTGGATTACCGTATCTCGACGGGGGGCTTGGAGATGGATCCTACCAATCTTTGTAAAGATTGAGAGGGGGTGTTAGAATATTTGGCAACTCTTATGGTTTGGTTACTGTGTGCTAATGCAGGGCAACTGGGTAGTTAACTGGTTAATTGAGGTTGTCCTTTAATGCTGTATATTATGGTGTAGCTTCCATGCTCCTTTCCTCTCCTATCTTTCCTCCACTCTTTTTCCTTACCGCTTTACTCTCCTCCTCTCCCTTTTACTCCTTGTCCTTATGCTGCATGATTGTATGCTGTGCTGTGTTGCTGTATTTTTCCTGATTTGCTTAATGTGTTAGCTTACTTGCCTGCCAGTGCTTTTTAGCACAGGACTATTTTGTCTTCCTCTTCTTTTGGAAGTATATTTTTGTAGCCTGAGTTTTTATATTTAGAACTTTATTAAAACTTTTTATTTATTAAAACTCTGCTGCGTTTTCTCTGCTAAGGAACTGGGTAGTTTCAGTTCCATCGGCCTTGGCAATCAAGAGTAACTGGGCTGGCAAAAATAGGACATATCTTACAGATTGAATGACTGTGCAAGATCAAGGTCAATTTAGATGACAGCTGCTAATTACAGAACTGATTTATAAGGAAACTGCACTATAAGAAGATTTTAAGCACTATAAGCACTTGGAAAATACTTGATGATGACTTTAAAACTGGAAATCAGGATGGATTATCAAGGGAGCAGCAGTAGAGTAGTTTTTAAGAGCAGGTGCACTCTAATCTGGAGAACTGGGTTTAATTCCCTGCCCTGCTACTTGAGCTGTGGAGGCTTATCTGGGGAACTAGCCTGTGCACTCCAACACACACCAGCTGGGTGACCTTGGGCTAGTCACAGCTCTTCGGAGCTCTCTCAGCCCCACCCACGACACAGGGTTTTTGTTGTGAGTCGGGGAGGAGATTTTAAGCCCCTTTCTTTGAGTCCCCTTACAGGAGAATAAGGGGGCATATGCATTCAAAACTCTTCTACAATATTGCCACAGCCAAGCTGCTCAGTTGTGAAAAAACAAAGGTAAAACCAGTCTCCAAAGGGTTTCATGTAGCTTGCCAGTGAAATTTGTTTCTTCTAGTGGCATTGCTGATATTCCTAGAAACCAGAATGCATTTAATGCAATCCTGCAAAAATTATGGCTAAAGTTAGTGTAACAAGGAATGATAAAAGAGATAATGTAGAGAGATTTTTATTTGAATCTTTCTTGGGAATTTGAGTGTTTGAACCTGATTTTAAAGAATTAGCCAACGGGGTGGTTGGATGGGCTTTAGCTAAGAAGTTATCCCTGACTTATGACCATAGCAATATTTCTGACTTTAGTCTATGTGATGCTACAGCTTGGTCTTCACTCTGGGCATAATTCAACAAGTAATAGTCCTATACAAATGCTATTCATCTGCTCAACAGCACCTTTCAATTAAAATATAATTCAAAGATATGTGATGTAAAATGATGTCCTCGATTCAATAAATGCTTATGTATTCTCATGTCTATAGAAATACAGATAGACTTTACTAAAGTGGGATGAGGTTTACTTTTTGGTTTCAAAGTATTGCCACTTATAGCAGCCTACTAATACTGTAGCAGTAATTTTTTTACAGGAGGAAAGCAAACCTGTTCAATGAAATTAAAAAATCTGTTTACCCTGAGCAGGCAATAGTGATTCTGTATGTATATTATTTAAGAAAGAGTGCAAGAAAGGAAAAATCAGTAAGAAGTCTTGACTTCAGGAAAGAGCAAAGCATTTCATATAAATGACAGGGTCATTCATATAAATGTTGCCAATTTAATTTACCTCACTGCTTCTCAGCTACTCAGAAGTTCAAATTATAATTGTAGGTCTTGCAAAGACATAATAGTTCCATTCGGTGGCACCATAGTTCCAGTTTCCATGGAAATATCAAGGCTTGCATGATTGCAGCAGGATGTTCCCATGGTAACACATTAAGAAAAATATGTGCAGAAGACAGTGCCCTAGTTTTATCATAGTGGTAGCACATGCTTACAAAGAGAATTATAGTTTTTATGCTTCTTTTTTTTTTGGTTTAAAATATACAGTGACAAACAAGAACAAGCAACTTATGGACTAAAACCTAAAAGAAATGCACATATATGCTGTCAGCTGTTGAAAAATGTCCATCCCTTTGCAATATATATTCTTACCTCAGCCCTCTGAGATAAGTTACACAGAAAAACAGTACCCCTGTTCAGACATTCAAGATTACATATGTCAGTCATTCTGAAACTTTAGCAACCCAGGGACCTTCATTTTTGATTTCACATTTTTGTTGACTACTAAGTTCTTCTCACCTTTACCATGTATTAGGCAGCCCCTTTTCAATGTGTATGTTGCAAGACAAGTAACAAGCCTCTTGCATACCCAAAACATTACCCATATCCATGATACTTTTAAAGCAAGTTTAAATGAAATTGTTGTATTATCTGTATAGGGATCATGCGGTCAGGTCTATATGTTCACAAGTCAAAAGATCCTGACCCAAATTATAAACAATCTCATTCTTTGATTTGAACAGACTGCACTGGAGACAGCAAAAAACTTACATACTGGATATTAACTCATAGCCAGAGTCCAACAAAAAAAACATGGGGAGAAGGCGAGCAAAGACATTGAGATATGCGCACAGAAACAGATCAACATCACACAAGACCTGAAGTTCTACCATTCAACAGAATCCCACCACTGGCATTTATTTTCTATGGACACAAAGTGGTGACTTCCTATCTTGAAATTCTTGGCATTAAAGGTGGAGTGAGAACCAGTTCAACTTTATAATTGAAGTAACTATGATGCCTTCATTAGGGCTGTACATCCTTGGTATCATTCAGATAGTCAGACTTCTTATGACTAATGTACTGAATCCCAACTACCAGTCAGTGTGTTTTCTGGCTAATGTTTATATGGAAGCTAGGTAACTGCATGTAGTGATAACACTATTCCCTTTCAAAAGAGCGGGATACTGGTTCTAGTTCCTTCCAGCGCGAGGCAGTGGGGTGTAGTGGTTAAGAGCAGGTGCATTCTAATTTGGAAAACTGGATTTGATTCCCCGCTCTGCCACTTGAGCTATGGAGCCTTATCTGGTGGACCAGATTAGCTTGTGCATTCCAACACATGCCAGCTGGGAGACCTTGGGCTAGTCACAGTTCTTCAGAGCTCTCCCAGCCTCACCCACCTCACAGGGTGTTTGTTGTGGGAGAGGGGAAGGGAAAGGAGATTGTAAGACCCTTTGAGTCTCCCTACAGGATAGAAAGGGTGGATATAAATCCAATTCCTCCTCCTCCTCCTCCTCCTCTGAGGTGCAGTCTTTATCTCCATCCCAAGAAACCAGAAAAGGGTTCTGTTTTTATGTTAGCAAGATTAACATGATAGGGAATTGCCCTTCATAACTGATGCAGAACTGAAGTCAAACTAGGTCAGAGATGAACATCTGCTTTCAGGGGCGAATCTAGGCAAACTGGAGCCAGGGGACAAAATCTGAGTTTGGTGTCCCCCCACCCCCACCCCAGGTATGGACGACCACCCTCCCCCACAATGCCCAAACAATGATTTTTTGCACCAGCTCACAAAACACCTCCCACCACCAGCAAAATATACATGGCTTTCTCCCCACCTCTTTCCTAATTGTGTCCTCACACCAACCCTGTGAGGTAGGCTGCTAGCCTGAGAAACAGCTCCAAGCCAGTGCAAGGGGAATTAACTTTTAAGCATGTAAATCTCTCACAAGTCACGCCCCCATCTGAAGAATTACCAAGCAAACATCAGCATCATCTCTCACAAATCACCTCCTACCACCAGCAAAACATACATGGCTCCCTCCCCACCCCTTTCCTAATTGTGTCCTCACACCAACCCTGTGAGGTAGGCTGCTAGCCTGAGAAACAGCTCCAAGCCAGTGCAAGTGGGAATTAACTTTTAAGCATGTAAATCTCTCACAAGTCATCCCCCCTCTGAAGGTTTAACGTCAGCATCATCTTCAGTTCTGCTGCTGCTTCTGGGCTCCCTGCTGAGCTTGCCTTTTCCTGTGCCTGCCGACGCCCGGCTGCCACACTTAATTTAAGGCGAATAAGGCATGCTGGGTTAGAGGGAGGGGAGGCGGAGCTCCCCAGTCCTGCTCCTGGGAGCCCAGTGGGACTTCTCCCCCGCCCCCTGGACACTCCAGGCCACCGTACAGAGTGGGCGGGGCTACGACAGGCACTGGGAGCAGTCCGCTGTGCCTGCTTTCTAGGGCTTGCTCAATCCCTCGCTGTGTAGGAGGATGTTTTGGCGCCCACACGTGACCTCAATCAATGCGCCCCGGGACAAGGGGTACCCCATGTCCCTAGGCAGGAACGCCAGTGTCTGCTTTATCTTCTCTCCAGATCCAGTATGCTCAACCGAGACACAAGTATTGTACATTTTTCAGACCAACCCAGCAGCCTAGGCTAAGAATGGCATCTCCATTTCTTCTTGTGATAAGTAGATTATACCTCTGACTCAAAAAATCACTAGACAAAGGTCTCAAGATCGCTACTAAGGCCCCTTCTGCACACACAAAATAATGCATTTTCAAACCACTTTCACAACTGTTTGCAAGTGGATTTTGCCATTCTGCACAGCTTCAAAGAGCACTGAAAGCAGTTTGAAAGAGTACTCTTTTCCCCATGTTGTATACCACTTTAAGTGATCAATCTGAGAAAACATATACATGTTATGGTAGGGGACTCACTGGACCAAAGGGTTTAATTATTTCTGTTGCAAACAGACTTGACTGGTCAGTCATATCAAAAAGTGGAACGTAGAGCTAATACATTGTAGTCAATGTTAGAGCATTCTGCCATTCTGAAGAAAACAGATCCCATGCATACCCCTCATGTCTCCCTTTCAGGAACGACATAGCTGGGTTCCCAGAGCAGTTAACTGGTGGAAGCCTGAAGAGAGTTTGTTTCCATTTCAGAATCATTGTGCAAATACCAAGATCAGGACAAAATGTAGGCTTATTCATATGTAGCCCACTCTAGTACAGTAGTCATGTTAGCCCACTGCAGAAAAACAAAAACAAAAAAGTGACACCTTAAAGGCAGATTTATTGTGGCATCAACATTTATGGGCTTGAGCTCATTGTATATGCTGAAGATGGCTTTAACTCATGAAAACTTATGCTGCAATAAATCTGTTCATCTTTAAGGTGATTACATGAAACCGGCCAAGTGTCAGGCCTGGCTCTGCTGGGGCCTGGCATCATGGGGCTGGCATCAAGGTCATGCCTGGCCTGCTGTTATCTGTGGCCAGAGGGCCTCTTTGCTCTGTCTCTTTGTTGTTTCTTGTAACTAGTTGAAGTACGCATACCTTCCCCTATTGCCCATTTCCTGGCGATGGGAGGATGACGATCGCAGCCTTGGGCAATTCATAACAATACTGCAGTCACAGTATTTCTTCTCAAGCGGGCAATTGTGGGAATCAATGGGAGGGGGAAACTTCTGAATGGGCCATGTTTCAATATTTGGTAATAAAACCTAGGTGCAAAGCCTTGTGTGTCAGATCTGGCTTTTTGCAGGCTAGGTCTTGACACAGTTCAATAAAGCTCTAGAAATATTATTGAGTCTCAATTATTGACTGGAGTAACAGACCCTTACACCAAGACATGGGACATACTTCTAAATGGATTCTTTCCACATGACCCAGATGTCTCCTTCAAATGGGACCAATGCCATGGAACCAATGTCATGATTCCTTACCACCTTAATATCATGATGATCACGAAGTAGTATGGAAACACAAATGTGTTTCTTGTATCCAAACATTACTGCAGCAGTGTGAGGAAGCAGCCATGGATAAGTAACAAGTTGGTAACAAAAGTATTGGTATGTGTTTTATAGAACTACTAGCTGCAAAGCCCATTGTAGGGAAGATGCAATGGGCCCTAGCAAAGGGTGGGAAAGGAATGCAATGGGCTTTACTGGAGCTTTAGAGCCCTCCTCTTTTTGCTCATGGTGCAATGCTCGCCACTTACCTTGCTGTAGGTCTGTGTCTTAGGGGTGGGAGAGGTTGGAGAGGTATGGCTTTGGGTAAATGAAAAGGTGAGGATAGGAGAAGGGTGGAGAGGAGTGGCTTGGGGTGGGGAGGGCAGGAAGATGAGGCTTGGGGTGTGGGAAGGGTGGAAATGTGAGGCTTTGGGTAGGGGAAGGTGGAATGGGGAGGATTGGAAGGTGTAGCCTAGGGTGGAGGGAGAGTTGAAAAGTGAGGCTTAGAGGAGGAAAGGTGAGGCTTGGGGAGGGAAGAATGTTAAGATGATGCCTGGAGTGGGGAGAGAGAGTTTAAGGGAAAGGGTTGAGGTGGGGGAGTGTTGGATGATGTGGTTTGTAAGGTGGGGTGTGACTTGTGGGGGGGGGAGGGTGAAATGGGGATGCTCGGGATGGGGGGAGGCATGGGGGCCTTGATCCTGCTTGCTGGACTCAGCGTGCCTCCACCTCCCTTCCTGAGGCTTGCAGACCTGAAGAATGAGGTTGTGGCAGAAGAGGACCCCACCTCCCTTTCCAAGGTTTGTAGGCCTGGGGAAAAGAGGTGGGGCAGAAGTGCTCCCATCCTGCCTGCTAGACACAGCGTGCTGAGTCCAGCAAGCAGGATAGGGCCCCACCTCCCTTCCCAAGGCTTGTGGGCTGCGGGAAGTAAGGTGGGGGAACAGGTATGTCCCATCCTGCTTCCGGGCCCATGGAGCAGCTGCTCTGCTGGCCTAGCCTGGGTGTTTGGGGTGGGGAAGGTAGGAGGGGCTTTCTGGGTCCTCCACAGGCCAGACAGAGTTTTGGGGTGGGAGAAGGAGGCAGGATGGCTTTGCCAGGCCTATGGAGCAGCTAGTCCACAGGCCTGGTTGCCCAGACTCACTGGATCCAGCTGTGTTTGTAGGCCCAGGAGCTGGCTGTTGTTAGGGTAGTGATGAGGAGGGTGGAAGGGGCTTCTGGAGCCCACTTGGCAGAGCAGCATGTGATTACCAGGGGTTCTGCTGCTCTGCAGGCAGGGGCAATCAAATGTCACCCACCAATGGGGAAGCAGGACTCACTTTGTGAGTCCTGCTCCCCCCCTGGTGGAGGATTTGTTGTCACAACATTGGATTCCTTAGCATTTTGAGAATATGTCTTTTAATCCAGCACAGTACAATTAACTTCATTCCCTTCCTTGCCACTTGTGCTAGCACAGTCTTAAAAGCAAGCAGGAGAAGCAAAGATGAAAACTGTTGGAGGGCTGAAAGTAACAAAGTGAATGTCATCATCATCATCAACAACAACAGCTTTTTTGGCATGGGTTTATAATACAACAGAAGGGTTGGGGAGGTTTTGGTTAAGATAAGTAAGTACAAAGATTATGATTGATTGATTGATTAAAATTTGTTAAAAGAATAAACAACAATAAATACTAAGATCCAAAACAGATCTGTTACGCCAGCACCAAGAATTTAGCACAGTCTA
This sequence comes from Sphaerodactylus townsendi, assembly GCF_021028975.2. NCBI lineage: Eukaryota > Metazoa > Chordata > Lepidosauria > Squamata > Sphaerodactylidae > Sphaerodactylus > Sphaerodactylus townsendi. The sequence continues at coordinate 87,296,291 of NC_059426.1, read as the reverse complement.
AGGATCTCTGAGGGCATTGGTCACGGAGCAGATAAAAGGTTTATTCAAAGAGAGGGCACAGTTCTCAGTATGAGGATCTATATAGTGTCTTCTGATTGAAGCATATAAGTCACAATCTAGAAAGACGTGCTCGACTGTTTCGATGTCTTTTCATGAACAGGGACACGTTCTTTGTTGATAAGAGATCTGATGAAATCTGCCACTCAAGACTGCTGAAGGAAGCACATTCAAACGGGCTAGCATTAAGGTACGTCTAAGGTACGGCGAAGATCAGTTGTAGAAATACATTGGTAGTCCTTTACTATTGGGGGAAAGGTTGAATCCCTCAGGTAAAATGCCCTTCATGTGCTGGGTAGATAGTAGTTGGGTTTCAGCATCTAATAGCCTTTGCGACAGGAGGTTGATTATCTGCACTTCATCCATGTTACAAAAGCAATCTAAAGCGAAGCCTAGCAAGTTGATTTTGGCCTTAATCTGAACACTCCAAGTGGAAAGATAGGAGTCAGAAAGCATTCACTTAGTTAAGCTATTATGTTCTGATCGGAAGTGAAGGAGCAACCAATATCGGAGCGAGTAAAGCCATTTACAAGTCTCGAGAAGATTTAGGCCTATTTCGGAACATAAGGAGAGATATGACACGCTATTAGAAATGCCAAGGAGTTTGCAGAAAAAATTGGATTGTATACTCTTCAGAGGTTTTAATTTATGATTTAACCAAATTGGGGCACCATGCAGAGCTTTTGGAATCAGTCTGCCACCAAAGGCTCTCACAGATGCTGGCATGCATTAGTCCCCAAGGGAATAAAAAAATCGCCTAATTGCTGCTGCACGCTGGTTGGTAGAGAGGGAGATGTGCTTGTTCTGAGCAGTCCAATTCAAGTTATATTGGAAGCGGATTCCCAGGTAATTAAAGCTTTTGACCTGGTCAATTCGATTCCCATTTATAGACCATACTGAAGGCTTCCACGATTTTGAGAAGACCACAATTTTGGTCTTCTCATAGTTGATTGTAAGTTGATTACGTTCGCAATAGTCAGTGAAGGCATGGAGTAGGCATTTCAGGCCTATCTTGGTACGCGAGAGTAAAACTGTGTCATCTGCGTATAACAGTGACCAAGGGTGCTTTGCCTAGGATGGGAGGGTGGGCTCGAGCAGTTGAAAGGGAAAGTGAGTGTCTTTATTAAACAGAGATAAAGCAGTACCAGGTCAACAGATTCCACCTGTTCCAGCAAGCAGAATGCCTGAATGCCACTAGAGGGCAATATGTCTTGAAACTTGTAGCAAGCAAAGGGGTTCCCAATTAAAATGCAATAGTTCATCATTATTCATAAGCATGAACTTCTCCTTCCACTTTCTAAACATGAGCATTTCTTAAAACAGTGCAGTTAAATAGGCCATTATCAGTCTACAGGATTTAAGTGATGTGTGGAAAACCAACACATTCTGAAGATAAAATGTTACAAATATAATTGTATCTAATTGTCTGAATGAATAGTCCAATTGACCTCAGATGTTCTCCTTTACATGTTTAGGGTAGATTTCCAAATTAGATTACACCTTTTTGTAAGTTACCTAAGAGCTTGACTTTAATCCTAAAAAAAGAATGAAGAAATACAACCCTACAGGCATCTGTGACTGCTTTCTTATAACCTCTCCCCATATTGGTACAAGTACAGATGCCAGGGAAATGTGAGAAACAACAGATCTAGAGATCACTATCCCCCCAACACACACACACTACCCCTGTGCTTGCCCACTGCCCTCATTCCATTAGCAAATGTCAGTAGCTGCAAGAACTCGGGCACCAATTTCCCCATGGAACACATTTTGTTATGCACACACTTTTCATGTCCAGCTCTTTCCCCACTCCCTCAGGACTCACACTCACAGTAAATCTGAAGTAAATTCAGTTGTGTCTAATCTCTTCTCCCCAATCAAAATCTATCCAGAAGACATAAATGTGAACCTGAAAAAAATGCAACTATGCAACCAATTAATTCATACTGCAGCAGTTTTAACTTGCCCATGAGAAATGTTCTGCCATTCTTAAAATAGTGCTTTCTTCTGTACATAGTTTTTTTCATTGTTCTCCAATGAGAACAATATATTATCTCAAGTATTGCATGGAATATTTTTTAAAAAATAAAGGAAAAAATCCTTGCATTGCCTATGACAACTTTTTATTTCAGCAGGTATATCTGCAGTACAGTCCTAAGCATAGATACATCTTTCCAATTCTTTGAAATCAATGGACTTAGAAGAGTGTAACTTTGCTTAGGTTTGCTTAGGTCAGTGCTACTGCCCAGGGCGCTTGTTGGCTTACAGTTCCCACATTTGTTTGACAGATAACCCAGGAAGATGGGAGTCATGTCAGCACTGGCTGGGTAATCATCACGTAAGATTGAATGGGTCATGAATGATTTTCCATTCTATTAGACTCAAACACTTCTTCAGCATTAGTCACGCATGGTTTCTCTCTCTACCACTTTCCTCTTTGGCCACAACCAGCACTGTGAAGTAACTGCAAGGAGCTCTTACTTGGCCTTTAGATTTTGGTTTGGATAAAATGTTGCGAATTGTGTGTCCACTCATTCCAGAAAGGATCTCTTGAGTGCCCAATTAAAGCAATTAGAGAAGGCAATTACATTTTTCATTTCATTTAAAAACTACAAAGACATCTCTGAAATGCTTTAGATTTTTAGCATAGAGAACTCTCACAGATTTTTCACTTGATGGCTTGTATCGTTCCTGATTTATGGATGTAAATGTTTCATACTCATCCCTGAAGGACCTACATCAGGCAATCTTAAAATGTCAATACCCAACAGAACTACTAAGTAGATTTGCAATGTTAGACTGGTATTCAGAAGTTGCCTACTATAGACAAGCTCAGCAAAGAAAGTGGCAGAATATATCAATAAAGGTTCCCTGCTAAAGCTTCTCCAACTTCCATTTGATCACTACAAATTTAAAAAATGGGGTCAAAAAGCCTTATTTTATTTTGGTGGTGCTACATAAATGAAAGGTCAAATGAAAGGGTTGTTTCAAGATGCTTACTCTTTGGTGCTGCTGGCCCGCTGAGAGAGCAGAAGTTCTTCCTGCCCACACCCACATACCCTGGAGACTGTTAATGGAACAGCCATTATATACTGTATATTCCCAGGATGCATCAAGAAGCCAGCATTTCTTGGTAAGGCAGGGCTGCAATCTTTCCAGGTGGAACTGGGGGCCTTTCCCCACTTACCTTCTGCTGTGCGCTACTCGGGCCAAGTAGCGCGGGGTCCCAGGGCACTCCCCACTACAGGGGCGGCGACAATGCAGCCACCCCGACGCTGCCGCTGTCGCACCACCTCAGCGCGCGTCATTCCTGGCACTGGAGAAAACGGCGCCTTTTGACAACCCCGCGCAGAGTGCAGGGTTGTGGGGAAGCCAGGGCACGCGCCAGAAATGACACGCGCAGTGAGTAGCGTGCAGCGATGGTAGTAGAGGGGAAAGTGGGGAAAGGCCCTAGAAAGCACAGAAGGGACTTCAGCCTCCTCCAGTACCTTTTTCATGAGCTAGTGTGGCCATGGGGCACCTGTGCCCTGGGACTGTTTCAGATCAGGAAGACAGCACAAAGACTTATCCCACCCCTTTTCCTGGCTACCATGATTCCAACTTGAATCACCCTTCCCCACATGCCAGAAAATATAGTTTTAAAAATTGCTGCACACTCCGGAAACAGAACTCACTGTGAATGTCTAGTTTGATTCCTGAGTGTACTGCTAGTCTCAGAAACATGGGTAAATAAGGTTAGCTGTTTTTAAGTTTAGAGAGTCTTGCCGGCTTTTAAATCAGTAAGAACTTCTTTAGATTGCTCCTGTACTTTGAATCGACTAAAGCTGAATATTTCGATTCTTACGAGTAGACCATACATAAAAGTCAACCTAGGTCGATTCCACACTTGCATTATCGACCTAAGTTCGAGCTGCATTCGACCTAAGTGCTCCGCACAACCACTGGGATCGAAGTGGTTTTGTACCAGCTTCGCCCCATGTAACGGTCAAATTTCCGACTCCAGTTGGGAACTACTACTTTTTCAGGGAACCATACTCGAACTCAGCTCGATTCCAGTAAAGTGCGGAATCTCTGGTGCCAGGAGTCCCCCATTCAGCCAATCACAGCTGAGTGTTTCGGGCATGTGTACAGCTGGCCAATCAAAAAACGCCACCTTCATCCCTCCATTCCTGTGGCAGTTTTTTTATAACATGTGTGGGGATAGACAGAACATGGCCGTAGAACAGTAGCCAATCAGAACAGAGCAGCGAAGAGGAACAGGATGATTCCGCCCTCCAACCTGGGATCAAGCTGGTTGCAGTGGGGAACAACAATGGCTTTGACCTAGGTTAGTACCCTTCTCAGGGAACTGGGTCGAACCTATTTTACTCGTGTGCGGAATCGCCCCTACTCTCTCAACCTGAGGGTATGGCAAAAGAGGTAAACAGAATACATGCAGTAGCAGCACAGCTCCTTTAAAAGTTCCAAAACACTCTTTAAAATGTGAGAATTTTAAAGAGCACTAAGAGAGCTCTGGAGCGTCCAAAGAGATATGTTTTTTACATCCACTGTTAAAAATAGTTCTATTGTAAAGATAATGGTCACACTGGAGAGAGCAGAATGGACCACTAAGGAAGTATGCAAAGGCTGTTTGGACTCAACTTATTTCAGTAGCCATTGGAAACCTACAGAAGGAGAAAGACTCAAAGACAATAAAGGCAATCCTCTTCCCATCACCCTCAATTTTTCTGCTGATGAAGAACCATATGACATGTGGGGTTAACTGCAACCAGCAGACACTCCCATTTTCATCTAGACAGCTCCCTGCCACATGGCACCACAGCTTTGTTCTTAACGGACTGGGTATATCATCATATCATCATTGCATATCATCACGATCAAAGTGGAGACAATACTGGAAACACTCCCATTCATATTTCTCGAGTTGATACAAGGATGAAACAGGCAGTGAAGAGCTCATGTCTCTGCCCATCACGGCCCCCCAGGAAAACAAATCACCTCTCCCAACACCATGTTTCATAGTTCCCTGCTGCAGCACTGTGTTAATTGCACTCATAATTCGGATGTAGCTCTGCAGCTAAGAGTTTTGTACCAGCCACCACTGCTTCTATAGAGACACTGCCAGGCCAGAATTCAATGCTGGAGGGGCACTAGGGAGACATATCTTGAGGTAGATGATAGCTTATTTTATAGGATCATTCCACATTCTGCTCCTCTAGAATCAAACAAACAAAATGCTGGGCATATATAAATTATGCCTGCCTTGCAAGTATATTAGAATTCATGATCAGCCAAAACAACATGTACATTTTAGTTATTTTTTAAATATAGCATTTTTTTCATTTAAAACTGATCTGATATAATCCAAATCTTAGAATAGGTGACCTAGTTTACTTTCACTATGTGCCTAAAATATCCAGGGAAACAGGAGGAGGTGAAATCATCCTCTTCTGATTTTCAGAGGGTGCAGCATGTACATCTAGTTTAACTTAGATTTACTTTGCTCTCTACATACAGTGAGATGATATTTTTTAACAGTGACATTTTAAAATGGAACATTGACCTTTTAAGAATCTTCAGGTGAATATACACCTTGATACAGTAGTTGGAGCGTGATGTGTGGTTAATACCTACCTTTATAAAAGTTCACATACCTTAGGAACAAGTCACATTTTAACTCCTTTCTATTGTTTTGCATGCTATAATAAAACTTCAGTGGAAATTTATAGATCCTTTGTTCATCAGAAGAGAACTCTTGTGCAACAAGTCTGAGCAATCCAGCCTCTCTCACTTCCAACAAGTGCAATTGTGATGCTAGTAGCACCAGTCATACCATCCCACACTGCTCTAAATTAAAAACCTAGTGTGTGACCTAATTCCTAATTCCCTGGAAGCTGTACCTGGCCACCAGGAAAAATTCTATGTAACTGGGACTGCACCACATTTTAGTCACTCACTCTGCTTGAATCATGCACACATATCACATATGTGCAAAAATGGCCAGTGTATCATGAATCACAATTAATCCTGAAGCCTGTACATTTTGGTACCACCTATATTTGTGTGGGACTGTATCTACCCAGGTTGCATGAAGGCAAAGGGCTTGTTTAAATATAGAAGAGTGATGTGCATGATTAGAAAGATGACAGAAGCTGACTTCAGAGGCCCTTTGGTTAGACTTCCTAAATACATAACAGAAGGTTGAAGGTGTGAATGTCACCTAGTCTCACACTGAAAGGCTGATTCAATGGGCTTGGGAAAACAAAGGTTGGGTGCTGTGCTAGTCATATCATTATCTTGGATACAACAGAGAATAGAAATGGTGATGTATCAACTACAAAAACATAAGGTGGATTTTAACTCAGCTGGTAGAAACTATGATAAAATACTAGCTACTAAACGCAATCACTATGGTGAAACAACAATTAACCGCAGATATTCAGGTAACATTCACAAGGTAAAACCTATCCAAGGTTGCATGGTAAATGATGAAATTACCCTCAATGATTGTTCAAAAAGTTAAACTAAAACTACAAGCAAGCAAAAGTTCACAAAACAAGTTTTTCTACCTAGTTCAGTGATGGCGAACCTATGGCACGAGTGCAAAAGATGGCACACAGAGCACTTTCTGTGGGCACGCGCAAACAGAGTGCCCCCCCACACACACACACACCTAGGCTGGCCTGGGCCACTGGGCTCAATTATTAGCATTAAACTTAAGACCCAGTTTTGGGGAAGCAGTGCAGGTAACCCTGTTAAGCGCTGTTAAACACCACTGATTTTCATGCAAGGAACTAAAGCGCGATCCTTTACCTGGGAGTAAGCTCGGTTGCTGGCAATGGGGCTTGCTTCTGAGTAAACCCTCCTAGAGTCGTGATTCACCAGTTGGAAGAGTTTTATGGTTGCTTCAAAGCAAAGCCACCAACTACCACCAAGCTTACTCCCAAGTAAAGTACACCTCGGAGCCAATAGCTTTTTCTAAAATAAAATCTCAGTATTCAGGTTAAATTGCCGTGTTGGCACTTTGCAATAAATAAGTGGGTTTTGGGTTGCAATTTGGGCACTCGGTCTCGAAAAGGTTCGCCATCACTGACCTAGTTTATAGTCTACCAGGGTAGCAGGATGTCAGTTCATATGCTGATGAGGCTAGCCAGAAGAACAAACTATCCTTTCCTGCATTTTTTCCTAACTAGAATGTGAAAGGTCTTGTGGGCTATCCAGGAGAATCTGAGTGAGAAAAGGAAAACAGAAGTGAATCAGGGGAGGAGGCCAGCAAAATGGTGGAGAATAGAACCTGAACAGAAATCCAAAATGTTTGAGTTTATTCTGCCTACCTCCTAACTTACAATCAGCTGAGAGTAAGTTTCACTTCCAGGTTGTGAGAACAAGAGTACTACTCATCATTTTTCTTTAGCTCAGACATTGCTAGTAGTCCATTTTTGTTTATCTATATGTCTTTTATAACCTGTCATGGAATGATGCTATCGCTAGAGCAGAGGGAAATCACACATGACTGTGAAAAGCATCTTTGCCTTTTGATCTCATACATAGAGAGGAGGAAACCTAATGCAGAGGTACCGGGATGCAACTTCAAAGGCCTAAATTACCTCGTGGCCTGAACAGTTTTCCTGAGAGGGGGAAAACAAAGGTTTTTAGATCCCATCTTGAGACGTGGTCAGAGAAGGATCTCTGGACCATGGGTTCCCGGAATGGGGACAAAGAACTTCCAAATAAGATTGTATTCAGCTGAGCAATCTCTAACTGCATTTGTGTTTTATTTCTTTGTTTTGAACTTTTACAATAAATCATTGAGAACTCAGCTGACTGGAGTTATTGGAGAAAAGGACCCAGGTCTTTACTGAAACAAGCATTGGCTCTCCCAGTCTTGCTTCCATTATAATATATAACCCATTGGCCCATTATGCATGGAACACTTACCTTGAACCTGTTCTCTGCACAGTGGGCTTGTAATGAGCTCTCCTTGCATTTCTCTGTTAACACATGAGGAGGAAGCCCTGTGCTTTGTAGCTTCTTGAAAGTCTCAAAGGAGCCTCAGGTTTCTCCTGGTTCTCTTAACTCCAGCCATCAAAAGTACAGAACTGATATTCTCTCCCCACTCCCTTCCCCTCCACACACACGAACACACACACTCTATGCAACAGAAGAGAGAAACTTGTTTTAAAACAGAGTCCCGAAATAAAGTGTCCCGAAATAAAAGTTTTTAAAGCCTTCCAGTCATCAGGGAGGGTGGAGGCAGGGAAGATGGGATAGAGCCCAAAAGACACCTGCTTGTACTGTTCCTTGAAAAAGCCATCTCTGTTGTTATTTTTATTGAAAGAGAAACAGGAAGGAGCTGGCAGCATGGGGGGTAGGGAGAAAGACTCCAGGGCACCTGGCAACTGATGCTGTGCTGGTGGAGAAGAGACTGAACACAGATGTTAGATAGAGATGGAAGACAGGGGTTCTTCCACCCACCCACCCCACTATAAATATGAGAGATTGATCTCTTGATCAGTGCACTTAGGGAAGCAGGAATGAGCCAACACCATGAGGGGGGGAGGTTGAGAGGGAAGGCAGGCAAAGTAGTACAAGGGAGTGGGAAGGCTGACTATGGATGAAAGAAGATGCAGAGGCGTACCAGCCTAGAGACATGGGGATACCCATGACCCCGGGCACATGCCTTTCAGTCACGTAGGGGGCACCTCTGGCCAGAAGACTGGCGTCATGACTGAAAGGCCAGCATCAGCACCCAGCCCCCAGCCTCCAGGGATGAGTGGGACTTTGCTCCATGCCCCCTGCCCTACCCTGCCCTGCCCTGCCCTGCCCTGCCCTACCCCCCGCCCTCTGCCCCCCACTGCTCTCCACCACCTCCTACTCCCCTTTCCCAGGTTCCCTGGAGCCTGGCTGTTGCTCTCCCCAGAGCCTGGAGAGAGAGCACTTGCAGGCCTCCAGAACATGCTTTTATAAGCATGGGGGCTGGGAGCGGAGCTTGGGGCATGTCCATACCCCCAAGGGTGAGGCTTGGGTGGAGCCACACACCCCAAGGCCCTGCTTACCCACCCCAGGCTCCCGGGAGCCCAGCTGGTGCTCTCTCCAGAGCCTGAGGAAAGAGCACTTGCTGGCCTCCGGGACTTGCTTTTATAAGCACGGAGGGCAGGAGTGGGTCTTGGGGGGCAGGGTCACACCCAAAAGGGTGGTGCTTAAGGGAAGGGTCACACTTCCAAGCCCCGCCCCCTGGCCTCCATGCTTATAAAAGCATGTTCTGGAGGCCGGCAAGTGCTCTCTCCTCAGGCTCTGGGGAGAGCGCCAGCTGGGCTTCAGGAAGCCCAGGGTGTGTGTGGCTTGGGGGCGTGGCCATGTCCTTGAGCCAGGCCCTTGAACAGGGAGGCACCCGGAGACCTAGTTGTCTCTGGACACCATTTTTCCTTGGTATGCCTCTGAGAAGATTATCAGCAGACTTAAAGCGGAGCTACTTAGAGTAGAGAAGGTCTAGTAGTCTTCCTGAACTCACTGCAGCCTCCTATCTCTTAGGAAAAGAAAACTGTCCACGCAAGATGGACAGTAGCCACAACGAAGGGTAAACATGGAGAAGAAAACAAACTCGATTCTGTACTGGCTGCATTATCACACTAGTCTCAGCACGTTGTGAAACAGACACTGCCCCAGAAAAAAGAAATTGCAACTTTATAACCTTAGATATACATGGTCTTAGACATGTAGTCAATGGCTTTTTCTACACAGCACAGGATGGGGAAAAATGTTTGGAGGTGGAATTCTGCACAGTGTTTTTGCCCAAGACGTTTTGCAAACCTTTTATTTGTGCTCAAAATGTTTTTTTTATGCTACACTAGCTATCTTTTTTCCTGAGACATTTTGAAATTGTTTCCCGCTTGCTGTGCAGAAAGTAGGAAACATTTAATTTTCCCCACCCAACTTTTCCTCTTCCACTTTAATTTCCTCCACAGCTCACAGCCGCCATTTTCTGAAACTTCAGGGATCCTCCATACTGCCAGCCACAAATGCTTCCTCAGCTGGCATAATGGCTGCCTGCTATTTCAGTGTTTAAAGTACATGAATAAACTTAGTTTTGCCTGCCAGTTATGAGAACATGTTGTTTTCCTTTTTTTTCCATGAGGGGTCTTCAAAGGTTTAGAGCAGGGGTCCCCAAACTTTTTAAACAGGGGGCCAGTTCACTGTCCCTCAGACTGTTGGAGGGCCGGACTAAAAAAAACTATGAACAAATTCCTATGCACAAATGATTGTAAAATGTTTGATTTCACCTTTCAGCCTTTCTGTCATGGTCTATTTTTAGAACAGTGACCAAAGTATGTCAAGTACAGGGTGGGCTCCAAATATTGTTGGGGAGGCTGTGGAATACCTTCCCCTGTAAAAAAAAGCAGAACTTTCCCAATGAAGCATTCCATCTAACCCAGGATATCTTCCTGGGTTCTTTCCTCCCTAGCAGCCAGCGAGTGATTCGCCAGCCTGGCTGATGCCAATGGGAGTGAGGCGGAACGGAAAGCCTGAGAGCAACACATGGAGTAGCTGAGAGGGAAGGGCAGAGCAGGCATTGCCACATGTAAGGTTTCCAATTCTGGGTCAGAAAATTCATGGATATTTGGGGGTGCCATCATGTAATTGCAATCAACAGCCGTTGGGGTCGGTTCCTCCTCTCCCTCGAGCCCCCACTGCACATGAATGGAGCCATCGCTGCCATGCCTGGCGGGCCGGATAAATGCCTTCAGGGGGCCACATTTGGCCCCCGGGCCGTAGTTTGGGGACCCCTGGTTTAGAGACTCAATATGAGAATTGGCACCAATCCACCCAGCCATTTTGCTATCCTGTCTGAATGCTAATTTAGAGAGCTCTGGGAGCTTTATGTGAAACAGGCAGCCCCATCCAAAGCCCAAGATGGCGGGACACTTTAAGCTGGCATGGGGAGGGCTTTCAGCCAGCACGGGGAGGTGAGAAAACAAGAAACCTCCCCAGCCAGCTGAAAGCCCTCTACACTTTCAAGGATTCCCCAGCCTGCCCACCTCCTGTGTTGGAATTCAATCAGGCAGAGCAGAATGCCAGTCACCCTTCTAGGTCGGGCACTGCTAAGATCCATGGAATCCACCCATCTCCCAGGTTGCCCACCCTACTGTCACATTTGCCAAATTCTTCATCAGGGTGGGCAAATGCCATCCCGCCCTTTGAATGGGGATAAAAGTTGCTCCAATTGTGTGTTACTGCAGATCAAATTTGCCCCAAAAATGTGGTTCTGGAGGGGGGTAAATAGATTATGTGTTTTTGTTCTTTCAAGAAATGGCACCTGCCCTGGAGCTGTTTTGGCTTCCATTTTGAGTTGGTAGTTTTCAGTAGTAAAAATAGTAGAAATAGAAGCTGAGACAGTTTTGAATTGCTGGTTCAAAATGTAAACTGCACAGTAACCCTAGAGCACTTTCACAGAAGGAAAAGTGGGGGTAGTTGTTCTGTGTCATGGATGACATACCACCAACATCAGGAATAATATTTTTTTCAGCAGTAGCATGTGGAGCAAATGTAACAGAAGAGACAAGGGAGAAAACACTTAAAACAAGCAGGGAAGGAAGTGTGTAGAATGATTTCACAAACAGGTAGGTACTTCTGAAAACTCAGGTACCAAATGTATCCTCAAATTGACCTCTGAGTTTGAACCAACGAGAGAAATTTTATCAGCAACTAGCGGTACCCGGCCACGCGTTGCTGTGGGTTATTGTGGTGAAATGGGAAAGGAACAGTAGCAGCAAATCAATTGCAGAGGCCAGCAGTACGGGCTCATGCAAACACGCAGCCTGATACTGTGCGATGTCAATGATGTGTGTGCCCACATTCCTGGGGGGGGGGGGCAATGGAAAGGCACCCCTCCCACACATCTAGGCTGGCTAGTCATGATCCTTTACATGGGAGTAAGTTTGGTTGGTGGTAATGGGTGTCACTTCTGAGGAAACCCTCTGAGGGGCGCGATGCAGCCATTCAAAGTATGTCACGGTTGCCTGTACTGAGCTTACTCCTGAGTAATGCGTGCCTGGTTTTCTTAACTGTAACGGCAGTATTCAGGGAATCTAGGGTGCCTGGCCCCTCCCTCCCATCCCTTGCATGTTGCCCCTCACTCTCTTCCCTTGCATGCCACCCCTCCCCCTCCCTCCCTTCCCTTTCCCTCTGCTAGGGTGGGTGGGTCATATCAAGATGCTGGGCCCCCTGCCTCCCCTCCCTTGGATGCCACCCCTCACTGTCTCCCCTCTCTCACTTCTCTTCCCTTGCATGCCTCCCCCTCTGTCCCTTTCCTCTTCCTCCCTCTTCCCTTGCATGCCACCCCTCCCTCTCCCTCCCTTCCCTCTCCCTCATGCGTATGTGTGTGTGTGTGTGTTTCACTTCCACCTGAGTTACTGCCTATGTACTGTTTTCACTGCTCATATCTGGTCATCTGAGTGAACATTCTAAGCTGCACGAACATTCTAAGGGTGACAGTTACACACTGCATGTCCTTCACCATGGAGCGCCAGGAAAAAGGCGTTTTACCTGGGCCAGGTGTGAAATTTCAAACACTCTCACCTGACTGACTATAGTGGCTAGGAATTTTCAGAGGAACTGGGCCAGCAGTTACTGAGTTATACTATCATCAACAAATACACTGTTAGCTTTTTATATATATAGATAGATCAGGGGTAGGGAACCTGCGGCTCTCCAGATGTTCAGGAACTACAATTCCCATCAGCCCCTACCAGCATGGCCAATTGGCCATGCTGGTAGGGGCTGATGGGAATTGTAGTTCCTGAACATCTGGAGAGCTGCAGGTTCCCTACCCCTGCGATAGATAGATAAACCTCACAAAGCATTACAACAAAAACAACAACAATCACAAGCATTAACTGGTTAATGTAATTTAGCTGTCTCAGAGACCCAGCAGAAGGATTTTTAGCTAACATCTGTATATATGTGGAGCAAAAGTAAAAATCTATCAAACTTGTGAAAAATCTTCCTAGAGGGAAATAATAATATAACGCAACTGTAATATGTGAAATTATTGTATGTATGAAGAGACGCAGCACACACTTGGCTGCTCAGTGCAAGCTACAGGCTGACAGCAAGATGAGTCTTTGCAGGATGACTCCTGAGGGGCAGGCTCTATGCTGAGTTCCTTGGTGGGTGGGTGGCTATAAACCCTTCTAGGAAGTGCTGGGTGTGGACGCAATTAATTCAACTAACATTGAACCTGCTGACACTCTCCTGATTGATTCCTGGAACTCTGACCCTTGGACTGTCTCACTTGCCTCTGTAACTTCTCTGGCTTTCCTGAACTGGACTGTTTGTCTACCCTTGTGGAATTCTCTCAGAACTGGTGTTACTGGAGAGAGATGCTGCAATCTGAGACCAGCAGTTGGCAGGCAGCCAGGACATCCTCTTACAGGAAACCAAAGTGCATTCAAAGTAGCATTCACACATTTGGGATTTATAAACTAATGAAACTATATGTTTCCATTGTTTCCTGTTATCATTTTGATTCTTTAGTTTACATGGCCCAGCAGTTGGAAGAAAGATTGGTCTTGTTAAAAAGTGAAACTGAAGTCTTTGGAATTATTTTTGAAGACATTGGCCTAAGATCAGCATTTTCTAGTCAAAGCCAAAGGCTGTTGCCTTGGCAACAAATCTATGATTCATAAATAATTAATCATTGAGCCCCTAGTAATATCAGAATTTTGCCAAGTGTGCTGTAAAATGGGACTTTCCAGTAAGAGCCATGCTTTGGAAATTGCCGTAACACCAGGTTCTAAAAGGGGTCCCTACCCCACCTACCAACTCAAAACATGATGCTTACACATACAGAAGAACAGTTGGTTTTTATACCCCACTTTTCTCTACTTTAAAGAAGTCACAAAATAGTTTACAATTGTCCCTTCCCCTCCTTACAGACATCTTGTGAGATAGGCAGGGCTGAGAAAGTTTTGAGAGAACTGTGAGAAGTCCAAGGTCACACAGCAAGCTTTATGTGGAGGAGTGGAAAATGGAATCCTATTCTCCAGAACTGCCACTCATGGAATCCTATTCTCCAGGAAATGGAATCCTATTCTCCAGAACTGCCATCATCACCTCTGTACAATGCTGGCTCACCACACTGGTACAAGTAATGCTTCATGAGCATCACTTCTGGTCAATAAAGTGGTATTGGGAGGGGGGGGCAGAAGCTCTTCCATGCTATGGTCCCAACCAGAATTAGGGTCTCACAGCCCTTTTAGAAGAGTTCTTCACAGAGGTCAGAGGTTGGCATATGGCTGCCAGTACCAACATCTGACAAATGCCATTCCTGGTTGGCCCATAGATCATGCTATGTTAACATAATGATTTCATCATTACAGCTTGCTCAAAATCAATAAAATGATACCAAATTGCTATTTTTTTCATTTACAGATATCTTTGGCAGCAATTACAAAGGACCTGTAGATATAAGATGAATTGTGAAATGCCTATGTATACTTGCTTCCTTTTTCTTTGCTGTAGACTTCCTTGCTTTGAGGTTGGGACCATCATATTGAACTTGAAACATGTTGCTCTTGCCCTGGAAATATCCTCCAACATTTCAAGCTTAAGATCAGAGTGATGTTCTTCACTATTCATTTACAAAATTTGTATGCCAACTTGCTGAACAATTTGGTTTGGAAATAGTTTAGGAGCTGTGTAGAAACTCCCAGTCAACATCCTGGCTGCAGCATTCTGCAGGATGCTCCACACACTGCAGCAGTGGCATAGCACCAATGGGGCAGGGAGGCACAACGCCCAGGGTGGCGCCGCAGCAGGGCATGGTCGGACCATGGAGGGGATGTGGCGGGGGTGTTCCGGGGGCATTCTGGGGCAGGGCAGGAGTGCAGGGTGGGCACATGCCCCGGGCACAGTTCCCCCTCACTCTGCCCCTGCACTGCAGTAATCTAATCTAGATGTAACCAGGGCATGCACCACAGTGGCCAGGTCTTTTCTGCCCAGGAAACTCCATAGCTGGCTAACCAGTTGAAGCTGATAAAAAGCACTTGAGGCCACAGCTGCCACCAGCTTATTAAACAGTGGGCAGAGGAATACCGGCAGAAAATTGAGCCTTTCTTTTTACCTCCCCCATGTTCCCCAGCCCCACTTGCGGCTTCCCAGAAGCAGCTTGCTGCGACATGCCAGCTGCCCCCCCCCCAGCTCAACCTGAATCGATTCCAGGCCACCTCCCTGCCTCTTCCTCTGGCAGCATCGGGCCGAGGGGCACCTGGCAGGCCCATGGTAGGCTCCCTGCCCAGCCTGCAGCTTTGGTGTTTGGGGGCGATTTTGTGCCCCCATGTGATCAGATGAGTGGCGCCCAGGGACATGCGGCACCCCATGTCCCTCTGGCAGATCCGCCCCTGATCAGTGGGCCTGGGTTCAAGAGCATTTCCAAGGTACAGACCTGTCCCTTCAAGGAGAGTGCGACCCCATCCAGAAAGGATGACACCTTAAACCCTGGGCCAGGCCTTCTGCTCACCAGCAGGGCATCTATGTTGTCAGGATTAAGTTTCAGTTTATTAGCCTGCAGCCATTCTACAGCTGCCTCCAACAGCTTGGTTTCATGTAAAATAAAATGACTATCAGTACAGCTTAGGGTTGCCAACCTCCAGGTGGAGTCTAGAGATCTCTCAGAATTGCTACTGATCTCCAAATTGCAGAGGTCAATTTCCCTGGATAAAATGGCTGCTTTGGAGGGTGGACATTAAAGCACTGAGTTCCTTGCCCTTCCAAAAGCCTATTCTCCTCAGGCTCCGTCTCCTAATTTCCAGGAATTTCTCAATCAGAGCAGTTACTTTAATCAGATTTAGACATAGCGCAAAATGTATGTAGTATTCTATTGACAAAGAGTTTCCAGCCTGTTCCTTGGAAATGATTAAGTTGAGAAAACCAAACCATTAATTCCCAGGTGAATTAATTTTCCTTTGCTGGTGAGCAGAAGCCTTTAAAAAAGCCTTCTGTCCCTCCATACACACTTTTGGGGGGTTAGTTTTTATATGGAAGTAAAATGAAAGAAAACAAAGAGGCCTTTGGGAATGCAGACAGGCTTGCCAAAAAAAAAACAAACCCCTGGTCAGCTAATGAGCTATCTCATCAGCATGTTTGAAGGTGCCAGGTGTGTGTGTGTGTGGATATTTCTCTAATGAGTTATTCATATACACACACATGCTTTGTGCTGTAAATTAAGGCAGTAGTTAAATCCCCATGAGAAAGGCCAGGGTACTATTTACTTCACTTAGTTATAGAAACAGGCATGGGTCCTTCAGGGTTTTCAATATGATCTCTACCTATCTGTTTCTGTATCGTAAGTAATGATTCAGTTTAAAATGGATTTATATTTCAGTGGAGGCATTCAATTTGGTTCCAAAATAGGACAAATAAATTCCTGTAATGCAATAATCAGCATCTATTTAAATTTAAGAAAAGTTCTTCAGAGTTTACACAGTAGAGCAAAAGCTGAAACAAGAAATGGTGCTTGTCTAATTGTACTATAGGGGCCACCAAGGCAAAGTCCTCATTAAAAATATGTCTTCTGGGATATGATTATGACAAAGGTATTGAATCACCTGAATATTATTCACTTGCTTTCTTTAGATTGGCGTTACCGAAAATCTTTTTACAGTCACTGCTACTGTTTTTATTTGAAAGGGAAGCAATCATATATATGACTACCTCATTTTAAAAAGTTAAAGACAAAAATATTATTAGACATAACTGTAGCTTGGATGTAAATACCTGCATTCCCTCATACCTGCGGGAACGTCTTACCCCATATGTCCCAAATAGGTTGCTGCATTCGGCGACGGCGGAGTTACTGAAAGTCCCCGGCCCTTCAATGATGCGGCTGGCCTCTACCAGGGGCCAGGGCCTTTACGGCCCTGGCCCCTGCCTGGTGGAACGCTCTTCCTCCAGCTGTCCGGGCCCTGCAGGACCTTGGCGAGTTCCGCAGGGCCTGCAAGATTGAGCTGTGCCACCGGGCTTTTAATGAGGCTGGCCACAGATTGGCTGCCCCCTCATGAGACCCCTACAATATTTTGTCACCCCTGGCAGTGCCCTATATTGGTTTCATCCTTAGGCGCTGCCAGCCTCTCCCGGCCTTAAGACCGGGTGCTACCAACATGGTTTTTTAGGCTGCCATCAGTTGATTTGTTATGCTGCATACTGAATTTTAAATGTTTTAAATGTATTTTATGTAATTTATTGGACATTATATTGTATTGTGAACCGCCTAGAGCCCTTCGGGGATAAGGCAGTCTATAAAATCCAATAAATAAAATAAATAAATAAATGCAAGATAGGTGCCCTTTTTTGTAACCTTTTTTTGTAATTTTGTAAATAAAAAAAATGCCCCAATCCAGACGGGGGGACTGAATCTACTTGTGATAGTGCAGGACTGAATTGACAGATTTGCCCTTCCCAGGGCACTTACCCCTGTAAAGGAGCAAAAACACTGCCAGGCAGATGCCACAGCCCTCTGGCACACTAGGACGTGACGTGGTGCTAAGTACCGCATCAGTGCTCCCACGTTGCTGCTAGCCTCGTTGGCACAGCAGAGGTGTGCTGGAGGCATGCCCAGAGATGGAGCCAAAGTTAGTCGGCTTCCACTCTGTGTTTGTGGCCAGTTACATCATGGCCTAAGGTGTGGACTTACACCACCTTTTTGAGTGGCATAAGTTCATTAAGCCCCATAGAGGACTTTCCAATGGTGGAGGAGTTGATTCTTCTACCTCCCCATGCCTCCAGAAAGTTCTCTGGAGGCAGCAGGATGGTGCAGCAGAGCACCATCCCCAGCTGTCTGGGGCTCTGGATTGGGCTGTCAGTCTTGTATTTGAGAAAATATCATATCTCTTTCTGCAATGTTCTGCAATGCTTTAAGGGAGGGGAGGGAGGGGTGGCATGCAAAGGAGGGGAGGGAGTAAGGGGTGGCATGCAAGGGAGGGGGAGGGGCCCTGGTATCTGGACATGGCCCACCCACCCTAGCGGAGGGAGGGGAAGGGGAGGGAGGGGTGGCATGCAAAGGAGGGGAGGGAGTAAGGGGTGGCATGCAAGGGAGGGGGAGGGGACCCGGCATCTGGAGACAAAGAGACAAAATTTGGAAAGCCAAAAAAGAATGAAATCCAATTATTTAAAAACTGGCATCTACAACAATACCTTAATCCATAGTATTTACTTTTTATTGTATAAGTATTTATTTTGTTCAGCTCTTTGAAAATGTCCAACTCTTTGAAAATGCACCTCCTATCTTTCAGATTGGAATACACATCTGGCCTGTTTTTGTTTCATTCTGTAAATAAACCATCATCTTAAGTATGAGTATCTATTGCTGCAAGACTATTTCTTCCTCCTCCTGGCTATCTATTACAAATGAGCAACATGTTATTTATTTTTTAATGGGAGTTTGCAAGACTGGTGCTGGTGGAAAGATGCTGTCAAGTCACAGCTGACTTAAGCAACCCCATAAGGTTTTCAAGGCAAGGCATTTCAGAAGTGGTTTGCCATTGCCTGCTTCTGCATTGTCTGATAGAGTTCTGAAAGAACTGTAGCTATTCATGCACTTGTAGTTTGGCTTGTACTGAGTGTTCATTTCATTTGGGTAATTGACTCAAATATGTACATGTTGTCCCTGCTCAAGAACTAACTGCAACACAGATCAGAAAATCCACATGGTTTCCAAAAGTTGGTAAAGGGCCATTTTTCCTGCCTTTGCAGAGAAAGCAAAAGAGATGGTCATGTGTTAATTTCTGTGTAGGTTTTTTCGCTCCTCCCCATCTCTCCCCCTCCACACACACACAGTTTCACCATATGAAGAAGATTGATAAGAAGTGCTTTTTAAAAAATGCTAAAGTTCTAGTGATATATCCTGCTAGCAAAACAATGCATTAGAAAAGGCAGAAACCCCCCCCCCCCAAAAAAAAAAGGCAGCAGGCAATGGAAACAAGGAAGCAGTGGGCAGACAGTAGTTCCACAATTACATTACATGGTGATCAGCAGGACTTTTTAAAAAATTTAACTGCAAAGATCTATCACTGGAGCAATTGACTCTTTAAATCCAGTGAAATATTGCTACACTAAAAACAAAACAAATAAACAAAAAGCACCCAAAAGGGGGTTACAAGGAAACAAGCAAGGAAATGGTTCAGTTCAGAAAGGGACACTTCACAGAGTACAGAAAACCACAGGGAAACCCCACTGCTAAGAAGAGATCCACGGGGTAAGAACTGCATGCATAATTGACCTGTGACTGACCCAAGGTCACTCAGCAGGCTATATGTGGAGGAGCGGGCAATCAAACCTGGTTCTCCAGATTAGAGTCTGCCACTCTTAGCCACTACACCACAATAGTTTTCAAGACTATTGCACCCAAAATAAAATATTTGCTGTGGTCCAGTCCAGCGTGTCTGGGAACCCCTTGGAGGAAAGATGGGCACAGCTTTGGCCCTGGAGTCCCAGGTAATGCCTCTGAGCCTCCTGCAAGACCTGGCCCAGAGTTTCAGGCAGAGCCTTCAGGAGTCTTTGCAGGACTAGGTCCAGAGGCTCCGGCAGAGCAAGCAGGCTTGGAGCCACAGCCAGGCCACACCTCCGAGATTCTCCAGCTTCCTGACACCAAATCAGGGGAGGCCCTGCCAGTCCTCTCACTCCCTTGGTCTCCAGAGCCCCAAGAGCATCGCAGGAAGAAGCTGAGTGCCAGTTTGCAGGGAGAAGATGCAGCAGCAGGCTAGCAGCTCTAGGGCAAGCTGGGCTTGACGAGAAGTCAGGAGCCAGACTACAGTGACACAGCTGCATAACGTACTTGCACTGGTTGGTGGGTTATCTGGTATAAAAGAGGTTGGTAGTCAAGCTGTGTTGTGACAGTAATGCTGTGCATGTACTTGCAAGCCACTGTTTAGGTTTCTGGAGCCTGAAACCGTTTTTGATCTTGCTTTGGAATCTGGACTCGGTTCTGTTTCACCCTTTTGTACTTGGTCCTTGATTCCATTTAACTACTGACCCAGCTATGAGCTACTTTTGACCAGTGGTGGGATCCAAAAATTTTAATAATAGGTTCTGATGGTGGTGGGATTCAAACAGTGGCGGCGCCGCACACACGCACCTCCAGTCCCTATTTGGCAGGGAGGTTGCTTTAGTAACCCCTTCTCGGCACTCGAAAAAATTAGTAACTGCTTCTAGAGAAGTGGTGAGAACTGGTTGGATCCCACCTCTGCTTTTGACTCTTTGGCCTGTCCAGGACAATATCAGAAGTTAGGTTGTCAGCTGTTTTTAGTGGAGGCTAGTGAGCTCAAATATTCAGATTATGTTTGGGTGCTGTACTCAGGAGGAAAACATATGATTGTCTGATGCAGCAAAAGAAAAAAACTAAGAGATTTCCAGAAGCAAGGGAACAGAACAAATCTGTACCCACACATCATATTATACTATCATGGTACTGTAGCAATCATTTCCTACTGAACTGTCTAGTCTACACAGGACAGTTCAGTTGTAAGTGATTACAACAGATCAGCAATATCTAACAATGTGTTGATGCAGACTCAGTGAATGGTGGAGTCTTTCAGTATCTCCACTGAGAACTTCAGAGGAAGAAGTACTTGCTTGAAGAACTGTTTTTTCCACAGTTGGTGCTAGTCTTGCAAATGTCCATTGGGCAATAAAGAACCTGCCCTGTGCAGGACAGAGTAGACTAGCCTGATCTCAGCAGACCTTGGAAGCTTACCGCGGTTCACCCTGGCTAGTATTTAGATGGGAAACCTCCAAGGAATGTCAGGGTTGGGCTGTGGAGGCAGGCAGTGGCAAAGCACCTCTGAATGTCAGTTGTGACTTGACAGCAAAAACAGACGACCTGGAAGGGATTCTTATTTTCCATAGACTGCAAAGTAGACAGCTGTTTACAAGTCTGCTGTCATCTTCCTATAGGGATTCAAACACAAGAGATACTTGTGCTTTAATAACCTCATAGGTACAGAACTGGAGAGGATCTAAGAGAGTCCAAAATGCCAGGAGTTCAAGTGATATACAACATTTGAATATGGTAACTGATGAGGATGAATACTTTAATTAAAGATCATTCAGGCAATTCAATCATCAAATGAATGACATTTACCCAAGGAACATCTAGATAACATATTCATATAACCTGAACAGATATGCCTTTTTCAAAGTGGTGATTTTACTTTTGCCCAATTTCAAACCAAGCAAGGATCTTTTGTATGAAAGAGACAATGATAACTATACTACAAAGAGATCACGAGATCTTAGTCTGACAAGCTTATGACTGCAAAGAATCTTGAAAATATTGTGGCATCAGAGCACATGTACCAGAAGGCAATTAAACAAAGAATAAAATTATTATCATTTTTTGAATCTAAAATGCACTGAACTATTTTTGCAAAGCTCAGCCAAGATTTAAAAAACACAAAGAAACAAAATGAGTGTCTACCAGCTGTTCCATGGTAAACACTTTGCTCCAGCAAATAACGTGTAAACCATGATAATTATATGAACTAATTATGCCAATTAGAGATACTACCCTTTGTTTCCAATGTGGCACTTTAGTACTGAACACCTTGTTTAGTCTGGTTGCAATTTATGAAAACATTGTTTTAAGAAGTAGTTATTGCAGACTGGTGCACCAATGCTACACTCATAATTTGATATAGTACTTACACTATGAATAAAAGAAAACATAATTTACCTAATAACCAGATCCAGGCCTTAGGGGACATCTGAAAGAGAGAGAAATTCATTTCCAATTCTAATGCTGAAAGTTCTGCACTGGCTGCCCATATGTTTACAGGCACAATTCAAATTGCTAGTTCTTACACTGACGCCCCTAAAAATGCCATGTTAAGCAGAATTAAACCTTTCCAAGTCTACTGGTGCAACTCTGCTTAGGATGGCACAGTGAACAGTTTCAGGTTAGGATGCTTCCAATACTGTCCAGCTTGCCAATCATTTTCCCAAGCTATAATTTCTATGTCCCTCCCTGCAGAGATGAGGTGGGTGGTGACCAGTGGTGATGCCTTGCCTTCAGAATATCCTCCTCCTTAGGATTGCCAGCTGGCCTAGGAAAAAAAGATTTTTCTTTTTTAATAGAGCCTCAATGCATGAGAAAGGGTGGTTGAATCTTTCCATGGCATGGAGATAAATAGCACTTCCTCATAAATAACACATTCATGCATGCATGTGTGTGTGTGCACGTGCACGCATGTGTGTGTGCACCCTCAGGCTCACCTGGCACCTATCATAATGTCTTTTAGGCTTTAGGGAAAGATATTTGTCTTTAACCAGACTCTGAACCAAGGGGGATCTCTCTTTTTAAAAGCTATTTTATGACCTGATTTTATAACTATCATTTTAGGCTGCTGAATGTTGTTCTATTCTGTTTCATAGTACAGGATATCATGTTTTTTGGTTTTTATGATTTTACTAGCGGGCCCAGCCACGCGTTGCTGTGGCAATTGTCCTTCTCATCACAGTCCTATACAGATGTCCATTACGGATTCAATGATCACCCAGCACTTAGCCTTACAGGAGCAGCAGTAGCATAGTAAGCTGGAAACGGAAGATGCACTCTGATCTGGAGACGGGAACGTTTAGCTCTGCAGCTTGAGTTTTGGAGGCTTATCTGGGGAACTCGGGAGCAGCAGCAGCAGAAGGCCATTGCTTTTGTAACCCCCATGCCCAGAATGGGTTGAACCAGGAAGGGGGTGGAGACTCAGAGCAGCAGAAAGGCTGCAGAGCTCTTTGGAGAAGACAAGGCTACCAGACTCGGACCTTGGTTGTATAAGCCCTTGACACCTTGTTAAGGTAAACTGCAATATTGTTGTGAACTACTGGGAAGGTAGTTTATTTTTGCTATGTTGTAAATGTTAGAGTTTATTGTTTCAGGGTTTCTTTTTGTGGTTGTAATGGGTGAGAGTTCTCCTGGAAACCTTCATCATGTTGCATCCTGTTCATCAAGCCCTTGGAGTCTTCAGGAGCCAACCCACTTGCAAAGAAGAATTGGACTTGGCAGTATTAGTAGACTGTAACTAGAAGGACTTGAAATGCAACCTGAACAGTACCTTGAATTGTAAATGTTAAATGTTGATGTTTAATGTTATTTGTAAAGAGAAGTAAACTGTTTTGGTTAAATTTGGTTCTTTGCAACTCCTTCCAAGTACTGCCCCACAGAACCCACAGTTAGAGGTTACACTTTCACATCCTGCATGTGAGCTCCCAAAGGCACCTGGTGGGCCACTGCGAGTAGCAGAGAGCTGGACTAGATGGACTCTGGTCTGATCCAGCTGGCTTGTTCTTATGTTCTTATGACAGTTAAACACAGCCAGCTTCATGGCCTAGTGCGCCAAGAAAAAGACGTTTTACCTGTCTCAGGTATTGACTTTCGGCGATTTGAAGGTCTGATTACCTGCCTGCAACAGGGAGGGACGTCCTGTGAAAATTTGGGGGCGATCCGTCCAGCCGTTTCAGCGTTAGGGCAAGACCAACAAACGGATGGTTAGCTTTTTATATATATAGATTGTATTGTTTTTACTTTGTGCACCATTGTGCACTAAGCAACATATGCATTTTCTTGCATATTTGCCACCGAAATATCTCCATGTGATTTGCTCACACAGGAACCAATTACTTGCCTAGAGAAAAATAGTGTGTAAAGTGTATATAGGTACAATTTTATATGATTTCTATTATCGCAATGGTACAACTAATACTGTACAAATCACTTCCCAATGTATTTTTGTTGATGCAAAGGAAATAGCTATACCTGGTGCCGAAGACTGACAAAGTTTGGACAGACCTCTCATATTAACCTTCGAGTAATTTTACCTCTCATATTATTATTTATTGTAGTTGTTAGTGAGTACATTTGCTTGATTTCAACAGGAAATGAGTTTGCCAGCTCGAGGGTGGGAAAAACCTGGAGAATTGTGGGGTGGGACCTGGGGAGGGGAGGGTTTGAGGAGGAAGGGACATCAAAAGGGGTATAATGCCATAGAATTCATCCTGCAGATCAGCCATTTTCTCCAGAGCAACTGATCTGGGTTGTCTAGAGATCAACTGTAATAGTGTGAGATCTCCACATGCTGCCTGGAGGTTGGCAGTCTTAATAAGAAATACTTAAGATTTTTTCATAGGATCCAAAGCGTATGATGTCCATAATATTCTGCAAGTTATATACTTTATGGAAAAGCATGTAGAAAACAAAAGCAAATATTTTCCCTCTTTCATTTTTCAGGATTACTTGTCTTAAAAATCCTTGAGACCCTCGAGAACAAAATGCACCGCAATAAAAGGAGCAGTTAGGGCAGTGAAATCTCATCCTGAGGTTTAGTTGTTAAGAACATAAAGAACAAGCCTGCTGGATCAGACCAGAGACCATCTAGTCCAGCACTCTGCTACTCACCGTGGCCCACCAGGTGCCTTTGGGAGCTCACATGCAGGAGGTGAAAGCAATGGCCTGCTGCTGCTTGCGAGCACCTGGCCTGCTAAGGCATTTGCAACCTCAGATCAAAGGAGGATCAAGATTGGTAGCCATAGATCGACTTCTCCTCCATAAATCTGTCCAAGCCCCTTTTAAAGCTATCCAGGTTAGTGGCCATCACCACCTCCTGTGGCAGCATATTCCAAACACCAAGCACGCGTTGCGTGAAGAAGTGTTTCCTTTTATTAGTCCTAATTCTTCCACCCAGCATTTTCAATGTATGCCCCCTGGTTCTAGTATTGTGAGAAAGAGAGAAAAATTTCTCTCTGTGGCCAACATTTTCTAAATTCCCCATGGCCATAATTTTATAGACTTCGTCGTATTCCCCCCCTCAGACATATTCCTCTCAGCAAACTAAAGGAGTCCCAAATGCTGCAGCCTGTCCTCATAAGGAAGGTGCTCCAATCCTTCAATCATCCTCGTTGCCCTTCTCTGTATGCTTTTCTGTCTCTTCTTGAGATGTGGTAACCAGAACTGAACACAGTACTCCTAGTGCGGTTGCACCACTGCTTTATATAAGGGCATGACAATATTTGCAGTTTTATTATCAACTCCTTTCCTAATTATCCCCAGCATAGAGTTTGCCTTTTTCACAGCTGCCATGCATTGAGTTGACATTCCCATGGAACTATCAACTAAGACGCCCAAATCCCTTTCCTGGTCTGTGACTGATAGCACTGACCCCTGTGAAGTTTGGATTTTAACTGATTACATGATTGGCTATGCTATCCTAATCAAAGTTGCAACCTTCTATATCTATTGAAGTAAATGGGCTTAGAGGAGTATAAATCTGCTTAAGATGGCACTGTGTCTCATTCAGTTTCATGAATACCATTCACTAGCATAATTCACTACAGTATTATTCCATTTTAAGTTTAGCAGTGTGTGTCAGATAGTATCCTGACCAAACTAGACACAACAATGTCCACTAAACGTCTTCATTTCCCTACAACTTCTTCATTTTTTCCTACAAAAAAAATCAGGTTACATTATTGCAGGTCTGCACAGATTGGGACCACCAAGATGAACATTGTCTATCATGAGCTCAATAAATTCTGTATTTTGCATCTTGTTAGGAATGATAAAATTGACAAGAGAAGGTGTCAAGTACTTGGCAGACTGTTGGACTGAGCTCGGCTTGGAGGGGAATCAATTGTGTTTTCATTAGTTGTTGTCAGTGAGCTACAACCAAAACTGATGAGTATTATATTACAGTTGCTACATTTAATCAAAGGTAAAAATATATTTACTGACGTTAAACAAAACAGACCGGCGTTAAAAGAATTCCTATGAAAAATGCTTCTTGGCAATTCACATTTAAGGTGTCTAAAAATGGATCCTACTTGAAGAGGAAATTAAGAGCAGTGTTAGCAGGTATTTTCTGTGCCCAGCTTTGGTGACATCTGTACCTTGCCAGAAGGGAACATTGTTTCAGTAAATTACTGTGGTCCGTTCCACACAACTGAAATAAGTCGTCCTGGGGACACAAAAAGGCATTCTGGGAAGGCACTCTGCACACGTTTTTCTCAAGATGTCCTTAGGACATCTTATTTCTGCTCGAGACATCTTTTTTAAAAAAAAACACTTCAAAGTGCAGCTTTTTCTCCTAAGCTGCCTGCAAGATGTCTCCTGCCTGACTGTACAGAATGCAGGAGATGTCTTATGTTTCCCACTTGAGCATTTTGCTCTCTGGTTAGTTTCACCCTCAGCTTCCACCTGACGTTTTGTGTGTAGCTGAAGGGATTCTCCCTGCAGCCATTTGCTGAAGGTTGCCCCAGGATATTTGCTCTGCTGGCTACCTTCTTGGATGCCTTTTCAGCCACAAAAGTATATAGTTATATTTAGCTGGTCCTGCTGATTCCAGCAATATATAGGTTTCCTATTTTTAAAAAAAGAATTTCAAGGAGCTAACTTCAAGGAGCTATGCTGACACACATAAGAGAATCTTAACTGCTCAGAAGACAGGTCTGCTGCCCATTGAAAAGTTTCAGGCAGTTATAAAAGTTGTAATATTTTTTCATCAGCAATCTTTGAGGGTTGTTGCAAGTGGATTCCTTCAATGGATCCCCTTTGTTCTTGTGGGTATGGGAACAGAGACTTTACTGCTGTTAGGAAAGAGTTTGAAGTGATGTGATTATTCTACTCTTGTGTATGCATACCAGGTAGTTCAGCAGCACAGCCAGTTATCCCTTTTCTTGCTGAGAAGAATGTACGTATCACTGGATAAATTGCTTTTTTTTTCTAGTGTAGGAATTGAATTAAGAACTTGCATGCTGAAATAACTCTGTTATACATGTGCATGTGGTATTTTTTTTCACAACAATATTACTAGAAGTTCTGTTGACTGGGTAGTAAATTTTTAGATGAATGGAGTGGGTGATGGGCATATACCCGATTCTCTATCAAATGATACTGATAGTTTTCACTTAAGCAGCTGAACATGTTTACATTACATAGTATAAAAACAATCAGCACAAAAAAGTCCTAGTAGTTCCAAGTCTCCCATACTGCTCCAAGCTCCTCTGAACTGAGGAGAGAACAGCGAGGCTCCTCCAGGCTGCAAGACGTCCTTTTAATTCCTGGGGGGCCCTGGTGTAGTGGGTTGGTGGCAGTGACCCCCCAACAGCAACAGCGATGGGCCAAGACACCTAGGCAGCGGTTCTGGGTTTTCCTCGGCCACGAGACATCCTTTCGACTCCTGAGTGGCCTGGGTGCAGGAGGTCGGTGGCAGCACCCCCCCCCCAACAACAATGACCAGCTGTGTGAGCCTGCATGTGATCGGCTGGGTGAGTCTGCATGAGGCAAGTTTTCGAGTGCCAGCATTCAAGCCCTTGGGGACAGCAACAGCAGTGGACCACCTGCAGTGAGAGTGCTAAGAGGGGTATTTGTTCTTTGTTGGCAGCCCCCGGATGGCAGTGGGGACCAGTGGCAGGGGCTCCCACAGAATGCATAAGACTATCACATTTGGAACTATCATGCATGGAACTCTCATGCTCAACAGTCAAGGCAAGAACATGACGGTGGATCATTATATCCCATGGAGAACAGAGTTCAGCATTTCTATCACTGACTATGTGACTGTGGGGGAGGGATTGGTGCTCACAGTTGTTAGAGTTTTTGATTAGGACAGTTAGTTCAACTGTCTGCATTGTTAGGTAGAAATGTTGTTATATTATTAGTAGTTTATAGAGCTAGTGTTCGGGTAGTCTGTCTATGTATTAAGCTTCGTTTAGTGGTTGCTCTTATTCTTAGGTTAGTTGCTAGGCTTACTCATTACCCTACCATTGCTATAGTAGACTGTTTAGAACTAGGCTGTGAGGTTTTGCAGTCTTCGTATAGAAGAAGCGGTCGCCATTATTCACTCCCCCACCCAAACCCAACCTTCCTCAGATTCTACCACAAAATCTCCAGGAATTTCCCAACCTGGAACTGGTAACTCTAGCCAGGCCTGGCCCTGATGAATCCTCCCTCAAAGCCAAAACAGGCCTGGAAAGGGCCCTGCATCATCTTCCTGCCTTTTTTTACTCATAGAAACCTAGCCTGGAATACTGTGGTTGCCTAGCAATTGCCACTAAGGGAATCCATTCCTTAAAGCTACAGATGTTTTTAACCCCCCCCCCCCCAATAAAAAATCACATTTTTCTGAGACTTTTTTCAAGTTTGTAGAAAGATCTCTCTTGCCTGTTCATAGCTCCAGTCACTGGATTTAAGTATCCTCAGATTTGGTGGAATTCACTATTAGTAAATTGATGGTCTTGGAGAAGCCAAATTTGGAATCCTAAGTGCAAGCAAACTAAATTATGCATAGAAAGAAAAATATTATCAGGCTAAAGAAGGCTCTAACAAGAAAAAAGACCTGCTTATTCCTTTGAGTATTTTAATGCTAGTTCTTTGCTTGTTAACAAGTTTTCACTCTAAGGAATCCCCAAAGAACCACCCTATTTTGAGTTTCTCACAATTACAGCCAGTAGGAGAAAGTAGCTTCCAATCTTACAGAGAATTGCTGTATTTTGGAAATGGATGTATGTGGGAGGACAGTTTTAATAAGCAAGAAACAACTCTGCACCGTTTCTCAACCTTGCAATAGCAATCATTAGTGAGATGAGATCATACACTGTTATTACATTTTCAGCTACCTACCAAAATATAAAAGAAGAACAAGGAGAATCTGGGAACTAGCTCCTAACAGTTGTTGAATACAAAGGGAGACAACATGTTGATCACTTACAGAATTCCTTGCTAACCAATTCTTTTTCATGAAAAGCTATTGTAATTGGACAAATGAACACAGTGCAATTCAAAACTATTGCTGAACATAATGTACTGTGAAGATTTCAGTTGCGTTTCCTGTACCATCAGTTCATTGCAGTTGCTATCAAGTACATCATAGGACAGGGCATAATGGAATAAGACCACAGCCGGATGTGCCAAGAAAAAAACCCACCACTACTATCATATACTCTTTCTGAATGGTATAAAATGTTTGCTGTATGTTTTCTTCTGGCAACAGTGTGAGTGACATCCACTTCACTTTACCAGACTTATTCTGTAGGCCACCACTTGAGTGGAATTTGTGTGGCCTGTGCTAAGCAGTCCTTAGTTTTTCATTTTCAAAGATTACCTTTTTATTTTATTTTTTGCCATCAAGTCACAGCTGATTTATGACAACCCTGTAGGATTTTCAAGGCAAGAGATGTTTGGAGGTAGTTTGCCACAGCCTGACTCCACATTACAACTCTGATATTCCTTAGAGGTCTCCTATCCAAATACTAGCCAGGGTCAGGGGTGAGCATGTGCGACTGGCCCGAAGTCACTAGCAAGCATCCATGTCACATGGGGATTTGAACGTTAGTTTCCCAGGTCCTAGTTCAACACCTCAACCATTACACCATGTTAGCAATATGGTTGTTATTTAGGAGCAATAATTTAAGCAAAAGAATATAAATGCAAAATATGTTTTTAAAAAGATCCTAAATTGTAAGCATTCCCATCTGATTATTTGTGCAGCTCCAGGTTTAACCATGCTGCTGTAACAGAACAATGTTACCATTGGGGGAGGAACAGGTGAGATAAATGGCAATTTGCTATCAGATGTAGTAGAACGATGCCTCAAAGCAGACTCAAAGGAGTTTCACTGCCCATCTTTTTCATTCATGTGCTTTCTGGGCATTTTTGCAGAGTTTCCAGCAGAAAATGCAACACTTTTCTTCCCTTAACTGATTTGCCCCCCAAATTTGACTACAGAATATCTAATGCTGAATTTCTCATTGAACTTTATAACATAACACACAAGCTGAATTCAAACATGCAGCGTTTCTTTATGACTTAGCCTGAGGAAACCACCACTGTGAATTTGAAGACAAGAAAATAAGCACATTTCTAGGAACTTTCCCACTTCCAACATAACAACTGACTAGTGGGAACAGCTGACTGTCATTGGGAACTGGAAGATAAACAAACAAAATGTCACTTCAAGCTAATTCCAAAGGATGTGTATAGGTAATTAAGAGCCTGCGTATTTTCCGAAAGAAAATACTGATTTTACAAGATAAATGCAAGAGGCTTTGAGCTTTGCAAACAGGCATCTGCCTTGCATTATTCACTAAACAAATAAGGAAAGGAACATGTTAACAGTTGCGATGCACAATACCTGTCATAACTCCATCGACTGTAAGACATCGTCCTGTTGCCATTAACACCGTCCATCCTCAGCAGCTCAGCACTTCTACTCTCTGCAGTCTCCCCGACTGTCTAAGAGATGCAGCAGAAAGAGTCTTTAAATTTTTTTTAAAGAATGCAGACACACCTGTCTCTAAAAGCCTAATCAGTGGGAAAGATGCTTAATGATACCTGCAAGCACTGAAAGGTGGAACCAAGATTAAATGCACAACAGCCAATTTAGCAGAGGGTTACAATCGAAGGAATGTACCACTCTGTGTTCAAGAGCAGGGGTCTCTTCCCAAGCTGTGATCCACAAATTCTGTACCAGTATCTGGAGTATAATTTCAGCTGTTTGTTTGGGAAATGCCGTAGACAGGTGACAGATAACAGGACAATGCTAGCATGCTTTAAAGCCATTTTTATAAATGAACTGCATTTATTTGAAAGATGCATCTCCTGCAGCAGCAGTTTCTTTGTTATTTATTCTCGTTTCCACAGATACAGCTCCATCTTTTTACATCTTTTCTCTGACCAATAGCATAATCCCTAAATCTTTCAAACACCACCTTCAGACAGACATGCCATAGTAATGAGATTCTCTGTGTGCTGCTGAAACAAACCACAAACTCCAGCTCATTTGTTCAATGGTTTACCTTGACAGATCATTCTGAATATTTTTTTAACAGAACACTTCTAATCCTGTTATATGTTTATTCAAGGCTAAAAAGAACTAAACTACTAAGAAGGCAATGCAAAGCACTCGAAAGTCAGTGAAAGCAGTTCCAAGCTGAAATGATGGTTTTATTTTTCTAAATCAGAAGAAACCCTTTGCGTCCTTAATACCCTACATCCTCTCTTTTGTTTCTCTTTGCAGTAACTCATTTCAATCAAAGCAAATGCTTCTTGCATTAGAGTGCTAACATATTATTTGCAGATGATTGTTGTTTCTTTTCCTGTGAGGAATATTTTCCAAATAGAGGTGCAAATTTCTTAAATTAATCAGAGTATAGAAGTAATTATTAGGTCATTAGTACAGCTTGTAAGGTGCTACTGTTACCATGCTACCAGGGTAACTTTTAATGATTAATTGTGATTTCAGCTCTCGATAGCACGGAGGAACAGAAACAGGACCCAACACAGTGAGTATAGTAAACAAATAAAAGGATTCTTTATTGTGATGCTGACCTAAGTGTCAGCACCTCCGTTCCACAGCAACTGTGCTGCCTAGCAGCTTTACAAGACATTTTAAAACACTTTTCTCCCGCTGGGAAAATTAGGAGGCCACAGTACAACCCACCACCATTCATTAACAAAAAGAAGAACCAATCGCATTCCAGAGGGCAGTCCCTTCTTGAATTTCGTGGTGGATCCAGAAGCGAGGGAAAAGCACTTGACATAGAGTCGCCCGCTCAGAATCCAAGTGTATGGAAAAAAAAAAAAGAAACTGGAGAGATGGAAAGATCAGAAGAAGAAAACAAAACCTAAAAAGGGTGCAGCTTGACCCATTATCTAGGTGGGTGATAGAGATCAGGAGCAGAGTTTTGTGGAAGTTTGGTTCCAGGGAGTCTAAAGCCTATGGACTCTCCAAATGGGGTTCCCCATCCCCATTGTCCATTCCAATGGGAGGTAATAGGAGATGGGGGGCTACACCTTTTTGAGGGAGGCCATAACTTTGAACCCCCTGAACCAAACTTTACCAAACCTGGGAGGTATCATTAGGAGAGTCTCCTAAAGATATCCTAAAAGTTTGGTGCTGCTAGTTTAATAATTGCACCCTAAGAAAGCAGAGCACCCTTGGGCAAAATTTCCCCAGATTCTCCTTTTAAATCCACCCCTCTTGCCAGACATGTATTTAAAGAGAGGAGAATCTAGGAGGTCCTCAGTTTTGAAGAAGAAGAAGCAGTTGTGCTTGATTTATGCCATCCCCCTTTCTCTCCTGTAAAGAGACTCCAAAGCAGGGAGCTTTACAATCTCAGTTGACAGCTTCCCCCCTCACAACAAACACCCCTGTGAGGTTAAGGTGGGAGTTGAGAGAGTCTCCTGAAAAACTGCTTTGGACTAGCTCCTAAGGTCACCCAGCTGTGTGTGTGGGAGTGCACAGTGGCTAATCTGAATTCCCCCAGATAAGCCTCCACAGTTCAAAGCGGCAGAGCAGAAGAATCAGAACCCGGGTTCCTCCAGATTAGAATTGCACCTGCTCTTTAACCACTCACATGCCACAATTAGAAAGTGATGCTGTTTCCACGGTGGATGATCCCACCCCAAAACAGCATCACTTTCAATATTGTTTAACTGGATACCCCAAGATTTCTCCCTTTCCAAAAGGTGGATTTAAAAGGGAGAATTTGAGCCTCTCTAGTTTAAACACCATTAGAAAGTGATGCTGTTTTGGGGTGGATTCCCAGCATCACAGCGGCTCTTGTGCGAGGGTGTGGAGGTGGGGGCGCAAAATTCAAGATTTTCGGCATCGGCTCCATTTTCCCTCTATCCCTGCCCTCTGCCCAGAGGAGGGAGGGCAGAAGGAACTGCCAAGGCTGCCAGCTGGGAGCCCAGCCTGGTGGGAGGGAGCAGGGGAAGGGCAGTGGGCTGGGAGTCTGCCTCGGTCCCGGCCTTGGGAGAGCTGCTTTTACAAGTGCTGGAGGCCATGGGGGGGGGGGGGGGGGCTTGGGAGAGGCATGGCCATGCCCTAGAAGGGGTGGAGTGGGGGTGCTTGGCCTCCTAACCCCCAAACCCCCCCCATAAAAATCTATACCTACGTCCCTGAGAAGGGGGTATCTAATGTACTAGTTTAGAGGTGCTCAATGACTGCTCTGCATTTCTGTTCCGAATACATGCTTACCATTACAATACTGTTCAACCTCTGAAGGAGAGAAATTTGTTATCCTTGTGTGAACATATGTGGGTTGGATTTTGGACCCATGTCCACATCTCCAACTTCTTTTCCTCCGGTGAGTGCTTCTAAAGTTTTTTTTAAAATATAAATATGTATTTGGGATACTCATCAAGGTTGTTCTGCTCATGCGGCTGCTGAGCACATTTGACAGCTGTGTGTGTGTATGAGTCAGGATGCAAACATGGATTCCACGGGTATTTCGAAACCACATAGAGCTTTGTGATTTGGTCACATAAGTAGGGATGTCCATATTCAGCATCATATGTTGTTTGCAACAAAAAAAAAACCAACCCCACAAATATTGTATGAAGAACAAAATCAAATCATATGCAAATTTATGCACACAGCAAATAGTAAACATTACTTTCAGGTTTTATGTATCATTAAAAGACAGAACACTCTCTGATTATTATATTTCAACTGTTATGAAAGCTGTGGAGCTTAAACGTCACTTATTCATACTCCTCTCCAGCTAATACAGGTACCGGTTGCAAGCCAGCACACCTTTAACCATTATATCATAATGAAAGCCAGTGGGTAATAAATGAGAAATGTGTTTTCTACTAGGAATGAAGAGATGATTCATAAGGGAGGGTGCTTGTGGCAGAACAAGATAAGACCGTGGAATGACTAGGCTGAAGGGAAAGGCTTGTAGCAGATTGTACATATTGAGCATGTTTAATAGGCTAATGCATATTAAACTTCTCCTCCTGCTCTGATGACAAACTGTAT
Organism: Sphaerodactylus townsendi; assembly: GCF_021028975.2. Classification (NCBI taxonomy): domain Eukaryota; kingdom Metazoa; phylum Chordata; class Lepidosauria; order Squamata; family Sphaerodactylidae; genus Sphaerodactylus; species Sphaerodactylus townsendi. The sequence goes on along the minus strand of NC_059426.1, from coordinate 87,262,434 downwards.
TATAATGAACTTATAGGAAGAATATGGGAGGAACCACATATTATGGGATAACATGTAAATAGGCAGACCAGAAAGTTGTGACTCTAAGTACCCTTAGCCAATGAGGGTACAGAGAGGGTGTGGCAAATTCGGGAGAAGGGAATAAACATGCTGTGGATATACTGTTTCGGCGGAGTCTGCCCATGTAAATAAAGCTACTTAAAACTCTCTTCTGTTGGCATGATATTTGGTATAGAAATATTGGGCACCACAGGTGTAGTACAGTGGTTTAGGGTATTGGACTAAGATCTGGAAGACCCAGTCATATACCCATTCTGCCATGGGAGTTTGCTAGATGTCCTCAAGCCAATCACACAAACTCAGCCTAATCCACCTCACAGGATTGTTGTGAGGGTAACAGGGAGAAAAGAATGATGTAAGCTTCTCTGGTTCCTCATGAGAGAGAAAGGACGAGTATAAATTAAGTAAAATAAAATAAATACCAGACTACAGTCTTTTTAATGGTGATTTCTTCTTGTTAGAGCCTTAAACATTTCCCAGGTCTTCTCTGGAGCAGATTAGAAATTCCATTATTGTACTAAAGACTGAAGATAGACTGTAAAAAAAAATGTAATTGTTGGAATTTTCTAGCAGCTATATAAGATACCATTTGAAAGCAAACAGGCATCCATAAACTTTTTATATTCTGGGATGAGCGTACACATTTTCAGTGTGCCAAAGATAAAATTCTGCTTTCTTGTCAGTGTGGTATGAAAACCATAATATGGCTGTGGCACTGTTTGTGGTGATACATTGTTCCAATCTTTTCATTCATGATTCATTCTTGCTTGCAGAAGTCAAAAGAGCTGTGGGTTATACAAGGAAGCCATTCAGTAACAGAACCAATCTCAGTCCATATTCTAGAAGAACTGGTTATGGAATACATGGGCGCTCAAAAGCATTTACTATTATCCTAGGAGTGCAGAATATATTCCAGAAAATATCCGCCTGTTGCAGTAGCAATTTGCCCCAACCCAACAAGCATTCCATTTCTTGTTTAATCCAGCAGTGTCCATGGGGATTATGGCACCAGCAGACACCTTTCCTGGAACCCACCAAGTGTTTTTTAGGAGGTGAGTGGAGCCAAGTTGGGCTTTTGCTACTGACTATTGGAGATTTTTTTAAAGTACCACTTTGACTGAAAGTACTGCTTTTACTGAAGTTAAGCTGTGGCAACCATTTTGTAGCTGGCTCTGCTCTGCCTCCTGAGGCAGCCATTTTGTTGTACACACCATGCCATATCAGAATCCCAAATTTGCCTGCAGACTCCAAAAGATTGGAACCTCGGTGTCATGGCCCAGGCCCCCACCAAGCAGAAGTCAAGACAGCAGTCTGGTACTTAACTGTTTATTTAGTCCAAGGCAAGGATCCACACAAGCAAAGGCTCATTCATCCCAAAACAACATTACTACCACACTGCAGCCCTTGTCCTACAGCCTTATATACAGAATGGCCTTTCAACTAATTGCCAACCCTCCCCAGCTGTGCTCCCTTAGTCTGGCTCCTGCAAGGACTCCCTGTTTCTCCATGCTTGCTTTAAAGTTGCCAACCTGCTGCTGCACCTCTGCTTCTGTAGGTGGCTCTGCAGCTGCATTTGTCATTATTCCCAGGGTTCAGGTGACCCTGGGGTGCAGGAGCTGATGGGCTGTCCCCTGACTGAACAACTGGCTACTGGGAAAGGACAGAGCTGGAATCTGGCAGTAGCTTTGGGGTAGCAGTTTCCATCCCAGGGGCTACTTCCTTGGGTGTTGCCTGAGCCCCTGGCCCTGATCCCATGCCCACTACTAAAGGCTCAGGCTCTGTTAGTCTGAGTTGGCTGGACTTCTGATGGCCCAGCCATAGCCTCCTCTACTCCAGACTCCACATCTGAGGCTTCTGCCATGCTGTGTGTCCCTGATGGCCCAGCTACAATCTCCTCTTCTGCAGACTCACTATCTGAGACTTCTGCCCTGGTGTACAGGGATCTGACACTCGAGTCTAATCAGACTCTTATGCCGTTAGTGGCATGTTTAAAACAGTAATCTATTTATGATGGTATAAATGTCAGAAGCTACTGCAACTGCTGTGCTTTTGTAAGCTCATACCACTGAGCCATACAAGTCTGCGATTTCCTTTGCTACTACCTCTCTTGTCCCAAGGTTCCACTGTGTTGAAAACCAGTTTGGGCATTAAGTCTATGGAGCCCAGTTTCAAATTAAGTCTATTGCCCCAAGGAAACAGCAACTGCAATTTCTCTCCCTCTCACACTCTCTCTTTTTGTGATACACTAAATTGAAGGATGAAAATCTATCCACCCTCACATCTGAACAATTTTCAGCACAGCATCACTGTGCCAATATCAATTCTCATGTGCTTTTAGTGTGAATAATATAGATGAGATGCACATTACAGAAGCCTCAAATATCAGCACTGTGACTTGGTAAATAACTAATGCAAACAGTTCCTATTAACTGTTCTTCTCACAATGACACTAACCCCTGCTCAGCAACAACAGTGCAATTTGGATCTGCTAATGGAAACATCAGTTTTTTCTACCATCCCGTTTGCTCCATGCTTCCAGGCACTTTACTGCTTGCAAAGAAACTTTACAGTTTGGAACTCCTTTGGGATAGTTCAGGGGCCTTCATATGCTAAACTGATCTGTTTCCTTATGATGTTCCACATTTTCCCCAGAGTACTTTCAGGAAAAGTCTAGCAAGGAAATTAAGCAAGAGTAGCATTTCTTACGTTGATTTCCAAGGAACTGACTAAACTTCCTGAACATATTGGGAAGAAAAATATCTGTTTTTAAAACAGTAAGTTTTTTAGGCTACAGAATGTGGATTCTGATGTTTTAAGTGTGTGTGTATAAAGTGTCCTCAAATTGTAGCCAACTTATTGCAACCCCATAAGGTTTTTAAGGCAGGAGACACTCAGAGGTGGCTTGCCATTGCCTTCCTTTGTGCAGCAACCCTAGCATTCCTTGGTGGTCTCCCATCTAATTACTGATCAGAACTGATCCCGCTTAGCTTCTGAGATGGCTAGCCTCGGCCATTCAAGTCAGGGTGGTGTTTTAAATACTGAGCCATTGAGCATCCTGACGAATATGAATTGGTGAAGACGTGTCTGATTGGATAATACATTTTAATTAGATTTGAATCCCATTCTCCCTGCCACAGCAGGCTCAGAACAGCTACCAACATGTTTGTGTAAAGTACTGTACAATTATAGAAGATAAAAGAATAAAACACCACACAATAAAATACAACATGGTGCATAAACTAACCAGGGTGGAATGATCTGGGTTTCCCTCAACCCAACTTGCATTTCACATGAGCCCTGAGACTCACCTTAAAAATACTGTGTTTGAGGAAGATCAAACTGGTATGATGTGGTAGAAAGCAGAGGCTTCATTGTTTCCTCCATTCTACCCCACATTCTTTCACAAGAAGAAAACGTCCATGCGGGCAAGCTGTTTGTCTCTCTGCCAGTTCCATGCATCTCCTGGACAGACATGTGGAACCCACACCCACAATAGGACAAACAGACCACCCTCCATGGCTCTTTTCCGCTAGCAAAAGTGTATGAGGTAGAAAGGAAGGAGTGATGAAGCACTCCTACTGCTGTGCTGTGCTCAGGAGTTGGTTTGCCCAATACACGCTATTTTTAAGGGGAGTCCCAGGTCATACATTACACATGAGTTGGGTTGGATGTTCTACCCTAAGCCCCTAAGATGTATAAAGAAAATCCATCTAACCACTCTCCAGTGCCTTTGAGCAGGAGGTGCCCCTTTTAAACAAAACTTCCTCATTTCTGTTATGTTTGAACTTTCAACCATCTGTAGAGTTTCCCAAAATGCTATGGGTGGGATTGCTGTGGGAGTACAAGCTGGTTGCTGCAATTAGCTCCATGTTGGTTTGTCCTTGAAGATTATTTTAAATAAAAAAAAATCAGAACCCAGCACTCATCATGGCATAAGCTCTAAACCAATCTCAACATTATCTGTGATAGTGAATTAATAAATAGTGCCTCTGAGTTCCTAATGCTAAAGGACCCAGTGCCTTTGTGTTTGCTCATGAGCCATGACACACACTTTTATTATTTTCAGCTGCTGCAAGTCAAACCATTAAGTCATTCTTGTGTTTCTTTCAATCTTTTGAGCACTGCACACAGCTGAGCAGCCTCCTGAGGATTCTTCTTGACTCAGGAAGCAGTGAAATCTTTTCAGATTTCAAGGCTGAAAAATGACATTGCATCTAGTTTGATGCTGTGGCCCAAGATTCATGCTGAGTCTAAATTGTTTATTTCCTCATAGAACTGAAGAGCAGTGTGCACATGGGCACTCAGGCAGTCTTCTCAGGCTTGGGGATCGTAGGCCGTTTCAACCATGTATTGGGACCTCTATCCAAGTAATGTATTAGCTATCAAAAACAAATTCACACTTTATTGGATTCTGATGAAGCCATAATTCTTTCTCAAACTAGACTGGGTCTTTCACAGGCACTCAAGGAATGTAAAAAGTGTTGCAGGAATGGTTAGAAATTAATTATGATAAAACTAAAATTGCAATAATCTCAAACAGCAGAGCTAAGTTTAGAGGGCTCCTCTGCTAGAACAAGAGCAATGCTATAGTATGGTATTCTTCTACCTTGGGCTAGTCACAGCTTCTCAGAGCTCTCTCAGCCCCACCTACCTCACAGGGTGTTTGTTGTGAGGGGAGAAGGGCAAGGAGATTGTCAGCCCCTTTGAGTCTCCTGCAGGAGAGAAAGGGGGGATATAAATCCAAACTCCTCCTCCTCCTCCTCCTCCTCCTCCTTCTTCTTGTATCCCATTGTTCTGGTGGATGGACCACCCCTTTGCAACATGCTCAAGGAAATGCTGAACAAACTGCTTAGGCAATTACTTGATTCTGTTAAACTGATAATTTGTTCCTCCTGCAATTTGTCTATACACAGCCAATTTTGGATGCCAATTTTTGGGTGTGTGACTTGAAGGATGTTAAGAAGGTACCAGTTTAGTCCCTTAGAGCTATCCTGGAATTCCCTAAACATATAGTGTTAGTTATGAGTCTCAGGGTTACATTATGTTCATTAGTAGCTATTTCAAAGACCCCAGCCATATATTTTTGATTATTTGCCAAACAAATACATCCTCTACTATGCCTACTTATCAAAAGAGGCACATTCAAACAAATGGAAGCAGTCTAATCCATGAATATAACAGCATTGTATTTTTATCCAAGCAATGGTGTCTTACAACGCCTGGAGAATCCTGAGCAGGTAGGTAAGTTTCACTGACTGCTGACATCATCTTACCCAGCACTATTTCATAGAGTCTCTTGAACCTTGGGAGCACAAAGAGCTGCAGTAGGAGGGAAAACAGGGAAAATTCCATTCTGCAAGTTCCACTCCACTTGTGGTTGATTGTATGCAACACTATTGATTGATTCCATGGCCATTTAATGTTTACCTTGTGACTGTGTGCTCTGCAGTGGGTTTTTCCTATAATTTTCTTTTCATTGGATTTCTCCCACTGCAAAGTGAACACAGCTGAGCCAAGCCACCCTTTTGCCCACCGTCCACTTCCTTGTTCTACCTGCATGAGAAGGAACTGCTGTTGAATAGGCATGGAAAGCTGGAAGGAATGAGGAAACCTGAAGAAAGAAAACCCACACTAATTCCCTTAGCTTTCCCTGTGAGGGGTTTTTCTCCCATTTTGCCAGGTTTCAAAAACCATGAGGCTTCTCTGATCTGTGGTGCAGTGAATTCAGGAGGGAGGGAAACATGTGTGGAACCAAGATTTTGGCCCAAAGGAAGTGTATGCTCCCTGTAGGGCAAACCAAAAGTGCATAAACGGTCTAACTGAACTAAAAATGTATTGCTGTGTTTATAATGTTTAGAAAAGAGGAAATCAGTTTTTTTTGGGGGGGGGGGGAGGTTAGGCCACATTTTAATTTCTACTAGAAAGTTTTGAAACCCTAGATAATATATACTTATGGGACTACTGACAAATTTCCAGGGTCCTGGGATGCCACTGTGGAAGTGTAGCAGCATGTATGTGTCTGTGTTATGCCATCAAATCACTTCTGACTTAAGGCAACCCTATGAATTAATGACCTCCAAAATATGCTATATTAACAGTGGTCCTTTCTGCACAAGTCACATAAATATTTCCAGAACATTTTGACCCCATCTTTACCACATAGTTCGTCCGCACTCGCCCCTCCAAACATTTCATGGCTGCTGTTAGAGGTTTTAATTTTTTTTTGTTTCTGTGTTGAATCAATGTTTCATTGATTCTCTGTTTCAATGCTCCATAGCTCTGTTTAATAGATACTTCTTAGATTGACCCAAAACAGCAAAAAAAAAAAACCTTACATGAATTGACAAAAATGAGAGGCAAGGGGGAAAATACTGTGATTAGGGACAAGAAAAAATGGTACTGAGCAGGAAGTTGGGCGATAGCATAGAGGTATGGAAAATGGCAGCAGGAACGACAAAATGCTATAAATATGACCACACTGAGATAAAAGCCAGCTCAGAAACATTTCCATCTAAAGAATATTTAAAAGGGGTTTTTTTTTTAAGAAAATGGAGAAAAAGCTGCTTCGAAACGTTTTTGGAATCAAAATAGGAAAAAACAGTGTGTAACTCCAGAGAGGAAACATTTTATTTCCTGCCTGAAAACATTTTAAATAGAATGTGTGGAAAGGACCAGCAATGCTCAGGTCTTGCTAAATGAAGGCTGTGGCTTCCTTGATTGGGTCAATCCATCTCCTGCTGGGTCTTCTTCTTTTTCCTGCTGCCTGCCACTTTTCCTAGTATTATTGTCTTTTCTAGTGACTATCTTCTCCTAACGTGATCAAAATATAATGGCGTCAGTTTAGTCATTTTAGTTTCGAGGGACAGTTCAGACTTGATTTGATCTAGAACACATTTGTATTTTTAGGGACACCATATCTATAAACTCTCCTTCAAACCCACATTTGATATGAATGAAATTTCTTCCTGTCAGCTATTTTCATTGTCTAACTTTCATATACATACAAAGTAATGGAGAATACTATGGTATGAATTATCTTGATTTTGGTAGTTTCCCTTTTGACTGAATAGAAAAGAATAGAAGTAGAAAATTTTGAACATTTCCAATTTCTTCAATATCTACCTTAAAGTTGTTAAATTCCCCAGTAGTCATTACTTTTGTCTTCTTGATGTTCAGCTGTAATCCTACTTTGGCACTTCCTGCTTTAGCCTTCATCAGTAGTCATTTCAAGTCTATGTAATTTTTTGTCAATGATGTGGTGTCATCTACATATCCGAACTATTAATATTCCTTCTACCAATTTTTACTCCACTTAAATCTAAATCTGATATTGGATTGTCTCACCACAGGGTTTCATGGTAAGAGTTTATCAAAAGTGGGTTATCATTCTCCTTTGCAGTGCTACCCAAAGTTAGCTGACATGGCACTGCCATTGCCTATTATAAATCCTCAGTCAGTGATACCTTCTACTACTGCTGCTATCCTTCAAGGGTTTATTTGCCTCCAACACCACTGAAACTGTCTATTCGCCTCTGCTGTTGATCCCTGAAAGTAGTGGATGCATCCTAATCTCGTGTTTCAGCTGTGGTCATTCTGCCTTGAGTGACTCTGCTAGGAATTTAGCCTCTTGACAGAGTCTAAACTCTTCATGGTATTGCTCCCATCTTTGGAGACACACACAAACCCCTCACTGTGTTGAAATGTGCATCCAAGATGGGACATATTAAGCGTCTTGCATGTATTCTTCTGAATGTGCAGAAGGAATCTTTATCCAAGGACCTGCCTTGGAAGCCCTACAAACATAACATACACTAGCATTCATATTTCACCTGTAAAAATTTACTAGGCTGTGCATTCTTCTCAGAATTTAATATGGTCATTATCTGAAAAATGCAAAATATCAATTATGCTGAGATGAATAAAATCATGACAAAGAAGACACAATTGTTTTAGTTTAAAATGTAACAGCAGCATTGGCTGGAGAGGGGAATTCTTAACAAGATCTGCAAGAATGCCTATCTCTTATGACATAGAAAAGCAACATTTCTTTCCTTTCTCAACAGTTGCCTTAGTTACTTTGGTGAAAAGTCACATTCTTTTGTCCTTTGTTGCTGTTTAAAAATTAATATTTTATTGTACATTTTACATATATTTTACTGGTCCATTAATAACTTCTACAAATGTTTTACACGGTTCTATAATTAACTCACTAACAGCATCTGACATGTTTCTGTGTTAACACAATTCTTTTTTTAAAAAAACTTAAAAGCTGCTGGTTGTTTCCTTAGTTCAAATTCTGTTTAGATAATGCCCTAAAATGTTGCAAGTTCATCTCTGTAACTGCAAGGGGATATGATGCAATAGCAAACTACAGCAGAAGATGTCTAAATATATTAACCTCAATAATTTAATAGAAAATAATGGCACTGCTGAAACTGAAATGGGTCTCATAACTGCCTTTCCCCGTGTAATTAACTTTTGCTTCCAAAGCAGCCGTGAGATCAAAATACTTTATGCAGTTGCTTGCCAGCTTGCTGCCTGGCTCCTTATTTCTTTTACTCTTGTCATTAGAACTGGAAATTTGCTCCTGCTGTGGTATCTAAATTTAAAGAGCATCCAAGTCTGTTCTCAACTATGTAATGATGAACTAAATATCCTGCTATCTGGCATAATGTTTAAAGCCCCCTCTGCTGGTCAAACTGTTGATTCAGCAGTCAAGAGTTACAGAAAACAATTGAGTCAGAATTCCTGGCAAATTGAACTATGCAAAGAATGTTGTAACTAAGCAGGAAAATCGAACTTTGATAGAAAGTACCCATGACACTTACAGTGCTTATTCTAGCCATGCTAGCATCTGGGTTTGATCCAAGGTTCATTCTTTCAGACGTTTAAGAAGTAGATTTTTAGACCCCCAACCCATCCCTCCAAATATGTTCTTCCAAGTTTTTTTCTCAGAATACATAATTGCCTGTAAACTAATCCATCCAGATAACATCATAAGAATAGTGCCAATTTTTTTTAAAAAAAAAAGAATGCAAGGGGCTCTATGTGGAGAGCAAGAAGATGGCACATTGATGTGTCAGAATTTAAGATTACAGACAACTTGCCTCTTTTTCACTGTGTCGCATATAGCTGCTTGAAAACTAAGCTATTAGAACAAGAGTATCGGGATATGATAACGGCTGCGAGGAAAACGTGTTCCCCCCTGACCCTGCTTATTCCAATTGAACAAGGACACATGACCAATTATTTACATTGGATCACCAACCCTAAATTAAGAAGAGCCTTAACACTGGCCAGATTCAATCTAATGCCTTCTATGCTGCTCTATGGCAGATATCAACAAATTGATAAACAGAGGAGGCTATGTCCATGCAATATGGGTCAGGTGGAGACACTCGATCATACCCTCTTTCATTGTGTAAGGTTTGCAAAAATCAGAATGTCGCAATCTGCACTTATCCCATTTCTGTATAACAATCTAACCGATGTTCTTAAGATACCTATGCTTTTGAACAACATGGATCCCACAGTGTGCGAGAATGTAGCAAAATTTCTGCTAACGATAATAGACGTAAGTCTAGATACATCCAATCAATGTCTATGTATTATGACCACATATAGCCAGCAGTAATTTTTCTAGCTTCTGTCAGTATCCGATGACGTCAACTTAGCTGAAGGAATGTCCTATAGTTACAGAAGGACCATGTATATATTTTAGTACCAGTGTCTATAACTGTGAGCAATACTGGGCAAATTTTGTATGCTTATTTTGTGTGTTTATTTTATGCCAATAAAGGCTTGTTACTTACTTATTCACTGTGTCTCTCACCCCTTCTTATCACCTAAAAAGCTTAAAATAATTTGTCTGAAGAAGTATTTTTTACTGTGAATTGATAGCTCTGTAGATGGTTCAGGCAAACTAGCTGGAAGGGTCTACTGCTCTAAATGACCTCCCACAATGCTGAATTTGTTGTAAACTAGTATTAAAACTGTGGGGGTGTGGAGAAGGGGCAGAACACAGTGGGCTGAGCAGAGCACAAGCATGGACAGATGGGTATTCGTTAACTTGGCCAAGCGGACATTACACAGCCTCTGTATAGTCTATTTATGTCTTTTCAGGAAAAACAAAAGTCCAATTTTTTCTTTCACGAATAATGAAACTTTTTTGTACAATTTTGTACCAGAGACCAAAGAATAATACTTGGTCTTTAAGACCAAGAACCACTTCAAAACTTGAGCCATCTTCTACAAAAAGGCTGTGCAAAGCACAAGTAGATTATCCATCTCACAGAAGAGTTATTTCTGTGTGCATACATGCACTGAGGATTTATAATTGATTGAGATTTCGTGTGCCATCTTGGTGGACATTTTCATACCTTGCATACCAAAACTTTTAGCAAGTATGCCCTAATAGTGGGCAGTGACAGATGAGTCAATGAGACATAAAATGTGGCACGAAGCCAAGCCTAACATTATAGACAGGTGGGCAGGAAGGACTCATGTCTCTGCAGAACGTTTTCCCTCTTACTTAATCTTTCCCCAGGGCATGGACAAAAGTAAAACTTTTACTCAAGGCATGATTGCCATAACTATTCTATCTGTGGTAGGGCTGGCAATCAATAGTCACAGGCTACATTCAACAGACAGTCAATTCCAGATTGCTTATGCTGCTGCTGCAGTTGCCTGCCACTAACAGCTGGGGTACTGGCTGCCCGTTTTCCCACCCTGTATGAAGCGACTGAATGGAGCCAGAGCTGGTTCCTGTGGTTGCTGAGCAAGGATCACACCAGTTGTTCTTTCTGGCCAGCTGAAGCAGTATTAAAGACATCTGTCTCCTCCCCTTACTGAAAAGTTTAACAGCAGTGGTGCCTGTCACAATCAGCAGGAGGTTAAAAAAACATCCTGCATGAAGGGCAAAACAAATGAAAAGCCCTGCACCAAAATTTCTAAATTGCTCTTTTCTCACAGAGCACCCACAGTTTCCTGTTAGAAGCATTCTTCCATGCTTGGGTTACAAGATAACTCTAAATATCAAATAGTACTCAGGAACACAGGGCTTTAAAAAAACACTTTTATTCAAATTAGACTACTCTGTTTTTTAGAAGTTCGTCTTATAAAACAAGTTGCCAGAAGACCATACATCAAAAACCAGGCAAGTGGGTGTATTACTTGCTTTCATACTTCCCTCCAGTGTCACTGTTAATAGCAAAGTTTATCCCTCTCTCTATTGATCTTATTGGAGAGGAAAGGGATTTCTGATGGGGGTGTTAAGTACTTTTGACTGGATATTTTCTAGACCAAGTACCCAAACTGCCAAGGGCCATTTACCTCACAGGTAAGCACACAAATAATTATGCTGCAAACTAGGAGCCCTGATTCTCCAGAGTTAAGCACACTTTAAATCCACTTAAATGTATGAGTGCCTAAAGCCAGTGTAGAAGAGTAGCCAGAGAATGTCTAACACAAACTTTCCCACCCTACCCCAAACCATGCTGTGCTTACTGTAATCATGCTCCATGAACACCATGGAATGAGGAGGGGAGGTGGTGCAGCGAGAACAGACACTCCCCCAAACTGCCCCAAACTCCACAATTAGAACATTAGGATTTAAGACATAAGGTGAGGGCTTTCATTTCAGATCTCACCTTTCAGAGGCTTTAAATCTAGCCACTATTTTCTCGGTACACTCCGACATTTCTAGTCTGGAAATTATGAGTTGTCAGAATCATTGCAGTCATCCCTGTAGCAGGGTACTGCCACTGACCAAACCTTTCCCTCTCTCCTCACTCAAAATCAATACAGAGCACACACCATTCACAAACCCACAGCTGCCCAGCATTTCAGCAACTTATCCAGGAACCATGTCACTTCCAAGAGATGCAGCAAGGACTTCCTGGCCAATGAAGCATTGTGAATCACAGGTGGTGAAGCAATGGGGAGTATGCAATTTATTTAGTGGGCGTGAGGATAAAGAGAGCAGAAGTGTGAACACTTTAGCTATTACAGAACATAAAGCAACAAGCAGCATTAAGGCTAAACTGCAAAACTAAAAAAAGTTAAGAGCATAATAAATTGGGGAACTCTTTTGCAGGTGTTCCTCTGACACAGCCCCACAAGATTTGGGAGAGAAGGTAGTTAGGGTTTTTGTCTCAGATCAGCCAAGCTGCTTATGAAATTAATGAATTCCAAGGTCAAAAAGCTTTTGGTAGAGGTTCATGCACACAGACTCCATTCTTTAGACAGTTTCCTTTATAACATTGGTAGGTTTCTGCAGGACAGCCAGAGGAAATGGGGATTCCCTCCTACTCCATTCCTCACTTGTTTCCTGATTGCAATGAATACCCCAATTGTTCACTGAGAGTTGATCATATGGTTCTATGGCATTAAGCCTCTCGGAGTCCCCTTTACTTCTGGAAACTCTTAATTGACTCAAGATGGAAAACAAAAGCCACAATATTTGTTTATAAATATTTGATGTTAATTAGACAATACAAAGTCTCAGGGATGGATGAATTGCTTTGTTTTGCCAAAGCAATGGGATATGGCCTTAAAGACTATAGCTGTTCTCTCCATGGATCTTAAATTGAGACTTATTCAGCAAAAAAAAAAGTTAAGATATACTGGGCACCACAGCTGGCATTGTAACTATCAACATTGTAACTTAAACATATGCTTTGGGAATGTCCAGTGATTTGACTTTTCTCAGTAATTATTATTCATATCAATTTTGTATTAGACAATGTACTCTAAACTGATTTGTCTGTCTCTTGAAGGCTAACCAATGGTCAACAAAAATGGATCCTCCATAATCTTACCTCTAGTAAATCAATGAATTGAGGACCTTCAATATTTGAACATATCATATAAATAGCAACTGCACGTGATCATTTTTTAGATATTTGGAAACCAATTATAGAAATTTATGTGGAGCTCCACCACAACTGTTGTTTTATTTTTATCTTCACGTATATCTTTGTGGGAGTTTGCACAGAATCAAACTATGTGACAAGGCAGGTCCTTGAATCCAGTGGCAAGACTCACCTGGGTTCAACAGGTTGGGATCGAGGGCAGTCTTTTCAGACTGGCCCAGGGAAGCTCAAAGTGTGTAGCAGCAGGAAGCAAGCCTGAGTGAAAGAACAATGACTTTTGAAGCTGAGATAGTTTTGGATCAGAGGAGAAGGTGGGGCTTAACTCAAGGTGTGAAGCTGGAGCTATAAAAAAGGAAAAATGGGAGGAAGCTTCTGCCAGGAGAGGAAGGCAGAAAAAGGAGCTAGGTTGCAGCATCATGGCTCTTCTGAGGAGTATGAAATGAGCTACACTTTCAGGGATCTGAATAAAGAACCTGGGTTAAAGAAACAGTGACTAGGCTCAAGTATGGTGCTCTTCTGCCCTCAGAGAATGCTACAATCTTTTTTTCTGTGTTGAGAGGAGAGTGGCAGTTAGTTTGGCAAATCTCTTGAAAGTACATGGATGGAAAGATTTAGGTGAAGACATCAATTCCATGTAATTCCCTTTCATACATAATTCTTCATAGGGCCCCAATTTAGTATACAAGATTATCTAACCAACTTGCAGCAGAGTTCAGCACAAGCTCACTCATAGCAACTCTAAAGATTTCAGAATGAGACCCACTGTTTTAATAGTTATGACAAACCCAGCAGCAAAGTCCACTGTTGCGGGAGATGCAATGAGCCCTTGCAAAGGGGATGGGTGAGAAAACATTCCTTCTCACAATGGGGATTATATTCCACTCCTTCTCCCAGTGTGCCACTTCTCACCTACCTGGTCCTGAGTCTGTGGTGGCAAGAATCTGGTGTGAAAGGCTAGTGTGTGTGTGTGTGGGGGGGGGAAGCGGTTGTTTGGGGTGGTGGGAGAGCAAGTGAGCATGAAGTTGTTCAGGGTGGGGGAGGGGAGGGATGGAGTTGTTTTGGGTGGGGGAGGGTGGCAAGGGGAGGCTTCGGTGGGGGGATAATGGAATGGGGAGGCTGAGGGGGAGAGTGGAACAGAGAGGCTTGGATGTGGAATAGTGGAAAAGGGGGCTTGGGGGGTGGAGAGGATGGAAACCTCCCTCCCAGCAATCCCCCCAACTCAGTTTGTGCTGGCTGACCAGGAAGCTGCCCTTGGACCTCACGGGTGGGCTGGTGGGGCCAGCGTGAGAGTCTGGAGGTCAGGGACCTGGACAAGAGAAGCTGGGTTGGTGAGGAGGGCATGTTGGGGGGGAAGGGGCGGTTCTTGAGCGGGTCACTAGCACAGTGCTGATGGGGCTGACTTTGGTTTTGGGTGCGGGGAAGGGCAAGTTGTTGGACCCAGTGGGAAAGCGTAGGTTATTGCCACAGGTGCCAGCCCAGCTTGGTTTCTAGGGCAGAGGGATGGTGGTGGGAAAACGCTGAAGATGGTGGCAGCATGAGTAGATGTGGGAGGGATCGAGTGGGGCATGGGTCAATGGGCATGCAGGATGCACAGGGCTTGGCTGAATATGCATCCTGTGCAGTGATTGGCTATCCCACATTTGAACCCATAGCCAACAAGATGAAAAGCAAAGTAAAAGCTGTCACCATTATGTAACAACAGGGAAATTTACTAAGCCTCTCTCAAGAAAGCTAGCTCAGTGTCTATTTAACAGCTATTTCCCTGAACGAAATTATCCCTCAGAAGATATGAGGCTTTGGGTTTGGGCTCATGTACCCAACTGCCACAAGTGAAGGGAACAATCAAACCATGATATTTTATTATTTCTCGAATTTGGTGTCTCCACACCTTGAAAATGAATCCCACATTGGTTGTTTTATTCTCTCTGTACAGAGGGGAGGGCATCAGTAGTCCAGGAGGACAGTTCCAAGGCCAAGGCCTGCTCCACATCTTGACCTCTCACTCCAGAGGAATACAGAAATCTATTAGAGGATAAAGGATGGTGTCAAAATGTTCTTAAATAGTTATTGTGGGTTTTCCAGGCTGCGTGGCCATGGTCTGGTGGATCTTGTTCCTAACGTGGATCTTGTTCCTAACGTTTTGCCTACATCTGTGGCTGGTATCTTCAGAGGTGTATCACAGAGAGAAGTCTGTTAAACACAGTGTCCAGTACAGATGCCAGTCTGAGGGAGGGCGGGGTGCCATGGCGAGCAGTCCAAGCGGAGGCCAGGAAGGGGGAGACGCTTGGCAGCATCTGCCTGGGGACATGGGATACCCCATGTCCCCATTAGTGGTACACCACTGCCCTAAACTTGGGTACCTGATGGAAGTCTGCCAGACTGTTCCCCCAGGCCTATGGTTGAGGGCAGTGAGTTTCCATCATGTTAGCCTCCCCCCTCCTCTTTTATTATTATGCAATTTCCTTCTTTGATTATCTTGTCTCTTTCTTATAATTTTGCCCCTTGTTGTTTGATGCCATTCCCAATTTTAGCTTTATACTAGGATTTTAACATATTTATGTGTTTAAATCATGTATTGTTACTGTTGGAAGCAGCCCTGAGCCCAACTAGTCAGGAAAGGGTGGGGTGCAAGCTGAATAAACACATACAGACAAAGAACCATGAACACAGTCCAACTGAACATGGAGGCCTGCTCTATGCCTACAGCAAAAACGAACTGTCAAAACTGTATGCACACTGGATGGGACTCTCCCTGCAAATAAAATGTTAGTACATTGAAGGAAAAGAATCTAGCCTAGCCCTTTGCATTCTGTGCTACTTTCCCTCAAGCATGGAATCACTGTGAAGGGCATTTGACCATATCACTTCAGACTGAAGATAAGGTGCTACATTTTTCTATACTTTCACCTCCTTCTCTACATTTGCATACCCAAGTGTCTTATCCAGTTAGAATAAGCTTGCTTCTGTATGCTATGTCCCTTAAGCAAGGACTAATAGTATTATGAACTATTTAAATGTTATCTATTTTTAAACTAGATGTCGACAGCACAGTTAAAAAACAATTTATTTTGTTTTATGCCAGGTAAGTTCATTATTTGTTGATCATCCAAGAGAGCACAGCCTGACAATGTAAGTCCTAGTGCTGTTTCTTTGCCGTTTCAGATACAATCTGCTATTATCTCCAACCTTTACAGATTGAGTTCCTAAAAGAAAAATCAAATGTGAGTATAATAATAAAAAAAAAAAAACACCCACAGGAAATTCTTTTACCTTTTTCATAATAATCACTTTTAATTCTAGCACCTGAAGTTATACAAGGGCATGTTTCATACGTGAATTGTATAGAACTGTTGTACACTTTCAGTAGAGGTGACAGAGATAATACCACTTAGTATTTCATTTTCACAGAATGATCCCAATAATTATTTAGCACAGTTCATAAAAATCAAAGTCAAACATCCATCCACAATTGAACCAAATAGTCAGAAGTTTGTACAGTTTAACAATCACATAATGGTCAGTCTTTTATAAAGGATATGGAAGGCAATTTCAAAAACATGACAACTTGAACAGATATATTGGGCAGCCACAAGAGTGGCCACTGGTGGATTCAACTGGAACAGAAGAAAGATTCTACCACAGTTCTGCAGATCCTGTATTAATTTTGTCAGTTAAATGTGAACTGAGAGAATTAAATACTTATCTTTACATATACACAAGTTATGCCATGAAAGCATATTTGCTTACAAACATATAAAAATACTTGTTAACTAGTTTGATAAGAAAATAATGTATAAAAGTATATAGCAAAAAACATTTAATCATCTGACAATTAAAAGAGCAAATTCATCTTTTTACATTATACGAAAACAAAACCAGCTACAGGTTCAATTTTCTCAAATTGCTTACCTGGAAATACAAAAGGAAGAGAAATCATTTTTATTCCAAACCCATGATGTAAAAATCTTCTAACTGAAATGCCCAAGTCCAGAGTGAGTCCGGATATTTGGCAACAGAGTTGAAGTAATAAGCCTGTAGCTGTTACTGGAACCATAAAATAAATACAGTAGACTTCTGACCACTTTAAAAAAAAGATGCAGCATAAACAAGAGCTGAAACGAAACTTTATTGACAATGAAATTCAGTGTATTGGCTTCCTGTAAGGCAAGATGGATTCTGAAGTTTAACCTAATCAAAGGGTAAGCCTCCAAATCCATTGTTTTAAAAAAATATTCTATATTTTGATTAGAGGACTCCCTCGACTATGATTAACAAAAGGCATCACATGTGGGAAAAACATACTCATACATCAACTTTAAGTTTGATTTCAATATTTTGTTCTAAGACCGTTTTGACTCCATTGTGAATAAAACTCCACAAGGTGCAAGCTTCTTTAAGGGCAGAAAGAAAGTAGGGTATTTTTTAAAAAGCCTTAGTGCTTGACATCTGCCCTGAGATGACCAAGTTGTCTTCTAGGACTGGGTCAGCCTGTTTCTTTTAGACTAAGGCTATTTTGGTGACCATTTATGCAACATGCACATATAAGGCTAGACAAGACACCAAGGGAGACACAGAAAAGCACGTGAAAGAATTCATTGATCTGGCAGTTGATAGCTTGGCTTAGAGGATTCTTAGAAGATGACACAATGGCATCCTTTCTTGTCCTTTTCCTTCCTTGTTGGCTCTGGGGAAGGTGGGCATTCTTGTTCTTGAAATTTCCTATGATAAACACAACACTACACATTAGGTTTAGGCTCCAGTCCAGTATATTTCCAGATAAAAAACACTCAGATTAGTGTTCTATTGGCTAAATTTCATTCATTAAAAAACCCCATTTAGACTAGTGGCCAATTTTTGGTAATTACAGGATTTAGTCACAGGCAATTTCAACAGTCTATGGAGCAGCAGAACTAATCTGTAAAATATTATTGCTCTATGCAGTTGGGTAAAAGAATCCAAGTGGACAGAAGTGAACATTTAAGCTTTTATGGGTTTAAGCCAAATTAATGCTTTCAGAGGTGCAATTCATACATCTAGGAGAATTTATTGCCAATACCTGGAACATATCATTCTAACTTCTAGCACAGCAAGGAGGCACTTGCTTATGCTTAAATGGAAATTAATCCTTGCTCATGAAGTAGAGTTCACTTTGGAATAGCATACAATGTTAAGTAAATATCTTTTGGAATATATATATTAAAAACATCAAAAATTGAATACTCTGAAGCAAACAGAGTTACTACTGAGATGAGGAACAAAGTTCAATTAATGAACAGTATTACAGCTGTACTTCTATAATTCATTACCCATACTGACTCTATATAGGACAGTTCATGATAGGATGCTTGGTAAGATTAATGGACACAGTAATCTTGAGGGCTGGCAGCCCCACGGCAATCAGCAAGAAAATGGAGGGTTTTTAAGGCTGTTTCTGGTTGCAACTGCAGTAGTGTCCCCCAAAACAATGCAGTGGTCCATGGCAGATGGAGGGGTAGCAGTGGGGCACCAAAGGCCAGGGCAGTCACAGTCAATCAGGGTCTAAGAGGCATGGGAGCAGAGACAAGTGGCTGTTTCAGCCCGGAGCATAGAGTGGGATCTTGGAGGCTAGCTACCTTTGGGGGGGGGGGGGGCAGGGAGGTAAATGCTACCCCCTTAAAGGAATTGACTACAGTCCCAAACCTTTGGGCATCTGATAGGTTTGGTAGGACTCCAGCTCCCCCCACCCCCGGCCTTACACACACACACACACACACCACCCCAATCTACACGAAGCTTCGTGTGCCCAACACCAGAAGGGGTTGAAAGGAGAGCATGTTTATACTTTTGCCTTCATCAAGATCCCCTCAGCTTGGCACCCACACATCCTGGCAAGTGCTACCTGGTCAAGGTTGCTGTTGGGGCAGTGGGGGGCTGGGACCTGTGGCCCTGACTCTTCCAAGAGTGTGCGGCACAGATGTGAGATAGCTATCATCGATGTCTTATACCAGTCTGATTGATAGTATGAAAAATGCTACTGTTGACCTGGGAGAGTGGCAGTTGAGAGTGATAGTTAGGGGATAGCAGCTAAAGTGGAGAAGGACACAGGTATAGGCTTGAGAAGGATTCTGAGAAAGGGAAGTGAAACCAGTAGTTCTTCCCTGACAAAAATAGCTCTAAAGAAAAGGGGGGAACAGGTGATCTCTATCAAGTAATAAAGAAGGGTAATTGGAACCTCTGTGTATGTTCCTGCCTCCACGGACTTTAGAAAATGTTTGTCAAATAAGTTTATGCCTAAACAGTGACAGCCTAAAGAGTGATCCTGTGGGTAGAACAAAACTTATGACAACCTATTGTACATAGTTATATGAAGTTTATCTCATTCCTGTTGCCTTTTTACCTGCCATGTTTAAACCTGAAACCACCCTGACATTTCCCTTAAGAGTAAAGTAGAACTGTTTATGAACTGAGAATTCATACCTGCCTCTCATGTGCCATATTCAGACACATAAAAAAGAAGGGTTTTGCAGTTCTTCAGCTTCCTAGGATTGGTTAGAGTAAATCTACATACATTTTATATGTCTGGGGGGTTAAGGAACTAATGTAGGGGGCATGTGTCACCCTGAGTCAGGCTATCCAGATGACCAGTAGGGATGGCCATGGGTACTCCCTGAAGGCAGAGAGAAGAACTTTCCATGGCTCTCTCCAGAGTGTTGGGTTCTGCTTTTGATTTTTGTTTGATTTTCCTAAAAAGGGGAAAGAGTGACAAGTGATATCAGAGATAGACATTCCCAAGTATATGTTTTAGTGCTCAGACAATTGAAGAGCCAGGAGTCATGGAAGGAACTGCACATTTGTACTGACGGCTATTCCCTGCATGGATCATCCCCCTTGCACTCACATCATGATCAGTGGCAGGGCTGGAACCCCCCAGACCACCCTGAGCAATCACATTTATCATCATGGTGAACATTTTCACTAATGTGGCCAGCTGGAAGCCTGATGTGAGAAATGGCCATGACACTCAATCATTTCACAAATGGTCCCCTACAAAGCCCACACCAGATAGCTTTATTTCACTCTGTTCCTTTATTAGCATACCGAAATGGGGCCAAGATTACAGATCTGCCTTTCCAAGCCTTACATAGTGCAAGACCTCCTGAAATTGATCAGCATGTTTGAAAGTATTGAAATGCAGGATTCCAAGGCAAATGGCAGACAAGGGCTGTTTCAAGTGATCTGCTCCACCTGCTGCACCCCCACAGATGGAATAGGGACTCCAAGGTCCCACACATCTCTGCCGATTCATAGACTCATTGACTCAAGCGGAGCTGCCCCCATCTGTCTGTGCTGCAGCCCCAGCCCCAAGAACCCTGCTCCTTCTCCACTGATTACACATCAGTCCCCACAGGCTGTTCAGACATGGTTTGTACTTTTATCTGAGAGTCTGTCAGAGTCCTGGTCAATTACTTCCCACACAAGTGCTTTTACAGCTTCAGCTACTGAACGCCTAACCTCATTAACAGTTTATTGTTGCCCCTGGATGGAGCTTGGGATCCACACGCCTGGTCATGTCAGGACTACAAGCTGTGCCTCGCTTGGCATTCCCTCAGTCCCAGCATTCCACAACCCTGTAGTGCTGGGCAACCAAATAATGAAGCTGGTGTGTACATCACCAAACTAGATGTAAACATTCTAACCGTCTTGCTTTGCTTTTTCCCATCAGCTGCAGACGAGGAGTGGGGGAGGGCAGGCTGGTTCAAGGTATATCACCCTTTGGCTTTCTCAAGTTTCTCAGATCTGGCTATGGAAAAGTATAGTACACTGCCTTGCACAGACCTTCAATAAAGACTACCATTAGATATCAGTCTGGTTAATGTCGACTGACAGGCAACCTTATAAGACATCACTTCAGGGGCAGAGGACACAGAACCCCAAGGTCTGCACAAGCAGATCTGTTATCATCCAGAAAAGCTCTATTTGCTCCATAGATGCTGACTGCAGCATCTGCAGTGCATATTATTCTTCCCACCCACCCTCCAGTGACCACCCCCCTCCCCACACATACACACACAAAGACACATGTGTAGGGGCAAAGGAGTTGAGAGAGCCACATTCCACCTCAGGGTCACCTCTGGGGAAATGGGTGTAATTCTCCTGGGGTGGCTCTCAAATGGGGCAGAGGACAAGAGGAGCATTCTGCTGCATACAACCAAGACATTCAAGGGATGCCTTGTTCTGTGGTCGGGACTCAGAGTGGCACAGGGTTCAGTGGTTGAAGACAGAGCTCTCCCTGCTGGATGTGTGCCTGCGGAATAGAAAAATCACAGGCGCATGCATCCACAACAAGGGGCCAAGAGCTCCTTGGAGGGCGCTGACAGGTCCCTCAGAGGTCACCAGGGAGTCCACTCAGCAGCCCTTCAGGCTGAACTCACTGCAGCTTCTCCCAGGCAAAAGACTCTCACTCTCCAAAACACTCCCAGGCAAAAGACTCTCACTCTCCAAAACACTCTCATCTGCCTGGTGCTCTTGTCCACACAAACACCACACTGGGCCTGTGTTCCATAAAAGTCTGTTCCTGCCAGTTCAGGGATGGTATGGTTACCCACTCCACTCACCATGGCGGGTCTACATCCCCATCTGGACCCAGTGTGAGGGGAAGCCTGGAAATGGCCTGAACTACCAGGCAAATACAGATGTGACAGCTAGCCCCCTCCAGCAGTTGCTCTCTCTCACTCCCTATGACCTCTTGTGCATGGGGGTAATAGTGGGGGTTCATGGCCCTCCTGCGGTCTTGGGTGTGGGAGGCAGCTTTGCTGGGATGGCTCCTGGCCACAAGGGCAGGAAATGGGGTGTGGAAGAAGGTTTGGAGAATAGTGCCCTGCTTGCCTGTCTGTGTGAGTCCACCTATTTAGTGTCTGGCTGAAGAGATGGGGTACCTGTTAGGATTCAGAACTGAGAGTGAGCAGCCACAGAATGTGGAATTTGTTCTCCCTAGTGGGTGTATGTGCAAAGTGCATGCTTAGTAGTGCTTCTGAGTGCCTCCTTTATACTTCACCTGCTACCTAATCGCCTCACTGCTCACTCTATGTCTGCATGACACAAAGTTTTCAGATAGCAGCCTTTCCTTCTGAGTTGTGGGGCATCATGGCTAGAATTTTTGTAGGGCGGGGGGGGGCACAGTTGGTTCCTGGGATAGGGCTTGGCTGGCACAGGAGAAAAAGACAACTGGTTGCACTCGTAGTCAGAATCCTGAGCAAATTTAGGTCTCATAGGCATGGCTGCAGCAGTTGAAATTGATCTTCAATGGCTGCGCCACCATTTTTTATGGCACAACTTTGTGCCTGTCAAAGGAACCATTCCCAGATGGAAAAGGCTCAGGGATCTGATTAAAAGCAATCACACCCCCTGAACTGCCCACATTTTTATTTATTTATTTATTTATTTATTTATTTATTTATTTATTTATTTATTATTCTACTTTTATACTGCCCTCCCCCGAAGGGCCCAGAACGGTTTACAACAATGATAAAACAATAAATATTAAAACAATTTAAAAGCAGCATCCAATTTCTGTATCAATTAAAATAAAGATGGCGTCCCGCTATTAAAACTCCTACAAAGGGAACAGCGGGTTGTAGCTGTTTCCGGGCACCCCTATCAGCGGCTGGACTCTCCAAAAGCCCGGCGGAATAACTCAGTCTTACAGGCCCTGTGGAATTCATTCAGGTCCCGCAGGTTCGGACAGTTGGTGGGAGAGCATTCCACCAGGCAGGGGCCAGGGCAGTAAATGCCCTGGCCTAGTGGAGGCCAGCCGCATCATAGAGGGGCGGGGATCACGAGCAGATTGGCCTCTGCCGAGCGCAGCGACCGACGTGGGACATATGGGGCCAGACGGTCTCTCAGGTACGAAGGTCCCAGACCGCGTAAGGCCTTGAAGGTTAACACCAACACCTTGAAGACAATCCGGAACTCAACTGGGAGCCAGTGCAAGCGATGCAACACGGGCATGATGTGATCTCTGAAGGCACCTCCCGTGAGCAGGCGTGCCGCCGCATGCTGAACCAGTTTCAATTTCTGGATCAGCCGCAAGGGAAGGCCCGCGTAGAGCGAGTTGCAATAGTCCAGCCTGGAGGTGACCGTTGCATGGATTACAGTGGCCAGGTCCGTCTGGGAGAGGAAGGGGGCCAGCCGCCGGGCCTGTCGAAGATGGAAGAAGGCAACCCAGGTTACATGGGCCACCTGGGTCTCCATTGAAAGAGACGAATCCAGGTGGACCCCCAGGCTGCGGACGGAGGGGGTCGGTGCCAATGAGACCCCCTCCCACACCGGCGGCTGGAAATCCAGTGAAGTGCCTGTGCTGGAAGTGCACCAGTGCGTAGTTGCTACAGAGCTGTGCTAGTACCCAAAAACAGTGCTTTGGCACTGGCCTGCACCAGTGTAATGGCACTTATGCTGGTGTATCCTGGAGATATTCTGGTGTAGGTCCTCTCCCTCTGCCCCTTAGGACTGTGGTATGGGAAGACTATTGTAAAATGTTGATAGATTATGAAGATGTCTACATTTGCAATACATGAACTTAAAAAACTAGCATGGCCATTAATTTTATACCTCATACACCATAGAACTTCCAGAATACTGACCAAAAAAAAACTGAAGGATTCAGGTTTAACATATATAAAATTAATATGAATGAGTTGCTTTTCTATATGATCTGTAGTTGAGTTAATGCATGCAGCATAACATGTTAGTCAGTGAGTTAATCTGATTCAGGAAGAAGAAAGTTATAGGTTTTGATTCAGTTAGATTTCAACCTGCTATGAGGAAGTCACAGAATTCAGAAGTAATTGAAAACTGTACCAAAACTATTTGTCAAAACCAAATTGTGTTAAAGTATCTACTAAATCCAAATCAAATTTGATAACATTTTTAAAGAAGGCATTAGTTTTTTTAATGCATTGTAATTTATTCATAATACCAATCTTACCTTATAACTCTGACAAGTTCATGAAATGCTTGGTCTACATTTAGTCGTATTTTTGCTGATGCTTCCATATACGTTACTTTAAGCTGTCTCGCTAGCTGCTGCCCTTCCTCTTGTGTTACCTGAAACAAGAAGAGATGAGGTAGTTAATCAGTGGTAAGTAGCATTCTTTTGCACACTGCAATTCTGCACATTGATTTCCACTGTATTTCTATTCCATTTGAGCCCAAAGATCCCCATGTGTTTACAAAGCATAAATATATACATACATACACACAGACAAATGAGGCCCAGTGTCCAATTTATCTCCAGATCAATTTGATTTAAAAAATGATACAAAGAAATGCTATGAGCAGGTTGGTTCCTAGTTCACAATTATAATTCCAGTGATAAAAAATAATGCAAGGCCTATGATTAAAGTTTAAACATCAAACTGGGAAATGCTGATCTACTTAATCCTGTAAGACATTTTTTCTATGCTAAAGTCATTACAGTTTTAAAAATTCTATTTTTCTTGTAATTCTGTAATTGTTCATAATATTATGTCACACTTTTTCACATGTTTTCTACATGATGTAATACTAATCATTTTGTATTGTTTACTGGTTCCCTTTTGGATCTTTGACTGCATTGTTTTCTATAGTGGAATCTGTGTTGAATCTCAGTGATAAAGTGGGAGAAAAACAAAGTCAACAAATAAAACTAATTTAATTTAACCCAGTTTAGTACTGACTATACAGCAGGCAGAAATATTCATAACATAGGACATTCTTCATGTTTCTATAACTAAATTTTCAAAAGTCTCATTAGAAAAAAAGAACACATTAAAGGGGGCACTGGTATGAGAACCAAGTCAAAATCCTCCATAATTTCCAGTCTAGTTGTTAATATCAAAAAATATCCTTCACAAGAATGGCAGTCACAGCAATTTCAAATAAATGCTTTCCATGTAACATTTCCCTCATTCCCAATAGGCATTTTACTGGTTCTTCACTTATCCAAAGACAAAAAAGGAACAGTCACTATGCTTAGGATTAGTTGGCCTTTGACTATTTCTAATAGAAATTCATTAAGATATTGCACAAAATTGTACTATAGAACTGGAAAGCCAGCATGTTGTAGTGGTTAGGAGAAAGTAGACTCTAATATGGAGAACTGGGTTTGATTCCCCACTCCTCCACTTGCGCGGTAGAGTCTTATCTGGTGAACCAGATTTGTTTCCCAACAACTACATTCCTGCTGGGTGACCTTGGGCCAGTCACAATTCATTCAGAACTTTCTCAGCCCCACCTACTTCACAAGGTGTCCATTGTGGGGAGAGAAAGGGAAAGGAGTTTGTAAGCCCCTTTGAATCTCCTTGAATTTCCTTCTACTATTACAAGCATCTCAAAACTAAGTCAAATCACCCTAAAATTACATAACTCCGTCCTCCATGTTACTTGTATTTGGTTACAGCTGGACATGTACCATAAAAAAACTTGCCTACTTTAAAAAGCAAAGCATGACACAAAAATATTGTTCAGCATAAAACAGATTACGAAACAGCCTTGATAGCTTCTCAACTTCTCAAATAAAATTATTTAAAGTGACAAGTACATCAATTGTTTGTTTGGGTATTGTAAGCTATTCCAACTGTAAATCAAATAATGCATACTTGTGCTTAAACAGAAAATACCATTTTGCCATTTTACTAGAATAGAGTGCTACATCTATTAACAGAATAATGTCCTCTTACCCTCTAAAATAATGTGCAATTGTTGGTATGGCTCCAGTTGGAAATATAATGGGGGACGGGAAGAAAATGCTCATGTTTTGATAATGATATAATAGATTTCTGTTACAAGCTTACAGGAGATTAAATTTTGACCTGGGACACATTCTCGTGGCATTTAGTCAGAAGATGATTAATCATAAAAATGCTGCAATAGTTTCAGAAGGCTTATTTCCTTTGCCACGAACCATCTACATCTGTTACTAGATATCAGATGAAGATACTTCATTTTGGCAACTATCCCCTGAAAACATGGCACTGATGCCCAAAGGGCTATTACCAAAAGTCTTACCAAATACTTGTGGCTTAAGTGAAGTCAGCATAAAAAAAACCTCCTACCCCTCATACAACTGCATAATTGCCAAAGTTTTACCTGTCTTTGATGGTCCAAATCTGCTTTGTTACCAACAAGAATCATAGGGAATTCATCACGATCTTTCACTCTAAGAATTTGCCTTTGGAACTTATAAATTTCTTCAAAACTGGAGAACAACAAAAAAGAACTCAATCCATAAACCAACATCTTAGAAATAAGATAATTAAATTCAAGACAGATGAAAATAGCTCCAAAACCACTCCTCCTGCACTCTCACAAGAATGCAAGAGATTTAAAAACATTATACACTTCTATATAATGAAATCTGAAAGGTGTAATTGATCAGGAAGCACATTAATTACACTTGACATTTCTTGGCAATAGGGACAGTCTCTGCTTCCCATCATCTCCTTACAACCAGCAAATAATACAGAAACAGACATGAGTGAAAGCAAATACTGACTTTCTTCATTTTTGTTCTTTGCAACAGTGCAAAGAAATCACTTTCTACACTGCAGATATCCCTTATTTCTTTGAGTACTGGGAAATGGGCTGTATTCTCTCTTTTAAATGTTCAAGTTGACAGCTACCTTTTTTGGTGATTTTTTGTTTGATAACATTTTAGGAGCCCGTGTAGATTCTACCAAGTGTTATTATACAGAGTATATAGGTATAGGTCTACTACGCTTAAAATGTGTTTTGGGTTACAGCTTTATCAGATTGATTTGTTTAGCACTGGGGGGGTCAAACTTGCAACCTGGAGACTGGATCTGGTCTCTTGAGGTGGCTTATCAGGCCCGCGAGCCAGTTGAAGCAGCTGGCTTGTGGACCTGATAAGCCCTCTCAAGGCAGCCACTCCCACCCCACCGCAAGTTTACCAGTCCAGGCATCCCCACCCATTCTGGGGCCAGCCAAGGTAGCCACCCTGTCCCTCTAACAGGGTCCAGCCCAACCAAGTCATATTAATGTCATAGCCAGCCTTTACAACACCCCTGGTCTAGCTTATTTTCCTTGATTGCAGATTACAGTCACAGCAGCCTGGTACTAGAAAAGCAGCTAGTTGCCTCTTTTAGCACTGGAGAAACCAAGAAAAGGAATTATTTAAAGTTCATGCTTTGATCAGAGAAAGACTAGTGATGCAGTTGGTTTTTATAGAATCTGCTATTAAAACAACCAGTTACTTCATCAGACTCCAGAAACTACAAATAATTCATCAAAATCTTTTTTAAAAATTATTTTCCTCCTAATCCAGCAAATCTTCTAAAACCGAGCTTGATACTACACTTCTTATTTTCACATCTTCACAACTTTATATTTGCATAGCTTATTTGATGTGATCATATCATATCAAAAGTGTGAGATGGACATGGAATGCTGTAGGGCTGCAGACAGCAACAATATGATCACCCAACAACAAACAACAGGGAGAATGTTCAGGCCAATAAATCTGTGCATTACATCCAGTCTTCTTTTGTCAAACATGTGCCAGGAGCGTATGTTCCTTCAAATGATTTTTAATATTTTAATTACCTTTAATGACTGTTCAATAATACTAGTACAAAATCTTCATATTTTTCTTTAAATTCTGGAAAGATTCAGAGTAGCACACCTTCAACTGTGTAGTAGGTTTTGTTTTGTTTTTTTAATTACTGACTGAGCACCTATCATGAACAGGGACAGGAAAAACTTTATGCCCCACAATGTGATATCTACCTCAAGGTCATCAGAAAGAACAATGTCCTAAATGTGCATATCACAATTCAACAGTTCAACTTCAGCACTGGTCTGGCTTCCCAGAAAACACTTAACAACTACATTAGCTGGAAAAAAAAGTTCATGTTAATTAATAAGGATTAGGTACAGAGCCTTAAACACGTAAGACAGAATGCAAATAACTACTTTTAGATATTCCTGAAGCTTGCAGTTACCCAGAGAACAGCTGCTTCCCATGCAGTATCCTACAGTGCATTTAGAGCTCCTGAAACTGCTTGCCATATAGCAAGGGAAATAGCTGGCATTCCAGCCGAAACTTTTTTGGGATGGCAAAATTAGACAGGATCCAAAAAACCCCCAAAATGCCATCACAGCATTACTTCATGGTTCTGAAAGAATACACTTCAAATGACAGACATTAGCATACTAGCTATTGTCCCTGCACAAAAATACTGGAAGATGCTGGCACATATTTTACTTAGCCTACCTTCCTCTGTCAGTGACTGAGAACACCAGCAGAAAACCTTCTCCTGTCCTCATGTACTGTTCCCGCATGGCTCCAAATTCTTCCTGGCCTGCTGTATCTAGGACTAAAACACACTGAAAAGTTAACCTTCCTTTCCTTTATGAGATGATGATTGCATATTTAATAAAACATTTTCCCCCACCATTCTCTCCAATACATTTTGGAAACAAGCCAAAGGGGCCGATTTATTTATTTATCCTTCCTATTTATCAGAAAGAAGAATTACAGTCCACAATTTCTCATTAAAAACTACGCATACATGAAAACAACTTCCATGTGAAAATATATGGGGCGGGGGAATATGACACAAAACAGATTTCAAGAAGGACAGCAAATTATTTTAGTCAGAATACAGTTTACGAAATCAGAGAATGCTAAAAATGCTAAAAGTAGTATTACCAATGGAAATTTTATAACAAGTCAAAGTGAAAGTCAATCTTAAATACTCAATAGGCTTGGGGAAAGCAGGAATCAAAATTGCACTTGGGATATCGAGTGACCTTGGACTAGCAAGTCTCTTTCAGTCTGGCCTGCCTTATTTTGCTTCCTTCATGTGTGTATGCTTCACATGTGTATCATTCTTCTCCCCAGAATCCCAAGGTGGTATGTGTTAGTGGGATGATCCTATTTTTCCTTTATGATTTGTAAGGAAGGTTTCTGAAACACTTACTGTCCAGTCTTGCTGCTCTCTCATCTATCACACATTGTTTTGTGTAGGAATCTTCAATTGTTGGGTCATAGTCAGTTACAAAGTAGGACTGCAAAGAGAAAAAGAGAGTTTCAAAACCATTTCACATACATAGCTCTTACACAGATTATTTTATTAGTATACAAACTAATTGTTTCCTGGAACTACATAAGCACACTCAATACGATGCACATAGAACAAAGACACATCTACACTCTTTTCAGGTTCTGGTACATACGTACTGAGATCAAAAATATACACATTGTCCCTTTCAGACACAAAGGCGATTAAATGTACAAGGAGGATCACATGTAGCCCATTCTCCTTATCTGTGGTCAAATGCAATGCCTGGAAAGGGCTCTGTGAATTCAGTTTCAGACTGAAGTCCTTCATTTCATTTGAACCTATCTACTGTTATTCATGCATTTCTGCCATCCTTGGGAAAGCACAAAAAAACCCCACCCCATTAACTAGTTCAGAATGCAGTACCAAGCTGGGGGCAAGATTCCCCATATGCTTTTTCAGGGATTTTGCCTTCTAATACCTGTAATGGCTTGCACTAAGCACACTCTCCTACATCACCAACATCCTCTTTCATATCAATCAGCAGTGCCCTGGGATCATGTCCCTGGTATATGAGCTAAGCCACAACAGAACAGCTTGAGCAGAGAAGTCTATCAGTTATCGAGTAAGGAGAATGTTGCAAGAATTCTGTATTTATTTTGTACCTATGAGTGGGTTTGGCTTAAGCAACCAATGGTAAGTTTTAGCATAATACTTAGCAGGACTTCAGTCAAGCTAAATAAGAACATTTTCATAGAGTTGCTGTACATTTAAATATTATAATAAAACTGGATCACAAGACTTAAATGTACTGAAATTATTTCCTGGATGTAGCCAGGAAACAAGTAGGATGCTTCCTTCATTCTTGTAACAGCTGGTGCAGCAGACAGTTTTGGATTAAGTGGATAGCAATACAAATAAACATGCCATTCTGGCCAGATGTTAACTGTTGGACTAGATTCTGAGTTTCCATGTTATATTAAATCTACTTATCTTTCATATCTTTCAACCATGATCAATAGAGTCTTTCAACCATAAGATAGAGTTTTTATGCAGTGTTCAAACCTTCAGTTTCTGTTTGACAGTTTGGACATTAGTCCGAAGCCTCTCATTTTGTCAGGTAAGAAGAAGCTGCCATCATTTCAGAGTTTGTCAGGTAACAAATTATATGGAGAGAATAAAAGTAAATTTTATACCTAATTATTTAGAGTTTATGGAACTTATTATAATAGTGGCTTGAATAAGAAGTTGAAATTGTAGAGTGGCCTTTGACATGGCAATGCATAGGTCATCTTTGATATCCAGTCAGTTAAACTTTTTGTTTAATGGTAACAGTTGCTGAAAAACCCAAATCACAAAGATACTGTAAATAAGAACTTCCATAGATTGCTTTGCCACACAAGGGCAGCTTATCTCAAGGAGCACCAGAATTCCTAGACTCTTTGAGTTGAATTCAAGTTGCATCATTTTCATTGTCCTCAAGTGAGGTCATCTTTGGCAAATTCATTTTTATGAATTTTCTGTGTCATTTGTGCAGTCTGTATTAGCATGGAAAGGGTAACAAAATTACATTTTAGTTTTAAGGTTTTCTAAGCAGAAGTAACCTTCAAAAGAGTTCTGCTGTGTTTCCAGGTGTCTGCAGACTTCTGCTTTTGTAACTCTTTACTCCAGACTGCAGAAGCACATCCACTGGTATTAGAAACTTTTCTTGGTTTCTATTTCCAATCTCTTCTTCCAGAGTGGCAGTTTGGACAAAAGAGCTCATAGTTTTTCAGCAGCATCCATAATTGTGACTGTAGGACCTTAAATTAAAAGATTTATATCTCTCATATGACCAAAAATAGCTGCCTGGCAATGGATTAAGTCCTCCCTACCAATGAATTATGTTCTCCCTACCAAATTGTTCTGTGAGTGGACTTTCCTATTCTCATTAAAAAAGTGAAACTTCTGCCTGAAGTTCAATCAACAGTTTCAAGGCTTGTCCTTTAGAAAGCCAGCAAATGTTTGTGTAATAGAAAAGAGTTTCATATTCTGCACCTATTTCTTGAGAAAACCTCTTGAACAGGATTAATTCATTGCTTGGCTCTAATGAAGATGTTGACTTTCACTGATGTAGACAAGACTTCTTTTAGGATTACTAACAGTATCTTTGATGCCAATGCATGCCGATTTAGAAAGCCGTGAGTCGTGAGTTTCCTTTCACCAAAGCAGGTGTTCCATCTGTTCTTGCATGGCATTAAAGATGATTGTATGTTACCTGACTGTATACAGTAATGTCACATGCCCCATTAAATTTCTTCAGAGTGAAATAAAACTATAACAACATAATTTGATAAAGACTTTTTCCTACAAGCACAGTTCTCATCGTAACAGCCCAGGTAGCCTTTTTCCATCTGTACCGAGCGTGGCAGTTGGTCCCCAACTTTCATGGACTGACCTAGCCAGGGTAATCCATGCAACAGTCACCTCTAGACTAGACTACTGCAATTTGCTCTATGCTGGTCTACCTTTGAAGTTGATCCAGAAGTTGACACTTGTATAGCATGCAGCCGCTCCTAGCTGGAGCTTCTAGCCAGGACCATGTAACACCTGTCCTGAAAGACCTACACTGGCTACTTGTTGAGTACCAGATTTTATTTATTTATTTATTTATTGTTTGTTTGTTTGTTTGTTTCGGCTTTTATACCGCCCCATCCCCGAGGGGCTCTGGGAGGTGTTGTCTTCAAACTCCTGGTATTAACCTTTAGGGCTATTAGCATTCTTGGACCTGTATATCTGCGAGACCACCTCTCCCCTTATTGCCCTCAAAGACACTTCCAGTCCGCAGAGGGGAACTTGTTGGTGATCCCGAGCCCCAGGGATGTTTGGCTGGCTACGACACAGGCCAGGGCCTTTATGACCCTGGCCTGCTGGAACACTCTTCCTGGTGACATCCAGACCCTGCAGAGTCTATCTCAGTTCCACAGGGCCTGTAAAACAGAGTTGTTCCACCAGGCTTTTTCTGCCAGGCCAGCCGGGCATCGCCTTTTCTAAAATAATTTCTGGCCCTCATCTGGATATGGTGCATGCATCTTTTTTTCTGCCCCCATGTAGATGTTTTTATGCCATCTGTTTGTAATTTGTTTTTAAGTCTATATATTTATAATGCGTATTTTATATTATTTATTGTATTGACTGTTTTATACGTTTTTATTGTGAGCCGCCCTGAGTCCTGCGGGAGATTGGTGGGGTATAAGTGTAATTAATTAATTGATTAATTAATTAATTAAAGAAAAAACCATTGTCCTGGTTCATGGATCCCTGAACCCACTCGGGTAAAGAGCCCCTATTCTAACTGAACTGGGCAGTGATGTATTCCCACCACTTTAAGTTATCACAACTTTCTTCTCAGGTTTTCCTCTTGTTTACCTTAGCCTCTCCCTCCCTCCCTCTCCCTCTCCCTCTCTCTCTCCCCTCCCAATACTGATTTTTTCACTGGTTGGATAATAGTAATTTCTATGGTCTAATCTTTCAGATTTTGCACAGGAGATACTTGTATGAACGTTATTTCCATATAGAGTAGAATTTGACTAATCCAAGTATAATGTACAATTACAGTTAGTATAAAGATCATGTGGTTTACATATTTCCATACCAGTATTTTATAAAATTAGAGTTACCACTATATAGTAATGATCTGGAAAGAAATAGTATCCTGTTGTGAGTTTTTAGCAGAATGCAGAAAGAGGTCTCAACTTCTCCATTTTTTTTTAGAGTTATTAAATGTATGCAGAATTATTTGCTCTTGGTAGGGGCCAATGGCTTTTCACAGAGCTTCCACAAGATGCTCAGATGAATTTATGGCACCTAGACAAATCAGAGATATTTGAGAGTATGCCAATGATACGCTTACATTACACAGGTTTGTTCTTAATAGAATTCAGCAGCAGCAGAATGTAAGGAAAGTACTTTCTCAAACAAATGAATCAAAGCTGATGGGCATATTGGACAAAGGACAATCTGGTTTGGACCAGACCAGCTATTTGTCAGAGAAGTTCAGAGGCAATACCAGGTGCTTGATAGGGGTGGAGTGATATTGTATATTGCTCTGGTAAAACTAGTTTCTGACATCAGAGATAGGGATTTGCGTGGGATTGGAGAAATATGCTTGCCTTTTTTAGTAAGGAATCTGGTTTAGGTCCAATTAGCATAAGTATCTGGACATTTGGAATTTTCCCTGGTCTTTGGTTTCCAGTCTTCAGTGGAAACTGGGTCCACAGGAAGTTAGGTAAGTATTAAAGACTCCTTCAACTTCTTGTTACCACAAGCAACTCTACTCATGTTCTGAGAAACCAGCTGCAGCATAAGTAATAAGTTTTGCTTTCCATTTGAATATTCTTCCTTTCTCATGAAATTTCTACAGGTTCAAGACCCCAAATGCTCTAGGTGACACTGGAGAGTCTTAGCAAGTTTTATTATTTCTTTCACAAAGTTAATCTCTTTTTTACTTATCTGTGTATTGTATGTGAAAGCCAGTACTTTTTTGTACACATGAAAATTCCAATAATCTTCAAGCATGTGCATATTGAAGAAGTGTAATCTCTATTAGGTGGCCATGTACAACATTTACAAATTATTCCCATTTTGATATAGGAACTCTTTAGCTGCCGTAATTATAGAAGTGAGGGTCAAAAGGCTGAGATGGCTTGTAGCATATTCAAAACCATCTCACAACTCCATTGAGTTCAGGGGAACTTTATTTCAAAAAAGCTTGCCTGGCACCATTGTGTGCAGAATTTCAAAAATGTCAGGAGAGAGGGATTTGAGAAAGGAGGAGATTCAAGTTTATAGGTAACAGTCTTAATGGCTTTGAAACTGCTATCCGTTTTCTTAGGTGCTAGTCATGCAAATGGATATATTTGAAATTGTTACTGAAGTCCATAAATGAAGGCAGTAGGAGGGAGCAAGACTCCCCCTAAAATGAGTACTGTACCCAGACTTCAGAACATTTCAGTTGTGACTGACTTAGAGAACAGAAAGGTTGCTTGCAATGTGCGCACACATGCAGAATGACCTCTCCACTTGGGGGTCTTATTCTCCTGTTACTCTCACAGTTCTTCTGCAAATCTTGGGATGCCCTAGGTGAAATTTTGTAAAACGGCAGAAAAATGCCCCGTTGAATTCATGCCCATCAGCTGTGATTCATTTGTTTGAGAAAGTACTTTCCTTACATTCTGCTGCTGCTGAATTCTATTAAGAACAAACCTGTGTAATGTAAGCATATCATTGGCATACTCTCCAATATCTCTGATTTGTCTAGGTGCCATAAATTCATCTGAGCATTTTGTGGAAGCTCTGCAGAGTTGCATGTGTCTTGTGGAAAATAGTGTTAGAATTTAGAACCTTATTAAATTTAGAAAAGTGCTTGACTTTTTGAAAGTTTGTAACATGATTATTGGAGGGCAGGCAATGACAGACAGCCATTTTTTCAGGAAAGTTCCTATTAACAACTTTTAATGATACAAATAATCCAGTATTTGTTCTGATAGGTTTAGGTCAAACAGCTTTGTTTTAAATGACTCATCAGTACTTATTAGCTACTACAGAATTTCACAAATAAAGCAACACAGGTTTCATAGTCTCTTCCTGAGCATGAACTGTAACGGTTACTGCTGGATTGTTGTTCCTTCCAAGCAAGCAACCTTGAGATTACTGATACCCTTTTCTCTTCCCCATATCCAACTTGTTCCTACTGCTACTTCCATTATTGCCACCCTCCCATGTGCTTAATAGTTTGACGGGATAGGGGGTGTGATTCATGCCATACAAGGTTGGCCTTCGTGATTCCCTCCCTAGTGTTTCTGAGTGCTAGGTGACTGCTGAATAACTAGCATTTCTGTTATGCACAGTCAGCTTAAAGATTATGAGACAGAAGTAATTTTATTCCTTGCCTTCAAAGCTGATTTTGACAGAGTGCTCTGGGTACGTTTTAGAGGGTTAAAACCAGCTGCTTAGATTTGGAGGCAATGCTGACCTTGGACATATTCAGATCTGAAACAAAATATAAATTGGTCCCATCATTCTTCTGTTCTGTAGTGCAGTTCATTTTTGTAAAACACTTATTTGAATATAGTTAGAACAATTATTTCTCTCTTGCCTTTCTCTTAGGAGTCTTTATTGTAAGAAATAGGCAACTGAAGTTACCAGAGGTAAGCAAAGGAGCTAAATGTAATGTTGTGCACTAGAGTTAAGTGCACACTGGATAGGAAACAGAGCGAGAACACCTCTTAGAAATCAGGTAGTTTGTCCCGTTCCATGGCAAAGCTAGCCTTGTTCAAAAAAGAACTTGAAAAGCATGAGTAGGATTTAGCAGTTGGTCAGCATGTAATCTGTGGTGGCAGTTCATTACATTTCTGTAGCACTATACTGGAGTATTGGAACCTTTCCTTGGCAACCGTGTCAAGCCTCTCGTTCAAGAACTCCAACCTCCCAGCATGCGCAGGCCAGAGGTCTGTTTAATCAGCTGCCTGATGTCTGCTGCAACAAAATTTCCCCATAAAGAATAAGATAGCTTTGGGTTCTAAGAGAGGTACGAGACCTAATTCAAGAAGCAGGTATTGTTCAATGTAGTAAAATTGTTCAATGTAGTAAAATGTAAAGTGATGAACATAGGGGCAAAAAATCCAAACTTCACATAGGGGCAAAATCCAAAACTTCACATAGGGGCAAAAAATCCAAACTTCACATACACGCTACAGGGGTCAGTGCTATCAGTCACAGACCAGGAAAGGGATTTAGGCGTCTTAGTTGATAGTTCCATGGGAATGTCAACTCAATGCATGGCAGCTGTAAAAAAGGCAAACTCTATGCTGGGGATCATTAGAAAAGGAATTGATAATAAAACTGCAAAGATTGTCATGCCCTTATATAAAGCAGTGGTGCGACCGCACTTGGAGTACTGTGTCCAGTTCTGGTCGCCGCATCTCAAAAAAGATATTGAGGAGATAGAAAAAGTGCAGAGAAGGGCAACAAGGATGATTGAGGGACTGGAGCACCTTCCCTATGAGGAGAGGCTGCAGCGTTTGGGACTCTTTAGTTTGGAGAGGAGGCGGCTGAGGGGGGATATGATTGAAGTCTACAAAATTATGCTTGGGGTAGAAAATGTTGACAGAGAGAAATTTTTCTCTCTTTCTCACAATACTAGAACCAGGGGGCATTCATTGAAAATGCTGGGGGGAAGAATTAGGACTAATAAAAGGAAACACTTCTTCACGCAACATGTGATTGGTGTTTGGAATATGCTGCCACAGGAGGTGGTGATGGCCACTAACCTGGATAGCTTTAAAAGGGGCTTGGACAGATTTATGGAGGAGAAGTCGATTTATGGCTACCAATCTTGATCCTCCTTGATCTGAGATTGCAAATGCCTTAACAGACCAGGTGATCGGGAGCAACAGCCACAGAAGGCCATTGCGTTCACATCCTACATGTGAGCTCCCAAAGGCAACTGGTGGGCCACTGCGAGTAGCAGAGAGCTGGACTAGATGGACTTTGGTCTGATCCAGCTGGCTTGTTCTTATGTTCTTATGTTCTTATTGTTGCACTAATCAGAACAGTAACAGCGCTTCTAAGTCCATCATTAATGCCCTTTGAAAGATGGGCCCAAAGTCTAAAACAATCACTTTCGTTTTCAAAATGGAGACCTTGACAAAAATGAAGGGACTCGTTAGAATAAAACTAAAAGGGAAATTTAAGTCAAATTCCTCCACGATGAATGGAAGCTATCAAAAATAACACTGAGCTCCAGAGAGAATGCATGCAAGCCAGAAAAGGTACCACTATGTGGTTAACAACCTCAGTCAAGAAAGCCATAAAAGGCCAAAAAAAAATCATTCAAAAAGTGCAAAGTGCAAGTCTTGTCCAAATAAGGTTAACAGAAAAGAACACAGGCTGTTGCAAAACAAATGTAAGTTGACAATAAAGAAAAATGAATTTGAAGATTAGACTGCTAAAAATATTAAGACAAACAATGATCATTTCTACAAATACATTAGTAGCAGGAACTAGCTAGGGAAGCAGATGGACTGTTGCACAGCATCTTCCTTAAGTAAAACTTCTGTTCCTCTGTGGGACTTTTCAGACAATAAAGAAAGTGGCTAAGAGAAGGGGATATAATAGAGCTTTATAAAATCAGGCACAGGGATAAGAAGATAGATGGAGTTTTTTCTTACTCTCACATAATTTTCTGTCACCCTATGAAGTTTATAAGAATTGATACAGGATAAACAAAAGGAAATTCTTCTTTATTTTACAAGTAATTAAATTGTGGAATTCACTGCCAGCAAAGGTAGTGATGGCCATAAGCAAAGATTTCTTAAAACAAGGTTAGACAGACTAATGGAGAAGTCCATGAATGGTTACTAGCCATGAGATGGGGTGGGGCTTGACCTCCATGCCATATTTGCTGAGCCTCCTGGACAGGTGGTTGGCTGTCCTTTGAAGAAGGATGCTGGGTCGTCTAATATTGTTGGATCCCAGAGATTTCTTCTTACCTTCAAACCATCCCTTTTCTTGCTGTTTCTCACTTTCATTCCTCTCATCGCTTTATTCCTTAAAGTACATGCTAAAGTAGGGTGCTTGATCGGTTGCAGTATTTGTGAGCTTTCTAGTATTTTCTGCCTAATAAGTACTTGATATCTTGATTGCTGTTTCAGTTACTTTCTCCATTTAAGGATGTTTGTCATGACTTTTTAATTTTTATCTCCTTTTAATGGACTGCATTAAATTTCAGTGAGACAAGTAAAATACCTGATACAACTACTGACTTTCCTTTAACATCAAATCAGAAAAAGGACTGTACAGTAACACAGATCTATCAGAAAACACATTTCCTCTGTCCAGAATTGGTAGAATTGTTTGTTTCCCCCTTTCTGAAAAGAAAGTTTTCTTATAGTTTTTTTTTTAAAATAGATGTTTGTGTTCTTGTTTCCAATACAATACTTACAGCCCAATCCAGAGCTGTCAGGCAGGCAGGCACAGAGTCACTCTGCTGCCCCCCAACCCGCTCCACAGGGCATTCCCACGGTGCAGGAAGCCCAAAAAGTTTTTAAAAGTACTCTTTAAATTCCCCACAGGGAAATGTGGAAGAGGCTGGGTCCACCGGTGCAACGAGGCTGAACAGACAGTGGAAGCCAACTAAGGTTAGCTTCATCGCTGGGAACACTCCTGCCACACCAACACAGCTTGTGAGTGCTGACATGGAGCTGTGACCTGTGGCTGGGAGTCCCAGGGCCCATCTGCTAGGGTAAGTGCCCTGGGGAGGGCAAATTTGCTTATGAAAGCCTCGGCTGACTCCGGAGGGGAATTCCCCACCTCCCAGATTAGGCTACCCAAATACCGTGTTCATGGTTTAAAAGATTAGAAAGCAGGTTATATGCCATTAAAGGTTGAATTGAATTGAATTTATTAGAAAGCAGGTATTAAATTTAAGACCTGTTCATTTGTTTTCAAACCAACACCAATTTTAAAAGTGACTTTTCTTTTCAATATTTACTTTTTGAAGCTAATTCAGTTTCCATTTAATCTGCTATTTAGATACTCTTATCAGTATTCTCCTGAAACACCAGACATGTTTGATGTTTAGACAACTGACACCTCTTTTTTCAGGTCTCTGTGCTGTTATTCAGATGGCTACCCCATCAACACTTTCTCCTTGCCAGGCCAAAGTTCTTGTAAGAGTGATTATCATTCTCTGCAAGCATCACAGTTCTCCTCAGGAACTCAGAGCCAACACCATTACTCTTTTCAAGATAACTCAATATTATAGCACCATGCAAGTAATTAGCAAAATATTCTAAAATTCAAGGTAAACAGACTATGTAAAACGCTGACAAATTAATGAAACAGTGCAAAATGATTTATAATGGAATCTGTTCAGATAGACCTCAAATGTAATTTAGGAAGGGTAATTATTATTTTACAATTTGTAAACAGAAAGCTGTATTAAAGAATATGTCCTTTGTTTCCTTTCACACTAGTCCAAAAAAGAAACCAACTACTATAACTTGATACTTGAGTTTTAAGAAATCAAGTTTGTTGCAAAACCCACAAATTTCTTGCTTCCAGAACATATGCTACGATCTGAAAACCAAGTACCTATACAAAGCAAAAAACCATAATTAGCAGCAATTAGATTTGAACTTAATAGTGGAATATGAGTTTAGAGCACCATCCAAAGGTGAATCCACTCATGAAAGTGGTGCACAGCCACACCAGCGAATTTGCCCTCCCCAGGGCCCTTGCTCCAGTGGAGAGGCCATTCCGCCAGAGTGCAGCCACCATGGCCCTCCCTGGAAGTGTAGCAGGGGCAAACCTTGGACATGGCTAGAGGAGGAGCCAACGTTAGTCATCTCCCTCCTAGAATTTGCCAGCATTATGCAGGCAGCCTATACTTCATACTTAAGGTGGCATAACTCTATTGCAGCCCATAAAGGCTTCTCGGTGGCAGGGAGGCTTTTTCATTTTGTGAGCTCCTTCAAACTGCCAGGAAGCATCTATGGGAGCAGCAGATATCAGTGCTGCGGCCAGTAACCTCCGGTTTGGATGGGGCTACCCCGCAGCTACAGATAAAGGGATCAACTCACATGGAGAAGCGGAGCACCTATCTATTATGTTTGGGCACTGTTCAGAGCATCCAAACACACATTTTGCATGCTAACAACACAACTCACTAGCTATGCAAATGACATGGCCTTCTATGTAATTCCCCCTTTCTCTAGAGAGGTAAGGTAGAAAAGAGCTGTGAAAGATGGCCCTACAACTGACATCCACGTAACAACAAGCTGAGTCAACCATGGAGGCAAGGTGACTCACAACTGTCGATGCAGTTCTTAAAACACACAAGAAAAGTAAAAACAGGAGCAGTTAAATGATCTGGCTCTTTCCCTCCAAGTGAAGTCATGCCAAAGACTATTTACATAAAGTACAAACCTAACCTCAGTGAGTTTCAAACTGAGAACTGTCTAAGCATGAACCTTTCACAACAAACAAGTTAACTTTTTTACCTTGTACTACTGCACGTGATAGATACAAGCTAAAATGTGGAACAATCTATATTAAAAAGCAGCCCTCTTTTTACACAGGTACACTTTTAAAGTACAAGTAGTGACTGCAAAACTTGTTTTATTCATCTAAATATGGCAAAGCAAAAAAGTAGTAGTAGTATCTGCTTATAGATATACAGCAAAAGATGGTGCTTTGTTATGGTACTTATTGCTTTGCAGAATTGGCAAATGCTATTTCAGTAATCTTAGCATTGTAATTAATCTCTGTGGAATTTTTAAAATGTCTGTATGAGTACATTCCAATTATTAGAACATTTCTTCTACAGAGCCCACAAGTTACATTTACATTGGCCCCAATGAAGAAGGGATATTTATAATAATGAAAAACCAACCTGCTTCATCATCATTTATGACACAATTTTACCTGTAGTCTAAAAGTGTACCATGTATTTTAGAGGTAAGCCACATTTTAAATATAAGAAATATTCCAAAGTAATTCTGCCCCAGCAATCCCACATCTAGGGGGTGGGGGGGTGGGGGAAACAAGGGACAGAAATGTATAATTCCCATTTTAACTACTTGATCTTGCAGTATTGCTTCTCCTACCACCATTAGATTGGGCTGACACTGATAGAAAGGGTACAATATACTAAAGGATTACTTTTATCCCTAATGTCCTGAAATCTATATTGAAATTAAATTTCAGAGCATCCAAACACACACTGTGCATGCTAACACAACTCACTAGCTTGCAAATGGCATGGCCTTCTATGAGTATTCAGTTCACCTGAGCAAATGGCATGGCCTTCCTGAGTATTCAGTTCACCTGAGCAGAAACAAAGGCCGTTTCCGCACGGCCTCCCTGTCGCCTCTCCACGCCGGCGAGAATTCCGCTGGCGTGGAGGCGAAGGCCGTTCGCATGCACGCATGCGAGCGGCCGCAGCAGAGGCCGGCAAACGGCAGGCGGCTCCGCATGGAGCCGCCTCTTC
Source organism: Sphaerodactylus townsendi (assembly GCF_021028975.2). Classification (NCBI taxonomy): domain Eukaryota; kingdom Metazoa; phylum Chordata; class Lepidosauria; order Squamata; family Sphaerodactylidae; genus Sphaerodactylus; species Sphaerodactylus townsendi. The sequence continues at coordinate 87,221,434 of NC_059426.1, read as the reverse complement.
TCCCTGGCCCGTCCCACTCACCTTGTCCTCGTGTACCGCCTGCTGGCCGTTGAAGCCCCACCGCTGCCCTCCGACTTCCAGGAGTCGGAGGACAGCGTGGCGTCGAAGCGCCAGCAGGCAACGAGTGGAGACGAGCTTTCAAAGAAGGCCAGGGAGACATAATTCCCGGTGGTGGCGGTTAAGCGCAGCCCGTAGAGGCAGCTTCTAACAACAACTCTTTAAAGGGTTGTTGTTTAGGCAACCTGGCCTTGCGCCACAGAATGACGCCAGTCAGGTCGGCGCTGCTGCGTTGCGTAAGCGCCCAGCCTATCGCGGTGGCGGCCTGGTGGCGTTTTTGGCCCAGACGTCGTTTTTTATTGTCGCGAGGAAAGGGCCTAAGCTATTTGGGAATGAGGTAGAAGTCTGATCATTTCATCCTGCAACTAAAATTTAAAACCATAAATTATAATTTTTTTGTAAACTTAAAAGCAGGCAATATCTGGGAAGCCCAGTATTAGAAGCTTCCAAGTCACTTGCAACATGCAAAAATTCCTTACAATATTAATCTCTTCTCTCTTACCAACAAACATAGTCAAGACATCTGGTTAGGCTCTCTCTAAAAAGAACATCATGTAGACCCCTTCAAGGATGGAGACACAGGGTTCATCTCATTTTCAACAAAATGATTTAAAACTAACAAACCAACTGATTGTATGTTGCTAAATTATCCTTACAGCTGGGGGGAGCAAGTACATGGATTTGGTTGTGAGCACAGTTATAGTTTTTAACAGAGGTATAAACTGTTCCACAATTTATTTTGTTCTAAATGACTGGAAGTGTCCAATACGTATACTATAGTTTGACCCTTCAAGAAATAACTGTGCTTGTCCTGTAAGTTCTCAACAGCTATAAAAGATGACACACTGCTCTACAAAGAAAATATGAATTACTGTGCTATCAAGCAAAGATGTGTAAATCAAGTTAGTTTCATACCTACTTGTCACTAATTTCTTTTAAAGTTCCAGAACATTCAGCTTGAAAATTCAAGATAGTTGATGTCTGTACTGTAAAATCTACATATCCAAACCCAACATCTACCCAGAAGCAATAAAAGTATTGTTTGTGAACTGAAATATCACTATAAATCAAATCAAATAATAAAAAATAAATATAACAATTAAAAACTTGAAAAAGACAAGAGCTATAAATAATTTGATCAAACGCATAAAGAACAAACTAACTCTTGAAAAAATGGGAGCAGGTAAAGAGAACTTTTATATTTATATTAGCATTACATTGTAAACAGTCAAAACTGAGTACACACACTAGTGAAATGATGTTTGCAGAGGAGGGGATTATTTTGCTGATTCCCCTCTACTACAGATTTTACTTGATCCATCTGGCTGGTGAGCAATTCCTGGCCAACAAGTGTTAGCACAGTAGGATGGGAGGGAGGTTCCATTATGTGAGCTTTGCCGCATAAACGATGCTTAAGATCCAACCCAAAGTATATAAGCAGTTGTTGACTGAGAAGTTTAATAGATATACTTGAACCACTTCAAGGGGGGGTGGGGGGGCTGAAGGGCCAGATTCCAAAGAATGATATAAATTTGCCTTCCTCGGGTGAAGATTTTTGTCATTCTTCCTTCCAACTGCAGGTCTTCCCCCCAGCTCAAAAGATATTCCAGAGGGTTATGTGACCCACAGCAATAGTTTGGGATGTGACCATGTGTGTACCAATCATTTCTCCCCACTTCTTACATGAACTCTTCCATGAACTCTTCCATTCCATTGCCTTCAGGGCAGTCCCTGCCCCTCAAATTCCTGGATTTGAGTGTGCTGGATTGGAGTGGCTGTCTGGGGAGAGGTTGGCCGTCCTCCTGGTGTACCGGATTAAGCCTAAGCGCACCAGGTGAAACGACCTGCCACAACTTTGCTGGAAGGCTGGTGGTCGAGGAATGGGCGTTGCGATTCCCTCGACTCATTGTTTTGGGGGGACTTCTAGCGTCCATGTGGGCCATTACGGCCTCATGTTCCCAGCGGCAGTGGACCTGGAGTGTCATCCATGGCTGGCGCTGGGACTCTCCCTTCTTAACGACCCGCGCCACCCAATGAAGCTGGTCACACTTTGGATCTGGTTTTGGGGCGGGAGTGAATATGGTCGTAGCCTCTGTTAACAGAGTGCCATGGTCGACCATTTTGCCTGAAAGGTTGGTGGACTGCTTGGCGCCAGCCCTGTCTAGGCGACGGACCCATTTATGTCGCCCGGGCACTTATGGAACCGGTTGGGTTCCTGAATGCTACCTATGCCGGGACCCTGAGCCTCCTGGCACCCTCGATGAGCAGGTGACAGACTGGAATTCCAGACTGTCGATGGCATCGAGAAATTGCTCCCAAAGCGCCCTCCTGCGCCCGTTCCTGGCCGGGCTCCTTGGTACCACCGAGGATATGCGCCGTAAATGAAAGCAGGAACTCAGGCGGCCTGGAGCAACAGCAAGTGATGGAGGAAGAGTCACCAGCGAGCAGTGAAGCCTGGCGCGGAACAACTTATAGGGCGTTTATGAAAGCCTATGAGTTCAGGCGATCACCGGAGAGGCTGAGATGCTCATTTTCATAGGTGATCCTCCATCGCATCTACTAATGCGCGCCGACACAGATTATTTAGGATTGTTAGGCGATCCCTCACCTCTTCGAGGTGGAAGGGTCTATAAATTCCCAATTGACCTTCTCGGCTGTGAGGCATTTCAGAGCTTTTGTAAGGATAAAGGAAATTCAGCGTCCACTCCGCCCGAGGACCTTCCGGCCACAATTGATACAGTAAAGGAATTTCGAGGCTTCTTAAGCGCGTCTTTGGGTCCCTAGATTGGTTACCGGTTTTCCCCTACTCTGCCCAGGCGAGTCGATGTTTGACAGGGTCCTTGCTGCTGTTAAGACCTACTACCTGTCCTCTGGATCCGTTGCCCCTCTTGGCTGATAAAAGCTTGCGAGGGAGGAGTTACGACCCCACCTGTTGAATATAGTCAACAGCTCCCTTGAGCGAGGAAGTGTTTCGGGATTGCCAGGTTGAGAAGAGGCGGTGGTCCACCCACTCTTAAAAGACCATCTTTAGATCCTGGCCCGATCCTGGCCAATTACCAGCCCGTTTCGAACTTACCGTTCCTGAGGAAGGTAATTGAGAGAGTGATGTTGCGACGCAGCACAGGGGCTTCCTGGAGGGGGCGCATCGATTAACTTTCGATCCCTTCCAGTCCAGCTTCCGTGCTGGGCATGGGGGGCCGAGACGATCCTGCGTTGCCATCACGAACATGCTCCATGCAGCTAGACCAAAGCCCGGATGCGGTCGGCTGCTTGTGTTACTTGATCTCACAGCTGGCGTTTGATGTGTTCGATCCGCGACCTTTTGATCCACCGCCTGGCAGCCTCTGGATTCGCGGGGGCATTGTCAGCTTCAATGGATGCCTCGTTTCTCCAGAATTCGGGGGGTCAGCAGGTATGGTCGCCGAAGTTGAAGAGGGGCCTCCCAGAGGCTCCCACTTAGTTGTGGGAGTCCCCTCAGGGAACCTTGCTTTCCCGCTTTTATTTAACATCATCGCTTTATTACTGCTGTCGACCGCCTTGCTCTTGAGCTGGTCGCGGAGCTTTGAGAATAGTCTGTCACCAATATCGCGGATGACCACCCAGCTCATTTCTGTTGATGATGGAGAGGGGCGACCTCTGCCCTGCAAAGACTCTACAGCACTGTTTGGAGTCGAATTAAGCTGGTTGGTTGAGGCAGAGTAGGTTAAAACTCAATCCCAACATCAAAGGCCGGAGGTCATCTCTAGCTGGAACTGGGCTGGAGAGACGTCCAAAGGGAATTCCGAAGCCGCCTACACTGGAAGAGTGCGTTTTGGCCCCGACATCCCTGGCACATAGCCTGGGGGTCCGCCTGGACTCTACCTTTTATCGTCAATGGAGCCAGGAATTGGCTCATACCTACCAGGTTCGCGTTTACTTTTCATCTTAATGCGAACGCGGAAGGCTTTGTGATTTCCCGGCTCCCCTATCTCTCCCAGTCGACCTGGCCACTGTGATCCCATCGCGACGATCACCGCCGAGGTTAGATTACTGTAACTTCGCTTCGCCCGGCCTTCAACACTTAAGGCGATTGATCCGAGGAAGCTGAAGCTGAGGGTCAAGAATGCAGCGACGCGGCTTTTAACAGGTGAGTGATTACTCAGACCATATCGCCCCTGTGCTATGCCACCATCTGCACTGGCTCCCAGTGGAGTTCGGATAGTCTTCAAGGTGCTTGGTAATAACCTTTAAAAGGCCTTCTGCAGCGGCATGGGGCCCTCCTTATCCTAAAGGACCGCATCACCCCTTATGTCCCCACATAGAGCCACTGCGTTTCAGCAGTGGCAGAATTGCGCTTAGTGACCCCACTAGCCCGTGGCGATCGCGGCTGGCCTGCGACCGGGCCAGGCGCCTTCACGGCTCCTGGCCCCTGCCTGAATGGAATGCCCTACCTCCCATCCAGTCCGGGCCCTCACGGGATTTCTATGGCGAGAGTTCCGCCCAAGGGCCTGTAGTTTTAGACAGAATTATTCCACGCTGAAGGCCTTTGGAGAGGCTGGCGGCGGTTTTTACTGCCCCCCCACTGGGGAAATTCTGCGAATTTCCATCTTTGTCATCTTGGTTGCGGAGCCTGCTGCTGACTCCATCTGGGCCCACCTGTTCCCTCCCTTTCCTTCTTTTTCACGCCTTTTTTCCCTTGCTTTTTTTTTAGCCTTAAAGAGCCTCTGTTTGAGCCTGTTTTGAACCTGTTTGAATTTTTTGGATTGTTCAAACTATATGTAACTGCTGCCGGAGTTTTAATGTTTAATGTCATGTTGTTGAGTTGCTGTTGATAACAGCCATGTTGTTGAGCCGCCTCGAGCCCCTCGGGGAAGAGGCGGCCTAGAAATTTAAAATATAAATAAATAAATAAACAAAAGACACTACAGGATTTTTTCCCCAATCCTCCCTTTACACTGCAGTCTCCCACAAATTACACTGCACACTATCCAAAGAATCTGCTGATGTTCACAAGCATATTTCCCAAGTTGCTGTGGGAAGAGGGAATTAGAAAAATCCCCTCTGAAACCTTGCTCTGTTTACATATCTTCAGGACCCTGTTATTTTAGTGTGCCAACAAATATGCGTACTTATTATATTTTTTGCAATGCTGGAAAAAGTGATAAGGAAATCTGCAGTGTTATCACTGACTATTTAAAGTCTCAACAGCAGTTACTCTCACATTTGTTCTACTTTGTTCTTTGTTGAAGTATTATTTCAGTGACTTTGATAACGCAAGACAGTTCTAAGCTCAAACAATGATTGGAATTAGTGTTGAGCTGATTGTGGGCCACTAAATTAAATCAACCCATAGTTGTTATGGGTAAGTTGTTAGTCATGTCATGTCATACAAGTGGTATAAAACTTAATCTGCAGAGGGTTACAGCACCCAGCAAGGATCAGACTCATAGCACAGGATGCTTTTACATCCAAGCCTATGTATGAATGTTCATGGGATAGATATCATCTGAAGAGCTTGTTACCAGTCTCAGCTGGTGTATCAGCTGCAACTTCTGGAAAGAGGTAATGTAGCAACCTACTCTAATATTGAACTACCTTTGAGTTCCCAGGTATAATGCATAGTATTCATAGTATTCATTTTGACCTATAAAGACCTAAACTGTCTGGGGCAGGTGATTAAATTCTCCCACATGAACCTGCCCTAAAATTATATCCAGTGATCACGAGACTATGGCCGTTTCCGCACAAAGGCGGAAGCGGCGAGATCCAGCGTTTATAGCCGCCGACCCGGCGGCGCTAGAGACCCGTCTGCGCGGGCGGTCCTGGAAACAACGAACGGCAGCGGTATGGCAGCAGGCGGCCCGGTAATAACTGCGTATGTCCCAGCGGGCCTCCGGCGTCAGTGAGACCTGGGGACCACGCCCCTGGCCTGGCGCCTGCTCCAGCGGCGCAGGGCAGAGAGCATGTCCCGGAAAAAACACCGCAGCAGCGCCAACCGGGTAAACTAGTGCGAGTGGGGGGGCGTCAGCGAGAAACCACTTGCGTTAGCTCGGCAGCGGCCGGTGGCGTTCCCCAAAGAGTGCTTCAAAGCAGCTCTGGGGAAGCGCTGCGACTTCAGCGATGGAGTGAAGCGCCAGCGAGGCGGCCAGCGGCTCGCGATGCAGCTTTCATGCCCTAATCTTGAATAAGCGGCCTGGAGGCGGCGTTTTACGTCTCCGGAAAGGCGCCGGCATTAATTGCCCGTGCGGAAACGGCCAAACATTTCACTACAAACATCCACAATTTAAATGTTTGCTGAGCACCGCACACCATTTACCTAACCAAAGCTAGAGGAATGGGAATTCTTGGAATTTCTTGCCAGAGGTGACACTGCCAAAGCTAACCAGATAGAAAAACTATTGAGTCAAGCTCATCACCAGACTGAAAAAGCTAACTTTTATGAAGATGAAGGCAGCAACTGTGAATTAAATAATTTTTAAATAAAACTTTCAGTTTGGTGCCATTTGATGTAGTAGGCATATCTAACAGCTAACAGCTAATCAAATCTCAAGTTTCTTCAAGTGCTGTTTAACAAACATGGAAGGAACACTGTGGATTTTTTTTCTACCATATTACATTCAGAGTTGCTGCAGGGGAGTTTCCACAAAGGTGCTTCCCCCGAACAGCTTCTGTCCCAGCTTATTTTCATTTTTCTTGTGAGAATTTGGTCATGCAAATTACAACAGAAGTTATTTTCAAATTACAAATAATCTGTATGAAAGCCTTCCTAAGGTATTGTCAGCAACACACAAGCAACAATATGAATGACAACCCAGATTATAATTGCCTTCTTGAATTTAAAAGAGAGCAAGTTTCACATAGATACCATGACTGCTTCCATTGAGGTTCAGTATTCAAACTTTCAACTAAATTCACAAAGATCTGTATTTATATTCTCAAATCAGACATGTGTCTACACTGGGGGAAAACAAGAAGTTCCTGTTAAAGTGAAGACTAAATGAAGCAACTGAATACTGAAGTATCCACTTTCTACACAGGTTTTTAACCAATACCAATCAATTGCTAGCAAACTGAACAACGTGCACTATTACTTCCAGGCATAAAAATGCAACAGCTTTTTGATGTCCATTTCAATAAATGCATAGTGCAGTAGCATAATCTGGGAACCACTAAACATCTGGAGTAGAAGTTCTACTAATTAACATATTGAAGGTATTTCTCAGGAAGAAGACAAAGAGTTTGGATTTATACCCCACCTTTCTATCCTGTAGGGAGTTTCAAAGGTGCTTACAAACTCCTTTCCCTTCCTCTCCCCACAACAGACACTTTGTGAGATTGATGGGGCTGAGAGAGCTCCAAAGAACAGTGAGTAGCCCAAGGTCACCCAGCAGACTCCATGAGTAGGGAAACAAATCCAGTTCACCAGATAAGAGTCTGCTAATCATGTGGAGGAGCAGAAAACCAAACTAAGCTTTCCAGATTAGAGTGCACCACTCTTAATCATTATGCCACTCTGGACCAAACAAAACATGATTCATAAGACCTACATGGTTAGGATCTCCAATATTATTTTAAAAGGATAAGAACAAGAAGCTGCAGGCAGATACAGTTTGGGGCCTTGGCACTGGAAAGGGGCTTTCCTATTTCCCAGACCTTAAATCCTTCTTCTGGAACTGCTAGTTCCCCCCACCCACCCATAGGCAATGTTTGTTGAGCAAACATTTTTTTAAAAAAATACTAAAACAAAACACAGATACTGACCAAAGATTTTCCCCATATTTCATCTCATTTGGCCCTCAGAGTGCTATTAAACTCATGCAACGTACCCTTACTTGAGAGTGTCTAGAGACGAGACAGCCAAGATGACAGTAGGAATGAACAAAAGAAAGCGAAAAGGAGGTAACGTTTCCATTATTTCAACAAGAACCCACTATAGGTGCAAATAGTGCGTAAACAGTCTTCAACAGAGTAGCAGAATTTATGGTTCAAAGTCACACATTTCTGGCTGCTTTTAAACTCAGAAAAATGGCATGAGTTAAGGGGAAAAAACAGGCCCATAACCCAAGTGCCAGTTGGTACTGACTCCAGATGCAAGTTGTCCCATATCAACCACATATCCAGCTATCGGTGTCTGAAATGAACATTAAAATAGTTTCATAGCACACTTAAACAGAAGAGAATCTGAATATATGAAAATGTACATTTGCCTGAATGTTTACTCTCTAAGGTATCTGTGTAAAAAGTCATGCTCGGTATATGTATCTCAAACTCTATTTCTGTTGACACATCTGTGCACTTACCACAGAACCAGGTTTGTGAAGGGGGTTTTTGAGGTTATTTTTGGAAGCTGCAAAACATTTACAAACTTGCAGATAAATGTATTTGAGAGTGGTGGCTGTTACTCTATAGTATCCTTGACTTTCAGAAACAGATAGCCTGGGAGGAGGCACAATGCTCTCAAACCTGATCCCAATTTTATCTACCGGCTTTTTTATTCAGCTACCTTAGTCTTCAGCAGACTACGTGTACCTTGCCTAGTAATGTCTATTGTGACTAGCAGCAGCCCTCCAAAATCTCACACTGAGACCTTTCTTAGTCCCTGTAATACACACATATGAAGGCCTGATTAAAAGACTATAAACAATCACAAGAAGAACAGGAGTTTTCTATGCAGTCAAGGATTTTTCAGTTGGAAAAGTAATTTCTTATGAAATATGCAGGGTATCCTAAAGCATTAGAGAATTAGATTCTCTGTGCATAGTGAGGACATATTGCATGGGGATGTTTGGAGACTCATTTCGTCAGAAAGAATACTAACACAACTTGTTGGAATAGAAATGCGACGCAGCCCATAAAATCTCTATTTAACACACATAACCAAGAAACCTTGAAGCTGGGCGAGAACATACCAGAGTACATCCTGGCCCTCAGAGTAGCAAACAGCTGAACCTGGTTAATAGTAGTACGCAGCCTAAGCCTTTGACCTCCTTAGGCTCTTTCGGACAGAACCCTGTCCGGCACATCCCCGAGGAGCGGAACAGGAAGTTACTAGGTGTGCACAGGGCGCTTAAACCCAATTTGTGACACCCTCCCTGCCAGAGCAGCGAGCTCCTCTAAGCGCAGCCCAGGCTTGGCTTTTGAGAGGCTCTATCACCACCACCGGACAGCTTCATAAAGGAGGCTCCCCGAGGTGGGAAGGAGTCCGGCATGCAAGCTTCTGCCTTCCCCAAATAGGATGTGCTCTTATGTCCCTACCGCCCAGTGAACTTTCGACAAACCGGCCATGCAAACATAACAATACATGAACAACCCCTCAAAAACCCCGCTTCCAATTGGGGCCGAGGAGGGAGGGCTTAAAAGCGATCTGGCCTTGAAAGAGGCCCAACCCTCTATCGCCGGCGCTTTGCCGTACCGAAGGCTGCCAGGGGAATTCATCACGCGATGCCAGTCGCACCCGACCCGCGTGACACGCCTCATCGAGCTTGGCCGGCGAGGAGGTAGAAGCCTCAATCGTCCCTCCCTTACCTTGAGCGCCCTCCAGGCTGAAGCCTGAAGCGGCAGCGATTTTAATAAAGGACATGGGGATGTTTGAAGAACTTTCATTTTCGGCTCCAGAAAGCACTAACACAACTTGTTGGAATAGAAATTGGACCGCAGCCAAAATTTATTTAACACATAAATCCAAGAAACCTTTGAAGCTGGGCTGACATACCAGAGCACATCCTGGCCCCCCGCAGGTAGCAAACCGCTGAACGAACCTGGTTACATAGGGCAGGCCAAAGCTGACCCCTTAGGCCCGACCTTTCGGACCAGAACCCCTGTCCCCGGCTTTTATCGAGGCGGAACAGGAAGTTACTAAGGTGCCAGCCAAGGGGGCCTTAAACCCAATTTCAGTGACACACCTCGCCCGAGACTGGCGAGCTCTCAAAGCGCCAGCTCCCCAGGCTTAACTTCGAGGCCGAAGCTCTGCTCGCCACCACGGACCTCATAAGGCGAGGCCCCCCAGAGGTGGGAAGGTCCGAAATGCAAGCTTCTGCCTTCCCCAAATAGGATGTGCTCTCTTATGCTTCCTACCGCCATACGAAGGCACTGTCCACTCCAACGAGCTCCCCACCCCAACTTCAAAGCAGCCCAGAGTCTCACAGCTCGGTAAAAGTCGTGCGCAAAGTCACTGCAGACAAGAGCAGACGGCAGTTTGAAGCCGAAGCTCAATGCGGGCGAAGCCACTTTCCAGCAGAGCATGGCGGACATCGATTGCAACCAAGATGTCCTGGCCCCAATCCGATAAAGTGGACTCCGTCGGGCAAAAAAACAATGCTGGCAGAGCATGGGAACAAATCAACATGGGGAATAACATCCCTCCCATGCTCGAGTACCAGCGCCCGGGCTGCCCGGACCGACAAACCTTGGACCTGACTGTTAGCTCTGGCGAACCCGACGGCGCTTCCTTCCAAGTCCTCGGCTCCAGCAAGCCGCGATTACCACAGAACAGCTTGGATTTGATATGCGATCTTTAAATAACGCTTCGCGAGAGTAACTTCCCTCATGGCGCTTCTGCAACGCACAGCTATTACTCGCCTTTGAAAGCCGGAGATGTCATTTCCCCAGCTGAAGAACTATTGCGTCTGGGGAAGCCAAACTGAAGCACCGAAGTTCGCATGGCTTTCGAAGAGCAGAAGAAGACCACGCATGCCACCATCCTCGCCAGCCAGTGAAGATATCAGGGAGGTGTCAGTCAAGGTGTTGTCCCCAGCCGACTTCTTCGACTATAACGCCCAGCCAATGAAACAATGCTGTGGCCAACCATCCAAACAAAGGTAGCGACACGGCCAGCGGAACTATAAAGAGAACAAAGTTCACAAAGGAAAGGTGAGGCCGGACAGCATAAACCACGATAAGCTAAAGATCTCCAGCGCCTAAAGCCTGAATTCCCGGTTGCTGTAGATTCAGTCCCTCTTGAGGAGCCGAATGGTGAAAAGCGTTCAATCGAAATTTGGGAACCCGAACTGCTCTGCTGCGAGGAGTCCTAAAATTGTAACACAGCCGTAGCCAACACAGCCCGTGGAGTGAAATCGCTGGACACTGATGCCTCCATCCGGTTGTGGATAAACAGGGGACTCCTGCTCCTGCAGAGGCGGACAGCTAAAAGCGCCAGCTTAGTCCCTAAGCTGACCCGGACAGAATTGCTTCTGGTGGGAGGGCCAATGTCACTCGTTCACCGGCGCCGCTGGTCAGTCTTGGACCCCGCCAACCATATGAGAGTAAGTTCCCATGCGGCCATGGACATATCAGCCTCTTTGCAGAGCGCCAAGGCCAATGATGTGGTGGGCCGGTCAACCACTAGCTCCACCACACCCGAAAGGCCCCATAAAAGCCAGAGGTAAAGCAAGGCCTGGAACAGTGTAGACTCATAAAAGGCAGAGTCACAGACTGATTCACTGTGGCGTTAAAAAGAGTAAAAGGATTCCAGGAGCTGCGCTTGGTGATGGGGCGCCTACGTTATCTGTCGCGGTCTGGGAGCTGGCGCTGCCACCTGCGGCCACTTTCCTGCTCTTCTAACCCGAGCTTGGCGGGGGGTGGTCAGTGATCCCCAGGGCCTGAAGCTGAAAAAAGGAAATGGCAGCTAAATGGACCTTAATGCGTCCACTGGCAGAAGCCCAATTGGCGGTCCACCCTCCAAGTCAACCAAAATAACGCGAGACACCAAATCCTGTACAACGCAAACTCTGCACTGTCGAACAGGCTGCGCCGATGGAAACTTTTACGCCAAAAGCAAAGAAGGTGCTCAAGAGGCCTTCACTCTGTGCGGCGAGGTAGCTGGAGCCAGTGACTGCAAAGACACCGCCGGCTAATTGACTGCCTCAAAAGGCGCCACAGATGTAAGTGCGAGGACACCTCTCTCGGACAGTGGCTGGCCGAGAGGAGCTAGTGATGGTAGCTGACTGCGGAAGCCACAACTGGCAACGAGTAGACAAAGCGTATCAGCTGCGTATATTGTTAGTTATGCCACCTGGCAAGAAAAACAGCTTTAAAGGAGATCATATTAATCAGGCAAAAACCATTACGAAATTCCCTCTTGACTAGCGCACATCACCGGCTCTGACCGGCTGGGACTGCCCGATTCACCACCCTGACAACCACAGCCTGGTTGTCACGCAGGGAGAACTTAACTGCATGGTCGCGAAACCACATTGACCTTCCAGATGTGAACCGGGCCGCCACCAGAGGGAAACAACTCCAGGAAAGTCATGTCCCTCAAAATTCCGGTCTGAGGAGAGACCACGCCATGGTGGCCACTCCCCTGCACACCACTCGGCCCTGAAATAAATACCAAAGCCTACTGTCGAGGCCAAAGCTGCATCGTGGTGTGAACTTGGTGAAAACTATCCTGCAGCTCCCACGGGAACTTGCCAAAAGGAAACGGGCCGTTATAGCGGCTCAAGCGTAACGCATACCCTTAAGTCTTGGCGTAAGACCAGAAGTAACCTCGGCGTGATGATGTGGGAACTGAATGATAGCCCGCCAAGGACCTTGCGATAGCCCGGGAACAAAAAAGCCCTTCCCGCGCGAGGAGATAACCCTGAAGGCAAAGTTAAGGTGCCCAAGCGGGGACTGTGTATTTTCCCACGCGTTTAATCCTGCATTTCTTTTTTGCACAGGTGTCTGCGATCAGTGCGGCGTAATGTTGCATCAGCAATATTAGGGGGCAGGGGAGAGATGTTCCTGCCACCGTGTCCAATTCCCGAATTCCTAAGTAGGGTTAAACCAAGGGACACAGGCCCTTCAGTCTTGTGCGACGCCGTAAAGGAACCCCAAGCTCCGCCCGCCAAGACCTGGAAATGCTGACAAACATCAATAATGCGCACATTAAGTCAGAGCCGAAGCTGCACCTACAAACAAAAAATCATCCAGATAATGAGTGACTTTTAAGCTGATGCAGACATCGCGATCGCTTGATTCCGCTCCATTCCAAAAAAAGGTGCTAAATTTTTTCAAAGGCTGCACAAGCTATATGAGCAACCCATGGGCATGGCCGTTGCTCGACATACCAATGTCCTTCAAATTGAAAAAAACCTAACAGTTACCGAGAAGTCGCTTAGGGTGTATATGGGCAGCAGGCGAAAGGCTGACTGTATGTCACATTTTGCCAACATCGGAGCCAGTTCCCACCTCCGGATGAGACTCACTGCTTCATCCACAGTGGCATACCGGAAGAACAAGAGCAGATGCCTGGAGTCGATGCAGAGTCATGCGTTCACCGTAATTCCCTCTTGAGAGGTAGGACAAATGTTGTATCATCCTATACTCCCGAGGGCCTTTTGGAGTACACTACCTCCAATGGGGAAACCGGAGGTTGGAGTAGCAGGAGGCTGTGCAAAGGGACCTGCAATTCTGCCCACCAAGCATTCTTTTGCAAATTTTGGCAGCCACTACACCACGCCGAGGCAATTCCTGGCTGATTTTAAGTTGGGAGCTAAGGAGTTTGCCACCCTACACCCTAAAAATGGGATGTGAGAAAGTCCCCAAATTGCAAATCCCTCCTTTAAATTTACAATGCTGCCTCTTCCGACACGGATACCTGTCCAGCCATTGGCATAAAAGCGTTTACTGCACGCTTACATTCGAAGGGCGGGGACTCTGCAGAACCTCCAGGGACTTCAAGGCCTTTACTGGGCCCAGGGAATGATCCTCCCTGGCCGCCACCGTCCTTTCTTTAGAGTTGCCGGAGCCAGGGTTCCGACCCGCCAGTCGAAGGAGCTGCGAGCCAGTTCGCGAGGCATTGTTGTACTCTGAGTGTAGCAGGCCCCAAAGCAGCAGGGGAACAGCTGTGCTTTCGAAGATCCTACATTTATCCCCTCTTACAGGAGCCTTGGTTAAAAGGCCCAACAAGCTAAGCCCGAGGCCGAGGTCCCGCTGACTAAACCCTTTTTTTCCTCGGGCCCATCAGCCCCAGTTGCGCCTTAGTAGCACCGAAGATGACGCCAGTTTTTTAATTACGGCTGGTCATCCGCACGTCTGTTGATAGTGTATTAGATCCCACCTGCGTCCCGGACGATGTGAAGGGCACTCTTTATGGAATGCCTCATCGTGTGCTTGATAGCAGCCGCATCCCCTGATAGGGATGCGTGCCCTCAAAACATTATTAGCCCAGCTGAGCAGACAGATGCCAGAAGCTACTTTCGCTTGAGTGGGTAAGCAGCTCCTCAGGAGCCATATATCAGCGAACCCTTTCAACCAGTTGTCGAGAGAGCGCTCCAGCTCTTTTCTGGTTTCCTGTTTCTCTTCTTAACTTTGACGGGGAACCTGTCTCTTCTGGATCCTCTTCCGGCCCTTGGGAGCATTGAAGATTATCTACATGAAGTACCCACTCCGGGGACACGTTCTCTGTAACTTCCTCTCGGCAAATGGGGAGCCTGGGGGGGTCCCCTAGGGTCCCAATGCCGGTAACAAAGGCTGAAGCCCCTAAGGGATTCCACGTCACGATCCTCCACTGCCAGCTCCCTTTTTCTCCCTCTGAGTAATCCAGAGGGGAAGAGCTGGCACCTTCTCCCCTCTTTCCTAGTAATCTCCAGCTGCTTGGCGGAGATCCTGTCATCTGTAGACTCCACCAGAGCAGGGATGGAGAGCTAGGAAGACCGCCGAGAAAGTCTAAGCTGACGAGGCCTTTTTCCGGCCTCAATCTACAGTTCTGGCTCTGGCCCGGCAAGGAACATGGCTGGCGGAGAGCCTGCTGCAGCTTCAACACTGCCCGCTTGGTACCGGGCAGGTACAATCCCCAGTCACGGCTCTGTGACCCGCAGAACTAATCCATTGGGGACAGCGGGTCCCGAAGGAACCGCATTCGGGGGGGTGCCTGGCAAGCTACAGCTCCTGATGGACCTGGGAGTCCCCCCCCAAAGATTGGTGGCAAGAGGAACCCAAGCTCTGTTGGACCATAGCGTTCCCCTAAACTGACTACCAAGAAGAACTTTGAACTTGAACCCCGGCAGAGAGGCCAAAATAAAAGTGGCTGGTTCCCCACATGAAACCTCTGTACCAGCCATTGCCCCAAAACCAGGGGAGGGGTTGAGATTGGCTCTGGCCATCCCAATACCCGGGGTGCTGTTCATGCCCATATCACGGAGGAATATGGATAAGTATGCCCATGGCATAAAACAGAGGTTTTGAGATATGGGCAGCCCACTTTGGCCATGAGGAGGCATGAGCACAGAAGGACTGATTCATCCCGGTCCCGGAATAAGAGGGAGGCGAGGCGGGCCTGGAGTTCCGGCCCAGGCTGCCCCAGCACCCTCTATGCGGACCTCCTGCTCAATCTTCACGGCCTCTGGCGGACTACTGCCGCAAAGTGCTCCAGGGCATGGCCAAAGCGCCCACCTGGCAGCTGGAAGAAGGAGGGGATTGCACCTGTTGGAGTAAAAAAAGAAGCGGCCAACTCCCCCCTGTCAAGTGGTGTGGCGTAGCATTGACTCACCCGAATTCGGAAGGAGTGGGCCCCAACCTGCCCTGTTCACCGAAGAGGCTGAAGTGGCATGGGTGTTTACGGCCACCGCTTCCTTGCTCTCTTCTTTTGTGCCTTTAGGCCGATGATGCTTAATGGCCCTGGACTAGCTCCACCACATAAAATTGCTTTTGTTAATTCAAGAGCAGCTCTGCCTCTGCCCTTGTTTGCTGTTTGTCCCTTTTTTTTAATATATATATCTATGACTATATATATATGTATATTCCGGAGATTTGACACAAGTGCAGAGTTCTTGCAGCGTTAGAAGTTTGCCTAAAAGAAATCACACCAGCTGCATTGGACTTTGTAGCAGCTGGCCACCTGTAAAGGCAGCTCAAAGTTTTTCCAAAAGAGAAATGGCCGCTGCCTTGCGGGGCCTTTAAGCTATCTGAAAGAATATCAAAGGAAATGGCTTGCTCCTTCCAGTCCACTCCCACCGGGAAGAGGGACAAAATAGCCGCCGCACTGCCTGCGTCTGGGCGATGCTACTGGCCCCACTAAGATTGTCCCCATAGGCTCACTCACTAAACTGTCAGGTCAGCAGGCAGCCCACCCAGAAGTAGTCCCAAGGACTTAATGACACATGCCCGGACCTCCCCGTTCTTAAAAGAGCAGGCGCACGCCTTTGTGGTCACTCGGGGCGTTTTTTTCCTAATTAACGCTACCGGAGACTCACGAGAGCAGCAAAGGAAGGCAAAACTGGCGCCCGGCACCTGGCGGCGGGTAGCGCCTCGAAGGCTGGCGCTAACGAAAGAGCAATGCAGCGGAGGTCTGCCTATGAGCGAAGCCCTTGCGGCCTCCCTGCAAGCCTCCCGCCCGCGACAGCAATGGCGACGTCCGCGATCGTACCGGTAGGCCGCATACGAGGAATCTCGGCCCCATGAAAGCCCTCCGATGATAAAGAAACTCCTGCGCGCCCAATATCTCCCGCTTCTGCACTGAGAAGCCGAAGGAAGATGCAGCCCAGTTGATCCTGCCTTGCGCGCCGCACCAGCCAAAGGCGGTAGGCCAGCGGCCATGAAAGGCTGCGCCTACAACGCATCAGACCGGTGAGTGGGGAGGGGGTGAAAAGCCTCTGATGAAGTCTCGGCGAGGAGCCGATCCTCCTCACAAGGCGCCGCCGCAAGGAAGTCGAAAACAGCAACCCTTAAAAGCGATCTGGCCTTGAAAGAGGCCCAACCCCTGGCTTGACGTCGCGGCGCACCCTTTTAAAAGGCTGCCAGAGACTATCCGCGATGCCGGCACCGGCCATTGCGTGACCGCCTCATCCGGCGGCGGGGAGGAGGTAGAAGCCTCAATGCGAAGTTCCCTCCCCGCTTACCAGGCTTGGCGCCTCCAGAGGAAGCTGACAGAGCCTGCGATTACCATTCCGACATATGTATCTCCAAAGCTCTATTTCTGTTGACACATCTGTGCACTTACCACAGAACCAGGTTTTGTGAAGGGGTTTTGAGGTTATTTTTTGGAAGCTGCAAAACATTTACAAACTTGCAGATAAATGTATTTGAGAGTGGTGGCTGTTACTCTATAGTATCCTTGACTTTCGAGAGCGAATAGCCAGGAGGAGGCACAATGTGCTCTCCAGAACCCTGATCCCCACGAATTTATCTACGGCTTTTTTTATTCAGGCTACCTTGAGTCTTCAGCTTGAGACCTACGTGGTAACCTTGCCTAGTAATGTCTATTGTGACTAGCAGCAGCCCTCCAAAATCTCACACTGAGACCTTTCTTAGTCCCTGTAATACACACATATGAAGGCCTGATTAAAAGACTATAAACAATCACAAGAAGAACAGGAGTTTTCTATGCAGTCAAGGATTTTTCAGTTGGAAAAGTAATTTCTTATGAAATATGCAGGGTATCCTAAAGCATTAGAGAATTAGATTCTCTGGGCATAGTGAGGACATATTTTCAAAGACATGTTTAACTTCAACTTCAACTGACCTTTATTAGGCATATCAGTTAAAATACAAAATACAGGACAGAGTGGGTGTTAAAAAACAGGACATAAAACTGGACAAAGCACATAAGGTTGGTACAGAAGAGGTGATCAAGCTTCCATTATGTCTTTGACTTGAGCACTTCTAATAAAAATTCAGCGTTTTTTCAAGTTATCCTGCCATCGCTATTATTCAGCAGGTGAATAGTCTTTGTATGCTCCGAACAACTTTTTTAATTCCCTAGAGTAGGGACAAGTAGGGAGAATCTAGATAACGCACACCTCGGGCAAGAAAACATAATATGCTTG
The DNA here is from genome assembly GCF_021028975.2 of Sphaerodactylus townsendi. Lineage (NCBI taxonomy): Eukaryota > Metazoa > Chordata > Lepidosauria > Squamata > Sphaerodactylidae > Sphaerodactylus > Sphaerodactylus townsendi. Next base: position 87,203,651 of record NC_059426.1, on the reverse strand, counting down.
GGAGTCTCAACAGTATCCTGACAATATGCATATGTTCTCTCTTGAAGTGGAATGTTCAACTGTCGGCCCTTAAGAACGACAGAGGGGAATGCATTACATCTAGCTCGAGTAATGATCCATCTCTGCCTGGGCTCTGACAGTCGGGATAGATATTTAGCTGTGAGGCTAATTTCAGGATAGATTCCACAGTGCAAGGGAGAACAAGATGTCCTGGCTGCACTCAACAGCAACTGGTATTCCTGGTCCAGAAGCCTTCTTTTTTGGGGTTAGCCAAATTTCATTTGCAGATTGCATTAAAAAAAGGTTTCTAAAGAGAGACCTAAAGAGGTTATTTTGGCCTCTATACATTTCCACCATTCAGAGGATTGCAGTTCAGAGAGGGCTAAATGGGTGAGGCTTTTGGCCTCAGTATTAAAGCAAAGATGAGACCAGAATTTTTAAGCAGTCATCCACGCTCTGGTTTCCAACAAGTGCTGTCCTGATCCGAGACACAAAACAGCATATGGAACACAGTGGGGTACCCCAAAAATCTTGTAAAGAAATTTGGATTGGACTCTCTCTACAGATTTATTCCAAGCTCCAATCCAAAGGGGAACTCCATAAAACCTTTGCATTGAAGACTTTTAAGGCCGCAGGTATGAATTTATGTCTTTTAGAGAAAAAAACCACACAACTGCATCAACAGAATTCTGACATCCTCTGATTGCTGCCTCTCTGTGGTTTGCCCAATCTGCTCTAAAGTGGAAGTGAATCCCCAGGTATTTAAATATCTAAACTTGATCTAGGCCAATGCCTTTAAGAAGCCAAGTGCTGGGATTAGGCCTACTTGAAATAACCATTACTTTTGATTTGGCTGTATTTACTTCAAGCAGGTTGTTGGAGCAGTATTCATTAAAGATACGTTTAATTGTGACAAATTTTGCCCACCATCAATATAGTATGATTATAAATTTCATAACCAATAACCTTCTGAACTTTTCAACAGTGTAATCCAAAACACAAATATGCTACTAGTTCTATTGTGACTATCCAAAACCGTTCCAATCGTCAACATTTATTAGTTTCTATCATTCAAAATGGGGGAAAAAACCATATGCAAAGTTAGCTTCAAGTGAAGTTGTTTGCAGGTCTCTCTCACAGTGGTTATATATATAATTTTGCTCATAGACAATTATATCTTCAAACTCCATAAATATTCCAAATAGCATATAAAACTATAATGATAGCAAATTTGTATTGGTAAAGCAGTAAAATATGTTTAGGGATATTCAAAAATATTGAACGTATTTCTATTTTGTCCCAAAATTTTCAGTTTTTCCCCTTAACAGTATAAGGTTTTCACCTATGGCTTCAACATGTCTAGAACTTTGCATTTGTATAGAGCAGGGGTAGGGAACCTGCGGCTCTCCAGATGTTCAGGAACTACAATTCCCATCAGCCTCTGTCAGCATGGGAATTGTAGTTCCTGAACATCTGGAGAGCCGCAGGTTCCCTACCCCTGGTATAGAGAAACTCAACCTCTAAAATCTTGAACACCAAGGATGTGCTCCATTGCAATGTAATGTTTAAAAAACAGTTAATAACATTCTCCTTGCAAAGGCTTGAACATTTATGCTCTGGACATCTCATGTGCAATGTAAAAATCATCAATTAGAGGAAAACTTGGTATTTCACGATCAGGTTTCAACAATAGCGGTGATCTTTTGCTGCACTTTCTTAGAGCAGCTTTCTCAGATCACTTTCTCAGAGCAGCAAGCCTGCCGGCAGAGTGTCCTTTATTTTATTTCCAAATGGAATCCTATGTTTGAAACAATTTTCATGTAAACAATGCACCTGTATCAGAGGCAAGAATCAGAAAATGAAGGGATGTGCCAATATGAAACTTGTAGCAATTTCTACTATGGCGCATCTTCTGCAATCTTAACAGAAGTCTGTAATCTAATCATTCCTCTCCATCCCTATGCATCTGCCAAACAATGAAGATTTTTCCATTACTGCATATTCATGCTGGGAAAATATTCAGTGTATGCATCAATGAATTTATATGAAGAAATGCATAACAGAACCAAGGTGAGCCCCTCCTCCCATCAACAAGATGTTGATTCTCTACAACAGAGTCCCTAACCTTTTCCAGCCTGTGGGCACATTTGGGATTCTGACAGGGAATAGAGGGCACAGCAGCACAAAATGACTGCCACAGCTAAACTTCAGTAACTCAAGGCAGATCCTTTTTCCTGTGGTGGGCGCTGCTGCCAAAACATTAAAAAATCTCTAAACAGTCAATCAAAGCTCCAGTAGCCAATCAGAGACCTTGCTGGGCAAAAGTCCTACCTGGCCCCATCCATTTTCTGAAAACACTTGACAGATGCCAGAAAAGGTATCAGTGGGCACCATGGCACCCATAGGCACTACACTGGCAACCCCAGCCTAACAAGATGTACAGAGAGCCGGTATTTTAAACAATGCAGGCTATTTCAGCCTCTTTGGTCCCAATAAAATCTGAAAGGGAGAAAATGCACACGGTTTAGAAAAACTATGTTATCTTCTTAATCAATGAAGGTAAAAGTAAAGGCATTCTGGCAGGTTGACTTTCCTTAAGTATACTAAGGAAAAAGAGGAAAGATAGAAAGGGGGATTGTTTATCCCACTGTCCTTTCTGTAATAGCAAGTTTGTAATAATTACAGCCCATGAAAACAAACTTCCAATACTAAGGCAGCTGGCCCACCATATTCAGAGTACTGCCATGGTTCAGCACAGAGGATAAACATAAGTTTATCAGAAAGTCAGGAACTGAATATTTACAATACTGTAACGCAGCATATATGTACAATGCACTAGAATCACATCTATTTGACTGTCAGTTAAGTATATGTTCAGTACTTTCTACAGGCTTACGTTTTAAGTGCTACATGCCATTAGATTTACCCCAAGTAAATCCAATCTACTGGGGTAAAGCAGATTTACCCAGTTCACAATCCCTTCAAATCTTCCAGGATTACTAGTAAAAAAATCAATTCCAATGTATTTTTTTCAAAAAAGGATAACAATAGTTTAAATAATTGTTTGAAACCATTCTGGGTATCTAGATTTCTGAAATGAAGCTTTTAAAAAGTATATTTTCAACCAAGTTTACCTTTGAATGCCAGTCTGGACAGTTGTTTAGGGGAAGATGGTTCTCTAAAAGTTTACCTTTACAAAATTATCTCCTAGTCTTTGAAGATAATTAGTCTTAAAGCAAAGCTTACCTTCTTGTTTCTCTTTGTTTTCCTATTCTGTAAAAAGGCAGAATAGTGGGATTCCCAAAGACTCCAAATAGCCTTGAGTTTGGCATGACTTAATGGAGTTCACACAATCTACTTAGGAAGTAGCAGGATTTATTAAGAGTCTACAAATTCAGTTTATGCTTATTGTAAACACATTTCCCCCTTCATTAGAATATTATGAAATGCAGCCCTCCTCCAATACCTGGAGCATCCCTAACTTCATCCTGTACTGCCAGGGATTTTAAGAACTTTTTGGTTGAGGTCAAACACAAAACAATCATCCCTTCCTCACTAGAAGATCCAGAAAGCACACATTTTTACTAGTCAGCCAAATTCCTAATTGTTTTTAATTGTTTTGCATTATCTTTAGTATTAAGACTAGTTAACAAAGAGACATTGAAACCACAAACATTTCCTGTACATTTCTCTCCAAAAAATCCAACATAAGGTGTCATTCAAAAGCTGTGCTTTCTACAAGGGCTGTCAAGACAAAAATAAAGTAAAAATAAGCCATTTCAGCTTTTTTTTCTGATCAGAAAAAAGGGTCATCCAGAGATTGCTGAAAAAGTCGTCAGGGATTGAGAGGGAGGGGAGTTTTAAAAAAATCTTTTTACAAAATGTAAAGTTCATTTGTGAGGCTGGTGATTGGGCTTTAAAGTTTAACTGCCCTCTAAAGAACTTACCTTGGCTGGTGCTCTGGTGGGTTTCACTGAGCTAGTAAAGGTGCCCCCCTTTGCTGGATTGCTCTGGAAGAAGCAATTCCCTGTTGTCCTTTTCCTGTCCTGTGGCTGATTACCAGGGCAACAGGAGGGAGGGGGCATCCTGAAGGGGCCAATGGCTGCAACGCAGTTTGAACTGCACTTCTGCCAGGTTGCTGCAGTCTTAATGTTGACTACAAGAACCTCTACAGAGCGCAGGGTAGAAGTGGGGGCAGAGAGTTACAATGTCTAATAGGATTTAAGGTTCTTTGTTCTTTGGCCAACCATACTGTTCTTTGGCCAACCATAGAAGGTGTCTTTGGTCTAGATTTATTTCAAACTTTTCAGTGTATGGTCAAAGAGTGAGAGGTCTGGTTTCAGCAGACTCCATTACAGACAGAGGTTTCAGAGAGTTCAATGCAAAGCTTGGCTTTATCTGCTGCTCCTCCCTCTAAGATTCTGGTGCTTCAAGTACTGAACCCTTGGATTACTGCCTGCCTGCACTGGATTCTGAAATAATTGGTTTATTTTTAAACAATTTGGTTTATCTTATTTTTTGTGAAGTGTGCCTGTTGCATATTTTTTCTTTGGCCTGTTGGTACGCTGGGGGGCCTTGGGGTCTTCCAATGCCTTGAGTTTGGTTGTATTTTGTTTCCCCACTGTATTCCTAAAAGTTGTCTCATGGGTTCTGATTTTTAGAACTTGTGTGTACATCTGTATGCGTGTGTGAGAGTGTGGTTCTGTTGGGTTTTTTTCCTGAGCTGTTTTTATTTGGTGTTGGAGGGGGGCTTGCCAGTGATCTTTTAGTTGGACACTCTTGTCCTCTTTTGGTGTGGGGCAGAAGGAAGTCAGATCAAAAAGCGTTGTGAGGCCTGAGAGACTGGTTGTCTCCTCCTGTTTGGTTGTGTGATTCTTGGGGATATCCTCTGCAGTTTAGATGACTGCCCTTGTTTGGGATGCTCTGGGGGGCTTTCATTTGGTTTTGTGTATTTTCTCATCCCTAGTCTACTTTTTTTTCCCTTTGGGTTTCTTTCTCTGGGTTTCAGGGTCTGGGGAAGGGAAACTCATTCAGTTTTTTGTTCCTCCTCCTTCCCTTCATTTTCTGGTGTTTGCTTATCTGTTGTGTTGAGCTGTTATGGCAAGCTGAGCCCTAGAAAACTAGAGGAATGAAGAGGAGGAGGGGGGCTGTGTTCCCCCCACCTCTGTAGAGACCTGGTCCTCTGCTGCCTTCCACCATCCCAACCTCAGTCGGGAGAGGTGCAAAGAAGAAGGCCTGGACAGCATTATTCACTGAGGCTGCTGCTGGAGCACTGCCACCAGCAGAGGTGACTGCAGGTGCTGGCACGGGGCAGGAATCTGCTGCTTAGGCTGCTACTCCTTCTTGGGTTCCTTCAGAGCCCAGCAGCCCTTCAGAGGGAAAACCAGAAGAGAGGCCAAAGGTGTTGAAGGAGGAAAAGATGGAAAGGCACCCCAAGGTTCTCTTAGGCTTTGCTTGTGGTTCCATTGGACCGGTTTCTGGTATGGTTCTTTTGGGCTTGTGTTGGTTCTTGAGGTGGGAGGCATTGACTGTGGTTCTTCAGAGCCATGCATCTTTCTACAACAGGTACTAGTGACAGGAGTCTTCATTTTCATTTCTATATCCATTTGCCAATCTCAACTACAACAATAATGTCTCATCTTTCCAAGGCAAGACCATTAAAACATAACCACCATACAAATTTAATGTTAATCTTGAAGGAAACTTTGAGTGTTCTAGCTCTAGTCTTCACCCTTTTTAAAATCAAAATGAAGAACTAACATTATATGCTGTTGCAGCAGTTATTCAAGTTTATTTGCTAAAATTTTAAATAGAAAGTATTCATTTTCTTTTCACACTGTAATACCAAGCATGTACATTTTCCCTGAACTCCAACAATGATATTTTAATCTAAGTGTTAGTACGCCTTTACCACTTCCTCTACTGGTCCTGTCATACAAAGTCCATTAAAAAAAACAAGTTAAAAAGTTCTTTAAAGACCAGCTGCTTTGGGGAAGAAAAACAGGCCACAACACCAGTATAAAATTAAGAATATTGGCAACAATAATTTCTAATTTAATACTGTACCGATTTTAAGGTTGGATTGAAATGATGGTAGGTTTGTGTGACTTTAAACTGAGTGTGGACTCTTGTGTTCTAGATAGACCTTCTGCTGCTGTGTCACTTGGGCTCCCTCACTGTCTTGTATTCCAGAGAGTCCAAGTAATACAGCAGCAATGCGTCCATAAAAAGAAGCCTAGCAAAATAAGATCCTGTGTGAAATTAGAATCCATGCGAGGAAGCCAGAGCAATTGACCTGTACAGGAGAAGAATAGGGCATAGACTGAGTGGCACTCAATCCTTTTTCATCTCCTGGGTAAACACACCACAAAATAAGAAGTGAAATTAAAGTTATGAAAGCAGAAAGCCCGCAGGAGTTGGGAAAGGCTACCCAATTCATTGCATGGAGTGTCACAGGAATTACTGTCTGCCTGCTGGACAGAAGTTGTGGCTGTGTGCTTGGTGAAAGGACTTCCTGGTGTTCTGTGAGGCCAAGGTAGTTCACCTGGAGAAGCTGAGAAGCAGAAATGGTAATGACAAAGCCTTCGGGGATATGATACTTGCATCACAATCCCAGTGTGACAGCTCCTCCACAATCGCAGTTAAAGAGGGCCATGCAGAAGCACAGCATCACTCTGAAGAGAAAGGACATGATCCCTTAGACAGGACTCTTCCCTTGGTGGATGAATAGATATCCTCTTGTGCCAAGAATATTCCTCCAAAGGAATAGGAGCTTGTCATACTGGGAGATTTGATAATTAGAACGTAGATAACTGGGTCTTGGACAGGCATGTGGAGCGCATGGTGAGCTGCCTGCCTGGTGCAAAGGTTGCAGACATCACCCACCATCTTGATAGTTTGGTAGATAGCACTGGAGAGGAGTCAGTAATCATGTTGGAACCAATAATGTGGGGAAGTACAGCTGTGAGTGTGACAGAAATCCTAAAACTTGCAAAGACTCAAAACTGTCATCTAGCGTGTCTGGGGTCTTCAATTACTAGAGATTCCATGAGAATGAGCTAACCACTTCCATTCCACATTGAACCATTCAGGCAGACTTAATCACTTTTGGTCAGAGGACAATTTGTAATGGATCAAACCATCTATTTTTCATTGAACTTCAAAACCATTACCAGGGCTTGGTGGAAGTGGGACTACACTGTATATAGCTCTGATTAGTAAAAGTAGTGTCTGACATAAGAGATGGGGATCTATGTGGGACGGGGTCAGAAAGGAGGATGGCTTCGATGGAATTCCATTTAGCATAAATATATGTACATTTGGAATTTTCTCTTGTCTTCCATCTCCAGTGGAAACTGGGTCCACAGGAAGTTGGTTAGGGGTTAAGGATTCCTTTGACTTGTAACAGCAAGAACCTATGCACAAGCTCTAAAGAATAGCTACAGAATAGGTAACATGTTGAGCTTAGTTAGTTCAACTGGAACACTTTTCATTTGAAAAATGTTACAAATGTACACAATGTTGCTGTGTGCTTTTCCCTGTATTTTGTTTTGCCTTTTCCCATCCATTCTTTAATTCAACCACTTTTACTTCCCCTAACTGGCTTCATTTGGTACAATCTATTTACCTCGAATATTTTTCTCAATCTTTTCCTCATGTACTAGACTGCACAGGTGCTACCAGATTGGTCATGTAATTTTTTTATTGCTCTAGTACTGCACTGGAAGACCACCTTTTCAGTGGATCAGTCTAGAGGTTCTCCACCTAAACAATTTGAAGAGCTTTCTGACAGTAAGGCTGTTCAATAGTGGAATATGTTGCCTTGGAATGTGGTGGAGTCACCTTTTTGGCTGGATGGCCATCTGTCAGGAATGCTTTGATTGTGTGTTCCTGCGTGGCAGGGAATTGAACTGGAAGGCCCTTGTGGTCTCTTCCAACTCTATGATTTTATGAGGTCTTGAGCAGTGGAGCTAGTTACTAGTGTACTTTCTTGAGAACTCTTTGTCTAGAGGAGTTTCCCCAGCAAGAAAAGGCACCATTTCCCCTCCCTATCGTAACAGTGAGGTCCTAGAAGCCAAATTTAGGCTGCTAGGTAGGAGCCCTGTGGTGCAGTGGTAAGCTGCAATATTATAGTCAAAAGTTCTGGGCATGACTCAAATTTGATCCTGACAAAAGTCAGTTTTAGGTAGCTAGTTCAAGGTTGACTCAGCCTTTTTCTAAGGTTGGTAAAATGAGTACTCACCTTGCTGGGAGTAAAGTATAGATGACAAGGGAAGGCAACCATAGCTGACAACTTAGAAGGCTTTAAAAGAGGAGTGGACAAGTTCATGGAGGATTGGGCTATCAATAGCTACTAATCATCATGGCTAGCTACTCCCTCCAGTAGCAGAGGTAGTCTGCCTCTTCAAATCAGTTGCTGGGGAGCACAACCAGAATTCTGCTGTTGCAGTCTTCCTGTTTGTGGGCTTCCTAGATGAAGCTGACTGGCCACTATCTTAACAGAATGCTGAACTAGATGGGCCTTTGATCTGATCCAGCATGGCTCCTCTTGTGTTCCCAGATAGACATACATTGAAATACAAAAATGCTTTAAGATTCAGCTTCCCTTGTAGAATAGTGAGATTGTAACAACCAGAAAATGCAGGGATCACAGCTTAATCTGTCTTAAATTAATAAACACATTACAATAGTTAAACATACTGGCTAAATGTTTTGTGTACACATCTTCCCTTTTATACTACGGCATACCTTGCATACTTTGGATTGCCAAGGATAGCCCAGTCTTATCAGATCTCAGAAGCTAAACAGGCTCGATGCAGGTTAGTATTTGGATAGGAGACCACCAAGGAATCCCACAGTCGCTACTACAGGCAACAGCAAGCAAACTCTGAACTTTACCTGCCTTGAAAACCCTTCAGAGTTGCCAAAAATGAGCTGCAACTTGTCTGCTTTGTAAATATGAATCAACTGCATCCAATATTGGCAATATATGATGGATTTTATCACAGTGCACCAATAAGGGTTTAGTAATGGCAAAACTTTTTTAAAAAGTAACAATGGAGTTTCATACATTTGGAATTTATCTGTAAAGAGCAGATTCACTGTAATTACGAATGTTTACGTATATAGCAAAATTAGCTTAGGTTATTCAGTAGCATCAGCAATAAGCTTTTTCTTAACTTCTGTTTGCATACCGTATAAAAATAAACTTGTAGCAAAATATATTTTGTATAACTAATAGCTACAGATTTTTTTCAATAAGCATAAAGAACAAGAGCAAGTGTCAATTGTTCTTTCTTTTTAAAACAAATATTAACTGTTAAGGTTCACACTAAGTGCCATTCCTTTGAGTTGAACAACATAAAACATTAAGGTTAAGAAGAAAGAGAATGCAGAGTATATTGTGACCAGTCAGTATGTGACAGCTGGAGAAACACTCGACAGCAGCAGCTGCATACATTCTATAGAACATCTTATAGCACAAAGCAACTTATGTCTACTTTACTCTGATGTCCATTATACTTGGATTCCCACCCCCACCCCCCACCTCAATTTAATTGCAGGGATTTGGATCTTCCAAGAAATTCAACAACTTAGTGCCTCTTGGGGTGCATTTGCACTATATACAGTGCAATAAAATGGCTCACTTCATTCTAATAGGTCGTAATGTAGTGCTTCCCACCAAATTGATATTTGAGGCACATTTCTTCTCCCAACTAAAAGTGAAGAAATGTAAAACTTACCTGCATTCAGAAGAAACCAGTTACTCTGCTTCAAATAGATTCAGTGTCTTGGAAGGGGGCAAGGCCAGAGACAGGAAGTTGGGAGACACACGGCAGACACCGTCCTCTGAGGGCAGGTGTTTCACCTCCCAGAAGGAATGTTAACTTTCCATGGCATACTATTGGCTCTCACAGCACTTTAGCAGAGTTCGCACAGTATTGGCTTAATTATATTTTCAAAATTGTATCCTGAACCCAAAAATAATTTACAGAGAAAATAACATGGCGTATACAAGACTGAGCTGTTCTGCCAGGCCTATGTTTGAAGGCCGCTATGACAATCTGTCCATCATAACTGGCCTCCCTCCTCCCCTCCCATTTCCTTTTTTCTCCCCCCTCCCCTTTTCCCCATCTGTGCTGGGTAATCTGGGTGTGATGAAATGTTATTAGACTATTAGGTGGTTTTCTTGTACTGTTTTATTGCATTTTAAATTATGTACACAACTCTTGAGTCCACACAGTGGGGGAGAGCAGTCAAAATCCATTAAACTGAACAAAATCTGAATTTTTAGATTTCAGATTCTTCTGCAAATTTGGGTCTTCTTTCTAGTTTGCAAAATGATCTGTCTTATCTGTTCAAGATCCCAAACTCTAGATGTACGTATACACAGACTGCTGAGAATTATATATATTGATGACAAAAATGTGGTCAGGAAAAATAAGCCACATTGGAACTATTTTCTAGTACTTCACATTGTCTTTCTGGTGGGCACTGCTAAAGTCTGTCAAGTTCCAGGCACTCTGGGCAGAAGAACATAACTGGTTCTGCCAAAGATACAGCAGACTTCCAACCCCCAAATTTGTCTTGTTATAGAAAACAACTGTGGATGGCTTGTGTTGTGGTGCTAGTTTATCAAGACCTGGACAAGGGCTTATTTCTATAATGAAGGAAATGTTTATGGTTTATAACATCAATTATGAAAAAACCTGTTGGAGAATAGTTGTTTTTTAATTTCTATGCAAATTCTTATGCCTTGTTGCAGTATGACTTACTTACTGCTGTGCTGACAAAAGACCCTGATCTAGCTGTTTACGTGCATTTCTTAAAGTATATGTGCCCAACCTCTCATAATCGGAGCATATGTGTAGTTGGTGGATTATCCCTAATAACCGTTCATGATTGACTAAAAATAGTTCAGTTGGCATCTTGCGTCTTGCTTCCTCTGGCAGGGGAGTTAAATAGATGTTTTGACAGAGAAGCACCATGTCTTCTGTAGCTGTGTGTATACTGAAGGTGGACTACAAATGTCACACAGACAGATGTGAGACTGTCAAGTCTTACTTGTGCATTGCTGTGGTGACATTCCAGTCATTAAAGAAAGCATTTGCTAGTTGCAGAAGTAGTTAACTCAGCAGTAAACTCTAGAGTAAACCTCCAGCTGTTGAGTAAAGTGGTCATTTTTCTGCTTGTAAGGAGGCTTTGTGACAATTCATTAGCTTGTGGTGTCCTTTCCAAGCATCTGCATGTTCTTCAGCACCTCTATTAAATGATCTGCATAATAGCTGAAAACTGGAATGTTGTTACAGTTTATAATCTTCTTAATGTTGCTATATGTTTCTACAATCTAGTTATTCTCAACATTACATTTTCAAAGACTACTGAATAATTGCTTTCAAGATGTCACAGAACTGAAACAAATAGGGAAGAAAACTGTGACCCAGATTTCAATAACAGCATATGAGGGAATGAATAGTATTATTTCAGAGAACAAATAGATGCTCACATGCTTGAACGTACTTTTTCTTTTGAGGGATGCTAGAACACCTCTGGTTCAGCGCATATTCTATTCAACGGTTGGGAACAGAGATCTGATTTTTAGTTTGTTGGAAGTATTTTGCAGGTTGTTTCACAGTAATCCCTGCAAACCATGCAGTACAATGCCAATTCCTGGAATGAGAGATGTAACAAGAATGGCCTTTAAGGACAAGTGTCACAGGGCTAACACGGCTGCCTCTCCCAACAAGGTTAAAGGTCAACAAAGGCAACCAAAAAAGAACACAAGAGCAACCCTTCTGGATCAGTTTAATGGCCCATCTGGTCCAGCACCCTGTCTCAGACAGTGGCCAACCAGTTCTTCTGCAGGTCCAACAGCAGGTGACATAGCCAGAGGAGGCCTTTTCCTAATGTTGCTTCCTGGTACTGGGATTTGGAGGCTTACCGCCTCAGAATATAGAGGTTCCCTCCAGTCACCATGTAACCACTGATACATGTAACTATGTAACCACTGGCACCATGTAACCACTGATACATCTATCCTCCCTGAACCAATCTAATAACCTTTTAAAACCTATGTCTGTGACCATCACGATATCCTCTGACAACAAATTCCACATTTGAAAAAATCACTGTGTAAAGAAGCATTTACCATTTTCATCCTCAATCTACTGCCCATCAACTTCATTGGATGCCCTCAAGTTCTAGTATTTTGTGGGAGTAGAAAAGTTCTCCATTCACTCTCTCCACCCCATTTGTAATTTTATAAACCTCTTTCATGTTCCCCTTAGTTGCTTCTTTTCTAAACTTACAAGTCCCAGACTCTTCAAGCTTTCCTCATAGGAAAGGTACGCCAACCCCTAATTAATTTGGTTGCCCTCTTTTGAACTTTCTGCAGCTCTGCAGTGTCCTTGTTGAGATACAGTAAACAGAACTGCACACTGTATTCCAAGTGAGGTCACACAGTAGATCTATAAAAACATTATAATATTGGTAGCTTTATTTCCTGTTTCTTTGTTAATAATTACCAGCATAACATTAAAACTCCTCCTACATTAATTAAGAGATCATAAGGGTGCACCAATTGTAAATATGTGCTTTGCAAATTTAGATATCACATTTCCATACATTTATCACAGAATTTAGCTTGACAGTACTCAGAACATTAACATAACACAAACATGGCATTCTTCCTCCTCCACCATCTAAAGTGAAGTGTGAGTCAGATGTAACAAAGCTGTTTCCATCCCAATATTAGATGACCTTAGGGTAAATTCACTGCCACTCAGAATCCATTTTCCAATCTGTAAAGTAGAGCTCAGTCTCAGTTGTTGTAAGGACAAATGAGGTAAGGATTATAAAAAAGATATATATTTTTTAAAAACCCTGAAACCATGCATAATATGGCAGTTGTGAAAACAGAAGACTGTTTGTTTTCCACTTATGCATACATACGTCCAAGTTCTCTTCCCACAACAGATCTTAAATTGAAGCTAATCAACAATTCTAAATATTTCCGTGGGCTTTTTGCCAATACCATCAAAGGATTTGTATAAGTACTGTTGTAACTTTATATTTTGTGATTATAACCACAGTTAAATTGTTTGCCACTAATATTAATCTCCACAGAACACTACTGAGAAAAATGCAAAGAACCCACCATTATCATAATCTTTGCCTTTTGTCCCCAAAATGCATAAAATAAAATAACCCCAACACCAATTTATGCATCTAAATGACTCTAGCTCCCAGAAGATGATGCTACAACATGTATTTATGGTACCACAGAACTGTTATACTAAAAACAAGAGAACAACATAGCTACAATGACACAGAATTTACAATTACACAGGATGCAAAGAGGCAGAGTCAGCATCCAGACAGAATCAACTATAGAAGCTATAGAAGTCTGAATGGTACTCTCTGAACTACAGCTTCAGCCATGCAGGGATAAACTAATTATCTCCATCCACTTGCAAAGATCCACCAATAAGCCTAGCAAAATAGGATAACAGTTATTTTAACCCCAGCATTTCAAACAAGGCAAGCCATTCAGAACTTCCTTTCCATGCAACACCAGAGATTCAAGCGGATAAATAAATCCAACACAGAGTCAGCTATGAACAGACCTTGAACTCAAACCAGGGCTAAGTTGTAAATGAACACTCATTATGGCACACTGGCTCTCATTTTCAGCTTTATCAGTCTGGAAGCTGTAGTGACATCACCAAAAAAATTGTTTGGGCCTTTTAAAAAGCATATATTTTTGTTTAGATTATAAGTAGCAAGAGACTATTCTGGAGTACAAGTTCTATCAAATATTCCATAATCAGTTACATCTCGATAATGTAACAGCACAGAGAACAAGCATATCACTTTAATTCCTCTTTTTAAGATGCCGCGGAAGTGTTACAATGGTCAGAGTATGAGAAAGAAGCAGGAGGTTATGTGTTAAGAGTAGCCACCCTCTTGATAACAGCTGCCATAAACTGGAACCTCGCTTCTCCTATAACCTACTTAACAGATTTGCTTTCCTATTCAGACTACGAAATTGCATTGCAGTCTCCATCTAAGCTAAAAATATATTTTAAAGAACTTGAGTTATATTTCATGAAAGCTTTCCTTTAAAAAATGCATGCAAAATGAACTAAAACAGTCATGAGAGAAAACAAGAGTAAGAGAAAACAAGCTACAGAAGAAAAGCAGAATGGAGTACATACTTGAGCTCATATCCTACCTTTCTCCGTTTCATTCCACTGAGCAATGTAAGAGCAATTGTATTTTTTTAAAAAAAATTAAACACACATTTGAGATCAATTTGAGGGACCAGGTGATCATGCTTCCTCATTAAAAAAAAGGCAGAGTCCTCAACAGAACTTCTTTTAGAGACAGCTTTGTCAAGAAGTGCCATGAAACAATTACTTCAGGTACCAGATTCTAAAACACAGGGGGCATTTCCATGATTTTGATGCATTTGGCCTTTAAAAAAAAGAGTGGGAAGGAGGGAAAGAGCAGAAGCTCCAGCACACACCAGAGAATGCTTATGAGGAAAGGACTGCAGAGAGGGACTCTGATTCTGCTCTAGAAGCACAAACATTGGAGACTAGCACAGAATATGCCTATATGCCCATACAAAGCAAATGTTTTCCACCTCTAACATGAGCTGAGTGCAATACAGATACTGAGATATTTTTACCAGATGCCATGCAAACAGACAAAGAACACTCCAAAGAGGCATAAACAATCCCCACTGATACTAAAGTAAAGCCAAATGACAGCTTTAATGCCACTGTTGTTAGCTGTGTCAGTGCTGATCATCTCTGTTGAACCGCTCAACTTTCTTGGGCACAGCCAGACCACCCCTATTCTCCTCCCCTGAACAACATGACTTTAATTGCCTTATATGGCCTTACTGCGTGAGTTATTTGCCTGACTCGTTTGGTCCTTTTGTGCAAGACAGACAGACATCACAAAAAATCATACTACAAAGTTGCATTTGTTTCTATAGGACAACATAAATACGGTCTCCATTCATCTTACCTGTTCATTCTAAATGAAGAGGGATCATACACTCAAAACATCCCCGGCTTGCAGAAACTGAACTGAACTGAACAGAGTGGTTTAAATTATTTCTCACAGACTGAACTCAAAGAGTTACCGTTGGAGACCAGTTATTTTCAATTTGGGGAATCTGTCCAGTCGGGTTCCTCAGAGTGCACTCTTACCCTGATCCTACCCCCCATGCTATTTAAATCTCTCTGTAAAGCCCTTAACAGAAATTATTGGTAGTTTAGGAATTGATGTCATCAGTGCGCTGATGACACTGTTTCTCTCTATCCAAATATCCTAGTGATGTGGTAGAGGCCTTGAGCCACTGCCTGACTGCTGTGGTTAAATGGCTGAGAGTGAACAAATGAGACTAAATCCTGGCAAGACAGAGGCAATACTGGTTGGGAAGGACACTGTGCCTCCTACTTTTGATGGAGTTCAACTAACCCTTTCTGACTTGGTTAAGAGTCTATGGGTTGTTCTGGACACTGCATTATTGCTGGAGAAGCAAGTTAATTCAGCCACAAAAAATGCTTTCTTCCAACTTCATTTAGCATGGAAGATAGAACAATATCTTGACTCTGCTGATCTGGCCACCTGGATCTATGATGCCATAGTAACATCAAGACAATAAGGCACTCTATGTAGGTCTCTGCTTGGAGTGAACTTGGATGCAGAAAGTTGCAGTTTGGTTATTATCAGGAGCTAGGCAAAGCTTGGAAGATTACTTCTTCAGTCACTCCACTGCCTACTGATCAGTTACTAAGCCCATCTGGCTGGTTGATTCTGCATGGGCCAAAAGAGACGAGTATAGAACAACATACAATCCTTTTGAGGAGGGGACTTCGCACAGGTCCCACACCCAAAACAAGTCTGCCCCATTTTATTTCCCCCAACCTGGGTTTCTGGAAAATCGCTAAAGTAGCGATCCTTTTGAAAAATCCTGGGTTGGAACCACTGCTGAGCAAATGGCCAGGCAGGAGGCACTTTATTTTCCTCCCTTCCACCATGCTGGAGAATCCACCTGCCTCTGCCCTGCCATTACAGGGAGGCACCTTTTTCTTTTTTTAATATTGTGGGTTGCATCTGAGTAGCTACACAGGTGCAGCCAATCGTATTGTGGGACGATCTGAAGGCTGTTGGGATTCATTTCTGCATGCCTGTGTAGCTACGTATGTTTTGCCAGAATTTTTTTAAAAAAACAAAGCATCTCTGTGTGAAGGCGCAACAGCAACCCAGGTTGTTCCCATGGGCTCCGATTGATGCCTACACGGAATGCTTGTGAACAGGAAAACTGGTTCCTTTATCATGACTGCAACACATTATACATTTGCTGTGCAGAATCGACAGTTATCATATACAAAGCCCTTCATGGTCTTGGATCCTCATATCTGCAAGACCACCTCTGTACTATTGTGACAACTTTGCTCATCTGAGCAGGGCCTTCTGCAGATGTCATCCTACATGTGGGCAAGATCAACAACTGTCTGAAAACATGCCGTCACTGAAGTGGGCCTCACCCTGCGGGCCTGCCTGAAGAAGTCAGAAATACTCCCATGCTCCTAGCATTTCTCAAACTATGTAAAACAGAATTGTTCAGGATGGCATTCATAGAAGAGATAAGATTACAGAATAACAAAGTGACCCAGGAGAAGCTGCTGTTCATCTATTAAAGTAACACCATGTTCTGCATTGCTAACATGTCATGTTTAACATATATGCTTTGTTCAAATGACAGCTCCATTTCAAATTTCTGCAATTCCTAGTCCTGTTACATTACTTATTAACACCTCAATTAAGAGATAGCTGGAGGGTGGGGACGGTGACACCCCACCCCTCTAAAAGGTTTTCCCATGATGCAGGAAGCCCAAAAAGTAAAAAGAAAAAAAGTTTGTAAATGTCCCCATAAGGGAAAGCAGAAATTAGGCTGGCTCTCCAGGTCCAAGGGGGCTGAAAGGACAGTGGAAGCTGACCAGTGTACGCTCCACTCCAGGAACGTCCCCACCACACCAAAGCAACTCATGGCAGTGTGGGAGCACCGACACAGAGCTGGGCGCCGTGGCCCGGCATCCCAGGGTAAATACCTCTGGGGAGGGCAAATCTGTCAGCATAAACCTGCACTGCCTCCAGAGGGGGATACAGCCTCCTCTCTGTATTGGGCTGCCCATGTATCATCTTATTGATTTTTACTGTACAATCCATCTTCATACTCTATGAGAAAGGAAAACTATGATGGATGGATGGATGGATGGATGGATGGATGGATGGATGGATGGATGGATGGATGGATGGATGGATGGATGGATGGATGGATGGATGGATGGATGGATGGATGGATGGATGGATGGATGGATGGATGGATGGATGGATGGAGTGTCCAATCCCTTCACCCACCTCAAACCACTTAGATGTAGCCTAAATCTATCCTACCTCAGTTTCCCATAAAAAAATTTCTTTAAAAAAAATCACCTAGCTTTTCATAACTGTTTACTAGCATTCGTTCCAGACTTCTCTAATATCACCACATTCAGTTGCATGTGTTCTACCTCAGGCTGCAGAAAGCCTTCTAACTTTGCTCAGTAGAATGATGGCATATATACATTTGTCACCAAGTATCCTATGGTATGTGTGATGGGGGAAAACTTCTGGGTAACACTTCAAGGAGTACTGAAGGACTGTACTGGGTAACACTGAAGGACTGTACTGGGTAACACTTCAAGGAGTACTGAAGGACTGTAAACTGAATATGAGTCAGTGTGATGAAGCAAAAAAAGTAATGTGACCTTAGAGTGTATCAACAGAGGCATAACTACCAAATTGCAAAATATCACAACCCTGCTATATACTGCTTACTGGCAGTCTTCAAGTAGTGGCTGAAAAAAACACTCGTCATGGATGCTTTAGGCTGATCTTGCATTGAGCAGGGGGTTGGACTAGATGGTCTGTACAGCCCTTTTCAATTCTATGAATCTATGATTCTATGTCAGTATGGTAAGGAGTCCAATTCCCTCAAGTTTTTTCACCACAATAGAGCATTCTTGATCATCAAATGCCCAAGATACATATAAAATAATAATATAAAAAGCAGCACACAAGAGAAGGCAGTTTTATTTATATAACATTTATGAAATACTGCCAAAGGAGAAAACAATTCTCACAGAAGTGAGTTCTAATTTGAGCCTAATCTGCACTTTTTGGAGAAGTTGTTTCTCCCCTTCTTGGTTGCTATTTCAGGGGCCCTCTGATTTATTTATGGAAGCCTAACAGATTGAAGAGTATTTTTTCGTAGCTATTGGTTGTGCCTTGTTTGATGTCTGTTCCTGGGTTCCATTTTGAGGGCCTGGGGTACAAATCTAAAATTTTATTCTCAGAAGCTACTGAAACTCCTAAAATCCTAACCACCACCATCACCCAGGTCTGAACACCTCCCAAAATACATGGATTACAGAGTGATATGGGCCATGTTGGTATTTTTTTTAAAAAAATCACTGACTTGAGAGAAGCTGGTAACTACTCAACCTTCTGCGTTCTCATTTTTTCTTCTGCAAGGTACAGATCAATCACACGTGTACTGCCTTTTCTCCTAAGAGTTTGCACTCATATGGATGAGAATTCTCTCATACACAACACAAAGGACAAGCATCAAGACTTAAAACACAGCAAATACTTCCTGTTACAGAAGTTAACTCGGAGCTATTACACACTGATAGTGTAAGAAGTAAATTTAAGAGGGAGAGGCAGTTTACCACATATTTGCATGCCAGAATATTGTTTCCCTAAGCATGAGTTCAGCTAAGTTAAACATCCACACCACATATGACACCTGATTGGCTACTCACGATGCTCGTTTTTAGACAGTGATTAAAGTGCACAGACCTGTTGCAAACAAAAATGGGGAGGGGGGGCGCTCCCAAAAGCACATATTTCTTTCCAGCATATACGTCTAGACAAAACTACTACAAGCATCAGCTGGCCGTTTACGCTGGGATATTGCATGTGCCTAGCAGAAAGCCTGTTCCACTGAGTTCGAGAAGACCGACTCCCATAGCAGCAGGGAGGCACAACTGTGGCGCCACGGGGTTAAACCACTTGCTCAAGGTCGCACGAAAGCGCTTAGACAAAATGTCCTTAAAATGTCTCAAGCGACCACCAAATGATACACCGCTGGGACTGGGAAGTTGTTTCTTCAACAGCCCCCAGTCAAGATCAGAAGGGCGCCGTGGAGGATCCGTGCCGCCAGGCCCCAGAAGCGTTGCAGCCTGAAGCCAGTGACCCGCCCCTCCCTCTGCACGCCCCCCGGGGGGAGAACTCTGCGATCAGGCAGAGCCCAAAGCGCCAGCTTCCCGTCCCCACTGCAAAGAGATCCTGGCCAGGAGGCCTCCGATCACCAAACCCGAGGAGGAGGAGGAACCCGTCTCGCCCCATGCAGCCCCTGCCTCAGGCTCGCGCGGGCACTTGGTCCCCAAGGTATTCCCCACCCTCAGGCTCCAAGCCCGGCGGAGGAAGAGGAGGGGGCCCCACAGTCTGGCGGAGCTCCTCCTGCCCCACCCTTGGGCAGCTTGCAGAGAAAGGAAAGAGCCGCCGCCCCCCTTCCGGGCCCCTCACCTGGATAAACTGGATGGTGAGGGCGGACTTGCCCACTCCGCCACCGCCCACCACCACCAGCCGGTACTTCTCCTGCCCCGGGCCGTCTCTGCAGCCCGCGGCCATCGAGAAAGAGCCCAGGCCGGGCTAAAAGGGAGCAGAGCGGCAGGCTCTGCCTTCGCCGCGCTGTTCGGCTGCTGGGTCGCTTGCCGCGGGGCTGCCACCACCACCACGGGCCCGGACGCCGCTTGGCCGCTGCGCGCGACTGAACTCCGGCAAAGGGAGGCGCGAGGACCACAACCCGCCCGCCGCTCGGGGGCAGCTGCCAGTCACAGGCTCCTCCTTCTGCCGCGCGGCTGCCTTCGGCGGAGTGAAAGCCTCAGCAGGCTCTGCTAGGCTACAAATGGCCGTCGAGGAGAGGGAAGGGTGGGCATGTAAATAAATATGAATATTCATTAGATGGGCGGGGAGTCGCGTTTTCTAGATGGGTAACTGGTATATGCAATATTGTTTACACATGGGTGAGAGGCAGAGATTATGCCTTTCAAACAGGCAGGCAGGTTTCTCTCTTATCTTCTACAGTTCGATAAGTTGCCTCACGCTCCTTAGATTTTCAGCCTAACTTCTGCGTGAATTCGTGGAAATGTTATATTTTTGAACTTTGTCCGTGTCATTATAACGAATAGGCACGTGCACAACTAATTATTTAAGATAAACTTTTGAAATACTGAAACGCTGCAGTATTGTTATGCAACCAGTTAAAGTCTGTGGAACCCCTATGAATTTTCCCAGATATTTTTTTTAGATAAATTCGCTCAAGTACCTTTTAAATATGTGCTGGATTGCAGCTTTGTTGTAAACGAAAATTCATGAACTTATTAACGATATGGAATTCTCTGTCAGAGCGCTTTGCCTTTCAGAGCTCACCGCAAAGTCCCAGAGCCTCCTGAAATGCAAATAGCTAGCCCTAGAACATATGAGAGCAAATTACAATGGTGAGACCAAAGACCAAATTACATCAGGTCTTTTCTGAGTTTAAAGAAGGATATGCAGCTAACAAACCAGAATTGCCAGACTATCAGTTCAGAATCCAAATTGATACAGAGCCTCGAAATCCTCAGTTTTTATTCACAGTTCTTGTATAAAGTGCAGGGGAGGGGGGAAGAATATCAAATTGCCTCATTCAGATTGCATGCTTTTTTCACAGTGGTGCCATAAACCACTTCTCAGGAAAGGACTGGAACCAGTATAGTTGCCACATTCCTGTGATTCACCCCTCCCAACTATTTGTGCTTTGATCTCATACCTCACAGGGAGACCCCCAATTTTTGGTGGGTACAAGAATTCTAGGACATCTGCCAAACTGAAATAGATGCTGATATTCCTTCCGGGGGATCGTTAGTTCTCCTTGCTGGGGTTTAGGGAGGTCTGTGGTGGTTCAGATTTTAAATAACATCTCCTTATCACAAAGCTTCTTTGTATCCCAATGAAGGCTTGTGTTTCCTCTCATTTAGAAAACATAGCAACCTTTGCTGATCCAGTGTGCCCCTGTAATGTTTTTCTGTGCTGGTTCCTGTGCTACAAAGCCACCACATTCTCTTACAATGTACTGCCACAGCAACAAGATGTTTGTAGATTTGTTGATTTTCCAGGGTTGTCAACTCTAGCTTTTTAAATTCCTGGAAATTTGGAGTTAGAGGCCCTGCTTTGGGTACCCCAGCCACCTGAGGCTGCATGGGTGGCAACCTGAGAACAGTTCTTCTCCCTTAGTGATCTCACCAAAACTTCAGTTCTGCATTAACTGCTTAGGGATTTTTAAAGCTATTCCCGGGTTGCTGGCAAAACATACCAGCATTAGGGATGTAACCAAGACTGAAGAGGCTTAGGATGCCAGCTAAGTCCTGGCCCATCCTCAACCCATCCCTGAAGCTGCCAGTTTTTAGAGAGCCACCAGAATTAAACCAGGCCAATGGCAGTGTGCCACTAGTGTGACTTGGCATGTTGTTGTAGTTTGATATATGCTGGCGATGAACTTAGTTGCCTGCCATTCAGAGGCAGGGCTTAGGATGCTGACCTAAATCAGTCAATCAAATAATCATTACCTTCAGCCTATCTTCATGGCAGGTAATCCACCTGTAGCCCAGCTTACCAGTCAGTTAGTACAAACAAATTCCTCCAAGCCCCCTGAAACTCCCTCGGAATGGTTAGCTCTGTCTACTTTTAATACCTTAGCTTTTGCATCTCTCTCCCCCAATTGCCCTTCCTTTCTAACACTGGACACAAAAGAAGTCTGCCTGGTAATGCAGGCAGTCTCAAATAATGGAATAACTGAAGCAACCAGGACTCATGAGTCCATAGAATTAGAAAGACTACCCCATGGCAGTGAAACCATGCTGTTATTGGCAGAAAATGGAACTGCTGATCACAAAAGCACAAGCATCCTTATTGGAACAAGCATGATTGGTAGATGGTGAACCACAAGGGCTATCAAAAACAAACTTGTCTGAATAGTTACTGTCTGGACTCAGATCTCCTTTATTTTCCCCAGTGCAAAATTTGATATCCAGAACCACCTGATGGTGAGAGTTAGGGAACACTTCTAAGCAAGTCTTTGAATGTCAGTCCCATTTTATTTAATGAAACTAGCACCCAGGAATGTTCTCTTAAGATTTCAGCTCCAAGTGGTAGGATGGAAAGGGGCACAGATGTTTATGTCAGAAAAGAGTGAGTGGTAACTGCTACCTCATTTAGATCCCCGTGTGAGAACTAGATAGCCTCATCTTTTTCATGAGGACTAAAATGTATTCCAGAATGCCCCATGAGTATTAAGTCTTTACATCTATGGGCTTTTCTGCACTTACTGCTTCCTGCATGGCTGTTCCCTTTGCACATTTTTTATTTAAACAGGGATCCTCCTGCTGCGGGGTGTCCCCAGCCAAATTGCCATTTTAACTCCTCACCACTTCCTTTCCCTTTCCATGCAACCTCCCTCTTGGGAGGTTGCCTGCCACCTTTGGGGATAGGCTGTCTGTGGTCTAGCTTTACTTTGCTAGGCTACAAATTTAATGTCAGTTTCAAGGATCTATTGCTCAACTGATAGACCTGAAGTTTTTAAATTAAAAAAAGAGGAAGCCTGTTGGATCACTCCATAATGCTGCCAAGAGAGTTGGAGGAACTGCTGTTGGGTGGGTGGGTGGGTGGGTGGGGCAAGGAGAAAGGAGTGAAAACCGCAAAGAAAGCAAAACACATGCCGATTCCCTTCACTTTCCCTGTGCAGCGGGGGGGGGGGGGATGTCGCACTTTACCAGGTTTCGGAAACCATGGAGATTCTCTAATCTCAGTAAATCAGTAAATTTTGAAGGGGGGAGTGTGCATAACCAAAAATCCAGTCTGAAGGGAATGTACACTCTATGCGAAGGAAACCACAAGAACATAAAAAGTCTATGCTTTGACACAGGAGAGTAGAACAGACATAATTTAGGTACAGGTGCAGAACTGACAGGTTGACTAAATTTTCTTATGAAATAATTGATATTGTTGCCTAGTGAGACTACTCAGCTGGGCATCTTAGTGCTTTTCATCATCCATAACACTGTATTTTGCAATAAAATGAGTGAAAAACAATGCTTTAACTCACAAAAATATTTTATCACAATTGAAACACAATGATGAAAAACATGCTAGCTGTTTTACATACTTTCTCCTAAAATTAGACATGCTACAGATAAAAATTAGGTTGTACAATGAACTCTAAAGTATGAAAATGAAGTTGAGACCATTGCTATATCTTAATAAGGAATTTGCTTTTTCCTGTAGTTGTCATTGTTCTTGAACATACTATTTTTATTCTTAGTATGAATTTTAAAAAAGTACTTCAGCATAAGGATAGATTTTTTTAGTTATTAATGTTATGCAATTGCACAGTATCTAAAAAAGCAAATACATTCTTCAGCTCTTTTCTCTTGTACTGGGGAAACAGCTCGAGGTCCAGAAAAAACTTGGAACACAGTGTCCAAAACATTTTTCTATGTCCAGACTCACTGGGGCCTGAGTACAAAGTGACTGAAACTGAAATGAATTCATTCCTGCTGAAAACTAAGAACATACAAACATAAGAACCAGCTTGCTGGATCAGACCAGAGTCCATCTAGTCCAGCACTCTGCTACCGCAGTGGCCCACCAGGTGCCTTTGGGAGCTCACATGCAGGAGGTGAAAGCAATGGCCTTCTGCTGCTGCTGCTCCTGAACACCTGGTCTGCTAAGGCATTTGCAATCTGAGTTCAAAGAGGATCAAGATTGGTAGCCACAGAATAGATCGACTTCTCCTCCATAAATCTGTCCAAGCCCTTTTTAAAGCTATCCAGGTTAGTGGCCATCCCCACCTCCTGTGGCAGCATATTCCAAACACCAATCACACGTTGCGTGAAGAAGTGTTTCCTTTTATTAGTCCTAATTCTTCCTCCCAGCATTTTCAATGTATGCCCCCTGGTTCTAGTATTGTGAGAAAGAGAAAAATTTCTCTCTGTCAACATTCTCTACCCCATGCATAATTGTATAGACTTCAATCATATCCCCCCTCAGACGTCTTGTCTCCAAACTAAAGAGTCCCAAACACTGCAGCCTCTCCTCATAAGGAAGGTGCTTCAATCTTCAGTCATCTTCGTTGCCCTTCTCTGCACTTTTTCTATCTCTTCGATATCCTTTTTGAGATGTGGCGACCAGAACTGTACACAGTACTCCAAGTGTGGTCGCACCATGGCTTTATATAAGGGCATGACAATCCTTGCAATTTTATTATCAACTCCTTTCCTAATTATCCCCAGCATAGAGTTTGCCATGCATTGAGTTGACATTCCTATGGAACTATCAACTAAGACGCCCAAATCCTTTCCTGGTCTGTGACTGATAGCACTGACCCTTGTAGTGTGTATGTGAAGTTTAGATTTTTTGCCCCTATGTGCATCACTTTGCATTTTGCTACATTGAACTGCATTTGCAATTTCTTAGCACACTCACCTAATTTATCAAGGTCCGCTTGGCACTCTTCGCAATCCTTTGTGGTTCTCACCACCATACATAATTTGGTATCATCTGCAAACTTGGCCACCACGCTACTTCCAGGTCATTTATGAATAGGTTAAAGAGCACTGGTCCCAAAACGGATCCTTGGGGGACACCACTCCCTACATCTCTCCATTGTGAGAACTTCCCATTTATACCCACCCTTTGCTTCCTGTTCCTCAACCAGTTTTTAATCCATAGGAGGACTTCCCTCTTATTCCTTGATTGCTGAGTTTTCTCAATAGTCTCTGGTGAGGAACTTTGTCAAAAGCCTTTTGGAAATCCAAGTAGACAATGTCCACTAGTTCCCCCTTATCCACATGCTTGTTTACACCCTCAAAGAACTCTAGTAAGTTTTTAAGACAGGATTTGCCTCTGCAAAAGCCATGCTGACTCTTCCTCAGCAGGTCTTGCTTTTCTACATGTTTAACAATTTTATCTTTAATGACAGATTCTACTAATTTACCAGGAACACATGTCAAACTGACTGGCCTGTAATTTCCTGGGTCCCCCCAGACCCTTTCTTAAAGATTGGTGTGACATTGGCCATTTTCCAGTCTTCAGGGATGGAGGCAGATTTCAGGGATAAGTTGCATATTAAAGTGAGAAGATCAGCAATTTCATGCTTGAGCTCTTCAAGAACTCTTGGATGAATGCAATCTGGGCCAGGGGATTTGGTAGCATGGCTGCCAGAACTTCTTCCTTGTCTACCACTATCTTCTCTAGTTCCTCGGATTCACCTCCTAAGAAGCTTGGTTCAGGTGCAGGAATTTTCCTCACCTCCTCTTGGGTGAAGACAGATGCAAAGAATTCATTCAGCTTCTCTGCAATCTCCCTGTCATCTTTTAGCACATCTTTTGTTCCTTCATCATCTAATGGGCCTACTAAACTGCCATAAAGTGCTGGCTGAAAATGCACATGTGAACCTTATTTATTCCTCATGATCCCTTATGCCAGCATAATGTAGTAATTAAGAGTAGGTGCACTCTAATTTAGGGAATGGAGTTTGATTCCCCACTCTGCCACTTGAGCTGTGGAGGCTTATCTGGTGAACTAGATTAGCTTATGTACTCCAACACATGCCAGCTGGGTGACCTTGGACTAATCACAGTTCTTTGGAGCTCTTTCAGCCCCACCTACCTCACAGGGTGTTTGTTGTGATGGGGGAAGGGAAAGTAGACTGTAAGCCCCTTTGAGTCTCCTTACAGGAGAGAAAGGGGGGGATATAAATACAAACTACTATTCCTCTTCCTACTCCTCCTACTTCTTTATAATTCAGCGATATATGAAATAATATTCTAAATCACATGGAGGAATATATGCAGATAGTCTTGAGTGCTACAATTACATGAAAGCCTGTAGCAAAATCCAAGGTGAATGACTGCTCAATTAATTCACATAGCCTGGCACAAACAGTTATCATAAGCAGGTAGGTGGCAGGGGCTTACCGCCCATAAAGACATGGGGTATCCCATGTTGCTCGCTGGCTGAATAGTTCGCTGTGGCTGCAGGTTGCCTCCTATTTTACTGATGCCACTATCAAAACATCTGTCAAGGAGAATACATTAATGAGTTATACATAATTGTCCAGAAAACCAGTCAAGTCTAATAGAAGGAGAGGAGGAGGTATTAGGCAGAGGCCTGGCCCAAACAAGATGTGAAGTGAATTACTTACAGGAGTCTGCTTAATAATTCTGCTGTAGGTATGCAATGTTCTGTTATAAAAATCCTGCTCCTTTTGTTTATTTTTATCATGCCTAATGAGTAACAAGAGCCCTATTGATGAGTGTAGATGAAGAATAATATAAGATGAAAAGCTATGCAGATTAAGCAATATTAACTATCACCAATCCAGAATTATCAATTAAATATTATGTCACGGGCTGGCCACAAAGGAGGCACAAGGCACGGTGTAGTGAACACTCACAGCTTTACTTGTTAGGCAAAGAAACTCACAGCTTTACTTGATACAAGTTAGACAAAGAAACTCACAGAAGCTCACCGCTCCATTGTTGCAACCAGGTTCACTCAAACTAAGTCCTCAAGAACAGTTCAGCAAAGTCCACACAAAGTAAGTCCACAAGTTCAGCAACATAAAGTCAGTACAGTTCACACAAAGTAAGTCCACAAGCAGAGTTGTAATCCGAAAGTCAGGTCTAACACAAGGTTCAGAGCAGGGCAGCCATCAACATGAGCTGTTGTCTGCAAAGGCACAAAGCAGCAACCTGCCCTTTTTATCCATGTGGGAATAATTGCCATGCTTCAGGGAGCCGAGTCTATGAGCACTCACATTTTGCCAGCAGCCAGTCTGGCTGATCACCGTTGCTCTGTCAGGTCCCACTGCAGCCATTGCCGGCGCTGCTCTAGCGAGGTAGGGGAACTAGAAGGACTGCAAGCTGGGGAGGCTGGAAGTGAGCTCTGGGACTGTTCTGGGAGTGCTTGCTGAGCTGGCCCTGGTTCTGAAAGGCTGTTATAGGCCAGTGTGGCAGCAGCTGGTTCCTCATCCTCCAATGAGTCACTGCTGCCAGGTCTGGCTTCAGAGGTCTCACCTCCATTGGAGTCAAAAGACCAGCATAACAGGCCATCATCCTCACTGTCAGACACAGCGAGGGGACAGACCCTGACATATTAGATGTAGCAAATAGAACAATTTGGCCTTTTTAAAGATATAAAATCAACAGAAAGAAAACATTTCTTTATTTCTAACAAAACAGGATGAAATGGTGCCCAGGGACAACACTTCCTCTGAGTGCCCCCTGTGCTCCAGCCCCCCATGTCCTTCTGCTTGTGAGCAGGGCGGGGTAGCTCTTGGGGACGGGGCTTGGACCAAGCCCCATTCCCCGCCTCTTTGCAGACCAGCTCCTGCTGTCCCCAAAGCCTGAGGAGGGCAAATGCTGAGCTGTTCGGAGGCCAGGGGGCAGGGCTTGGCAACAACGGGTGGCCCAGGTAGGCACTGTGGCTGCCTGCCACCGAGACCCACACCCTCCCTGCAGGGGGGCAGGACTCAGTGGCGTGGGGCTGGAGCGCACACCGTTTTGTCATGTGCCCCCTGCCATATAACCAAAAGGCGTGCACCTGGGTACATTGGTGACTCCATGTCTCTATAGGCCGTACGCAAGGAAATATCAAACTGGCAAGAGATGACAGATGAAGGAAAGGAAATGCAACGGTTGCTATATTTCCAAATAGCTTCAAGAGCAAGAAGAGAATTGAACAGAATGAGTATTAAGGGAGTTGACAGAATTTGAAATAGAAATTACGTGAAACAGCATCTGTTTGGAAGAATGTACAAGTTTCTATTAAAATATGAGACTGAAACAGAACAATTAGAAAAACATCTGGTGAAATGGATGCAAAAATTTCAAAAAGAAATGTCCTTTCAACAATGGGAATCATAATTGATATAAAAATATTACACTTGTTTTACAGATGGTACATCACTTCAAAAGACATTGTGAAGATGAATAAAAATCTGAAAGGAACCTGTTGGATATATCAAGAAGAAAATGGAATATTTTACCATTTGTGGTGGACTTGTAAAAAAGTGAAACAATTCTGAAAAGAAATACATGCAAAAATCCAAAAAAAATGAAAATCAGATTTTAAATGGATGCAAAGACTATATTACTGGGAACTCCACAAAAGAACCTACCAGGAAATTCCAACAACTATTCCTGTATCTAGTGACAGCAGCCGGAGTGGTATTGGCATATTGATGGAAAGCAGAAATTTGTCTGGATTGAGAAACCAGGGAAGGGAATATGCTTCAGTGGCAAAGCTTACCAGCCTTGTAAACAGACTGCTGAAACAGGAGTTTTATGAGAAGTGAAAGTTACAGTTTCTGTATTGCGCTATGTTTTAATAACGTTTTTGTAGACTAGAAAGTAACTAAAATATATGGGCCACAGTGCCTTATACCAATATTGATGGTATTAGATTTTAATGTTGGAATTAGTAAAGTTTAGGAATTTTATTATTTACTGGTCAATATATTTAATGATTGAGAGGTATTTTTTTAAAAAAAGTTAGATTCCTACTTTTTGTCTCTCTTTTTTCATATATATGCTTCCTTGTTACTTGACCAGCCTATATATTTATGCTTAGAAATAATTTTTTGCTTTACACAAGTTTATCCTTTAAAACTCTTCTGGGATTATCCCATTGTTCAAGGGAGGGAGAACACAAGAATATGTGCTACTGTTGGCGTCTGTCATTTGTGTGGACATTTGCAGAAGAAGGGCTATTTGTGAGTCTGAGCAATACCAGTAGCGCCACAGGTTTTTTAAAATGATCTGAACACAGCATCATATACATGTTATATGTACCTTTCTACACATAATGTTGCAATATTCCAGTCAGAAACAGTTTTCTCAGTACAACTAATCTTCCCTTGCATTCCCTAAATCCTTCCCACGCAACTAACAGAATGTCTCCTGATTCATGTTATTATAGAAATAGCACTAGATGGCATCTGCTACTTGTTTTGATTGTTTATTTCTCTTCTTTTGAAGAGTGTACTTGAGTTCTGGTCCCTGTAAAATTAAATGTTAATGGAGTTCATCTTCAGATATACCTAATAGAAGCAAAGCAACTTAATACAATGTCGTGAATGCATAGATCTGCTGTTCGGGCCGTAGCACAAGACACAGCACAAGGTATTCCTTCTGATACAATTTCAAAACCAAATTAAATGAAATAATGTGAATCATCTGCTTCCCATTCCATTGCTCTGTATGCTGCTTGTTGTTTCATGAAAAATTATATTAAACTGCTAAGTGCTTTTGCACCCCGCTTGTGCAAGTAGAACTCCACTAAGTATACTTTCTGTTGTTGCATCACTGGATTCAACCCAGAGACAAGATTGTATCTTCATGTAAATGTAGCATTTACTCAAATGCAAAACTAGTTTTTCCAAGGTATGCCTCCAAAAAAGGTGTGTGTTATATTTGCGTAAAATTACAATTATGTACAATATTTTTGTGTGTGTATGTAATATACATTCCCAGTCATCTTCCTTTTGAATAAACACAGTACCATATGTTTAGCTTCTATGTGAAGGTAGACATTTGGTGATTTGTTTTAGCATTTTGCATTCATTTAATGTCTGTTTCATTTATTCTATTTATTTATACAGTACAGCTTAGAAAACTAGGACACAGAGACAAACTAGGATGACTATCTTTGCCCCTAGGCTTGGGAATGTGGCTTGCACTTTGCCATCAGGATACAAGGTCTGGAGCATGCCAAGCCATAACAGGAGAGCATGGCTGCAATTGAGAGCAGTTAGTCATGGATTGAGGTTGGGGGTCTGATCTGCCAGTGCCCACTCAGCCTCACTGACAGTTGGCCAGGGACCCAGAAGTGGTGCTTGAGCTGATATTTGCTGTATTGTAAATGTTAGAATTTATTGTTTCAGGGCTTTGTGTGTGGAATTGGTGAGAGTTCTTTCATCATCTCAAATCCAGTACACCAAGCCACTGGAGTCTTCATGAGCCACCCACATGCAGGAAGAAATGGACTTGGCATTATCGGACTGTAATTAGAAGGACTTGAAATGAAACTTAAACAGGACCTCGAATTTTTATGTTAAATGTTAATGTTGATAAGTGTTATATGTTAAGGAAAAGTAAACAATTTTGTTTAAAAATTTAGTTGTTGCCAACTCCTTCCAAGTTCTCCCCCACAGAACCCATAAGCTGAGGTGACATTTGCACGCAAGATCACTATACTGGTGCATTGATTATATGTCATCTTTGTGAAAATATTGCAGTGGTGGTGTATTGTGTTGGCATAATCTGCTATTCTGACTGAATACTGCCAGGGCAAAGGCAAAAATGGTAGTATTTGAATTCTTGCTGGGGGAAGAGTGGGGATTAGTTGATTTTTTTTCTTATTCATGGGTTGCTTCTACCTCCCCCTCCCTACCCCAACCTTTTGGGGTAGGGTCACTACCAGACAAGCTTCCAAAACAGGAAAAACTTGTTCCCTGCTGTGATGGATGGCTTCTCCCCTAAGCAGGAGGACATCTTGTGGGTGTTGCTGGTTCCACACTCCAGGTATCATCATGAATCCCTGTTCCTAAGGTGTGTATCTCATGGTATGTATGCAGGTTCCTAGAGATACCAACCAAAGAGATGCCATGGATCTTCTGTGAGAGTGAGGAAGAAGGAGTTTGAGGGAGAAGAAAGGCAATCAACTCCTCAGGTAATACTTAGCCAGGGATAAAAATTGGTACCCTATGTTAGGTAGGTTTGTCTATTTCAGCAAGATAGCAGATTGGGAATTAGTAAGAGGATCAAAGCAGGGTCCAGAGACCAGCTAACTTTATCTTCTGAGTCTGAGTTCAAGGGTGACTGGACTGGGGAGGTGCGGAGATCGAATAATGTTCACACTTCATCTATTTTTATCGGAATGCTAAAGGCATTAGTCAAGGCATTAAATATCTTGGTGCTGTTCCCAAGATATTTCTTGATGATTTCACAAGAAAAGACTGGAAGGAAGGGTTTGACTGAAAGATTCCAGAGGGAAACAATTTTCCTCTTTTCCTGTTACCAACCTCTTGTTTCTTTATAAAAAATTACTAGGAACTGATACTATTTTGACTATTTACTACAAGTATAAATATGTATAAAAGTGATACTGCTTGTCAGGGTGCTCTGTGGGTTCCAGTGATAACACAGCTGGTCAGCTTTCAAAATAAAGAATTCTGGCACTTGGGCAGAACCTGGGGAATGAGTTCTGGGTCAGAGGGAGCAGCTCAGAGTTGTTCAGGTGATAGAGGAAAAAGGCAAGGACATGCTGTATCAGATGAAACCAAGGATAGCTCCCAACGGTTTTTGGCAGGCCTAGGAGAATAATCCAGAACAAATGCTTTCTAGTCAACCGGAGGCTCAGGTACATCAGCATCCCCAAGCTATATATCTGATCCTTTGAGGGGAGTGCAACCCCAGTCAGAACAGGAGATATCCCGTTTCCTAGGTCAAACCTGCCTCCCACCAGTATCACCTCCATTTTGTGGGATTAGGTTTGTTAACCCCCATCCATTCCAAAACTGGCTTCAAATGTTTATAGATACTATGCAAAATTAATTTTGTAAAGCAGGAGACTGCATGAAGAGTGCCAACCCTACAAATGCGGTTAGAGGAGCTATATCACTCTTAAGAATCTAACCAGCAAGACCAAGCTGGAGACAAATATTGAGCGTCGCAAAGTGTAAATCAAAGTCCAAATCTAAACAATATACAAAAAGTCCAAAAAATCAGAGTCCAAGTCCAAACAAAATACATGAAGTCCAAAGTAATCAGAATCCAGGCACAAGTTTGCCAGTCATTTCTTTCCCAGTTTCATGGAAGCAGGTCCGCTTCTTCAACTTTTTAGTATTTTGTTGTTTGCTCTTGGCCATTCAGAAACAATGCAAAAGACTATTTAAAGTGTGTGTTCCTTCCTAATGGGAGAAGCTGGGCAAACGGTGCCGTATAGTACCATTTTGTTAGGATTACGTTTGTTAGCCCCCATCCATTCCAAAACTGACTTCAAATGTTTATATACAGTCATTTGTATTTTAAAACTTATTTTTTTTATTTTGTGACTGTTCACCACCCTGGAGAGCTTAAGCTGAGTGGCAAAGCAACATACATATGTTTTAAATAAATATGTGATTTCTTTCAAGGAAATATTTGTTTGAATTTTGTTTGAATTTAAATGCATAATAAACTCAAAACAACAATTGTCCAAGTCCCCCTCCTTTCTCTTAAACTCCGTTGTGTTGTCATTTGGATCTGCCTTCCCTCTCTAAATCCAATACTTTCTCACTACATCATACTGGGATAGTAAAAGTAACCCTGATCCTTGAAAGACATACATTCAGTGATGTTTGCATAAGCCTGGGGCAGCTTAAGGAAACAAGTTGCCTGATTTCTTTTACAATGGTGGACAAAAATCAACACAATAAAGTTTGTGAATATATGGGGTCCTCTTGTTGATAGATAAAAAATTACATTGAATAAGAAATTGCAAACTAATTCCTCCTGTAACTACCATTGTATTAAATGAATGACAATGGACTGTCTGTCCCACGGGAAGAATTCAATTTAGTGACCTAATAATAATTCAAAATGACACAAACACAACTAAGGAAACCACAATGTGTATTAATGAATGACAGCACTACCAGAACAGGAAACTAGAGCTTGTTTAATGAATAAGCATATTGCTTAGATCCAGATACTGCAGAAAGTAGAAATGTGAGGTTTTATACTGATAAGGACAAAAGAAAAACCTTTTAAAAAATCTTTGTATTTTCGATGCCCTTAATTTTAGATGATGCTTTTTACTAAGAGTGTGCATCTAGTAAGGATCTGTCTGTTGATGGGGGAAGTTTTACCGTGATTGCTTGTTGACAGCTAGAGCATCACCAGTTCAAGATTTAAATCTGTGTGGTTCTAGAGTTTGGGGCTTTTATAATGGGGAATGTATATGAGGTCCTTAATGACACCAAATCTGCACTGAACGTTTCCCTGTAATCTAAATGTCCCTAATTTTCGAGCAGATTGAACAAAGGTGTTAGATTTTACAGATCCCCAAAGTAGGTGTCTCTCTGCACAGCCACACTTCCGTCTAATGTTTGCTAAAATAGTGGTCAAACAGCAGCCTAGCAGGAAAGCTCCAGCTGCCCACAGAATTTAAAAATACCTCTATCTGTACTTTCTTACTTTTACAGTGACTGAGTCACAATAAAAAATTCTCACGTTTCCTCTGAATAGTCTGCATTTGCCATCTTTCCTTTGGTGGTCGGTTTGTTCTTTCAAAAGTGGAAGTGGCTTCCTTTGCAGACCCTAACACCATCCCCTTTTGTCGTTCTACCATTATTTCCTATGAGGAATTTTATGGGGGGTTGAAATCCGCTCCCCCAACTAAATGACACCAAAATTGCATTGGAATTTGTGCTGCCTGTTCTGTAAAGAACCACCAAGTTTCAAGTAAATTGGACCAAGAGGACAGATTCTACAAGCCCCTGCAGACCTCAAGCAAGGAGATGCTGCTCAACTCTGCTGCTGAAGAACATCTCCTTCTGTATGTTGCCGTTCTAGGACATGCGCAGAGGCGTTCCTCCCATTGGGCAAAGTGGGCAGCTGCCCAGGGCGCCACCTTGTGGTGGGCGACGGGGATTTTGTATTTTCAGTTTTTCCAGTTTTTGGCCTTCAGGGGGCGCAGATTTTAGGCTAGCAGCACCAAAATTTCAGGGACTTTTTGGGAGACTCTCCTGATGATATGACCCAGGTTTGATGAGGTTTGGTTTGATGAGGTTTGGTCACAGTAGGGAAGGGTGGCCACCCATGGGGGGGGGGCATCAAACTCAGGTTTTGCCCAAAGTTATGGACTCCCAAAGGGAGTGCCCCATCCCACATTGTTTCCAATGGGAGCTAATAGGAGATGGGGGCTACACTTTGAGGGTCCATAACTTTGGACCCCCTAAACCAAACATCACCAAACCTGGGTGGTATCATCAGTAGGGTCTCACGAAGATACTTTGAAATTTTGGTGCTGCTATCTTAATAATTGGACCCCTGACAGCAGGCACCCCCTAAATTTCCCCAGATTCTCTTTTTAAATACACTCCCTTCCTGCCAATGCTTGTTTTCTTTCTTTCTTTTATTCTCTCAATGCGTAATAAAGGTTGTTGTTGTTGTTAAATCCACCCCCTTCAGCATGGATTTAAAGGGAGAATCTGAGGTTTTAACAGTTTTAACATTGAAAGTGATGCTGTTTCCCCCTATTGGGGTGACTGGATACAACACCAGAAATTTTTTTCATAGCAGTAATAAAACATTTTGAAAGCATTTTGAAAATGTTTTCCAAAAATTATTTCTGCTGTATGGCATGGCCCATTGCTGTGTTCAGATTTGTGAGTTGGGGGATGTTCTATAATGTGATGGTGACTTTGAAATGACCTGGTTGAAAAAGTAATTGTTTGGTCACGGTAGGGAAGGGTGGGATCAAACTCAGGTTTTGCCCAGGGATCCAGTTTGCCCAGGTACGCCTCTGCTTTAGAGAATGCAGTGCAAAAAGGGACTCATTCAAGCCTCCACACAGGTGAAAACAAACGAAATTAATCCATGCTTCTCACAGAATTATGTCAGAATTCTGAGGTGAGCAGTACAGTGACATGGGTTTTGTGCAGAGTTGGGAGTCATAATGCACTGTTGTGAGGAAAGAATACATATCAAAGGCACTGTGTGCACGCAAGAGCAGAAAACACTGCTGTCTTGAAAGACATAACTAAGCCACTACCTGTTTGTGAGTTCCTGAGAAACTTCCCTGCACATAAAGAAACTTTCCTCAACCCAACCTTTTGTTTAAAATTCCCCTAAGTAAGATTCTGTTTAGTCTATGACTATTTAGACAATTTGTTAGGCCTGGAAAACCGCTCTACAACGAAACATGCAGGACAGCCAGCCCTTTCTGAGAGGAAAAGTACATCATGTTGAATGGACCAGGTGAATCAGATGTGATAATGCAGAACAGTTGCCCAAGGGATGTTTCAAGCACCATCTCACATGACTGCCATAAAGAAAGGCCACAGGACTAACAAAACAAAATCAATGTTTGAGAACAAATTTAGACAGTGTGTTTTTGGCAGAGAAAAGCAGCACGAACACCACCTGTGCTCAAAATCTATTCTTCCATCACAGCCTGTTCTATTTAACATGATATCCTTACTGAAAATTTTTTTTAAAAAAAAAATAAAAATAAAAATACATTTAAAATTTAGGGTTTTTTTTGTGACATAATATCCTAAATGATAAAGTGCTAAGAAATCGAATTTCCGACAACAAACCCTCAACCAATAAGGGAGTGAGCCCTGCTCACTTGGAGTTGGAGTTCGCCTCCCCAAACAGCCATGCCGGGTGGAAGGGCAAATGCTGCCCAGCACCCACCTCTCACCCTCACCCCTCCCCTCCACACCCCAAACTGCCATCCTGTGCCACCCTCCCCCACCCCTAGTCACCATTTCCACTCTCCCACACTTCCAGCTACCCCTAGCCATTCTGTGTCACCCTCCCACACCCCTAGCCACCATTTCCACTCTCCTCCACCAATAGCTACCCCTAGCCATCCCTTTCCACTCTCCCCCACCCATAGCCACCATTTCCCCTCTCTCCCACCCCTAGCTACCCCTAACCATCCCTTGCCACCCTCTCCCACCCCCAGCAAGTCCTCCTCACCATCCCCCCACCTCCAGCTAGCTCTCACTGCCTTACCCCCAGCAAACCCTCCCTGCCTTCCCACACTCCCAGCAAGCGCTGCCTGCCTAAACCTAACACACACACACACACACACACACACACACACGTCTGCTAGTACATTCATACTGGGATAAGTATCCTTCAGACTCACAAGAGGCCTGCAAATTTCAGAAATTCTTTAATATGTTGTTTAATACACAGAAATCTGCAAATAAAAATGAAATAAAGTTATTAATTCTAAAGTAACTCTTCCTTGTCATTTCATAAAAATGCATCATATGTCGAATTTCGCATGATTTGCATTTCCCCCAAAATAAATGAACCTTAATGACTCACAGATGAATGTCTTCATCTGCTCCTTATGTCTGTATGCAACTAGAACAGATTTATTTGACATTCCAACACATCATAATTACCTCTCTCAAAGTGACAACATTCCCATGGCAACATTTGTATTTTATTATTCAAGGACTTGTGAAAGTTCCTAAGTGAAAATAGACATAGGTACAATTTAAAAAAATTAAGTTGTTACTTCTGGAGGAGGCACAAAATGGCAGGTGCAGTTAAATTTAACTGAAGATGTGCAAATATAGCCAGGAAAAGACCAGTTCTTTCTGTACCTATGTTACTTGCATGAGAGTTTTGTCCAGTTCATTTCTGAACTGCAGAAGTGATCCAACAAAATCTAATACGAGATTCTGACTCACTGTCCAAGGACTAAATTACATAGAATATAAAAATGAAACTAGAAAGAACAATATAGGATGGCCATCATGTAACAACTTTATGGGTGGGATCATGCTCACTTTAGATCTTACAAATGCCCTATAACAGACTGATCCACACAGACAAAAGTACCAGCACAGGTGGACTGCAGGAGTTGACCTAAAACCATATTATAGATGGTACATATAGTATATATACCGTGTGTGTGTGTGTCTGTTTGTCTATCTATCTAATTTGAATTGCCCAAAACTGTTACATATTCTGAGAGCCATCGAAACTACTTAATAGCTGAATATTTTGTGTGCAAAGGAAAAGTAATACAGTCCAATATTATAGAGAATGTAAGAATTATCTTATTACAAGTTTAGTCCAGCGTAGCAGGTTCCACAGAATCAGTCAAGCAGAACTGACAGCCTAGATGGAAAGCATGATAGCTGAAGCTTTTCTCCAGAATCTACGTTAATATTGAAAGGAGAGGAAAATGTCTTTCCAGCTCCTATGCCACTCGTAACATATACAGCATCGCTTTCTACTAGATCATTGGTCCACTAGCCTTAGCATCTGCTTATCCTGATTGACAGTAAAATGTCCATAACACTTTCCAGAACGGATTCCCAAGTTCTTGTAACTGGAGATGTTAGCGATTCAATCTAGGACTTTCTGTATGCAGTTCACAAAGTTTTAAGAAAATGAGGAAAATCATCCAACATCACATGAAGTTTAATGACTGTGACAACTCATGGATCCTCCAATAGAACAGGCATACTTTATTACTTGCAATCTTTGCTACAATTTTCTGGCCAGTATCTCTTTCACAATGATTTATAGAACCCACTCTACTACTTGCCAGATCAGCTTGGATCATGCCAGCTCTTAATGGCTCTTAGAGGATTCAGAGAAACAATTCTCTTCAGTAAACTTTTCCGTGATAACTTTCTTACTACACAATTGCATCAGTCAGCTTAACACTAGAGTATAACAGTTTGATTTATATGTCTAGTACAAGGGTCCCCCAGGGCACCACAAAATGGCTACTGTAGGGGTCTATTTGCTTTGGGAAAGTTCAGTTTCTGTTTCCTAAAAAAGGGGAGTTTTGCTCTTTGTGTGAGTGGGCTCCAAGCTCAGACACATAAGAAAGTGTCTCCAAGGCCTGTTAAGGGCACGTGTCTATGATGCACCCGCCTAAGGTTAGCTCAGTGCTTTGCTAGTGAGGCAAATTGTACGCAATGGCCCTAAGCTCCCTCCACTGCGCCTGCTGCATTCAAGACAATCTGGAATTTTTATCCCCAAGAATGTTGGACATCATTCATCCACTCTATTATGTACTTCTATTACGTATAAGTACACAGTACTGGATGGTGATCCCAAAGTGTAAAGCATTATAAGAACAGAATACTTCCATGCTCATGGTTTCTAGTAAAATGTTTTGTGGCAAGCTAATAAATGTTAGGTTTACAGCAATCATCTTTAAACTTCTAAGAAAGAATTCAATTTTAACCAATTTTGAACCCACTTACACGCAATCATACCTTACACGCGTTCATCTTCCAGGAAGACCATTCCCCAATTTAAGGATAACAACTGAAAAAGCTTTTCTGCATGATTCCAGGAAGGCATTTTCCATTGATTAAAAACCTCACACATGGCTATATAGATGGAGACTGTCCCATTGCTAGTCTGAATCCAAGCCATTTTATGCTCTGAAGATAGGTCAAAATCAGAACATGGGCAGCCCAATCCAGATGAGCAGGGGGAAAACTGAACTGCCATAGGAAGCAATGAGGCCTTGTGCTGCCACACTTGACCCCCTGGTTGGCATAAGTGGCATTTACACTGGTCGAGAGGACAAACAGGGAGGCAGGCATTAGATCAGCCTAAGGTTGGCACAACCGGGGAAATCTTGGGGGCATTCTTGGAGGTGGAGCTGACTGTAGTCAGCTCACATAGTGCTTTCGCCCCAGGAAAGCCGGTGCGCAGGGAGGGTGGATTTACCCTTTTGGATGGTGTAACTTCGTTTTCCCCTATGGAGGGCTTTTGGCAGCTAAGCTTTTTGTTTCTTCTGCCTTCCCATGCTGCCTGAAAGCCCTCTAGAGGCAGCAACACAGCAACAGCACCATCCCCATTTGCCTCCAGGATCTGGATTGCGGATTGCACTCCAACTTGGGCATCCACTGGGATGGTGTCATTGGAAAAGTATGTGGTCGCTTCTGTAAACTCTAGTCAAAACTTCAGCTGCTGGAATTTGGATTACCTAAAGTTTTGGAACATTTAAGAGAATGGCTAATGTGCTGTGGGATGGTTATTTTGTTCTACTTTATGAATGCAATATAGGAGAAGGCAGAGTTGCTGGGGGTAAACCTCTGCTGGATTTGTAACTGGGGAGGGGTCAGCCAAAATGGGGAAAGGAGTGAGCTTTGGGTACCATCCTTATGCTTATGTGCTACTAATGGAAGCTGTTATTAGATCAAAGAACAAAGTTGTAATCTAAACTCACTAGAAAAAAATGATGTGGAGAAACCAGAATGTTGCTTGCAAGGCTGAGATATAACACCACATTCATAGTGCTAATGGATTTAGGGCAATTTGCTTGGGAAATACAAAAGCCTTCCCATTCATTTGAATTAAGTGGAAGCTCCATGTGCATTTGTATGACTGAACATGCATATGGCCTATCACCCTCCAGTGGAATGTGTGTATACGATGCTGGTTGTGCATGGCTTGAGAGATTTAAATGTGCATTTTTTTTCAAAGTACAAAACACAACCCCACCCCCAACCAAGCAATCCCAGTCTTTTACAATACTTTGTTAAACACTGAAATAAGCATCTCTAACTTTTAAAAAATGTAATTACAGGACAGTAAAACTAAGAGAATTGGTTTATTTTTTTAAAGAGTACATATAGAAGATTACACAACATGACATCTAACAACAGTGAGCAAAAAATGACATTTTAACGATATTGATCTTGGAGTGGTGAGTAATCTACTCATTATTTGCTGTAATTCATTCAGCATAAGAAGATCAGCTTCTACAGTAAAATAACATAGAAAAATACAAGATGTTCTGAATTCAACAAGCAACACTCCAAGGATTTAACTGTAAATGGTAAGAAGAGACTGCTTAGATTCACAAACTGGCTTTCTTCTGAGAGAGATTGATTTTGTCTCCAAGACTTAGAGCCATTCCCTGCAAAGAGATAAAAGGGTCATCACTATGTATTGATCCATAATTAATGGAACAGTTAATAGTTAGATAGAAGTAATTTTCTCCTCCCACAAATTTCCATTTGTATATTTAACCTCTCGTATATATTGGCTACATTCAGACATTTTAATACAGTGATACTCAATGCCTCAGGAGCTACCTGTGGCTCTTCTGAGAACTGTTCCCAAAATGGCACCAGTCCCATGATTCAGAAAAGTGGGCAAGGCCTCTGCCTAGTGGGCCTTGTGGTTGGCAGGAAGTTCCTACCTTGAAACAATCGCAGCTGGAGGAACAGGTACACTGAGGTACAGGGGTTGTGACAGGTATGGAAGTAAATGTGGCTGTTTTGGTTGATGATAACTCAAATGTGGCTCCTCATGGCATGTAGCATTTGTTCGTTCATTTGGGTTGCTGTTAATGTTTCCTCCCTTTGCTGTACCTATATTTCTTTATTTCTCATTTTGTTTATTTAAAATATTTTTGTGCTGTCTTGTTACCCAATCAGGGTCTCTAAGGCAGTGCATATCAAACATTAAAACATCTGAACAATTGGAGTGTTGTGGGCTTTCTGGGCTGTATGGTTGTATTCCAGTAGCATTTTCTCCTGATGGTTCACCTGCATCTGTGCCTGGCATCTTCAGAGAATCTGAGGGTAGTAAAGCAAGTGGAGTATATACTCCACTATTTATATACTCCACTTGCTTTACTACCATTGGATCCTCTGAAGATGCCAGCCACAGATGCAGGCGAAATGTCAGGAGAAAATGCTACTGGAACACGGCCACACAGCCCGGAAACACTCCAGTGATTCCCACCGTGAAAGCCTTCGACAATACATCTGAACAATTATAAACATGTTAAATTATAAAATAACTCTATAAAAACATTAACACATGGAGCTGAGATTCAATACTTCCTAGTTTTAAAGAAACTCTTGTTTGCTATGACTTCAATAAATTGTGGTTTATTTCTTGAGGTTCCTAGTTGAATCACAATCAAATCTGTTTTGTAATTCCTGTTTGTAGGCAAGAAACAAGCCAACATTTGTCAAAGTGCCCCAAGTCTGGTCATCACAGAAGACTGTAGTTTTATCTTAGCTCTGCGTATGAGGGATGTGGGTCTCTTGCTACAGAGAAAATCCCATTTCCAGCTTATGTGTCAGAACCAAAGATATGTCTCAATGCTCAAAAGCCTTGCAAAGGGGGCATTTTCTACCTGTGAACCTTCCTCCATTCCTCAAGATTTCACTATTCATGATGCCTTTTCAATATGCCTTGTTTTCTAAATACCTTTTAAAAGGATTATCATTTATGAAGTAATGTTTCATAGCACACAGAAAATCTAAAGCAGCATTAAGTACTACTTTAATCTTAGCAGTTTGTTTTTTGCTTATGTGATTCTCATGGGAACAACTGAAATTTACAACCAAAAGAGCCCACTAACACCAAGAGCTCTGCTATTTAAAAGGCACTCTGCATCAGTGCACACATTTATCTACGAGACCACATTTATGATTTATTTGTAGTTGCATTCATGCTTGCAATTTCAGCAGTACTGTTTACACATGGCATAATGCAGTCAAATGCCTTGCATAACGAGTTTATCTTACTATTCCACTCAGCTGCAGGGAGGTGTCTTCTGCCAGCGCAAGGCACATCTGACCAGTACAAGATGATCCTTTATTGACTGAATGCAAAGTGCACCAGAAATATCTTTTGATACTACACTGGCATCACAGCAAGTGAACTGCTGCACCTCTGTATAACCATCAGTAACCTGAGGTGCATCATACCTCACATACATATATCATTTATCCTGCATCTCCCAAAACTTATTACCATTTCAACTGTGAGTGATTAGTGTGCCAATGGCATGAGAGGACCTCAGCTGGCCATGGATTATATTATAATGAACCAGGTGGAAGGCCAGCAAGAGGAAAGGGAGCGATTAAACACCTTTGCACTCCATTTTTATACAGATGAAAGCAGATCAATGCCCATGTTGTTTACTTCAAAAATAAAATGCAAAACATTGTATTTTTTTTTACCTCTGATTCTATATTTCCAATAAGTCACTGCAATGGTGTATGAGCCTGGACTGCATATATACTACATCTGATTGTGTCAATGAATAGACTTCTTTGAGACTCACAGTTTGTGCATGTGTAAAAGTATTTCTAAGGAAAATTCACACCAAAAGTATGTTTTTATAAAATCTATTTAAATAGTTTCATAACATGTAGCACGACTTTTGAGCAAACAAAGTGTTCGGTGGTTTCTCTTCAAGTCACATGTTGATGTACAGAGGGGGCATGCTAATACAGATTACAAGTAGCTCCATTTAGTCTGTACATCTGAACTTCTGTATATACAGTAATGTGCCTCACAATCCAAATATAACTGAGTGTGAAGAAACACCATCCACCTTCAAAAATATTTAAGGCACCTTCAGGAATCTGCCAAGTTTCTACTGATAATTCCAGCTCCTTGAAATGCGGCAAGAGGTCATGTCTGAGGATTTCTCAACTTTCAGGAACAATTTTTCAAGAAGAGGCTGTGGGAAGCTCTATCATTCATGTAAAAGTCTTAATGCCCCCTGGATCCCCCCCCTTTACATCATAATTCCTTCTATTTCAAATAACTTTGGCTAATGACAGATCTGAGTTCCAATCCTAAACATCTTGGATATTCACTTATAAGAAAATGTGGTTCCAATCCCAGCCTCTACCATTTGAAAGTTAGCCAGATTACATTATATTATATTGCAAAGTTCAAGCAAATTTTGCCCAACTGGTTTGAAAGGGTGCAGGATATAATATAACACACAATTACCTGACTTTTTGCACGAATTCTAATGTGCCCTGTTACAGGAGCA
This sequence comes from Sphaerodactylus townsendi, assembly GCF_021028975.2. Lineage (NCBI taxonomy): Eukaryota > Metazoa > Chordata > Lepidosauria > Squamata > Sphaerodactylidae > Sphaerodactylus > Sphaerodactylus townsendi. The sequence goes on along the minus strand of NC_059426.1, from coordinate 87,160,910 downwards.
TCAGGGCCGAGATGGATGGGTTTTTCAATGCTGACGTTTGCAAGTGCGTCTTCTCCAAATATAGAGCGTGCATACAGATTGGCAGCCATAAAGCCACAATAACCAGAAAGAGCCTGGAGGGACAACAGATATTTCACACATCTTGCAAGGGTAAATTTTCCCTTTTAAAGTGTAAACATATCTAAAGAAGCATTGTTTTAAATCTGTTACAAGTATTGTCAACTGTATATTCTAAGATGTATATTTTAAAAGTATAGTTTGGAAGCACAATGAAATAGTTTAAAAATGGATATAATCTCAGGTAGAAGATTAATCAACTCCATTCAAAGAATAAAGGACATCAAAACAGAAAATTTAGTGAAGCAACACATGCTGCTCGAAATCAGACCCACAGTTTAGTAGCAAGCTTCCTACCTTCTCAGGAGTAAGGCATTTCATATTAGTTGACTTTAGTATATGTTGTAGGTATTCATTTAGATCTGCTATGTTTGTGTTCACTGTAACCTTTAAAAATGAAGAAATATAATATGAGCAAAACTTGGTAGAAAAAAGTCCACCTATGTGCATGCAACGCAGCAGCCCATAGCCTTTAAAGGAGGCCTGCTAAGCTAGAGGGCATAGTTTTCCAGAATTCAGAGAACTGATCAAGAACATATGGTGCCCTATGTATGCACCTAGCTCCACCCCCAGCCTCTAGGAGCAGCAGTGGTGTAGTGGTTAAGAACAGGTGCATTCTAATCTGGAGGAACCGGGTTTGATTCCCCGCTCTGCCGCTTGAGCTGTGGAGACTTATCTGGGGAATTCAGATTAGCTTGTGCATTCCCACACACGCCAGCTGGGTGACATTGGGCTAGTCACAGCTTTTCGGAACTCTCTCAGCCCCCCCACCTCACAGGGTGTTTGTTGTGAGGGGGGAAGGGCAAAGAGATTGTAAGCTCCTTTGAGTCTCCTACAGGAGAGAAAGGGGGATATAAATCCAAACTTTTCTTCTACTCTTCTTTTTTTAGATCATGGAATCTCTGAACAGTATGGGAAGGCACAGCTGGAGACACTGGAAAAGTTGGTAACTCCAGAACATAATGCTCTCTCTGAATTCTTACCATTGTGATTTTGTATCTGTATTCAATTAACTTTTGAGTCATATCTGCTCTATACTTTTGGCTAAAAGTAGTTCCTCTGTACAAGCACCGGGTCATTACTGATCCATAGGGTGACATCTCATCACAACATTTACTAGGCAGACTTTGCTTACAACGTGGTTTGCCACTGCCTTCCCCAGTTGTCTATTCTTTACCCCCAGCAAGTTGGGTACTCATTTTAGCAACCTCAGAAGGATGGAAGGCTGGGTCAACCTTGAACCGGCTACCAGAAACTGACTTCTGTTGGAAGATCTATAATACATTTTTGTATTATGACGGTACATTTTAAAGCCACTTAATTCTTTGAACAGAAGAGCCCAAAATTCTAATTGATCTACATTAATCTAATTGTGCTCCAACCCCCACCCCCAATCCCATTTGTTAGTGGCCTTAGCTTTCTCACTTGCTCAAATCTAGACCTGTATTTTCAAAATGTATTTAATTACTGTCACAGACCAATACCACTAAATAAAACAAACCAAGTTCCCGAATAATAAAATGGAAGCATTCAAGGAGAACACTAAAAACAGCCAAATTATAAACTTGCTATAAAAATTAATCAAGACCTGGGTGCCATTCAACTATCTGTTCATGACAAGTCTGCTATTAACATGGAATGCACACTTGAATGAACAGGGCAAGTGGCCTAGCCTTGCAACAGAGGGTTTTATGATTCTGTATTCCTGTTCTGAATCTTTGTTGTTTTAACTATGAGCAGCAAAAATGCTAAATGACGATCATTCATCCAAAAAATGTTATCTTCCACTACAGGACAACTATAAATACTATATCAGACCTGATTAACTCCAGCTATTTCTTTTTGTTAGAATAACAATCATCCTTTGAAGTTTATAACTTCCAACTGTACACTGGATCACCCTCCATGTGCAGGTGGCCACTACTGGAGTCAGACATGCATGTATTTCCAGTGGCATGGTTTGCTGATAACAGACAGATCTAAATGGACAAATCAGACAATATACAGAACTCACCTTGTTTTCCCATTCAAATTCTGCCCACATCTGACGAAACTCTGCATCAGTACAAGTAGCTGGTTGGATGTAATCCATGATGTCAATGTGTATGTCACTGAGGACCACACAGTTTCTGTCACTGGCTGCTCCGGAAACATCATATACTTAAAGAAAGAAAAGAAAAAGATAACCAGACATTGAAACAAACTACATAACTTGTAACACTTTTTTTACAGCCCTTACAATATGGAACAGAGACATCATTTTGGTAACTGCATCTCCTACTATGATAGAAACCTTCTATTAACAACAGTTCATATTGTGAAGTTCTTCATTATAATGATATTCTTACAATAAAGTATCACACCAGTGACATAGGTATAGATTTTTTAATAAAAGGTGAAAGATTTATACGATCTGAAGAGAAACCAGAGACTCCCCCGCCCCACCGCTCCCAGCTGGCAACCAGCAATCCCTTCTGCCCTCCCCTCTGGGCAAAGGCGTAGCTAGGGAAAATGGAGCCCGATACAAAATATGAGTTTTGTGCACCCATGCCGCGCGCCCCCATGGGCAGCCACTGTGATGCTGGAATCCACCCCCAAACAGAATCACTTTCAATGGTGTTTAAACTAGGGAGCCCAGATTCTCCTTTTAAATCCACCTTAAAGGGAGAATCTGGAGTCCGCAGTTAAAGCAACATTGAAAGTGATGCTGTTTTGGGGTGGATTATCCCCAACCCTGAAACAGCATCACTTTCAATGTTTAAACTGGGGACCTCAGATTCTCCCTTTAAATCCATGCCGAAGGGGGTGGACTTAAAAGGAGAATCTGGGGAAATCTGGGGGGTGCCTGCTGTCAGGGGTGCAATTGTTAAGCTAGCAGCACCAAACTTTCAGGGTATCTTTAGGAGACTCTCCTGATTATACCATCCAGGTTTGGTGAAGTTTGGTTCAGGGGGTCCAAAGTTGTGGACCCTCAAAAGTGTAGCCTCATCCTTTATTAGCTCCCATTGGAAACAATGGGGGATGGGGGCACCCCCTTTGGGAGTCCATAACTTTGGACCCCCTGAACCAAACCTCACCAAACCTGATATCATCAGGAGAATCTCCCAAAAAATCCCTGAAATTTTGGTGCTTCTAGCCTAAAAGCTGTGCCCCCTACAAGCCAAAAAATGAAAAATGCTAAAAAATACAAAAAACCCCACAAACAGGGGGTGGAGCTTCGGACATGTAATGGGAGGGGGTTTGAACCCAGGAATCCCCCCACTTACCCACGTCCTTATATCACACCCTTAATATTTCTGAATTTTTGTAAATAAAATACAATGCTTACCAATATTACCAAAAATTATTCCATTCTCTGTTGATGCTACTTTCACATTAGCCTTAATATTGGCAAAATCATGTGGAGCAAGTGTTAAAGGAGAAGGTTTTTCCACAAGCTTCAAGTCACCTGTTCAAAACAATTTGAAAAACAATGCTTAACCATTAACAAGAAAAAGGCTGGAATAAGACAAGTATTACTAGGTATTTATATCAGGTTATTACCTAATGTGGCTAATTCTAGTGTACAGTTCTGCAAAGTATCACCAGTCTGGTTTACCACAAGCACGTCCAGTACAATATCATACTGATTGACATGAACATAAGCTTCTGCATAGACGGGATCTGAGAAGCCTGTCAACTGAGTGACCTGTAAAACAGAGAGATTAGAAGTTAAGGAGCTAGTAGATGTAACTGAAAATAAATAACACTACCAACATATTCATGCTGCTTTTCCTCATTCTTGCTAATTAGGTGATCAAGCTCTTATACAATTCAAACCAGTTTAACATAACAACACTCTCTAGAGTCAAATTTGTAAGCAACCATTTTGGGTAAATATAATACAAAGCACTCCTGTGGACAACATTTTCACAGCTCTAATATTAGTTGCTGGTTTTGTTCAGTAAAACAATTGCTATTAAACAACCTTGACAGTTTAAACCTACCTTCTCTATTCATAGAGAAATATTCTATTTGCCGAATTTCCTCTGAGGCTTTGGTTGCTTGGTTACAAAGTAACCATTATATGTACTAATCTAAGTGCTCTGTACCAATCTAAGTGCTCTAAAAAACTTCAAACACTTTTCAGTCTCATGATCCCATGCAAAGGTAATAATGAAACATTAACAGCTTAACCAGTTGTTTCACAGCAAGTAGATTAGAACACATAGGAGTAATAGGTCCGTTTTAACTATTTAAAACATGGAGAGTTCAACAGTGTACAGGTTTGGGCACAAGGTTTTTTGGGGGGAATAACTAGATTTCACATCACCTTATTGAGTTTGGATGCTAGTGGATCAGCAGCTTCTTTTCTCTGTGTGTTCCCCATTGCTGCTAAAAGACTCAGCTGAAATTGATCTTCCTTTGAACTCATTTCATTTTTAGCAGTAAGCTGCATAAAGGAAATGGGATCATCTGGCTGAACTGTCACATTCCTCTTCTCAGACTCTTTCTGCAGGGAAGAGAAATAAACATAAGTTATCCATACATGTAAGTAATTAAGAATATCTTTTATTCAGCTCTCAAGAATTCTTGCTTGACTTACAGTTCAATCCTATGTCGAGTTACACCAACCTGAAATCAATGGGTTTAAGTAGGAGCAATTCTTCAAAGCACTGCAAATGTTAATCAGGACTCAAAGCCCTAGCAATGTGCCAGGTACACAGGCCCATCTAAGATTTCACCTTTTGAGAGAGCTTTTCCTCTTCCAGTTTAGCTGATAACATGTGAGAAAGAGACTGCCTACACTCCTTATTGAAAATGTCGTTCATTAGAGGGGAACACTCCGACAGCACTTTCAAGCATAGAGAAATCCGATCCACATCATCATCTGTGATTGGCTTCTTGGGAAGAGATGACTTGCCCAAATGGAGAATAGTGGCCATGACCAACATTGCCTCAGCAACAAAAGACTAAATGAGGAACAGAAGAGAGAGAGAATACTATATTTCCATAATTTCTACACATTCCTAATTTTAATGATCACAAATGGCATTTAAAACCAGACTGAAATTTAGCACACGTTATGTTTGAAGCGGAAAGGATTACATGCACTGATCTGTTATCTTGAAACTAAACTACACAGTTTGATGCAAATCAGGTGGTCAATCATTTAATGCTGACTCAGGTGCAGATTAATAGACAAGAAGTTGTCAGTTAACAGTCTGCTCACAAAATTTCATAAGGCATAATCTGATAGAACTATTCAAAAATATAACTTGCATTTTGTTTCTTCTTATCCTGAATTAGAGTCACGTATCGTAAAGCAATCTTGGTCAAAGTGGTGGCAAGGGAAGCTGCAACAAAGAAGTCTCCATCCAACAAGAAGCCTCTCAGAGGAGGTCTACAAAGAAAGGCAATCATGGAATTTGTAAAAACACTCCCTTAAATCCCTAAACAGTTCCATCTCAGGCTCGTAGTGCTTGTTCCAGCAGTCATTATGATCAGATTCCAAAGGAAAGATTTCCTTTTCTCACATCTAAATAAGTATTCATAAATCATCTAACTGCACATTTAATCCAAAGATTCCCATCAGTTATAAAAATGTTAAACAAAAGACACTATTTAAAAAGACATTAGAAAGCAATACCCATTGCAGAAAGCAACCTTGACCATAACCATCAATCCATAGAAACAAATTGGGGAGGGGGGGTGAGGAAAGAAAAGAAAGGATGAAGAGAATGAAGAAAGCCATATGCATAAATGCAAGAATTAAAGTTTGAATAACCTTGACAAATTATTTTTTGAATAACTCTGCAAATTATTTATATTCCAGAGAGTTACAAGTGGCTTTCTGTTTTGATGATGTCAGTTAAAAGCTGGTAGCATTAATGGAGTCTTGACTAAGTTGTTTTTTTGTCTGACCTTTCTTCAAAATAGAGCAACTGTACAGAATTATCACCAGTCACAGGACAAATTCTGTGGTGGTGCCACAATTCTGGAATTTGCTCCCAGCAACAGTCTGCCCATTGGCTGGCTGATTAAAAGAGTTAGGTAGGTCTGTTTCCATTTCCCCAGGTGTTCTCATTCCCTTTGTTCTTCTATATTAGCTATGTATCTAACAGTGAGGTCAGCAAATCTTTGAATTTTTAAAATCCAGTAACTGGAACAGTGAATGGGCAAGATAGATCTTTCTGCAAACATATAAACGCCTCAGGTTTGCATAAAAATTTGAATTAAGAAAACACACGGGGGAATTAAAAGAAGGATTCCCCTCAGTGACTGTTCCTAAGCAATCACAGAATTACAAGGCTCTGTTCTGTGAGTGCAGGGCAGGAGGAGACAGAGTGCCTTTTCCAGGCCTATTCTGGCATTTGAGGGAAGACTCACTCAGGCCAGGGAAGGAGCTAGGGTTGCCAGCTCCAAACCGGAACATTCCTAGACATTTTGTGGTGAAGTCTGAGAAGAAGGATAGATCTTTCTCGTCTGAAGTTCAGCTGTAATTCCAGGGAATATCCAGCTCCCACCTGGAGATTGGCAACACCAGGCCTTGCAGCAAACACTGGGTGATTTGATACTGACTGCATGACTTGCCTAGGTTTGCCTGCTTGCCATTTTTCAACAGCAGCAACCCTATGAAAGCCAGTGTGGTGCAGCAGTTAGTACCTCAAAGTAAGGTCTGTGAGACTCAGGTTCAAATTCCCTTTTTGCTGTGTAAGTCCACTGAGTGATTACCAGTCACACACTTTTAGCCTAACCTATCTCACAGGGTTGTTGCATGGATAAAAAGGAGAAGAGGAGACTAATGTAAGCTACTTTGGTCCCCACTGTATAAAAGGACCGTAGTTTTCCCAAGGTAGAGGCTGGGGGTGGGGAGAGAGATGGAAAACTTAAGACAGAGGAGCAGACAGTGGTAGGATAGCTGTTGGGTGAGGAGGAGATAGGAATGCCCACTGGAAATTTGAGGGATGGAACCCGGGGAGGGTGGGGGTTGAAGAGGAGAGGGATCTCAGAAGGTTATAATGCCATAGACTCCACCCCCAAAGCAGCAATTTCCTCCAAGGAAATTGATGTTGCCAGTTTCCAGGTGAGGGCTGGAGATCACTCAGATTACAACTGTTCCACAGATTTTCTTATATTTACCATATATACTCACGTAAAGCTGAGTTTTTCAGCCCTGTTTTAAGGCTGAAAAATGCCCCCTTGGCTTATACACGAGTCACCACTTACCAGCCGGCTCTTCAGGCCTCTGCCGAGGCTGGGGACGTGACCTGGGACGACTTCCCTGCGGCTGCACAAGCCACTTGTTGCTGCCCTCCCCGGAGGGTGGCTGGCTGGGTTTCCTCAAAACAGGAGGCAGAGGGAGCTCCTTATTTGGGCATTGACATCAGGGGGAGTCACTGCCCAAATAAGGAGCTCCCTCTGCCTTCCCCCTGATTTTGAGGAAGCCCAGCCAGTCGGCAGGCAGAGGGAGCTCCTTATTTGAGCAGTGACTCCCCCTGATGTCACTGCCCAAATAAGGAGCTCCCTCTGCCTCCCGGCTTCCCACCCTCGGCTTATACGCGAGTCAATAAGTTTTCCCAGGTTTTCGTAGTAAAATTAGGTGCCTCGGCTTATATACGGGTCGGTTTATACAAGAGTATATATGGTATTTAAAAATATTTATATCCCGCCTTATACCAAAGTCTCTAGGCGGCTTACACAGATGACAGATATCAGTTCCCCTGAACAAAATGGCTTCTTTGAAAGGAGGAATCTATGGCATTATATCTGCTGATGTTACTTCCCTCTCCAAACCTCACCCTCCAATGGCTCCACTCACAAATTGCCAGGAATTTCCCAAGCTGGAGCTGGCAACACTAAGGGAACTGAGCTCTGTAGTTGGGAGATCTGCTGTGATTCTGCAGCTACTGTGGAAGTGGGGGAGCGGGTGGGTGGCTGGAAGGTGAGGTGGGGGGAAGAAATAGAGAGAAAGTGGCAGACATGGAGGTGACAGAGAATAAAAAAGGAATGGAATGAAGGACAAAGAGTGAGAGAGAAGGGGAGAGGGGAGGAAAAAAGGTGGGGGAATGGATCAGCTGCTCCTGCAAATTTTTTTGCAGGACCCCACTAGTTACTCTTTATTCTGCTGCTTTACTATTTGATTATTTAGTTTGTTTTATGGTGCTTTAATGCTCATTTCCTTTTGTGGTCTGCAATGCTATTTTATTATCTGTTGCTATTTTAATAGGAAATTATGCCACCTGCTGTTTTTAAAGATGTATATATTTAAGAAATTGTTACCAGCTATCTCAAGTACTCTTTTTAACAGTGAGTATGGACTGTATTTTAAACAAAACTGTTTTAGCTTATGGTCCAAATCATTAATTACATACTGATCTTCCCACTGAGAAGTTAAAAAAAATAGGATACTATGATAATGACTCTTATCATTCAGAATGACACAGCAGCAGTTTCACACTGCACAGAACACGATGCTACAATTTAGGTTACTAAACTATCAATTGCAATTAAAAGATAAGGAAAGCTGAAATGGGGGACTGTAATTACACATATCTAAATCTGGAATAAATAATGCACTCAACACCATACTAATTTATGATCAAGTGTGGTAAGAAACTTTTGTTTCATCTGAAACCTAAACAGCTTACACAAAACAGTCTCAATCTAAAGAACACAGAGCTAAGGAAAAAGTTGCTAATGCTTGCAAAGGAGTTTGCACAGTGTTATAACAGGTAAATCCTACAGCAGTTCTCATACTCATGTGACACTTAGTACAAGCACAGAAACATCTCTGAATTTAGTTTCACTTTTCTTGTGTAATGTTCTTGTATGAGCAGAAGACACTTTGTATTCAACAGGTATGGTAAGTTTCAACTGACAGAAAGGATTTTCATCAGCAGGAGGAGACTTCCTTGACCTCCTGACCTCTCCCCCACTACAACCCAAAACTACCCTTCAAACATCAGGTGAGAATTGGACATCTGCAGGGGTTGGGGGATTAGCAAAAATGATACCCTCTCTTTTAATGGAATTTTTTCATGGGATCCAATCCAATGCTCTTTGTTACACAGAACTTAAAAGAACAATTTTGCAGAAGAGGTGAAATGAATACAAAAGTTCTGAAAGTACAACACAAGCAATACATGAACTACTGATAGAGAAAATTAAAGAAAAAATAAAAATTGTAAAGGGAAGATTCTCCCTTATATTTTAAAGGCTAGGCATGCTTCTGTAAGACACATATTTTTAAAATAATGACAATAACCTGACCTATATTCAAGACTAATAATCTCAATATAGAGCCATTTCTGCATATGATCAGTCAGGATAATGTTTTTTAGGACAGTTGCATGTATTTAATTTATTTAGAACATGATACCGCATCCCTCCAGAGACCTGCTTGAGATGGCTTACAACTAAAACTTTCACATTACATTTCTTTATATAATGTACCTGCCCTTCTCATATGCAAACCTCCCCCCCCACCCACCACTTCCTATTCAGATTCGTCAGTACAAGTGAACTTTGCCAGATAATGCTCAGGTATGTTCTTAACTCCTCTTTGGGAACTTTGGTTCTCAGGGAAGAGTTTAGGAAAGTACAAGTTTCATGTTATTCTAGTCTGGCAAGTGGTTCCAGGCAGTACTAATACAAAAGGGGATGATTACACAGGAAAGGCAAGATTATACATTCACTTGTGGACAGAGGCAGAGATACCAGGGAGCTGGAGGGTGTGCATTGCACTGGGCACGCACCTGGGGGTGGGGTGGGGTGGAAAATCGCCCCCCGCCCACCACACTTACCTTAGTTCAGACTGAAAGTGGAGGCTGAAAAAGCGGCCTGCTCACTTGAGTCTGAAATGGCCTGGTGGGAACTACACTTCCCAGTAGACCTTGCGAGCCCCAAGGTCTCCTGGGAAGTGCAGCTCGCACTAGGCCGTTTTCAGCCTCAAGTGAACAGGCTGCTTTTTCCAGCCTGCACTTTCAGGCTGAATTAAGGTAAGTGTATGTGTTGGGGGCGAGGCACTGGGGTGGGGGTGGGGGGCAGAAAGCGTAAAGTGCACACCGGGCACAGTATGGCCCAGCTACACCTCTGCTTGTGGACTACTTTTAGTCCTGGGAACTCCTCATTTGCTTGTACATCTGAGGTAGGCTGTTACTGCCTTTGTGTAAAGAAAAAAGCAGTCTCAAGGAAAAGTGTCATATAAAACTTTAATTCTAGAATCACTATGACAGTTGAAAAATCTGAAACTGGACCAAAGTGATTTTTTAAAGAGACGATTTGGCGTGGGGGTGGGAAGAATCACTAATCACAGGGAACAAAAGCTTTCCAACAAGGCTTTCTCAAGCCTGGCCACACAAAAATTAAAGTCACCCTACCCAAACAGAATTAGCTGGTCTCAAACTGGAAATTACAGTTTGCTTTTCAGAAGCAGCTGGAACCATAAATGTGTACTTTTCCTAAGCAGCTTTGTTCAAGCTGGAAACAACTGTTTGCTTTGTAGAAGCACTAAATATATGGCTTGGACTACTGCAAACAAGATTCTCTTCTCTAATGACTCAGCAGGACTCACTGCCAACTCATAATCTGACTAAACTCACTGTCGGCTGCCAGCCGTATACTTTTGAACTCCTGATGTCTGATAAAAGGCAAAATACCCACAGGAACTATATTTGTTTTTTCTGGTACTTTGTACACATTTGGTGTATCATGCTACATTTTAAAAAACAACAAACTCACTCCTCTATTTGAGTATTCACACTGAAAAAAATGCTGCAGTCTATACAGGTTAACTGTCATTACTGGAAAACCATGTGATCAGAGAGAATGCACTATAACCCAGAGAACGGATAAACATCAAGCATAGCTGAGACAGTGAAAAATAAACAAAAACTCATTCATGAGGATTCTTTAAAGAGGCAGAATATTTGGAAGAAAAAGAATGCAAGACACATGTTAATTATTCATAAAATAGACACTGGAAGCAAACATAAATGTGTAATCTAATCACCTGTCTTCTTCTTTTTTGGTAGGTCTTGAACTACTAAGGGCACTCTGTGTAGCATATGTTCCCATTTCAGTAACCAATTTTTGAGCAGGGCCCACAGTGATTTCCTCTTCAGGTTTCAGTTCACCAGCTTCTTTCTTGATTTCAGATTCTACTATTGGGATCTGACAATGAATAAGCACCAATATATTTTAATCAATAATATACATTGCTAAATATGTGTGATATCCAGAAAACACACTGGTCTTTTCCAGACTGTCTCAGATTCTCACAGAATATCTAAATGGAATAATATTGCACCATAGGTATGCCCATAATATAATAATACACAATATTTATGCAGTTTTCCACACTTCCTACACATGCTATTTTTTTACTCTTACGTTGACCCTATAAATCTCTCCATACTGCAGATTTGGGGAGGGGGGAGGGGACTAAAAGAAATCGGCATGGCTAAAATCTCCTAGGAGTTTGAGGGAGGAGAAAGATTTGAAATGGGCCTTATCAATATTTGCCATAAAATTGTGATTTATTTCATCATTCATTAGTCAGAGTTTAGTGGTGATGCTCTGAATATTTATTTATTTATTTACCTCCACCAAATCACAGCAAATCTATGGAGACCCCATAGGGATTTTCAATGCAAGAAATGTTTAGAGGTGGTTTGTCATTGGTGGCCTCTGAGTCACAACCCTGGTATTCCTTGGAGATCTCCCATCCAATTACTTGTCAGAGTCAAGGCCGAGAGTGTGTGACTGGCCCAAGGTCACTCACTAAATTTCCACTGCAGAGTAGGGATCTGAGCCTGCATTTTTCAGATCCTAGTCCAACACCTTAACCATTGCATCACGCTAGCTCACCATTGTTTCTTTATTGTAATGTATTGTATGGTTTTAAGAGTCTGCAGCTGTTGCACTGTAATTGGTAATTAGTAAGTGTGTTATATTGAGCACAGCTGCAGAGTGATTTTAAGCTATGTGTGAGTAGCAGCTATGGAATAAAGTACTATGTTTTGTTCCTCCGACTCCTGTTTCTTGAGACATGACAATTACGACGAGGATAAACTTATGACGCAGTCTAGCAAGTTTTCAGAAGCAAGGACTGTGAGAGTAAAACATGGCCTTTCAAGGCCAGCTGGAACAGTTTACTTTGGAGTTTCCTTTCAAGTGGCAAAGTTATGAGGCCCCATTGGAATTTTCTCTTCCGCCAAATGGCATCACAGACCCAGAAAGGCAAAGAGCCGCGTTTTTGCGCCTCTGTGGTGAAGGGGTGTTTGACCTCGCCTCAGCATTGATAGCGCCAGCGAGACTTATCAGCAACACCGCTTGTAGAAATACTGACTGCATTAAGGAACCATTTCATTCCCCAACCGCTGTGAAATAGCTAGACGAAGTGTTTTTTATAAACGCGGATCAGGAGGGGACTGAAAGCATTGCAGATTATGTTGCATTCTTACGCGGGTTATAATAACAATGTAATTTCTCCAATTTAAAGAAATGTTATGGGATCGTCTGGTCTGTGGCCTGAGAGAGGCACCATTGCAAAAGTTAAGCTGCTGGCAAAGACAGATTCTGACTTTTCAAACGGCATACCAAGAAGCCTTGAATTTTGAACTTGCTGCAGCCTCTTACTCGGGAGGTGCCGGCTGTGCTTCAGGAGCCCACAGAGATTGCAAACAGCTGGCAGTGGGACTGTAGACCCGGGTAATTTAAAAATTCAGAGACCGCAGCATGGTGCAATGAAGATGGGAAGACCACCACAACAGAGGGGGAGGATGTTAACAGAGAAATGTATGAGTTGTAGGGCCCCATGAGAGAGAAAGGTGTAAATTTAAAGAGGCACAATGTTTCTGTTGTAAACGCGTAGCATATTGGGAGAGTGTGTAGAGAAAAAAGGCATCAGGGACCAAGAAGACATGTTCCCGGCTCATCTGCAACACACTCTGTGGATGCAGACCTTGCTGTCCCCATGTAGCTGGTTTGACTGGCCAACCCCCCCACATGAGCAGTGTGTGGATGCGTGTTTACGCGAGTTGATGTAATTAACCACGCAAGTAAACTGAAAGATTCATTAAGTTGCCGGTGACTGTGAAGATCCAGGATGTCCCTTTGTGTGATGGAAGCGGGATTCTGGGTCAGCATTCTCCATCGCTTCATGGGACAATTTATAAAACATTTTACCCACAGGGTGATTTGGACATTCAATCTTGTGACTTAACACTTCACGGATTACCGGCGACATAGGGTACCTGTGGTTGGCATGTGTACTGTCCATGTAAAATATCATATGTTTGATGGATGTTTGAAATTGTTAATAGTGGAAGGAAGGCGGACGAGCCTCTTTGGGTTGGACTGGTTTGGGATGTTGGGAATTGCAATTACTGGAATTCATGAGGTTATCAAGTGAACATGGGGGGTGCTAGTGGAAGAATTTAAGAGTGTGTTTTGCTGAGGGACTGGGGCAGTATAAGGGTCCATCTATATCATTGTATCTTGATCCTTCAGCCCCCCAACACGCCTAAAAAATCACGCTGTGATTCCATTTGCTTTATGCTTCTAAAGTGGATGCAGAACTAGATCGGTTATTGGAACAGGGAATATTGGAGCCAGTGGTAAATGCAAAGTGGGAAACTCCACCAGTGACCCCCCTGGAAGGCCAATGGGGATGTGCGCATTTGTGCTGATTATAAGTGCACAATTAACAAGGCATTGCAGAAACATCCGTATCCAGTGCCAGTTGTCAGTCAGTTGTTAGCAACATTGGCAGGGGAAAAGGTTTTTGCAAAATTAGATCTAGCGCAGGCATACCAACAGCTGGAAGTGGATGATGCCACCGCAGAAGCCCAGATTGGCCAGTGACTCACAGGCATTCTGAGTAAAGCCGCTGCAATTTGGAGTGAGCCGTGAAGCTCCTGGGATATTCCAGAGTTTGCGATGGAAGAAATATTAAGAAACTTGCCGGGAGTCATACCGCATTTTGATGATGTCTTGATAGTGGGCGCAACTGAGGAGGAACTGACGACACGGGTAATGAAAGTAATTGCAGTGCTTCTCAGATGTAGGGTTGCCATCAAGCGTGAAAAATGTGTGCGTTTGGAGTAGCTAAGTAGAGTTTTTGGGATACATGGTAGATGCAAGGGGAATCCAATCCACATCAAAAGAAGGTGAGGGCCATCCAGGATGCCCCAGCACCACAGTCAAAGCAAGAGCTACAGGCATTTTTGGGATTGCTAAATTTTTACCATTCATTCTTAAAGCATAAGGCCACAGTGGCAGAGCCACCGCACCGCTTATTAGATAAGCGGGCCCTGCGGCAGTGGACAAGTCAGCATGAGAAGGCATTCCGAGATGTCAAAAGATTGTTGTCATCAGAAAGTGTATTGGTTCATTTTGATGAGAGGAAGCCATTGATTTTGACGCATGCGATGCCTCCTCGCGGTGGAGTTGGAGCAGTGTTGAGCCATCAATTGGAGGATATGGAAGCTCTAATTGCATGATATTCTAGGACGCTATCTCGTAACGGAGCCGCACTCGCGCGCAAATGGATGAGGAGGCATTACCAATGGCGGCTGGGGTTAAGAAGTTTCATGATTACGCAGGCTGGGCTTTAATTACTTGTGATTGTTACAGACCATAGCTGTTGGGATTCATTATTTTCCCCAGAGCGCCAGACACCACAGATATTGTCCCCCCCAGAATGCCGCGGTGGGCAATGTTTCTGAATGCATATGATTGCGTCTTGCAGCACCAGTCGGGAAAGAAAATTGGGCATGTAGATGCGTTGAGTCACACAGTACAAAGGGAGGGAGGGAAGATCACTCCCCACTTTTGGAGGTTTTGATGTTGGAATCATTATCAGAGCCTCCAGTGCAAGCGGCAGAAATAGCAGAGAGGTCAGCTAAGGACCCAGTGCTTGCCCGAGTCTTGAATTGCACATGGGTTGGCCATTGGGCAAGTTAGAGGAAAAATTTAATCTTCATTTGGAACGAGGCAGCACGAGATATCTGTCCACAAGGGGTGCTTACTGTGGGGAAACAGAGTAGTGATCCCAGTATTTTAAGGATTAGGGTGCTGGAGGTCTTGCATGTAGGGCACCCTGGAATAAGGGAGAATGAAGGCATTGGCCCCAGAAGTTATGTGTGGTACAAAGATGGATACAGCTTAAATAGAAGAATGGGTGGCCAGGTGCAGGGAGTGTCAGATATCGCGATCTGCCCCACCTCAGGCCCCTACCTATCAATGGGAGTCCGCCAAAAAGACCGTAATATCGGCGTACATATTGATGTTGCAGGGCCTTTCCAGGGCCAGGTGTTTCTCATTGTAGTGGATTCATATTCCAAATGGCTAGAAGCAGCTGTGCAGTCAATGACATCACAAACAGTAACCAGGGCACTGCGTAAGTTATTTGCGGCAACCCATGGCCTCCCCGCCGGATAATGTGGTATCGTGGATAATGGGACAGCGCTTTGCATCTAAAGGAGTTTAGAGTATTCCTGGCTAATGGTGTTATTCCCGCCAGGTTACCTCGGCCCCTTTTCATCCGGCTACGAATGGGCAGGCAGAAAGGATGGTGCGTACAACAAAGGATGCACTACGGGCGACAGGTAGAGGGGGATTGGCAACCGCCGTTTGGCTTAATTCTTTTGTTAACACAGCACATAACAATCGCGTGCACAGCCACCGGGAGGAGTCCCGCGGAGTTGCTAATGAATCGGAAACCACGACGCCAGTACCGACCAACGCATCCCGATTCAGTTGATGATCAGTCTCGCCAAAAGAAGACCAAGTGTTGAAAGCACCTCGGACATTTGATAGGGATGACACGGGTGTATGTCCGAAATTATGGAGCAGGTCCGTGGTTAGTCCCAGTAGTTGTGGGAGGCAGCCAACAGGGCCCCTGTCTTATAGGGTGGAAACTGAAGAAGGGTAGGTGGGATCCGCAGACATGTTGACCAAGTAAGGAAGAGGAGTGCCAGGTCCAACAGGGTAGATCAGGAACCCTGGTGTCCTTGAGGAATCTAGGGCGTTAAGGGGGCAGATGGAGCTGCAGGATGAGGAAGCAGTAAATAGTCCAATTGTCCCCGAGGAACCTGGGGCGTTAAGGGCGCAGACGGAGATGCAGGATAAGGAAACGGCAGAGGGTCCAATGGTGGTGCAGAACCAGGAACAAACACAGACTCAGGAGCCAGAGCCGGGAGCTGAGACGATCGCAGCGAAAGAGAATCCCACCAGATTATTACAGGAGTTAGGGGGAAGGGGTGTAATGTATTGTATGGTTTTAAGAGTCTGCAGCTGTTGCACTGTAATTGGTAATTAGTAAGTGTGTTATATTGAGCACAGCTGCAGAGTGATTTTAAGCTATGTGTGAGTAGCAGCTATGGAATAAAGTACTATGTTTTGTTCCTCCGACTCCTGTTTCTTGAGACATGACATTTATATTATTTATAGCCCACCTTTCTCACTAAAACTCAAGGTACATTACACAGCATAATCTACAATACAATCAGCAGAATGGGTGCAATAGGGTCTGGATGGCAGAAATTGCTAGACTGATATTAGCATGACCCAATTTTTCATTTCAACAATACGCAGTATATAAAAGCATCTTCAAGAAAGTAGAAGCAGTATCCTTAACTGATCTCAAAATACTACACTTAGGCCCCTCCTGCACAGCAAACATATAACGGGTTGTACTCGGGATAAAGGAACCCGTTTTCCTGCTTTCGCATTCACATGAATCCATGCAGGCAGCAATTGGAGGCCATGCAAAAATACAGGTTGCTGTCGCATCTTTGCACAGAGACATGCCTTTTTAAAAAATACCTTCCCACACATGTGTAGCTATGCAGGCATGCATAAATGAACCCCGACAGCCATGCCGATGTCCCACAGTACGACCAGCTGCACCTGCATAGATACGCAGACGCAAGCTGCAATTTTCAAAAAAAGAAAAGGAAAGGGAGACAAATATAGCTCCTCTTGCCTGGCTACAGCTGCAACTCGGAATTTTGAAAAGGATTAGTTCTTTAGTGATTTTCAAAAAACCCGTGTTGGGGGAAGACTCATTTTGGGAGCAGGATCTGTGCCCCCCCCCCATGGTTTTTTTTTGCGTCATACACCCATGTTTATTGACCCATGCAGAAGGGACCTAAATTTCAGAAATTTAATTCTCTTTTTTTAATTTTATAAAACACACAATAACTTTTAATGGGCATCACATACCTCTCCTAGTGATCTACGAACTTCGGTCATTACACTCTGTATATCTTCCTTTGTATTGCAATATTCTCCAAGGATCCAAAGTGCTCCTCGATAAATTCTACAAAGCAATGCAATTTCATTACTGAAAAGGATAAAGGGTTTCCTTTGTACCCTAACGGATTACAAAAAAGCAGAAGACATCTCAGCTGAGAGGAGTTAAGACAAAGCCTACTGAAAGTATATGTTGCTTAGATAAGCAGCAAATTGCACCTCTATTATTTGCCAGGTACAAGAAGAGGGGCCAACTTCTCCTTCCACCACTCTTTCTTTCCCAAAAGCAGAATAAAGTTCTACAAGAATTTTGGAGATGTACAGGATTTCTACAGAGGCAAATCTGACCGCAGTGGAAACAGAGAAACAATATAAAAACAGGTAAGCAGTTACTAAAAACAAGGATATAACTGGGGTAATATTTTTTTACTTTGTTTGGAGCCCCACCATGCTCCCCAAGATAGCATATGTCAAATCAGTGCACACACATCTCAATTTCCCTTACAGGTGTTCCTTGAGCAACTTACATTGCTTTAAAATTTTTAAAAGCAAGATCCTTAGTTTTTAGTAAGACAAATATGAACAGATTTTTGGCCTCACCATGTTATATTGAGTAAATTAACTGTATAGCTCAGGGGTAGGGAACCTGCGGCTCTCCAGATGTTCAGGAACTACAATTCCCATCAGCCTCTGTCAGCATGGCCAATTGGCCATGCTGACGAGCTGACGGAATTCTTCTAATAGCTCAGGGGTGGAACCTGCGGCTCTCAGATGTTCAGGAACTACAATTCCCATCAGCCCCTACCAGCATGGCCAGTGGCCATGCTGACGAAAACTGATGGGAATTGTGGTTCGAAAACATCTGGAAAGCAGATTCTAATTCTTCTCTAACATTCCTGATTCACAACATATTCATTTCTGATTCCAAGGCATTCACGTTTGACAAAGACTTGGTCATCAGTGCTGGTATACGATAAACACGATGGCAATAAAGTTGACAGTAACAGATATAAACAATGAGATGTACATTAACAGTTTAACTCAATTTAAAGGAATTCATACATTTAGAATTTTGGTCCAACCTTGGAGGTATAAACACTCTTTAAATATAAGGAGGAGCACATTACTGAGTTGTATGTTCAACCTACTTGACAGATTTAATAGCATGGAATACTTCCAACATCTTTTCTACGATAAGTAATCTGAGATTATCAAAACGCTGGATGGCTTCACGCACAAACTCCAATACGTCAGCAGCTGCAGCTTCATTGTAATCACTGAGGAACTCCATCAGCTAGGATAAGAGTAAGCATGAACAAACTGTGGTATCATACAATTTGAAAGAAAATAACTCACACAGATGCAAGAAATAAAAGCAAATAAGATTTCTGCCAGAACTACTGAAAACTTCAGTGGTCTTTTAGGCTCAAGTTTTTTTTCTGATAACATCTTCCTCTGACCATTGTTTGACATAGCAAACTGGACAAGAGGATGTTCAGGGATTATTCACCAGTACCTTCTCATTGCACAGATTCCATTAAAATAGATAGACCTGCACCAGGACGCAGAAGGTCATGACTTGTTTATAAGAAAATCCCAGGAAACTGAATCTTTTTCCAACTTATAAAAAACACAGAGAAATTTTACAACTGACATAAAATTTAACAATTCATAAAGTTGTCTTGCCGTATTGGACATTCAATCTCTGAAGCAAAACATGCATGACAACATATTAAGAGTTGCTTCTTTCTCCTTCCAACTGTCTATGCAACTATAGCGCCCCCCTCCCCTTCATAAAAATAAATGAGAAACAGCAGTTAATTGACAAATCAGTTAAACTAATCTGGGCTAGGAAAAAATGTCCCATAGGCATTTTTTAAAACAAAGGGAAAGATCTTGAAGAATTAGTTCGGAACTATAGAGGTAATCCAAGGTAAATTGATAAAAGCAAACTGTAAGAAGAATTTTGGAATAGTGAAAAACATTGCATTATTTACATACCACAGGAATGACATTTGCAGCCATGTCAGGAAACCGAACACTACAAGAATGTAATGTCCGAACAAGTAACTGTCTGTATTTATCTGTGTCTTCATGCTCTGTCACATTATTTGTTTTAATCACTTCTTTCTTCAAAACTATCACCAGCTAAGGGAATTGGGGGGGAAGGGGAGAGCAGTTATTGATTATTGTAATCTTTTTTTCTTGAGAAAGGAATACAAAAGATCCCATATTTTACCTCTTCTACATTTCTGGAGGATACAAGATCAAGAGCCAGCTGCAGAGTCTTTTTGCGTACTTCCAAATCTGGAGTACTTAAAACTCTCAGTATGTCCATTACCAGATCCTGTAATAAAATATACTTTATTTGTAATCAATTTTGAAAAGTGCATTTTTTTCTGCAAGATTAAGACAACAGTTTTCAAATGCCAAAAGGGAACTATTTTGCATACTAATATGGGACGAATTACATGATGCAGAAATACATGTTAACGAAGTACTAATTTTTGAAAAAATGAAAAGCAGCCTTCCTTAAAAAGATTTACTATTTCATTTCCATAGCATTATACTGTAATTTTATTTTACTGCTTCCTTACTTGTAAAACTCTTTCATGAGCAGGATGTTCCTTGAGTTCAATCAAGCGATCCAAGACAATAAGCTTCACATTATTGTCACTTTCTTTAATAATTAGGTCAATGTAGCATTGAGCAGCTGCCTTAAATTAAAAGGATGAAAATTCTCAATAGTAATATAAAAAAGTATCAAAATGGGGAAAACATATCTGTAGAATGAAAATATTCCTTTAGTTAAAAGAAAGATTATTTTTCAGTAACTGTAATTGTGTTCCCATTTCATACTTAAACCTAAATGTTTGAAGCAAGAACTTCAAGGAGTATTAAACACAGTCTAATCAATGTATAAAACACTGCAAATTCCAAGTTTTACAGGGGGAAGTCACTAATCACCTTTAAACTAATAGAAGGTTTTACAAACTGATCAGCAATTCAAACCTGGAGAACTAGCATGAAACTAAAAATGGCCATCAACTCTCTACCAAGAACTATCCAAGTGGGTGCTGTGTGGTTTCCGGGCTGTATGGCCGTGTTCTAGCAGCATTCTCTCCTGACGTTTCGCCTGCGTCTGTGGCTGGCATCTTCAGAGGATCTCTGAAGATGATCCTCTGAAGATGCCAGCCACAGGCATGGCGCTTGAAGCGTCAGGAGAAAATGCTTGCTCATGCAATACAACCGCCAACTCAACACTCCAAAGTGATTCCGGCCGTGAAAGCCTTCGACAACTATCCAAGTGTTAGCATATTAATTAAAACATGATTATTCACACAATGTTCATACCCATTTGCAAATCAAGATACAGACCTTTGAAGAGAATCTTAATAATTTAGATTTATAATTCACAAATCTTAAGTCTGTAATACCGAATGTATCCTACTGTGCAAGATAGTGTAACAATATAATTCATTTCAGTACCTTGATTGCTGTTGGCGCACTGGAGAGTGTAACTAATGTTCCTGCTGCTTCGTATTTTACTGCAGGACTTGAAGACTGCAGTAAATTGTAGATACAACGAATAAATCGTGCTCTTTCTGATGGATTAGCATGACAAACCTAGATGAGAAAGTTTTAAAATATTAAAGGAAGAGCAAGCATTTTTAAAAGAAAACAAACTAACTGCTGCTTAGCCTTTCAAATGAGTATATATTACAGTAGACGGTGAAACCTAGGAGTGGAGATGAACATAGTAAGCCCACAAATGTATTAGCAATAACCAAATTTAATATATTACTAATTTAAGTCTCTTTCAAAATGTGTCATATTCGAAAACACAATGAGTTAGACCTTTTTGAACTGCAAAAAGAGCTCAGCTTTGGAACAATTATTTTCCCCCAATCATTCCCATAAACTGCAGCCCTCTAACACATGAAAAGGGGTTTCTGGGGGCCAATGCAGCCTTGGTAACAGCACAATATGCCGATGCACCCACACTCAGCTGGCTGTGTGGAAACAGCCTGTCATCCTGTGAAAGGACAAAAATTTAATCCACTAGTTTAAAAAATCTGGCATAATGGATTCTAGTCCACATAAGCTCTTTTCCAGTCTTCCAAGGAATTAAGCAAACTACTGGAAGAACAACAGCTCACTTAAATATCTTGTTTAGACTACACTTCTTTCAGAGAGAATGTACATTTCTTTGTTCCTTGTACCTTGTAGATTAGTTCCACAATAACCAGCTGGAGAATATCACCAAACGTCTGGACTTGATCAATGCAGGTACTCAAGTAGTCCAAAGCTCGATCCTTCAGAAATAAACATGAACATATTTCCAAGTATGAGTTTTGCTTTTTCATAATTCTTAAATTTAATCACTGTTCAGTTTGCCAGAGACTTGGCAGCCTACTTTTTCAATAGGTGATTCGTACCAAACTAGTAAAAAGGAATCCAAAATGAACAATTTGTTTTTACCTGATCTGCATGAATTAGCATCATGAAGGCATTTCTTTTGCAACTTGCATCCTTCTCATTCACCAGAAAATCATGGATCAGTTCAGGGGCATCAGGTATTAGATGCTCAAAGTTTCTTTTAAGAGAGAACAGGCAAAGGTCACAACTGTAATACCCAATACCCCACAACTAAAACTAAAACAGCACATAATATGAACGGAGCAGCACTCATTTTCATTTTTCCATTTGTCTGGACACAAGTAAGGCTTATTATATTGCAATCCTGCAGGAATAAATTATTAACTCTCCTCTGAAACAGTAAATAAAGAGAACCATTAAATAAATAGGTGAATCTTAACAATGAAACTACACCAAGGCGATAATGATGATGATGAAACCACAATGCAAACACCTGGTGATCCTATTAAGAGAATCAACTTAAGAAAATCTTTACTGATGATAATGTAACAACTATTTTTTCTTAAACATAAGAAGTCATCTTTTTATAACATATAAGCTTTACAAAAAAGTTGACAGAAATAACAGAAGACTGTTAATAAGAAGCAGCACATAAAGGGGGCTATACTTTCCATTAAAGTTAACATGAGACGGGCAGCCTGATCCAAGCGGTGAGGTGGGCTGTGGTGCAACTGCACTGCTGCTCCCAGAGAGGCTTCCTGGTGACGTGAGGAGGTGTGCAAAAGAAAATAGCCTTCCTGCAGCCGAGAAGCTTCTATGGGACTGAATGGATTTACGCGATCCAAAAGGATTTTATGCATTAAGTCCAGCTTCCTGCCACCGACATAAACTGGTGAACAACTGGAGGAAGCCAACTAATGTTGGCTCCTCCCCTGGACCCCCCTCACTCTGCTGGCAGCTGCAGGGGCACAGGGATACTGGCGTAGCATCTCACACTGTGTTCCAGTGCCAAGGGAGGACAGTGGCAGCTGCATGCCAGCAGTTCTGCTCATCTGTGGGGGTAAGTGCTCTGTGGAGGGCATTACCACCAACAGAAACCTGTGCCACTTCCAGTGGTGGATTTCCCCCTTCCTCGATTGGGCAGGAAATGCTTGTATTAAATCCTTTCTAAAATTTTACATAGATTTATAATCTTGGGGACCAAAACTTTAGCAATTTTTAACACATAACTGATCTGAGTGACTTGGTACTAATTTATATCTTGGCAGGTCCAAGCTACACACAGATGAAATATACTGGAACATATTAAGATACTAACTCACAACATCCTGTACCTGTATCAAACAAAGATGATTTCATAATGAAGCAATTATCTATTTTTCATCCCTAACAAAAGAAGATCACCTTCCAGGTCTACAGATTTCTGTATTTGTGAATGGATACCTGCAGATTAGTTTGCAATATTGTTTTAATGGGCATCATAAAGATCAGATGAATGACACTTTTTGCCATACCTGACTTCATCATATATATACAAACTACCAGCCCAATGCTGGGGGTGGGAATGGGCATCAGCACAGCCCATTGCCTCAAAAGAGGTTTGTGGAGGTGCAGCAAGTGAAAAAACAGACAAAACTCTGTTCCCACTTCAAGCATCCTATGTTGCACCTGTGTTTTTGGTGGCGGAAGTCTACACCAGCAAAAGGGGGCATTCTTAGGCTGTAAGGTCTGAGAAAGCTGACTAAAATCAGCTCCGCCCCCAGGAACACACCCATAACTGCTGGCATGGGCTCCAACACTAGTAGAGTGCAGGTGTGTGATAGCATTTGTGCCCAGACGAGGCAAAACCATGTGACTTCCCATCACGAGCATAGATGCCACTGATACTGCATAGAGTGCGCTTTATACTAGCAATGGGGTCTCACCAATTCCACAGCCTTTTCACACACACAATGCTGTGAATTGTACAGTAAATTAAGCTCACTCTCAAGCTATAAATCAGCTTAGCATAAGAAAAGAAATGGGCAACACTGCATTTTCTGCCAGAAGTAATAACCAAATCACAATCATCTAATCATAATAAATAAACTACGGATTTTAAATAATTTTGCATTTATTAACATTTATTACATTTATTACATTTTTCTTTTTTTTTCTTTTTCTTTTTTTTTCTTTTTTCTTTTTCTTTTATGTACACTGAGAGCATATGCACCGGAGACAAATTCCTTGTGTGTCCAATCACACTTGGCCAATAAAGATTCTATTCTATTCTATAACTGAAGATAAGATTTTATAGTCTTAGTATTGATAGTGTAACTAGTTTTCCAAAACACAATTAGTAAACAATTTGGAAAAAATTAAAATACTTAGAAATCAGGATGGGTAATTACTAAATGCCAAGTGCTATAAAATCAAGTTTAGGAATCGCAAGAGAGCCCTCCATTGCTATTCTAAATAGGCCTAATACACTAAACAAGAAGATATGCAAACATTAACATGAATTTTGCCCTGATGATGTTTAAGTTATCACTTGGGAATTTGAGACTTCAGTAAATTCACAAAATTTACCTGTAAATGGTATAGATTGCAAGGACTGCATTTCTGCGCACATAACTATGACGATGTTCCAGACATGCACGAATAGCAGGCATCAAGGGTTCCAGTAGTTCTGCTTCTTTGAGCTTGCAGAGAAACCGCAGAGTAGACCCTCGAATAAATTCATTTGGATGTTGAAGATCCTGTGCCAATGAAGCCAACATTTTAATTTTTCCAGAAATCAAGCATTACCACATTTCAGCCCTCCTAATCTGAAGAGACAACACAATCTAAAATTAACTATTGCTATTACAACAAATATTCGACTTGGATCAGAAGAGTGGTTTTTGGGAGGAGGATGCAGATACTGTGGCTGACAAAAATCACTTACAGTTCTAAAAAGCTTCAGTCAATTGGATGGCTTTTAATTAAAAAATAATACAGATGAAGAAGACAATTTATCACATACTGATTATTTATTTATCTATCTATCTATGTTTTGATGGGGGTGATGTGGTTTCCGGGCTGTATGGCCGTGTTCTAGCAGCATTTGTGGCTGGCATCTTCAGAGGATCTGATAGTGACCCATACTGCCTGGAAACCACACAGCACCCCAGCGATTCCGGCTGCGAAAGCCTTCGACAATACATTACGCTTTGATTTTCTCTCTAGTGGGGACCCAAAGTGGCTTACAACATCATTATCTGCTCCTTCTATTTTATCCTCACAACAATCCTGTGAAGTAAGTTAAGCTGAGAGGGAGCCAAGATTGGCCAACGAACTTCTATGACAGAATGAAAATCTGAACTTGGGTTTCTCAGACCCTAGTTCAACCCCTATACTATGCTGGCCCTTTTTGTAACTATCCACTTAGTATGTTTTTATCCCAGTCTTCCTTCAAGAAGCTCAAGACAGCAAATATGGTTCTCCTTCCCCATTCTATTTTCTCAATGACACTGTAAAGTAGGGTAGACTGACAGAAAGTGCCCGAAGGCCTCAAGTAAGTTTTATCACACAGCAAGGATTTGATCCTGGATCTGCCAGATCCTTGTCCTTCCCTTCACCATCACACACTGACTGCTGTTATTTAGAATTGTTTATGAGAATTGTCTCTGTTACAAGCCTGGATTCACTTGCACAGGCAGGGTGGTCCTCAGCTTCTTTCCAGGCTGTGAAAGCTGCTTGACAGCATCTGAGAACCCTCCAGGCCAGCAAGCAATGCAACTATAACCCCCATCCCACACATGCATGCACACACAAGGGGAAATCACTTCTGATGCTGTTCTGTGCACAGGTTTATTAAACTCAAGTCCAGTTAAGATTTTTATAAGAATGTTAAAATTGTATCCTGCATGGTACTTCTTTGCAAGACCTTGCGCAACTCAGTAGCACAGATATATGACCAGCACTCACTTAAAAGCAAGTATTAGTGTATATAGCCCTCATACACAGAAGATGTGAAATTTTATAACCTAAAATCCATTTGGTGTCCAAAGACCCATGGAACTAGTTGATAATTAAAACACACTAATAGACTAAATTAAGCAAATAATTAAAACAACAGGGGCTCAATTACATGCTGGACAGCATAGATATTCTACCATCAGGGTTCTCAAAAGTACACAGGGAAGGAATTTTGATAGAAGTCTGACCAGTTGCGAAGTCCTTTGTGACTTTGAATATCAGTCCAGATTCTGCCGATGTCTTGACTGGATTATAAGGCAAAATATTGAACTACCTTAGCCTATATCACAATCTAATCAGAGCGAATATAGTATAGCTGTTAAGTGTGGTTTAAAACCCCACTGTGCGGTGAGGTTCATTGAATGACCTTGGGACACTTCATTCAGTCTAACCTAAATCAGTATAATTGTGAAGTTAAAAGGTAATAGGAAAGGGACCATGTATGCCACCTCAAACTCCTCAGGGGAAGACCAGGATAAAAGTCAAACAAGTAAAGGTAGCATATACAAGCCACGTTTCTTCGTTCCATTGTGTGGCCCCTATTTTGGAATAAGTGTTGCCTGGGGTTTTTTAAAGTAGCTATTTATAAAATGAATAATCACTTCTAGTTTCTCAGTCTGGGAAAAAATATCTAAGACCCTGTTTCAGAGGTGAGCTGTTTCTTAATATTCTGATTGGCCAGTTCAGTTTAGTGGTAATAATGTTACCACTATAAGATGAGTGCATAATCCAGAAACCCACTTCCTTTAGAATGAGAATCTACGGAATATATTCTAAGAAGCAGATAATAAAACACATATATATTAATCTGTTGGGAGAAAATATTGGTATCCTGCATAGCAACTCCTACATACATATACAAATACTGGCCTGTTCGAACATAAACTTTTTGTATTAAGAACTTTCAGGTATTATTCTGATTTGTCACATACTATAGGATATGAATACGTGTGTAAAAGATTAACCTTTCTGTAAGCATCACAAACAAGGATCATTTCTTGCAATAGTCTTCCATCTGGAGTAGTCTTGGGAACTATCTCCCAAAAAACTAAAAGCAGTTTTTTGATGGTATGGTCTTGAAGTGGCAGAACAAACCGGATAATAGTCATCAGAAGTCCTGGGAGCTTTTCACCATTCAGGATCATGATGATTACTTTTTTCAAGGCTTCAGTCTTGGACTTCACGTCTCCTTTTTCTATTAAATAAAGTAGTAGAGTTTAATATAAAATTAAGTGCAGCTCATGCTAACATATCAAAACTTTGCTGCACTGCAGACCACTGTTCTAACTTGCCCACTTTTTGAAGACCAGCAAAGTCACTTCCATTATTATCACTATGTCAAAGGATGCTTGAAAGGCTTCTGAACTAAAGCTGAGTTTTTTCTGCATTCTCAGATAGATGTACTGTGCAGTTATGCAACAGAATGAAAGGAAAGTGACAATGCTGCTGGTAGGGATGGGCACTTCAAAAATCAATATAAAAGTATGGCAATATGTACATGAAATTCTCTGAATTCTTCCTTCCTTCCTCTCTTTCACTGCAAAGATGCAAAAGGATCTTTGTAATGGAGTTACCTTACTTTTTAACAAATGAAAGCTGGGAATTCAGATAACTTGGTATATACATTGCTTATTCTGTTATAAGGATACAACACTATTCATTTGCCTACTAAATGTTCTTAAAATGGCAGAGAAGGAAACAGCCACTGTAACAGCCAAGCTTCACAGAAGTCCAGGAGCTCACCAGCCTGCTTGCCATTTTCTAGCTGAAGAGGCAGGCTCTGCTGCCTCCAGTAACAACAGAGGGGAGAAACCTTCAACAGAAACAGTTCTGGAATGGTATGTCTGGGGTCAGTTCATTAACATCCATTTTATAATTAAAAGGGCCATGACTGGAGGCCAGACTATCAGTTGTTAGTTGGTGTCTGTCTTCCCAACTAGCAATTGTTTCCCAGGCTGGCTTCTACTTTTTCCATCCCCACTCCTGTGCCTCCCTAAATATACTCCAAATTCCAGAAGAACAATTTCCTTGTTCCCAGAATTTTGGGAGGATTTTGCATCATTCTGGGTGCCTCTGAGCCAACCCAAGATTGCTGGATAGCAAGTTGGAATTATCTTAATTGCATACCCTTCATGTCACTGAGATGGTTATCAGTGAAGACAATTCTATTCAGAGAAAACTGACATTTTTACAATCACTGCATAATGTGCAAAAGCTGCAAACCAATGACCACATACAGAGTAGTAACATTTATCTGCTAGCAGAGCCTGCACATCCCCTTTACCTAATTTGTCCTCTACTGCAGTGGCAGAAAACAATTTAATCTGTCATTAGCACTGTGTGCTCTGTAAAATACTTTCATTTTTATCTCTTATTTTTGTCATCTCAAAGACCACCTGAAGGTTCATTGCAAACTATCAGCAATCCACAGGCTAATTATTTTTAATCTATGTACTGACATAAATAGCAAGGTTTCGTACAAAGAAAAAGGGACAGCACAACACTGCATGATGTCGAATAGTCATTCTAACTCTTTTTTTTATCCAGAATAATTGAGGCCTGCTCACAAGTTCTTTATTTGTCAATCAAGCACAAAAGAACTGCACAGACAATATACAGTTTGGGCACTGAACTCCTGACAAGCTTCTGTGCAACTAGCAGAGTTCTGAAAACAAGAGAATCTGATTGATTTTTTTGCAAGTTCTAGCTCTCATGAGTGCACAGGAAGTTTTACAAAAAGAATGTCAAAATTAAATAAGATCAAATACCTTGATTACGTATCAAAATGTATCAAAGATAGCACCAATCCTCCCCTACATTATGGAATCATGAAACTAAGTATATATGAATAACAAATCTGATTGTTTTCATTTTGTTCCTCTCCCACAGCTTTTTTAACACTGTATTTTCAAAACTGAAATTAGTTTTTCATAACTAATGTGCAGTCTAATCCTACGGGGGAGGGGCCAGGGGAGGGGGTGTGGTGCCACATCAGTGTGTTTGCCCCTTCTACTGGCTTAAGGGACACCTCTGCTGTAGGAGAGGGTACAGGTAGTGGTGGCTGGGAAACCTGGAAACAGGGCCGCCATGGACTTACCTGGTGACCAATCTTTATTTGTCAATCAAGAACAGGGGGTGGGGGTGCTGGGGCATTCCCAGGGGCTAAGCTGAATATAGTCAGCTTCCATCTGGCTGGCATATGTCCATTCCCCAAGCTGCCTAAAAGATCTCTGCCTCATATCCTCTAATATACCATTCTGAATGCCATATTGACAGTACACAGAATTAAATATATGTGAGAAAAAAGTCTTAAAATTTTACGTACCCAAGTCATTTTTTAAGCTAATTTCCGATGGTGGCTCCGAGTCCATCGGAACATTAATCAATGTATAACATACATTTTCTGCAGCTGTCATTGTGTTTCCTCTCAAGTGTTGCCGGAATGAAAGAACTTCTCCAAAACACCACACTAAAAAACATTTGGTTAACAGAGACAATTTATTACCACGTTTTTACTTGAAGATTAAGATTAACTTCCAAAACTATTAACAAAAATGTAAACTATTTTTCTCTACAACTGACTGAAGTACTTACAAATACATAGGGAACTGTATAGAAATACTGTCACCCAGTACTGAAACATCAACAACCAAGCTTCAACTGAACTATGCTAGTAAACTCAAAGGAACTGGTCAAATGTACAAAAAAACTGCAATCTTAATTGTCTTAATTACATTTAGTTGGATCCGACAGTTCTTTTTCATTAACAGCAGAACGTCCCACTGACTCTGTTGTTAGAGCAATGACAAGCCTTAATTTATGAACAGTAATGTTTAAATACAGAATATGCAGTTGTACAGTATTGTTATTTAGTGGTTCTACAGATATAGATCTACTATTAAACAACAGAATGTATGAATTGAGAACATACAGGCATCAAGACTGGCAAACACATTTGGCTGTATTCCTTTCTGAAGAAAATTAGTATGGTCAGCTTCAGGTAATCACTTTAAATCCACAGAAAGTTTAGCTCAAAAAAAAGAATAGAACAGTTAAGTGAGTCTATATTTTCTATACCCTTAAAAATCAAAACCAATGACACAGCTTTAGAATGAAGTATTCACATTTGTTCACCCAAATGAACAATGCACTAATCCATGAACTCAAGATGGATTTCCTTCACATTTTTCCCCCTTTCCCATGTAGCCCAGAAGGACTTCGAAATGCACTAATAGAGAGATATACATTAACTGCAGTGCTCCTACTGAAAGAATGATATGCAGAACAGAATATTGAGGCACACTTCCACAGCTGGGTATTGAATATACACCAAAGACCATGGGAAATGTGTACGGGTATTCACTCTTTCACTCATGGCAACATTGTGAAGCAGGTTTGGCTGAAAGACTGATTAGCTTGGGTTCCCTAAGTCTGCTCAGTGACCAAATGGAGCTTTGATCTTCCCAGTCCTAGTCAGATACTCCACTGCACCATGAAAATTTTGCACTTTCTTTGATTAAAATCAAATGTTATCCAGCCTCCCTAAACCAAAATAGAATCTCACTTAGCTGAACAATTGTATCATGAAGGAGTGACAAATGCACACCTATTCACAATTCTACCCACAACAAAATGGCTGATGGTGATTAGAAGGTAACTCCTCCATGTCACAAACTGCACAGTGGCAGCCCATGTTACTCTGTTGCAGCAAACACAGCAAAGGGTTTTGTAGCACCTTAACAATTAACAGATTTTTCACAGCATTCACTTTTGTAATCGAGAGCCCATTTCATTAGAAAAATGAAAGAAAACCTCAGATAGGAAAGAAAATATTTAGAACAAAAACCTCAGATAGGAAAGAAAATATTTAGAACAAAAATATTTATCAACAAAACCAAGAGATCTTTGATCAAGGTTTAACTTCAAACATTTCAAGAAGATGGCTATAGCCCAACAAAGCTCAATCTGAGACTGGTCAGTTTTTGCAACCAATTTAAATTTTTGGATGCTGTTGTCCAACTATGTAATAAGCACAACTTTATACTGAAAATCCACACACTGTGCATGGCACAACTGCATCTGGCATAGCTTCTTGTTCAGGGACCTGCAACAGTAATTGCTGGAAACAAAATACCCATTCAATGAAGGAAAGACATGGATCAATGAAGCTAGACTGGTTCCCAGAAATAGTCTGTTACAAGATAAGTCTCAAAATAACTACAGATTGCTACCAGTTGTCACCTACATTTCCCAGCTCAAACCAGTCTAACACATCATCAATGATCCTGGATAAACATATTTCTCACGCAGATACCATGAATGGCGGACTTTCTGTGCCTATAGTCAGCCCAATTTAAAAAAGCTTCTAACCACCAATATTAGGCCACCTAACAGAGACTTTGACATTATAACAAACTAAAACTTTTTCCTGCAGATGTTCAACAGATACTATTACAGGACCTGATAACACCAGTACCTTGAGACCATCCACGTACACATCCTCCAGTATGATATATGCCACCACGTGCCCACAACACTCTGCTGCTCTCCACATAGGAAAGTCAGCCTTTAAGAAAAAGGATTTGTTAGTGACCTAAAAGTAACAGTTCTGATTGTACACAACTGGGAAGAGGGCGGCATTAAGGTGTTGGAGATTTCACACTGTTCTACCCCACTCCCCCAAATGTTCAGATTTTTAACTCACTAAAACTTTGAACTATTTCGGCCAAGTCTGGGGCTAACTTGGCAAAGCTGGGGTTAACTTGGCAAAACGGTGTCCGCAGTTTTCTTGATTGCATTTCGTCCTGCATATCGTGGCTCCTTGACCCGGCTACCTCCCCCCCCCCCCCTTATGAATATGCACTAAGGATCCACGCGAATCGTCAGAAGAAGAGGGCTCCGTTCCATGAAAGCTTAAAATGGGCTCGTTTTTAATTTGCTAAAAACCATTGTTTTATTTTTTGCCACGAGTTCCCGAATCTGAGCTACAAGATACCCCGTCAGAAACGAGCCCCAGCAAGAGACCATTCATGGCTCAGTGTCATCCAGATCCAGGCCTCTCACCTAAGCTAAACCCCGAGAGCAGGCTCGACCGTCCACTCCTCACCCAGCACCAGCCAGACGTCTACCGCGCCCCGCTCTGTTCCCTGTCCCGTGACAGTCTGGCGAGCAAAGGGATTTCGAGCGCTCCTTCCTCACCGGGAAACGATCGCTGAGTCCGCGCGGCCACCCCCTAAGCACAGAAGGTACCCCCCACCACCACCACCTTCCTGCTGGTTCGCTCCAGCTGACGTGGAAGCACTTCGAGCACAGGCCACATCGATAGTACGGCGGCCCTACCGGGACACGTTTCCTCTGTATACAGGAACGCGTCCTCGGTGAAAGGGAAAGTTCCGCCTCTTCCGCCGTCCGGTTACCACTCGAAGTAGATGAAATGGGGCGCTGGAACGGGAGGGATTCCATCTTCTTCCGCTCCCTGATATTTTTTTATATACAATATATATATTGTTTGGTTCATTGAAATCTATGAACCAAACAATATTTGGTTGGCATCCCAGATATTTATTTGCTTTGATAAGTTGTCTCCCGCGCATGCGCAGTCGTTCGCAATGGGCCTCGTTTCCAAGTTAGTGTGCTATAGTCGATGGCGTTCATAAATCGTCTTCGAATGCCCAATGAATCCTGTTTGAGTGTGAAGGTTCTTTCTGCCTGCATATGTTTAGGATTGGGTTTTGGCATATAAGCTTCTGCAAACCTGAAAGAATCTCCACGTTTGGGGGGAGGGGAAGTTGAGCTAAAAGGGGGCGGGGTAGTCTTCACGCTTTCCTCCCAAATACACAAGCAAAAATAAATTTCGGTAGCTACCGCAAGCAACTCACGTTGCTTTTCAAAAAGGGTGGACAATGGTGAAGGGAAACATGCTTAGATGGGTTCATGAAGCCAGGTGATAGATTACATGGCAGAGAAATGGGAGAACCCTCACAACTAACTGCATTGAAGGGGCACTACAGTGATTACGTGAGTTGGCATGGGAAGGGAAGCCAGTAACTGAGCGGCTGTATTAAAAGTCACAGCAAGAGGGGAGGAAGTCGTCGCAGTGACTTGAGATGAAAACACATCCTGTCAACCTCGTATCTCCAAGAATGAAGTCTTTACCTGTAGCTTGTGCATGAGGCATATGTTTAATCTCAAGCCACCACTGACAAGTAGGCTTCACAGCAAAGTAAACCGGCAGAAGAGGGAATAATGCTATTTCCCTGTCCAATGTGTCTGCATAGGTACTCTGCTTATGTTATCTCAGCACATATGGTATGTAATTGGACTAAAACAAATACTCAGGCCAAAGTACCCATTTCTGGCAACCTAGGAAAAATCTCCCATGAGCTGATTTTTTAAAAGGTTTGGAGTTAACCCCACCTCCCCATTTGATTTTAAAATTCAAAAATGCTTTTACCAAACCTTCCCCCTGCAAGGCAAGTCTTGAGAGTGGTTTACAGCAAGTCTCAGTATACAAACCTTTAAAGCCCTGAGCAGACTGGGATCATTGTCTGTGTGGGACCACCTTTCCAAATGCACCCCAGGATAACTTGTTGGTGATCCCTGGACTGACCAGGCCCATAGCCTCTTTGGCACTGGCCTGGTGAAATGCTCTGTCAAATGAATCCTGGAGCCTGTCTCAGTTCCACAGGGCCTGTAAGACTGAGCTATTCTACCAGGCTTATGACTGAGGATAGCAACGGCATGTTTCATCATTTCTGGCTTCCCTGTCCCAATTCTTTTCCTTACCCCCTTCCCATTGGCCCTTATTCCCCTTAGTTGGAATTATTTTATGGCACTATTGAGGATGGACAAATTGTACTGGATTTTCAGCTGATTTTCTGTAAACTGCACTGAGCCCATCATGGAGAGGGTAGCATATACATAATCAAATAATAAAATCATAATAGAACATGAAATATCTCTCAGGTAACATCTCAGGTGGTATAGATAGCATCATTATCAGTTTATTGCAGTCACAGATCAGGATCGGGTGGTGTAGTCAAAACCCTTTCTCCAAGGCAGAGGTTTTTCCCAGTGCCTCAGGAACAGGAAAGGTAGCCTGAGCAGTTAGTCTCCCATGGACCTGGCTGAAACTCTCTCCTGAAAGTGCTGTCTGTACATGTACAATTAAAAATAAGATAGCTAGTGCTACCTCTGCTGTAGAAAAATTGGATAGCATTTTGGGTTACTATGAGCACCTGAAAACTGGTGTAACAGAAAATATGGACGCAAGAGTAGACTGGGGACATGAAGAATGAAGGACATACTGCAAGGGGGAGGGAAGAATATTGTGAGACAAGCAGCTAGGAAGACAGATGATGGGAAGGAGAAGGCAGCTGATTGACAAGAAAGAGGAAGTGGCAGAGCCAGGATGGAGGATGTGACATCAAGTCAGGAAAGTCAGAGGGGAGAAAAATAAGATTTCCCTTCCTTGTAATCCAGTTTCAGCTGCTGCAACAGGTTCCTTTGACAATGGGGAACTGCATTCCTTTTGTCCTCCACACATACACCAGGAACTGTCCAAGCGGCATGGACTACTGCCCAAAAGAGCAACTGAGTGGGCCTGAGCTATGCTCTTTATCCACAGCTGAAATGTGGCAAAGTGAGAAAGGCTGGGAATCAGCCTTGCCATTTTACCCTCCAATTTAGCAGCAATCTGCTGTTGGGCATTCCTTCCCCTCATCCCATTGGGGAAAGTAAAGGCTAGTTTGGTATTTTCTACCCTTCAGATCTAAAACAGAGACCCAACCAGCTGAAAGGAGGTGTTGATATTACAAGACAACTTATAGGTAGCATATCTGGAATTCCCACTGTGCCATCAAGCTTGCCAAGTCAGTCACTTTCTCTCAATCTGCACAGGGCTGTTGCAAGGATAAAACAGAGAGCAATCAGTGCTCCCATGAGTCCCTTGGAGAAGTTAAGAGATATAAATGTACTAGTATATCCTTTCTGAGTGAATTCAGAAGTGTGCCCTGCTGAATTCCAGAGTAGTTTACTCCCAGATAAATGGGTAATGGATCACCTGCAGTGTCACCCAAGCCTTTGACTGATTTTATGGCCAATTCAGTATAACTGTTATGCTTTGAAAAAACCTGCAGAAAAAAATGTTATCTGGCACTCAAGGGAACAGAGGTTGCCATACCAACAGTCCTCAAGCCTGACAGTAGCCTTCTCCTTGAACCACACTATGCAGCAGGCAGACAATTAGGACAGCTTGAGACAAGCTGAAGAGGAATGAGATACCCAAGGATGACATCAGCTGGTTGCACTGGCTATCAGAATCCCAGCAATGGCCCAAGGCATCAAGCTGGCCAACTGAAGGGGGTACATACATGCCTGAAAGCACAAGAATATGGTGGCTGAGGTGAGAAGCTTGTCCTCTGAACAGTTCCTAATAACTGAATGTACTGGATGCATGCGCTGAATAACAGTTTACAGTATGAAGAAACTGTAGCAAGCACCTCAGCAACAAGAACAGCAGAACTGAATACTTTTGCCTAATTTTATTTCACGAAGTAAAAATAAATCTGAGTAAGAGGTTCCAAGAAAAAAATGAGTTTATTTCACAGATGCTTTTTTTAAAGATAAAAGCAACACGTTTCTCATATAAAATGGTATTCCATACTTTTCTTGCTTAGAAAACATCTTTCTGAAGGGGTCAGTTATGAGTTCTTT
Organism: Sphaerodactylus townsendi; assembly: GCF_021028975.2. Lineage (NCBI taxonomy): Eukaryota > Metazoa > Chordata > Lepidosauria > Squamata > Sphaerodactylidae > Sphaerodactylus > Sphaerodactylus townsendi. The sequence goes on along the minus strand of NC_059426.1, from coordinate 87,125,459 downwards.
GCTGTCAGCGTAACTTTTGTGATATATTTTAAAGACTGACTCACCAGGATGTATCATTACTATATGCACTTAGTTTAGAGTTTAATTAACAGAATACAGATGAATGCTCCAGCATTACTGCATACTAAACAATCCACGCACTAGTTCATGGAAAGTAATTAGTGCTCCATTGGTTCATCTGCTTTTTCTGTAGAATCCTCAGCTGGTTGAGCAGTCTTGAAAAGAGAAAAGAAAGTCTTAAACAGATACTTGCAAATGAAGAAAAACTACCAAGATACAGAAGTACAATATTCAGTATTTAATATTTGACCTTTAATGTTAATGATCATGTCAATAAAGCTAACAGATGCACTGAAGTATATTTTTGCCAAGGATTTGGTTACTTTCATGTACTTTCCATCTAGTTACCTAGCCCAAGGATCACAGGCATACTGGCCAAAATAAAAAGAAATGAAAATAATTTCATACACCAAATTTCTCAAACCAGTCTCTCATGACACACTGCAAACTGAGGATGAAACTGAGATAACCTTCAAAATCAATTTGTAATATTGGAAGGGAGTCTGTTGTTCAGTGGAAATCCAATTAAAAACCCCAGGAGGCACGCACAAGCCCTTGGGCACACCTAAAGTAGCTCTCTGGAACACAGCCATTGTCTTTTCCTGCTTTCTCTCACAATTGTGAATGCTTAATCTTATAAAGCAACTGGAGCCAAAACCTTCATATAGTTATTTGTCTTGAACAAGCTTCATGGGCAGGTATGTTTTAGTGGGTAAAAATCCACTGTAGGTTACCCAAACGAATTGCCTATTGGAGTTTATTAAATATGTAATCAATAAATCAAAATAACAAATAATTCAGACAAAGCATTTTGGTGCAAAAGAAAACAATCAAACTGAAACTATGGCTTGATTCAGATCTCAGTTTGGACTATGTGAATAAATATAGTCCTTCCCCCCCCCCCCCCCCCTTATGCACAGCAAGCTGATTAGCAACTTCTGTTTTCATGACAAAGCAGCTGGCCTGTCTATCTGGTTGAAAACAAGGATTGCAAATTGTGATTTGTTTCCTATTCGCAATCCTAGTTTATATAAAAAATACAAATCTCACTTTGTCAATCAGGATCCAGGTTTGTTATGGAAGACACTAATTAGTGGGAGGTAGGTGCAGTGAGAAAAGGTTGCATGAGCAAACCTGAAGCTGCTTCAGGTTTTTTGCCAATGAAAAAATGAGCTGTGACTCACAAAAACACACACTCAAATAAATGTCACTAGTCTTTACGGTGCCACTGGACTTTGGTTTTATTCTGCATGTGAAAGCAAATCAGTGACAGCAAATATTGGGACAGCAAATCAGACATTCTGCAAAACCAAATTGTTATTACACTAGCCTACCTTTCTCTGTGGTCTTTCTTCAAGACCTTCCAGGAATGGTGCTACATCATCATCATCATAAATAGTGAATTCCATATCTTTCCCAACAATCCCAATGGAAACATTCTGTTAAAAACAATTTAAATGAGATTCTCAATCTCTAGTTGCAGTCAATAGTGTAACTGCCAAGAAAATGGTATAGATCACATGTCGCACTATGCACCTTTCAAACATCAGTGAGGAGGAATTAGGAATCATAGAATCTTAGAGTTGGAAGAGATCATAGAGCCATTCAGTCCAACCCCCTGACATGCAGGAATACACAATCAAAGCTCTCCTGACAGCCATCCAGCCTCTGTTAAAGAACCTCCAAAGGGGACACCAAGATCCTCTGAGGCAATGTATTCCACTGTCAAACAACCCTTACCATCAGGAAGTTCTTCCTAACGTTTAGGTTTTCTCTTAGATGAATCTATTAAAATCATCTATGTAGGAGTGCGGAAACACATCTGGTCCACCAGATAAGCCTCTGCTACTCAGGTGGAGAAGTGGGGAATCAAATCCAGTCCTCCAGATTAGAATCCACCTGCTCTTAACCATTACACCACGCTGGCACTCAACATAAAACAGTATGCTGGACCAGATGGATCACTACTCTGATCCAACAGGCTCTTACATTCTTATCTGTGGATGTGCTCATTTTGGGTAACTGTGTTTAGATAGGTTGCATAAATTCATGTGAGCTACTGCAGAAAGTGGAGATTCTGGATTGCACTAATAGGCCAGTGCAAGTCCACATATTTCTGTTTAGGAATGAGAAGGAAGGCCACCAAATTACTACAAAGCAGCAGTGCACAAGAGTGTAGCATAGGTTGCAAATGATTAACTGTTTGTGAATCTTGGCTTGGATGACCTCCTATCATACTGTACCACAATCATGGGTCAGACCTGAAATAAGAAACTGCACTTGCCTTAGTGGTCAGGTCTTGTTCTGCAGGAAGTGTCTCTCTTAAAGCACGCAGCCCATGTTTAACCAGTTCATTCAGATTACCTGTAAAATGTACACGCTTATAACCAACTTAGAAGCACAGTATTCCTAGAACTGTTTCTTGAAATAAAGGAGATATTGCAAAGGGATCACTTACATCAAATACATGACTGACAGGCAACCACATCACGTGCATCAACCAAAAAAGTCTCCATGCACACAAGGGAGAAATGGATACAGCAATATACATATGTTAGCAAAATAAAATCAGAAAGAAGAACCTCCATACTTACAGTCAGCAAACTCAGTCATGTGCCGCTCCAAGTAAGTCCGAGCTGACTGGGATCTTGCACCAATAGACATTGCTTTGCAATCAAAATAATTTGCAGAAGGACAGGTCTGGAAGATATGGGGACCCATATCCTAACAAAACAAAGGGTTGTTTTTTCATTGTCAAAGGAGACAAATAATAAGAGAAAATATAAGGATCATCAGTGTTTTTTATTTCATTATGTGTATGTATATTACACAGACAAAAGGAACAATTATGTCTACCAAATGCTTTTTTCATGACCTGAACTAGAATTCTGAACATTTTTGCTTTGGAGTCAAGTAAACTGTCATGCTTATTTCAAGGAAGGAAATTTTATCAAGAGAATACAAATATTATGTCCTCTTAAGATAAATGAGACACTAGTATATTTTTCTAAAGAATTACGGAAAAACACCCAATGTACTTACATCATAGCCTGCAATGAGAAGTCCCACACCATATGGTCTTCTTCCATAACGTTGTGTTGGTATTTGTGTTTCTTCAATGTGCTAAGGAATACATCTCAAACTGCTGGTTCATACATGTAAATATGCAACATTTCTTCTTTCACAGTTTGAGACTGTCAGGCAATATACAAATTGTCTCCACACTGTACCATGGAGAGAAACACTACTTACTGTGACATGCCTCTGAAGATGCCAGCCATAAATGCAAGGCAAAATCTTAGGAGCAAAAACTACTTGACCATGGCAACACTGCCCACAAAGCATGCAACAGCCTGTCTCTCATTTGTTCAGCAATAGCTGGTTTGCTCATGCAAATGATCACTTAATATTAAGTAACATCCATGAATGTAAAAACCCAAAGAGAAGATGAGTTTTCTTTAAAATCCAGAAACATTTACATTTTGCATTTCCTTTTGTTTGCATTTTGCCTTTCCTTTTGTAGTTAAGATTCCTTCCCCACCCCCCACCCCAACAGGTTTAAAATCTTTACCTGGAAAGTAAAGGGTAAGCACTGGTTTACTTCTGCTGAAGCAAGGTTTCCAAGTACAATTTTTATGCTAATCCAGAACCACTTAAAATTTGACTCCAAAGAACTGCTGTTTTCTGTGCTCTGAAGAGATGGTATAAAAATACTCTTAATAATTTTATGAGTAAATAAATAAAAGATGTAATAGTAAGACCTGTCAATATGGCATCATGTTAATGTTCCTGAATATTCCAAGATACCAAGAGAAAAAGGATACTGCTTCCGATCAGAGATACCAATCGAGATACTGGAAGAGACCTATCGAATACAAATCTTGAATCCAGACACTCCTGACGCATGAAGTTACTGTAAGATTAAAACACAAGAGACCAGAAAGTGACCTGTTATGCATGTTTCCTTTTATTTATAGCTTCAGAACCATCTAGAATTATTTTTAGAAACAATAACAATAAAATTTATATACCTAATTGGTCTAGTGTAGTATAGTAAGCCAAGTCCCTTGTCCAAATTGGACCTCAGCTATTGACACTACAAACCTACACAGACCTACTCTTCATAGAATTGGATTGCAAGGCCCTGGGTTGCCCTCCCTTTTACTATTCTCTCACTCTACACACACACAATTTGCAATATCAGAAAAATGTCAGGCAGGAGCCTGGCATCAAGCAGAGAAGCACCAGGGGGATGTGGGATGAGCAGACTGATGGAAAATTCCTTTCACTTTTCCTAGGTAACCAAGTAGAGGCACCCAGGGCCAGGCAGCTTTATCTCAGTCTTCTGACTTTGAGTCCATCCTGTATTCCTGTCTTTCATGCCTTCTGTAGTGTGGGATAGAATCAGGGAAATGTGTGTGTGTGTGTGTGGGGGGGGGGGGTTCAATGAGGGTTGATATATTGAGGTTGTTTGAATATGCCAGCAGAACTGGCCTTTTCCCTCCAGCTGCTGATGTCTGCCAATAAAGACTTATAAACCTTCAAGTTGCAGAGTCTAATTTGAGTTACAGATCTGGGGCTTCACAAAAAACTACACTGACCCTTGTTATGGAGATGACACAAGAACCACGGAAATGAGGTAAACAAAGTGCTTGGAAGATGGAAATTTGCTTTATAAATGTCAAAAATAATATTTGAAGTCTTTTTGAGAAATGATGAGAACCAATAAATGTTATTTGATATGAACGTGAGATGACTGTGGCCCAATACAACTTTACAACTTACTGAAGACCAATTAATCACTGACTTCTCCATCTTGGAGTACTGCAAATAGGTATATATTACTTAATATTACCTAATCATAGATTCTGGGAGCACATTGTACATATACCTAGGTCTCACAGCATGATCCCAAACATGTTTACTCAAAAGTAAGCCCCATTAAGTTCAGTGGATCCTACCCTTTTTGAGTTTAGTATTTCAGTGCACTCTGAAATGAAACCTAACACAACAGGCAACAGAATATATATAATAATGTTAACAACAGTAATCCATATTCCTCATAGTATCTATTAATGCAAGGAACCAAGATGGTGACTAGTCAACCCCACAGACATTCTCCTAATTGGCTATAATTCCACCAGTTGTTGCATTAAATAAAACTATCCGTATAAATTCATACCGTAGTTCCATCAACATAATACAACAAATCAGTATGCAAATTTACCACAGAAGTCTGGCATCAGCAGTCAGTCCAGCAATAGAAATGCCAATATGGTTGTCAACATACAGGATTTTTTTCTGATGGGCAGCCAGCTCAGATTGTGCTCTCTACATATACAAAACAGAAGATTTATGAGAATTATAAGTGAATTCACAAATCTGTAAACATCTATGGTAAAGACTAAGATATAAAAGGAAATAAAAAGTGTAGAGGGTACGGAACAGAGTGCATTTCAGCATTGCAAGTAAAAGGAAAATCTAACCAACATTTTGTCATCAACTAGGTTTATTGTGATGAAGACAGATGTGGGGAAGAGACCATTAGCTGAGCATACATGTGTGACATGCAGGCAAATCCCAGGTTCAGTCACTGACATCTCAGGTAGTAGCTTCATTAAAATTCACACTCCATTGAATAACTTAACTTCTATAACATTTTTATGAATTTTCATACAACAGATGAAGCTCAGATTACAAACAATGATCAGCAATTTAGGTGGCATAAGAAATGACACAATCTATTATTTCTAGGACACATAATACATTCTAAGCATCTTAGAATGATTAAAATGTAATAATATCTATTCTAATAAGAAATACTCAGTTATTATCACATGCAGAAATCCACCATGCTCACAAATACTGTACAAAATCCATCAAACCACACAGTTGCTTTTATCAACTGAAATCATATTTTAAAAGTGTTCTATATTCTGTAACACACACAGAAGCCAGAGAGAAAAGTCATTTCAAAGCTACCATTTACCTTCAAAGCTACCAGAACAGCATGGACTTTTGATTTCAGCCCGACAGTTGCTGAGCCTTGCTTGACAGCTTCCATTGCATATTCTATTTGATGAATTCGCCCCTAAATAACAGAATATAGCTTAATACACATCTCTTTATAAAAGTATGGTCTTGCTTTTTCTCCTTCTCTAATAGATCTGAGAATCCAGTGATAGGTCTGACAGAATGCTGAAGAATAGCGTTTTTCAAATTAATAAAACCAAGTATCTTACTGTTTTTATTTTTAAATTTTTATTTTTAAATCCTCCTGATGCTACCATTTTATTTGCTGTAGCTACCAACAGTTATCCAAAAGATCCCAAAGCTGGTTTCAACACAATGATAATACACAATTAATTTGAAGAAGTCTCTGTCTCCTCTAACATAGCAAAGCTCTGAGGAGGGAAGCCAGCCCCAGTGTTCTCATTAAGCCATTCTGACTGTTCCCATCCTCTTTCATTTCCTCACTGCTAACAATTGGAAGGTCAGTTGCCAGGTAGTCTGCTTCTTATTCTCTTCCACAACAGGACTGATGATCTCTCCGCTTGCCAGAGGCAGGTGGAGCAGCCTGATCTTAGATGAGGTGCTGAGTAATGGCAGCTGAGGTTCAGTTGCCAGGCTGTTTATTATTCCCTACATATTTATTACGTAACACCAAATGATTTTGTCCAAATCCTTTGCTCTCCTTTTCATTCTGCAATTCAAACAGGACTGACAATAAGCAATCTACTAATTCCACTGCTCCTTCATTAAAACTTCCAAATGAAGATGGCTTCTCTCACCATGTCTTCTCAAGTTATGCCACTGTGAGTTGCCAGAAGTCTCTTATTTCTGCAAAACTACACATCCCACAGTATAACAAATCATGTATTATATTCAAGGAAAGTGACTCCTTTGCACCTCAGGTTAAGCATCTTACAGCCCCATCAGTGGTGGGCGTGGGGAGAGAGGCACAGCTTTGCACTGGCGCATTTGCCCCCTCAGCTGCGTAAGGGGCAGCCCCACTGGCACAGGAAGCAAACACACCAGTGTCTTATCATCCCACCACTCCCCGCTCAGCAACGATGAAGCCTGGAAATGGTTACCACTGTAGAGTCATGCTAGTGTCCAATTGGATGCCAGCACAGTGGGGATGAAGCTGCCTATAGCTGGCTCCCACCTGGACTTTTGCACTGCAGCCGGTGCCCAGGACATGCGCCACCAAAAAGGGTGGTGTCAGTCCATTTAGCTCCATGGAAGGCTTTCTGGAAAGGTGTTTGTTTTTCTTTCTTCCTCTGCCACCTGAAATTTCTCTGGAGGGGGCAATGTGGCAGCAGTGCCGTTTCTGGCTGCCTTGGACTTTAGGGTTGTTAACTACATATTACAATGTAGTTAACTACATATTACAAAAAAAATGATCAGGCTATCCTACATACTAGTCCTTTGAACTGCATATTTCCAACCCCTGATAAAGATCAATTTATGAATAAAAATGGTTTGAGAAAAATACCTTTAGTTCATATGCTAACTGTATGGAAAACCACAACTGTATTACATTACGCTACAGGCACACATGTATCTTTTAAACCTAAGAGTAATTTCAGTCTGTGCCTTAACTTCTCCTTTCCACCTTCTGGAATATTCCCTGTGAATGTTCCCAAAATGATCTCCTTTCTATAGGTCTGTAAGAAATGAACTCTGATTCACAGAAGCTCCTTTTGAAATAAGTGTTATTAGCCTTTAAGGCATCAATGGGCTTTTTACCACATCTATTAATTTTCTACAACAGCCTATATATTTTATCACGGTAAAGTATGAAACATTTACTTGTTACATTCCTTCCCCCACCCGGTACAAACTCTTATTATTACAGTAATAACTGAAATAAATGAACAAAAAAAGCTGAAAATATCCAGAAATACCTGTGGGCTCCAAACGGTCACATCATTATCATACTGGTTGCGAAACTAAAATGAACAAAAAGAAACCATTGTGAACAGCACATTAAACAGGAAAAGCTAATGCATTGTCTTTACAACAGATATTTGTATTAATATAACTCATATAATATAACTCAAAGAAATATACTGCTGAATGTTTGATGCTTTAATAATATTTATGTGGAAACACAGGTGTATGGATAATTTTAAGAATAAGGTAGTTTCTTTAATGTCAGAGATTACATCATAAAGTTTTAAGTTTAAAACAATACTCTTGTGCTAAAATGCAACAGAAAAAGAAGTCAGAAATACCAAACCAGACAGGTGGGTAAACATAATATGAAAACCCATTGAATCATATATATCAAGATCACTACATGTCTTGAAGAAATAAGTTTCAATAAATCCTTTGATCTGCATATCCTAAACATGCTGACCCAGAAACAGATCCCATTGAAGTCCCTTGTATTTATTTCCTAATATGAATATTGAGCCTTTAAATCAGCCAAACCTCCTGGATTGAAACCAAGACGAATTTTGCTTTCAGTTTCAACAACAGTAGGATTGCTTCCTTAGTGTATGTTTCTCGACTGATCAGAAGAAAGTATAAGAATGAACCAGCTGGAGAAGAAATTAATTCAGAGTACAGCTCTTAACAATACAAACCAAATAACATTTACTCAGAAATAAATCCCTTTCTATTTCAATGGAGGGGGGAGAGAATGGGAGAATTTAAGAGATTCTATGTATTGTTGAAGGCTTTCACGGCCGGAATCACTTGGGTGCTGTGTGGTTTCCAGGCTGTATGGCTGTGTTCTAGAAGCATTCTCTCCTGACGTTTTGCCTGCATCTGTGGCGGGATCATTAAGAGATTCTGTTTGGGAAGACCAAAAGTTGCGGGAGCGGGGGGAGAAAGAGAATCTCGCCTAGTTGGGTACAGAATTACACAAAACTCAATTTGATGGGTCAAGTGATACCTGGCAAAAAAAAATAAAAAATACCCTGAATCAGTAAGGAGGGTCAGGTTTTCGGAAACCGAAAAGAAGCGGTCCATGTGAAGGTCTTCGAAAAGTCTTGAGAAAGTCGGGAAGAGACTTTTCGGAAAGTCGGGAGCAATAAAGACATTCAGTAACAGAAGAGCTGCCAAGTGGCGGGAGAAGAAGGGCCGCAAATGCATTGCTAGGATGTGCTGAGTCACCGCCGCCACCTTGTACAAGACCCCACAGGATAGGACAGGACTCACCCCCAGGTCCCTGACGCCCCATTCTACTCTCCCTCTGGCTTCCCGCCCCCGATTTCCTTGCCCCTCACCATATCGGCTGCTCCCCCGTCCGGCGTGAGCGTCTGACCACCGAACGAGAAAATAATAGTTCGGCAAGCGCTGAGTTTGGACTTAGACGCTTCCTTCCGACTCTACTAAGGTAACGAAGCCGATTCCGGAGCCGCTGATCAGAACACGCTTAGCTCAGGAAGCTACACTCATTGGTACGCAAGGCGGAGGGACAGGCAATGAGCGGAAGGGGCTTTGCATCCGGTACAGAACCACCCTCAGGCCGACAGCGCATGCGTATTGGATTTTATTGCCGTCTATTGAAAAATTTGCGGCAGAGGGTGACTGTTCCTTGTGAGCACCCGGATGTTAGATTGTTTCGGTGGATGGAATTGTTGGCTGTAGGAGTGGTTTAGTTTGGGGGGGCCATAAACTGGCGCTTTCCTTAGTTGTGGCGGATTTTGTAGCAGTGTGGCAGGCCCTCCCCCAGCTCATGCTAATAGGAGAAAACCTCTGCTTTTCTGTTTGGAGGGAAAGGAGAGAACTGTAGCAGTAATATAATTTCCCAACAGCGAGTGTGCAAACAATGCAGACTTAAAGCCCAATCTAAGCCGCTGAAAGAAGAGGGGTAAACTATTTTAATAAATATGGGAAAATGTGTGCCCACCACATTAGCCTTGCTTTTATATACTGATTTGTTATGAAGTATAATTTTTGTGCCCAATACAAAATGTGTTTCCCCTTTCTTTTCACTCTCACTGTCGATCCTTTCATGAGGCAAGAATATGTCTTTGTAAATAATACTAGCGGGGCCCGGCCACGCGTTTCTGTGGCTTATTGTGGTGAAATGGGAAAGGAACAGTAGCAGCAAATTAATTGCAGAGGACAGCAGTACGGGCTCATGCAAACACGCAGCCTGATACTGTGCGATGTCAATGATGTGCCCACATTCCTGGGGGGGGGGGGAGGAAAAGCACCCCTCCCACACATCTAGGCTGGTTGGTCATGATCCTTTACCTGGGAATAAGTTTGGTTGGTGGCAATGGGTGTCACTTCTGAGGAAACCCTCTGAGGGGTGCGATGCAGCCATTCAAAGTATGTCATGGTTGCTGTACTGAGCTTACTCCTGAGTAATGCATGCCTGGTTTTCTTAACTGTAACTGCAGTATTCAGGGAATCTAGGGTGCCTGGCCCCTCCCTCTCTTCCCTTGCATGCCTCCACCTCCCTCCCTTACCTCTCCCTTATGTGTGTGTATGTGTTTCACTTCCACTCGAGTTACTGCCTATGTACTGTTTTCACTGCTCGTATCTGGCCATCTGAGTGAACATTCTAAGCTGCACGAACATTCTAAGGGTGACAGTTACACACAGGCAGCTGCATGTCCTTCACCATGGAGCGCCAGGAAAAAGGCGTTTTACCTGGACCAGGTGTGAAATTTCAGGTATGTGAACATCTAAAAACACTCTCACCTGGCTGACTATAGTGGCTGGGAATTTTCAGAGGAATTGGCCCAGCAGTTACTGAGTTATACTACCATTAACAAAAACACTGTTAGCTTTTTATACATATAGATAACAAACTAGGAATGTGTGTGGCCCTTTACCGCTTCAAAGGGAGTGTGGCCTAGAGTTGCAGGGATTTGGGCTTCACAACAGATGACACAGATCTCAGACTATTTTATAGGTTATGTGTACCTAGGTGCTGGTTAGTATGGGACAAAGTTTATGTTGAATGGGTTATACTGAGATGGTCTTGTTTATAGCTGGGAATCACAGCTCTGGAAGTTTTGCTTTCTGTCTTGAAAGATGGAATGGACTTTAATCCAGTCGCAGAATAATTATTATATAACACCTGTGCTTTGGCACCTCCAGGAATGGAATGTAACCCAGTCTCAGAGTTGTTGTGGCTTGTTTTGTTACATAGTAAGAAAGCAGTACTGAGTTACAGGCAAAGGATGAACGATTTATGCCTTTATTGCTTTCACTTTAGCCACTTACTGTGGGATCATTTAAATTATCACTTGTTCATTCATTTAATGTGAATCTAGGAAATACATTTACAGTGAAATCTTGAGAAGAGTTACACCCCTCTAAGACAATTAGCAACAGTTGATTTGGAATGATAGAATTCTGCACAGGATGGCATTGTTAGTCTGGTAGAACAAGGGTCCCCAATGTGATGCCCATGGATGCCTTCTGACACCTTTCCCAATACCTATCAAATGTGTTATAGTAATTGGAGAGCTTCTGGTTGGTCATTGGGATCTGAAATGTACTGCCAGATGACAGTTTCTGAGCCAGCTCAGTATGTAAACTGGCTGAAGAACTACAGTCAGAGTTGTGTATATTGTCACTCTCTGACATTTTGTGGCTGGCTTTACCTCATAAGGTGGCTATTTTGTGTTTGAGTTGATCACCCTGTGTCAGAAAAGCTTAATTGTGTGGACATAAATTTTCCCACAATATTTTCGCCCAATCCAGAGAAGTGTATCTTCTACAAATAAGTGAAGATTCTGATGACATATGAAAGGGTTCCTATTCAAGCTTTTCATTGTGTGGAGGTAAATAATAGCATTACCTGGTAAATAACATCCCATTAAGTCTCTGTTATGGGGCAATATGTTTTTTTTCTGCTACCTGTTGGCAATTGCAAATGCTTAAAAAGGCATTATTTTAATATTTAGAACCTTTGGACTGTTTGCTTATTTTTTATAAGTTTTGAAACTATATGTAATATATCCACTGTGTATTAACTTCATCTCAATTACCCTTTTGTAACCCTAGAAAAGTCCTGGTACCAGTCTAGTGGCTTGAGCGTGCTTCGTTATAAGAGAGCAACCCAATGCAGATCTACCCAAAATCCTGCTCATTGGGCCTTATTCCCAGAATTGCGCTCTTCAGTACTGATTGCCAGTGTCACAAACAACTCAACTAATTTGTATTGATAGTCTTTGTGGACATATACCAGATACTGTTATAATTTTGTTTATAAAGACTACCTTACAGATAACAGATACATACATATTGAGAAAACATATGGGACCATAGCATAGTACTGTGACTTGCCTCCACTTGTTTTAAAATCTCCAGACTTTCTTCCAAGGAAACTGAATGCATCAGAGCTTCTAATTTTTCTAATCAATAAAATATTTTTATTTTTACATTGTTAATTTCAATTTTTTCTGATTTTTCTTTGAGTTGAAATGGGTGCCTGCTCCAAAGTCACAACTACCCTAAGGCATCAAAACCCCGTGGGGTGACCCTATGCTCACATACTTCAGATAATAAATCTTTTATCACATTTGACATTATCATAATATCACTTCTGGAATCTGCTGAACTCTTGAAAGTTTTTGTACACACAGTTATTCAAAGCTAGTGTATGTTATTGCTTTTAGCCATTTCTATAACTGACATGAACCATATATGAAGAATTCTGTAGGTACATTTTTGGCTGCTATAATGAAGGATAGTATTATGTCTTCTTCCCTTTAACATTGCTTTAAATTAAATTGTTTAGAATTTAAAATTTAAGGAGGAAAAGGTCACAGAGCATGCGTAGCTAGTAAAGCTGTTCCTGTATTACTGACTGTAAGAGTCAGTCTATCCTGCAGCTGAAGAGAGAAAGCTTAGGGCTTGGCTGATGGAACGGTTAACTTCTTTGTAAGCTCCAGCCAGAGAAATAAAACATCAAGTGCAGCAGCAAAAGGAGTGTTTTAAGAGTTTACAAGGAAAAAGCCCTGCACTTCCTCAAGTTAGCAATTTGGGCTTGGTGTTTTATCTGTGTTACTGAACACCACTTGTTAGGATTTGCCTTTGTTCAGAGTGCCCTTTCTGAAAAGTGCTGAAGATCTTGTCTCTGCAAATATTGCCGTGTTCACAGCAATTATGATTCAGTCGTATCTGTAGTTGTATAGTGATTGTGATAAACTTTTGATACCTTGAAAATTTTAACACCTTGGAATATTTTCACTATGAAGCAACTTCATAACTGCTTGTTAAGCCATAAAGGTTCTGTCATTTAATGACTGAATTTCCCCCTGTTGCACTGGAAAAGATAGCAGAAGGTTCTACTGATTTACAGTTAGACCACTGCACTATAGTTACTTTCTCAACATAATAGTCCGATACAGCATTTTATAAAAGGATAGGGCCTTTTCAATCCTACCATTCTCTGATCTGTTAAAAAGTATGAATTAGAGCTTCAATTATTATTTATTTAATGTAGTATTTTAATCATACCTTTGTTTAATGTATATGTACTCTCAAAGGCAATCCTAGCCAGCAAGTAATCTTTAATGCCTTTCATATCTTGTTTGCTAGTTGTGTTTACTCATCCATTTTCCCTTTAGTTATCAAGTAACTGCCACCCAAACTCCATCTTCTGTACCAACAACCATCTAAAGAGGCACAGCAGATGGTCTAGCTTTTGAAACAAAGAGTTGCTTTCATTCGTCATTTTGTTTCCTCAGCTCTTTTCATTAGGAAATTTTGTAAAATAACATTTGACCTTTGCAAAGACCAAAAGTAAATAAGGTTCTGTACAGATTGCTCTTTAATCTTATTATTTAACTTAAAATAGTTGCTGAAATAATGTCTTCGGCTGAAATCTATTGATGTTTTCTTTAGGTGTATTTTATTATATACTTTCTTCAGAATGCAGAAGGAAAAGAGAAAAGTATTGTGAATAACTTGTTTGGGAAGATATACAAATGCACACTTAGTCAGAACAATGGGGAAGTATGCAACTCTCATGCATGTTTATTGGAAAACAAGTTCCATGGAACTCCCAAGTATGTATGTAGAAGGTTAGTTGTTGTCAGGGAGAAACAAATGAAGCAAGAAAGAACTTCTGTTTTCTCTTAAACTCAGAAGAAAATTGAGATTGTGACCCTTGGGAGTAACCTCCATTAAACATAATGGGCTTTATATATAAATAAACTTGCAGAGAATCATCCCGCTTACAGAAAAAACTGGAAGTTTTGATGTCAAGTGTACACTGTTCTGTTGATTCACATTTAATAAATCTAAATTTTACTCTGTAGTTGAACATTTACTAAGAAATAAAATGTACTAAATCACTTCTTACAACTTTATACAATAGCATTTTCCCCACAGAAGTGAGTTATATTCTCAAACTTCCTTATATTTTCAGCATTTTTCATGTAATTCTTATTTCAAGTCATTATGCTTTAAAGTGCCTACTTATTACAAAAATGGAATTACTGCCTGCAAAATGAGTTGCCAGATTTTCTAGCTAGTACTTTCAAAAGCCAGCTTTTGTGCAGGCAACAGCCAATGCTAATGTTTATCATCATGCTGTGAATTTTCGCTAGCTGATTTTTTTTTTATTTAGAAAATGTCTGTGCTTCCTCTCCAGAGAACATGCGAGAGGCAATTTACAGAGGAAAATATGATCAAAACTCCAAACACCATAAAATTGTTAAAAATTAACAAACTGTTAAAACCCAGCATTAAAACCCCAAATAGAACACAAAACAGTATAAACAACACTCTCAAATCTCGTAGTATAGATATTAAACTAGAAGCAGACTTTAAAAAAACAATATTTAAATATCTTCCTTAATTAAAAGCCTGAGTAAAAAGAAATGTTTTATCCTACACATATTTGAGAGTAAGATCCCCAACAAAAGGTGGGGTGTCCCAAATCCACTTGTGGGAGTGGTGGGGCGGCCGTGCCAGAGGATTTGTCCTCTCTGGGGCACTTACACCAGCAGATGGGCAAAACCACCACCATTAGGATGGAGCTCTAAGTTAATTTGCAGACAATCCTCTAGGGCAGGGGTCTGCAACCTGTGGCTTTCCAGATGTTCATGGACTACAATTTCCATCAGCCCCTGCCAGCATGGATAGGAATTGTAGACCATGAACATCTGGAGAGCCGCAGGTTGCAGACCCCTGCTCTAGGGGGAAGGCATACCAGATGTGAGAAGCTAGCCAGTGGGAAAGCTCTGTTATGGTTGTCATCTGCCTCACTTCTGCAGGTGGGGACACAGAGCTGAGCTTGAGAAAAGGATTTTACCTGGTGGGCTGAACAGTATCACCTCTGCAACACAAGACATGGTACTATAGCAGTTCAGTACTTGGTTTTTGCTATCTGTGATGGACAATAGGGAATTTTGCCATCTTCTGCTCCTGACATAGATGGGTGCTGAATCAGCAAGATAAAAAAGTCATGCTAGCCTCTTGGGCTAAGTGAAGCAAATGCATGGAATCAGATCATGATTGCTCAGAGGACTATCCTCTAGAAATGATTTGATCAGAAACATCTTTAAAATGGTTCTGAGCAACCCACAGCCTGGAGTTGAAGTAATTGATTAGAAGCCTGAGTGGGGAGTGCTATTTCCACTTCTCTCTTGGGGATGGGGAAAAAATAATTTTACCATCATAGTCATGTAGGAACCCAGTTTAATGCAGAAGAAGGCAGATCTAGAAGCGTATCCTCTGATTTATAAGATAATTCTGAGGTTACATCAAAGCTATGTGTTGTGCATACATTTCACAAGGATAAGTCTTCCCGTAGCCACTACCAGATTGTAGAAAGTTGGCATCTCATGGAGCATGGCCAAAAAATAACAGGTGATGGTATATGACAAACCATTTCTGGATTATTGCAAAAAGACCTCAGTTTTTAGTGAACAACTACATTTAAATGCTTAAATGACATGATGCATATTAGTGTTTTATGCTTTCTGCATGTTATAATTTGGATTATTATGGTACACAACAAAATGTTCTCCCCTAAGCCAATGAAACGTATGCAGTGTCTTGCCTCTTCTTTAGATTGTGACTAAATAATATTCCCAGTGACCAGTACTTGTTCTGGGATTGAATCTATCATCACGAACCTTTTAATTACAGAAATAATTTTCAGAGATCTTTAATTTGCTCTCATTCCCTATTCCAGGTCTTCCTAAAGCAGAGACCAACTAAACCTAATAATTTCTTCTGTGAAAAAAGGTTCTGCTTCTATGCCACTGTGAAAAGGCTAGGTACCTTACCAGTAATGCACTGAAACCTGGGATCTCTATCCAGATACTCTCAAACATATGAGATTTTAAAATTTTATTGAAAGAAAAAAAAGAGATAATAAAATCAGTTCTCTCTCAGCTCCAGACAGTTCCAAGTATAAAAAACAATACAAGGCTGTTCAGCCTAAGCCAGAAAAATAACAAGAACTTCAACAAGAAAATCTTAAGAAGAATCCTGATGAATGAATCTATTTATAACATATCTCCCTAAAATGGTGTCAGGGGTTTTATAGAATTGGCTCATCTAGAGCATCTGATCAGTAATTAACCAATTGGCTGTCAAATAGAGTTGATAAGGGAGATGACCCCCACCTGAGCATTCTTGGCAATTAAGACCTATCTGTCCGGTTTAGAATGTGACCTTGTAAAAGCCTATTCCATTATCCAAAGAATAACACCTCTTAAACTAAACCCAAACACAATTTACAACTTTAGTAAGGTCATATGGTTGCATTGTAAACAACCTAGCAAAACCAAATTGTTACCTCATAAAAGACCCAATAAACTAGATAAATTATTGCTAAGTAAATTTAAAGGAATATATACACTTTCTTCATTGCTCCCCCCCCCCCCTTTAAGCAGGGCTTCCTGCCCAGGTAGACAGAATCCAGCCCTCTGTGTAGTTTCTGATGGCCATTTGTTCCCCAGTCTAGTGCTGTTTATTCTCCTACTGAGTTCAAGTTGGGTTGCCAACTGGAGAAAACAGTTCTGCCCCTTTAATAAAGATTTAATATGTACAAATGGGCAGGTGAAGATATTCATGGCATGGAGGGAAAGACTGTACTATACATCCTACTGAAAGCAATGAGAAATAAGATAAAACTAAGTATTTCCATTGGTTTCTCTCAGATTTAATCATTAGATGGAGGGCATAAATCAAGGTGGGCTAATTTCTTACAAAACTAGTTAAGGTTGAATTTAGCACATTGTGGTCTTTCCTTTGTATAATGTTCTGCAGTTTCTCAGTCTTCCAGAGTAAGAGCATCAAAGAAAGAAAGAAGCAGGTTGTATGCTTTTTTCAGAAACTTCAGTTGATTTATTTAATATCAGAAGTAAAACAAATCACATTAAGAATAGTCATTTCCACTAATGTTCATACCTTCTACTTAATACGTTTTTAATTTAAACTGTAGCTTTAAGTTGTGATATGTACAGGGCACATTTTAAAAAGTGATTGGATGGGATTCGTAGTTTATATTTGTATTTTGATACATTTTAATGTTATTTACTTGTGGTATTTTGTGTGTATGTGTCTTTATATGATGTTTATGTTATGCAATTACCTATGGCTACAGCCTCCTTAACACGGTGAGTGCATTTGTGTGTGCTGGCAAAACTAAGATCAATACCGTAAGGAGTTTAGACTCTGCCTAGAAGCTAAACTGCTGGTAGAGTCACTCAAGGTGGAATGATTACATTACTTGTCTTCCGCTCTTCTCCAGTAGATGATTGAGTGCTTCCAACCTGGGGAACCATCTTCCAGCACTCATTTTGGATTGTCTCATCATAAAGTTTTCAAGGCAAGGGCTGGTCAGATGTGGTTTACCATTGCCTTCTTCTGTGCACTACTGACCAGTGTTAGCTGTAATGGCACTGCCATTGTCTATGAAAAATCCTCCGCTAGTGTCACCTTTAACTAATACAGCTGCTCCCCAATAGCTAGCCTTTAGGATACCTCTGCCATCTCTGTTTTTGCCTGTTCTCTTCTGCTGATGTGTCCACTGATTTCTAAAGGCGGTAGATGTATCTTAGTCTGGTGGATGCATCTTAAGTCTAGTGTCTCAGCTGTGACCATTACACCTTGATATGAGAAATGGAACATTTAAACATTTCAATTCTGGGAGTGAGTGAACTAAAATGAACTGGATTAGGACAATTTTAGGTAGAGTCAGAAAATTACAAAGGTTGATTACGCAGGGAACTCTTACCTTGGGACTCTTCTCTGAGCAGTGGTCTTGCAGAGGGCTCTCCTTGGTTTCTCTGTTTATAAGCGAGAAGGCAGCCCAGTGCCTGCTCCACAGAAGTCTCAACTGGCCTCTCCTTATGCTGCTTCTCTTAACTCTGCCCATTAACAGCCTTAAGGGCACAGATCTCACAGATACTCTCTTCTCCTCCCTTCCCCATCACACATACACATGTATATGAAAGAAAGTTTTAAAAATGTCCTCCTGGTCATGGAAGCAGACAGAAGCAGAGTGGGGGAGGTTGGGTAGAGCCAGAAAGAGACGCTTGTGCTGTTCCTTTGCAAAAGCGGACTCTCTGTAGATGTATTGATATATCCATACAAGCATTCAGAGAAGTGGGAAGGAGTCAGCAACAGAAAGGAGGGTGTGGGGAAGGTGTGCAAAACAGAGCAAGGGAATGGGGGTGGGAGAGACTTGGTGGGCTGGCTGTGGGCAGAGGTTCAGAGCGAAGCTGTGCTCATTGGCAATCCGCCTGCTCTGGCTGCGAAGCAAAATTAAATTCATGCTGGAAGTGAAAGCAGGGCTTGAGAAATATATGTCTGTACAAGAAATCTTGCAGCAATAGACATTTGCTGCCATCACACAGCAGATGTCTTGTGTGTAATCGGCGAAAGTGTTTTACTCAGGGAATGACAGAAACTGAGTTGCTTTAATAGTGAGGCAAGACGTAGCACAGGCAGTCAGGAGCTATAATGCAAAATCTGACCAAATAATATCAGTCAGATGGCTGTTGTGGGTTTTCTAGGCTGTATGGTCATGGTTGGGTAGTTTTAGCTCCTATCTATGCCTGCATCTATGGCTGGCATCTTCAGAGGCACATCCCTGTAAGATGTGTTTCTCTCCATGGAACAGTGTGGAGTTATTTGTGTAATTGGGTATTTGTTTTGTCCATGTCTCAGGTGTGAGGGGTGTGAGGTGCATTTGCATGTGTCTGGGTGGAGTTTGTTTACGGCTATGTTTGTTCATTTGCAATTGTAATTGGAGGTCATTTTTTTTTGTATGACATCAGAACAATTTAGTGAGTGGAAAGTATGATCCCAGGACCTGCATAAGGCCTATGGTGTCAAGCAAGCTCATTGCAGCTGACTTAGAAGCACATGTGACATTAAATAAGAACACTCATCAGAATCAAGTGAGAAAGAGTAAATGAAAGAAAAAGGAAAAGAAAGAAAGAGTGAGGATAGAGATCATATGAATTTTAAGAGGATGGTTTGTCAGGATGATCCATATAAAATTTAATTTTTATATAAAATTTAAAATAATTGTTAACATGAAAATATATCCTGCCAAATCAACTCAACATGGGTTTATTTTGCAATAAATTTTTTTTTATTATTTTAGACAATAAAAATAAAATCGAATAAAAATGCACAAGAGAAGTACTTTGCTCGAGGATAGTCAGAAATTCAATAGTCACAGCTTCTAGTCAGTTCCCCATCACATGAAAATAATTCTACCTCACATTTACTCGATTCAACTGTAATAAAACCGATAAATAAAGCTGTCAGAATCAGTTTAATAAAGCATGAGAATATACTAACAATTTTTTTAAACACTGGCTTTATTGCAGTGTTGGACAGAACCCTTAGCAAAAGGTCAGGCAAACTTGGGATCTTTGTTGCCTATGCATACATAAGTCAGCCTTTGCAAGAAATCCACAGGAGAGCAAGATAAAATTTACCAATTTTATTAAAGGACAAATAATAAACACACAATAAGCACACAATAATCAAAGCAGCAGAAAACACACACAGTCCTAGGATATAAACAGTGTTGAGGGGATTGGTTTGGAACAGATGAAGGGAATTTGGGAAGTAAAGGTTATAGTCACCTGATCTTGGAGCAGAAAAGTCTGATGAACAGAGCTGAGTGATATTGGGGCAATATCAACAGACAGAGAGGTGTCCAGAGGAAGAGGAGGGTACTGAGGGGGAACTCTTCCGAACACTTTTCAGAAGAGGAAGAAGGTCCCATTGAAACTAATGAGCAATCCATCAGATTCTTCAAGCAGGAAAATTTGGCCTTAATGATGGTAAAAACAATTTCTGCTTTAGAGTTGCAAAATCCCGCAGATGAGAAAGACCCTTCCACCCCGTCAAATTCCAAAAAGCCAATCAAAGGTAGCCCAAAAGGGAAGAAAGTTTTTTTTCCCCAAATGGAGGATACCCCAGAGGTATTTTCTCTCCCAGAATACTTTGAACGCAGGATTAAGAAAGAGTGGCTAAACCTGGAAGCCAGTAGAAGCTGCCCAGCCTTTCTCAAAAAACTATACGTGTTACCAGAACACATACATTCCATGATCCAAACCCCCTTGGTGGATGCTCCCGTAGATGCTTTACAGTCAGGAGGGCTGGTCACTAAGGAT
Source organism: Sphaerodactylus townsendi (assembly GCF_021028975.2). Classification (NCBI taxonomy): domain Eukaryota; kingdom Metazoa; phylum Chordata; class Lepidosauria; order Squamata; family Sphaerodactylidae; genus Sphaerodactylus; species Sphaerodactylus townsendi. The sequence goes on along the minus strand of NC_059426.1, from coordinate 87,104,820 downwards.
GATGAGGGGAACCTAAAAGATCCACTGGATTGCCAACCAGATGTGTTTTTTAAAAGACTTCACGACCGTCTGGCCTTGACCATTAGAGCTCTAGTCCCTTCGTCTACCATGGCTAGACCTCCATCCTATGGATTTGGTGACTCCTCCTTATGGTCCCACCAGAGGACTAGGGGGTCAGAGAGGGGTTGGAAAGGGTACTTATGGCAGTTTCCAATTGGCGGACTCCACCTTTGATTCCCTAATGTTGGTGTGTTGAGCCTTGGCTCTGGGGGTAGTAGTGAGGAGACAAGCCTGGTTAAGACCATGGTCAGCCGACTTTCACTCCAAGCAGGTAGTGACCACTTATGATTACCACAATTCTAGACTCTTTGGTAAGGAATTGGATGCAGTCCTAGTTGAATCTGACAAAAAGAAAACCATGCCTAGATATGTTAGACCAGACCACAGCTCCTCGTCCTTCAAACCATACACTTCATTCCGCTCACAACACACTCTTGCTCAGGCTCCCAGGGACAGCAAGCATTGGCCAGCACAGCAATCCTTCCGCAGGCGCAATGCCTACAACAACTCTTCTTTTTGTCCCTTCAACTCCCGTAAAGCAGGAAAGCCGGAAAACCCTTCCAGTCTGACAGTCTTCCCAGATCCTGAATATGCTGAATATCAAATACTTGAACAAATTCATCCATCTCCGCAGATTCAAGATGAAGACCCTGAGATCCACTGTCGAGAATCTACACCCCAAAGACTACTTGACTTTGCTGGATTTGATGGAAGCCTACTTCCATATTCCCATCAACCCTCTTCTCAGGCGCTTCCTTCGGTTTGCAGTGGGGGGAGAATCATTACTAATACAAGGCACTCCCATTTGGCCTTGCAACCACACCATGGGTGTTCTCGAAGGTCCTCTTAGCACCCATCATGGCTCTCTGGGAACAGGGCATTCATGTCCACCCCTACCTGGACGATATCCTAGTCTGGTCAGGGTCCAAGGAACAAGCCCTTGTGGATGTGGCCACAGTCCTTTCAACTCTCCGACATCACAGGTTCTTGGTCAACTTACAGAAGAGTTCCCGAACGCCATCTACATGAATGGAGCACCTCGGTGCCATAATAGACACCATCCACAACTCCCTATTCATTCCACATACCAAGATTCTCAAAATCCAGAGACTAGTGGCTGCCCTTATCCTGGCCAGAAGAGCATCACTGCTACAACTTGCCAGATTGATGGGGTTGTTCATTTCCGTCATAGACATGTTGCAGTGGGGGGGGATTCCATGCGAGAACATTACAGATGTTCCTGAGGCCTTACCAACGACAAATCATCAAAAAGGAGGATCAGTCCTTGCTACTCACCTGCTATCTTCACTGCAGTCTTCAATGGTGGTCCCACCGCAAAAACCTCTCCAAAGGGAAGATTTATCTACATTGGGACAGACCTCAGCTGTTCACAGACGCCAGTCTCCATGGATGGGGTGCCTCTCTCCAAGGGAAAATTGTGCAAGGTCTATGGCCAACAGATCATGCTCACCTTTCAATCAACTTTCTGGAGATGAGGGCCATCCTTCTAGCCCTGCAGCACTTCCAGACTTTTCTGCAGGATCGACACATAATTGTCAGAACGGACAACATCGCTGCCAAGGCCCATCTCAACAACCAGGACGGCTCAAGATCGCCCCGGCTACACCAGGAGGCGACCTGTATCCTAGCCTGGGCAGAATCTCACCTGCTATCTATGTCGGCGGAGCACATCCAGGGAAACCTCAACATTGAGGCAGATTGGTTGAGCCAAACAGTGCTGAAGGCAGAATGGAAACTTCTCCCTTCCATCTTCCGATCGATAACCCAGAGGTTTGGCACTCCCATAGTCGACCTGTTCGCGTTAGAGAAGAACGGCCAACTACCAGTGTTCTTCACCAGATACTTCCATCCTCTAGCGCGGGCAACAGATGCCTTGATGGTTCCTGTGGCCAAAAGGGCTCCTGTACGCCTTTCCTCCAAAGCTACTGAGGAAGATCTGGGCAGAAAAGGCAGAGGTCATTCTGGTGGCTGCGTGGTGGCCGAGATGGCCATGGTTTTCATCCATTCTTCAACTTTCCAGTGCTTAGCCCCTTCAGTTACCAATGACCGTGGACATGGTGTTTCAGGGGCAGATACTACATCCCGACCCAAAGTGGTTCTGCTTGACCGCCTGGCGCTTGAGCGGCAATCACTAGTGAGGAAGGGTTACTCCAATAGCGTCATTTCCACCATCATAGCCTCTTGCAGATCTTCCACAACTCGCATATACATCTCCTCCTGGAAGGTTTTTGTGCAATGGTCTAACAGAAACGTGCTCAATCCTGTACATCCTACGGAACCCCAGATCCTCCAGTTCCTACAAGAGGGATTCAAGAGGGGACTCAGAAGTGCGATGCTCAGGAGACATGTCGCTGGCCTCTCCAACGTCTGGCCTAAGTTACAAGGCTTACCAGCTTCCAGACATCCAGACATCCTCCAGTTCCTTAAGGGAGTTCAACAAAAACAACCTCCTATAGTGCATTGGTTCCCTTCCTGGAGGTTAAATACAGTCTTGTCGGCACTTACAAAGACTCCATTTGAGCCTATACAGTCCATTCACCTTAAATGGTTCTGAATGAAGCTCCTATTCCTAGTTGCCATTACTTCAGCTTGAAGGATATCCGAGCTCAGTGTCTTCTCAATAAACTCGCAATTGTGCATATTCTACAAGGATAGAGTGATCATGCGGTTGGCTCCAACTTTCAACCCGAAGGAGGGGTCTCTCTTCCATCTCAAACAGGAGATTGTTATCCCCACATTTTTTCCTTTGCTATCACTTCCAAAGGAGATCCATGGCACACCCTGGACATCAGAAGAGCCCTCAAGGCCTTCATCATCCGCACAGAGTCTATCAGAAAAACTGAAAGCCTTTTTATTAATGTGTTCGTGCCTAACCCGAGGGCCCGAATGTCAAAGGCCGCACTCAGTCATACACTTAAAACAGGCATATAAGTCTTGCAACCTTTTAGTACCAACAGGGATCACGGCCCATTCCACGAAAAGAGCCACTACAAACGTGGCCTTTAGGCGCCATATTCCTTTAGAAGATGTATGCAAAGCGGCCACATGGTCTTCCTCCACATCCTTTGTCAAACACTACAGATTACACACCATGGCGGGCAATGAGACTGCTTTTGGTCACAGAGTGTTAGAGCATTTTTTCAAGGATTAACATACCCACCCATCATAGGGACACTACTTGGGGAGGTCCCATACAAGATGCCCTCAGTCGCCTCCAGGAGAACAGTCCATTGGTATGCTTACCATGAAGGGACTTTCTCCTGGTGGGCGACGAGGGCATCTTGGCCCTCCCTGATGCCTGACTGAAAATAGCCAGTATTGCTGAGAGGATAATCGAGTTCTCATCTCCCGTCAGTTTGGTGACGGTTATGTTCTGAGAGAGAGAATCAGTGGGTTAGCGGTCACATGGTTATTATCGTTGTTCTGTGGTTATTGTCACTTACAATGTAATTGTTGTTGCTTCCTGTTATGCTTATTGTGTGTTTGGAGTTTGTTCATACTGCTTTGTTAGTTAAAGACTGGAGCTAAAATGGATGCCCAAGCTGTCCACAGGAAGTAGCAACTTTGAGTTCCTGCCTCCCTGAGAATGGGTTGGGAAATCACCCATACAAGATTCCCTCGTCGCCCACCAGGAGAAGGCCCCTTCACGGTAAGTATACCAACGGACTGTTTGTTAGTCTCTTGCCTTGAAAACCCTACTGAGTTGCCATAAGTCTTCTGCTTATACTAATTTTTTAATAAGCTGGCTCACAGTCTAAGTACAGAACAGATACTTTAAATAAGAGGGAAGGATTTAGTAATCCAAAAGTGAGACTGTTATATGCTAGGCTAGCACATAGCTGTCTATAACATTGGATTGTACAGTTTGATGAAAATGTTATGTTCTTTTAAGTCAGAAGAGGTATAATTTTAGATTCAGAAACGACCTTGCAAATGGCACTTCGCTCTGACCCACTTGGTAGTAAGTACTGTAAAACTCTGCATTAGCTATAGTTAGCTAATGAAAATGAAAGTTTATGATTTGTTATGTCAAAAGTAAAGTTTTAATGGTATTTTAATGTAACACCCATCCAAGCCTGTATCAGTTATTTCTATTAACAGAAAGTTTCAGTTTGTTCCTCTCATATTTTTGTGTAACCAAAAAAATCTGAAAACTATTTTACAGGGATAAATTGTTAAGCTTAATAAAGTTGCAATAGTAATTACTTTTTGAAAATTCCCAGCAAGCAACTCAGAAATGGAATCTGAGCAGCTAAGTAACTAAGAATTGGACAGCCTACATGACTTTTTATGAGGGAGACAGCAGTGATGTTGAGGGGAGAGACCCGCCAACACCAGGGACCCACGAAAGGCTGTGAAACTTCTCCTCTCCATGACAGAAAAGCCCCTGGCCCTTTTCCTCATGCCCAAGTCCCAGTGACATCGAGGCTGTGCTCCAGAAATCCCCTCCCCTGTCTGACATTTAACTCTTTTTCTACCCTACGATCGTTGGAATCTAGCTGAACTTAAATGACTGTCTGTACGCGCAGAGGCATGAAAAAAAAAAGTAAACACCGAGTCGCCGCTGTCACCCTTGTCCTCACCCCCACTCCCGTCCGGGTCTTAAGTCCGCGAAGAGGCCACTGCTGTTGTTAAGCTCTGGGAGGCGACTGCCAGTCCGGGAGAGAAACGACACTCTTCCCCGTCTCCCCCTCCCTCTTTTTCTCCCCCTCCCCCTTTACCCACCATGCTCCGAGACCGGACACTTCACCCCCACAGCGGCAGCTCCAGCTCCCAGAGTGGAGCCCGCGGTGAGTCTCCAAGAGCGCGTCTTCCTTGAAGTAAGATGAGGGAAGCCGGAGGGAGGAGAAGCTGACCCCTCCCCTCCCTCGCCCCGCGCGACCACCATGAAGGAAGAGGGCCAAGTTGCCTCCGCCGCCCCTCCACGCGGACACAACCAACTTGCCAGCCCGCCGCCGCCGCCTCCTCCGCCCAGAGCCGCTCACCTCGCCCGCAGCCCGAGGAACGGCTACGTGAAGGGCTGCGCGGCGCCTTTGCCTCGGAGCCCCCCGCTGGCTCTCCTCCGGCTCCTGCCGGGCGCTTTCCGGCGGGTCCTTTTTGCTTTGGGCGCCGCGGCAACGGTTGCGCTGCTCGGGTGGCTCCTCTGGGGGGCGAGCCAGAGGCAGGAGGGGGCGGCGGCGCCCGGAGCGGCCGGGCTGCTGCTGCTGGAGGGGCTGTGCCGCAGCCTTAGCTGTGCCTTCAGCCTGGGCTGCGCCTTCTTCTTTCTCACCCGGTACTTGGCCCGGGACGAGCCCGGCGGAGTCTGGTGGGTCCTGGCGCTGCCGCTGTGCTGCTACGCAGGGGACTGGCTGGCGCTGCAGTGGCCGCTTCTGCCCCGCCGAGATCCAGCGGAGGAGGGCGCCCCCCAGGCTCCGCCGGCCGAACTGCAGATAGTGGCGGGCCGGCTGCTGTGCGCGCTCGGCGCCGTGGCGGGGCTGACCTTGTGGCAGCCCAGCCTCAAAATGGGCAGGAGCCTCCTGGTCTTGTTCTTCTCCAGCCTCGTCTGGCTGGTGTCGCTCACCAGCCTGGGCTCCCTGCCCCCGGCCCTCCGGCCGCTGCTCTCAGGCTTGGTCGGGGCGGCCGGCTGCCTGGTGGCGCTGCCGGGCGTCGAGCGGGGCATCTTCGCCTCTTGTGGCTCGTCGCCGCAGCGGCGCCCCCTCCAGTCTCACCCGAGGCGGCTCAGCAGCGCGGAGGAGAAGATTCCGGTGATTCGACCCCGGAGGAGATCCAGCTGCGTGTCCTTGGGGGAGACTTCCATCAGCTACTATGGCAGCTGCAAAATGTCCAGGAGACCCTCTTTGCCTTGTATTTCCAAAGAGCAGGTAAGACTTCCTCTGCCATAGTGACAAATGGTAACTTCCGAACAATCGATGCATTTGCATGTTTCCCTCTGGAACTTTCTGCAAATCTGAAAAGTGGGAGGGGGGGTTGCCCCTGGTAATTTTAGATGAATTTCAATTTTGTGTGTTTGTATTTAGCCAGCAAACACTTTTATTTAATTTTAATTAATGTAGTTATTGAAGTTCTTCTTTGAACTGAGCTGGTGTATACATTTCACTAGGTCTTCACTGTGCCATTCTCTAAATGCAGTCCATTGGTGAAGTAACAGCATCCTATCCTATATCTGACTGGCAAACTCCTGAAGAGTTTCCTGATATGTTACTTTAGTATATCTTGAGCAAAACTACATTCACCATGTCTGATTGCGCAGGAAGATAAAATATCAACCTAAAATTAACCTTTTAGTAATAGCATCACATTAATATCAGAGTTTCCATTTATATAATGAACAATTTTAAAAGTTGTGGAGTGTGCCAGTTTTTGATAGTGCTTGTGGAGACAACTGGCAGTTTTAATCTGAGCATTCAGTGAGTTTCCAGAAGCACAACTGCTAATTCCCATGTAGAATGCACAGTAGATTATCTTTCTTTTGAAACACTCTGTATTCTGCCATATCAGCACTCCTAGTGGATGAGAGAAAGTTGAGCGAACGTGCAAGCAGATGTTTGCTAATAACAAAGTCTGTTTGTTCATGGATTCTCTTGGAGCATTTTTACAACTGAATTGCTCAATAAAAACCAGCATACTGGACAAACTTCACTAACTGTAATAAAGGAGCAGCTTACCAAAGAATTAATGGGTTTTGGCAGGCAGCCATTCACACATTGTTCACAGCAAAGGGCTAATATATTTAGTTTATAAAGAGCTTTTTGGTTTCATATCTTCTGGGATGCCAATATATACAAAGACCTGAGAAAAATATATTTACAAGAGTCGTGCCAAGCTTTTGAGATCTTAAGCAAGTAGATTTTGACATTGAAAACTGAAAAGTGATATCTAAAAGGACAAGTGGTTACTCACAGAAAGAAAATATAGGAAAAAACCAGTGTACATAATGGGAGTATGACTGACAACTTTGCTGCACTTCTGCCTTACTCTGAATTTTCTTGGACATTGATCCACAAGCACTGGAATCAGTTTGGGCATGGTGGTTCTGCACACCTGCCCTCCCTGTGCATTTTCACAGTTGTGGAGTCAATTTATTTTCTTCCGCACATGCCTTAAATAACAAGGATTTTCAAGGGAGGATGCAAATGTTATCAGTGTCAAAGCACCCCCTTTTTAAAAAATGGCACTAAAATGTCAAAATATTGCTGGAGTATTGTAACAGTAGAAGTATGAGGTTCTCTGAATTCCCAGCTTTAAGTTTGTTTGTTTTTAAAGTAAGTTTCCAGTCCTTTCCCTCACAGAGGTATGTCTTTTTCCTTACATGTTTGTGATCAAAAAGTAGACTGGGGCTCATTCCGCACATACAGAATAATGCACTTTCAGACTGCTTTCAGTGCTCTTTGAAGCTGTGCGGAATAGCAAAATCCACTTGCAAACAGTTGTGAAAGTGGTTTGAAAACGCATTATTTTGCGTGTGCGGAAGGGGCCCGGGAGTGGGTGGGACAAACAAAAATGACAGAAACATTATACACAAGGAACAAAGCAAAAGCTGCCTGTAAATTGGCTTCCAGAAAAACATCAGGGTAAAACTATTCTCAAAAAACCCAGAAAAAATGGGAAAGAAAACAGAAATCTGAAGTAAAACTAAAAGCATCTGCTTTAAAATATTTGGCCAATGGCTAAAGAAACAGTTTAAGAAGACTTGACTCCTTGCCCTTTTTATGCACTTTGGGGCAAGTGTTCATTACTGTCAGGTTAGATTCTTAATTACGCACACATCTTTCCCACTCTGTCACAGACAGGCCCTTACCAAGCAGAGTCAAAGCTCACAGCTGGGTCAGTAGTTTAATGGAATCAAGCTCCAAGTACAGAAGGGTGAAACAGAATCAAGGCCAGAGTCTAAAGCAAGATCAAAAACAGATTCAGGCACCAGAAACTTAAACAGTGGCTTACAAGTCCATGCATGATGGTTGCTGTCACCACACAGCTTGACTACCAACCCCTTTAATAGGAAATATCCCACCCACCAGTGCAGATACTTTATGCAGCTGTATTACTGCAGTCTGGCTCCTGCAAAGACTTCTTGTCAAACCCAGCTTGCCTCAGAGCTGCTAACTTGCTGCTGCGTCTTCTCCCTGCAAACTGGCATTCAGCTTTCTCTGGCGATGCTTTTGGGGTTCTGGAGACCAAGGGGGCGAGAGGACTGGCAGAACCTCCCCTTTTTGTTGTTGTTTTTTTTTTAAAAAAACAATGGCAGTGAAGATCTGCCACTAGAGCAATGGACCCTCTTTAATCCAGCAAATTAATGTCAGATCAAATATGGGGACCTCCCCCCCAAAAAAGTGCCAAAAAAGAAGGTTGGGAGGAAGCAAGCAATATAGCAGGAGGAATGCAAAATGGTCTGGTCTAGGGGTCCTTTGCAGTGGGGTAATCCAATCAAAACAGAAAACCACAGGGAAATCTCACTGCTAAACACACAGCCGTGCCATGAACAGTAAGTTCCCAAAGGTTCCTTCTTTAATCCAGCCTAGACATTTTCTGTTTAACTTCTACCTTGAAGCAGCAATCCTGTAAATACTTAGCAGTGAATAAGTTCAGTTGAATTGAAAAGGAATTATTTTCAAGTGAACCTGCATAGGATCAGGCTGCTCACTTTTCAGATACCAATGATTATATGCTATACTTCTTAATTTAAATGGTAAAAAGCAAATACATAGGATCAAATTTTATGGTGATTTTAAATAAATAAAAGTAGTATAATGTATCTGTGTATTTTTTGTATATGTAAATAAATTTTCTAGAACTTCCATTGCTCATAGTTAAATGGATGTAGGAAACTTACTGTTTTTACTCAGAATGGGTTAAAATGAAAATTCTGAGCTTTATGTTTATTTTACAGCAGAGGAGTTTTAATAAAAATGTCCAAATGCTGTAGTTTGTAAACATACAACAAATTATGTTGAAGTGCAAGTGTATTTATTATGCTCTTAAAAAGATGTTAGCATGGTCAATTGAGGTGCAGCAGTTGAGAAAATTGTACAGTCCCAAACAAATATGAGAATTATTCATTTTTACATACATCCTTGGTCAAAACCATTATTTTGTTCATTATTGAACATGGTATTTTGATACAAGACCTTTATAGTTCATCAATGGACTATCAAACAGTTGGGGAGGAGAAGACTACGTAGGCACTAGGACCCAGGTGGAGCATTCTACAACAAAGATCTGGCATGTTAAGTTGTGTGGTGGAGGAATATAGCATATAATAACGCAATATTTCTGAGACAGACTATTGTGAAACTTTATATAAGTTATGTAGTAGGTTACTTAGTATGGAATACAGAGTAAAATGTTATCAATATCATACTTGAATGAGATAATGTTAAAAGCATAATTTAAGGCCCTTTCTGCACGGGCCAATAACAGTGCCTAGGGTCGGCAAAAACGCCGTCCCTAGGGAGTTGTTCGCATGGGGGGTGCAGCTGCATCGCAGCCGCGCCGCCCTCGCTCCCCCCCAGTGGCGCAAAGCCGCTGTTTCCCAACCTTGCTCCCCGAGCGAGGTTTTTGTGAAACAGCGGCTTCCAACCGCTGCCATGTGAACGGCAGCAGCTGGAAGGTGCCATCTTCTTTTCAAACGCTTCATCATGAAACCTCCAGGAGGCTCAAGCAGCCGCAGATTGTTTGCAGGCCAGGGGACATGCCCCCTTGCCCTGCAACTTCCGAGCTGTCGCGCAGGGCAGTGGGGGGTGTCCCCTGGCCTGTGCGACGCGCTGGAGGACACAGTAAGGCGTTAGGGATGGCATGCAGCCCGCGCCCGGGCCAAGGCTAAGCGCTTGCCTTCCCCACTGCAAATCTCAGGATCCGCTTACGCCATGTATGCCGACCCAACCCCCAGCGTGGCCGTGCGGAAACGGCCTAAGATTCCAGTGGCAAAAGTTCTAATTGCTAGTTTGTCATGGAAGCTGGTCTAGTTGTCTTTGGGCCAGTCAAACACTAACCTACCTTACAGGTTTGTTGAGAGATCCCCATTGGGGAGAAAGCTGTGGTATAAATGAAGTAAATAAACAAATGAAGTATTCAACCATTAGGCACAAGTATTGCATTCTCAAAGCTGCAAATGATAGAATTATGTATATGTGTGGGAAGGCATTCCACAAAGGGCCAGTTTAAAATATTATCCACTAGATTTCAACAACCTTTTGGCACGGGAATGCTCCTGGCATAGGTCTCTGACTTACACCACTCAAAAGAGTGGCAAACGTCCATTTGCTGCAATGGGAGCTTTTCAGGTAGCCCGGGATTTTCTGGTGTTTGCTATCTTCCTGCCCCTCCTGGATGTCCTCTAGAGGCAGTGCCTTGGCCTCAGGACTGGGCTGTTAGAGTGGTTTAGTAGAAAAAAAGTTCATAAGAGTTTAGTATAGTTAAACTCATGGATCACATCTTTTGTGTCTAAATCATGGCTGTCATGTGCTGTTGATGCTTTTTCTCAATTAGTTTATGTATAATTCTGTCTCCCCAATGGAAATGCAATAAAATCTCTTGGCACTGTTAGAAGCACTATTTCTTGGAGGTTTACTGCATGTTAAATAAGCATAATATATTTTAAAGCCAAATGTAATCCTGTCAGTTAGCATTTTCATGCATTGATCCCATATTGATCCATAATGCAACACTTGTACGTCATGAGTCAGAAAAATCAATACCAGAAAATTAATTAACTTATTTCATTTTTGGAACAGTTGTATAAATTATAACACTTTAAATATTTTAGAACTGTTTACTCAGAATATCCTTGAATGTTGAGACTTGCCTGAAATTGAATAAGTGGTGTACAACTGTATTTTATTCCTTTACAGTGCCAGTATTGCAAACACAAAAAGTGGAAAACCAACACTATGTGGACCAATCTGCCTTTGTAATGGAAGTTGCAAATGTTCACTAGTTTTTTTTTTTTTAAAAAGTGGTTCAAAGGGGATCCAGGAAATTACAGGCCTGACAGAGGCACCAAGTTTCACCATGAAAAAACGCAGTACAGCCCATAGGTGACCACAGAGTGGCCAAAAACGAGTGTCCCACACTGCTGCTGTCAAAGCCCATGAGGCCCCAAGCAGCTCTGGATGTTGACTAAAGTTGTGCCAAGTAATTTCCCTACCTTGCAGCAGCCAAGACCCCTCCCCAGCACACATTCACCCCCCCACCCCCACCCCAGCCCGACAAAAACCACAGCCAGGTTGCTACAGAACTCATAAGGTAGGGTGCATGCCATGATTTGCTGTCTGATAAATCCCTGCCATGTGGACTTACAGCAAACACAGATACATTGTTGGCAGATAAACCATAGAAAGGGCACTTACTACTGCGTGAACCCTTTGCATAAACATCCAAGGGAGATGGTAAAGTCCACAGTCTGTGGCTATCCTCTTTCAGTTCTTAACCCAAACAGGTACCCCATCTTCAGAGCTAGGACCTAAAGGGACAGCTATGCACTGGCAGGTAAGTTTCAGAACAAAGGGAAATACTTCTTTCCTCAATGGCTGATTAAAATTTAGAATTCACTGCTACAGTGTTATATAGTGAGGGCCACATGCACAGGCTTTAAAAGGTGTTTAGACAGATTCAGGACAGATATATCAGTGGAACTGATTTGTTTGAATAAGGTGTCAGATTTCAGAAACCTTTAATAGAAAAACCCCCAAAACCGTTAAAACTTAATAAAGTTACAGTTAAAAGAACATTATTCCAAGGCATGCAAACATGTATTAAGAATGTGGCTACAGCTTCAGATATTTCTACCTCAGCATTATTCAGTAATTTAATCATTTTTATCTTGTCTGGACGAGACGCAGATCTGTAGGAAAGAATGCAACCAGGTCAGATCTAAGATTATTATGTTTAGGGCAGTGAAGCAAGACATGAGCAAGTGAGTCTGGTATATGGAGACAGAACAGGCAGTGTCGCTCAAGATGAGCGATATTAGAAAAACAACCTTGGAGTAAAGCTGAGGGGAAGGAATTACATCTTGCTCTGGTCATAACCTATCCAAGCTTCCAGGTAAGTAGCCGGGTAGACTTTCTGGGGAGTAATTCCAAAAAAATAGTGGAGAACAAGAGCTCTGTGCTTTACTTAAAAGAAATTGGTATTTCTGTTCAAATAGTCTAGCTTTTAGTTGGTGAAATAACTCAGGAGGAGTAATCATTAGTAAAGACTTCCAGGTAAAACCCAGAGAAAGGACTTTGGCTTCAATAATGAAGCTTCCAATTCGAGTGCTGAAGCTCCCACATTGCTAGCTGAGTTAAACTACATGGGTCTGTATGGAAACAAAGGTGCACCCAAAATTTGAAGGTTGCAACCCATGCCTTTGATTCCAGCAGGTGTTGCCCCAATTCTAAACATAAAACGGCATATGGGACGCAACAGGGGACACCAAAGATCTCGTATAGGAAGTTAGATTGAATCCGTTCTATAATTGGCTTCCAGGCATGGATCCAAATTGGGACACCAAACAGAAGGTGCTGCACTACCTTTGCATTGTGTGACGCCTACTGAGATTAATTTCACTGTGGAATGTAGGACAATAAAAAAAGCAAATGTGGATAATCTGTCATGAATCCAGACAGCAAGGATCTGCTAATCTCCCTATTGAGTATTTTCTGTTGAAGAGTCATCTCTCACATGCCCTTCATGAAAGTCGTCATAGCTAAATTAATTAGAAGTGGAAGACTTTTATACAGGCAGCCTTTTCAAATGATACCAGAAGCTTCTGGCGCTTAGTTGGCAGTGGGACGTGTGCTTCAACATCTACCATTTCTACTACTGATCCTCAGATCTGGCATCGTTATTTTTGTAATCTTTTCAAAAATGGGTCTATTGGTAAATCTAATGATGAGCCCCCCTCGCTTAATGACACACCCAGGTGGCCACCTGTAACAGAGAATGAAATACGGACATTAATTGAAGATCTTAAGTCCGATAAAGCTCCTCGATTAGATGGTATGCTGGCTGAACTTTATAAACTTTTCTCCAACTGGTAGTCCCCTCTGTTAGCCACTTTATTCACCATGGTGAACAACTCAGGTCTAGTTCCTTCAATATGGACTAATGCCATTATTATTCCTTTATTCAAAAAGGGGGACTGTAATTTACCTTCCAACTATAGACCAAGTAGTCTTTTGTCAATTTCAGGCAAATTGTATGCCAGATCTTTACTTAATCATCTTCTCACCTGGATCTCGATAAAAAAGCCCATTGGTATAGAACAGATCGGCTTCATGAAGAGAAAGACCACCATGGATCATTGTTTGTTTGAATAAACTATATCTTTTTGATTTGGGTATCATTGTTTTTAAAGTATTTAGAGTTTTAGCAAAAATTAATAATCATTATAGAGTGTTGGAATCCACTAAAGCAGTGGGTCCCAAACTTTTTTGGGTACCTTCTTGGTTTCATAAATTTCTCTCCACAACCTCCTACTCTACTGTATCCTCCCCTATGAAAAGCATTATTCAGAGTAGCAGTTTTGCACAACTCACTAAAAATAATAATAACTTTCAAAGCAGTAATAATTAATTGCATATTTATTCAAAATACAATTTAGTTTAATTTCTTCAACAAAATTGATGAAATTGATCCAATAGTATTAGTTTTTTAAAGTCTGAAAGCTGTTTAGCAGGAACCTTTCATACCACATTTAGTAACCACTTCTATGTTCAATAAATAAATAAGTGCGATGGATGGACTTAATGAAGTTTCCGAATTTCTGGTTAGAGTCATTCACCAGGAGTATTAAAACACCACATTCAGTAATCTAGAGTTCATTTCTTTGCTTGGAGAGAAGTTGGATGACCTCACTAAAACCACATTCCACCCAATATGATGTTGAAAATGCAACAACCATTATCCATACTTTTTATTTGAGTCCACTCCCCTGCCTCTCCTACCATAGGATTGGGGAGAGCGGGGATTAATATATGGGTAATGTGGGTGATTCATCGCTTATATCGCCATCTTTATAATTTCTATTCTGAAATATTTTAAAATCCCATAGCAGGATTTGTGTGAGTCTGTAACTATATAAATTAGCAGCAGCCACCATCTTTATATTAATTGTTTCATGAAAAACAAAATATAGTGATACAGTGTATTTCTGGGTCAATTAAACACAATAAATGTTATACATACTATGTTGTATTCATATATCACTCATTAAAATACAATCTTTGAACCAAAGTTCAAGCTTGCCACCCAAGAGCTGAGATATAGTAGGGGAAATATGGTTTTGATAGGATAAACATCAGGCCTGGGATGGGGTGATTTTGCCTTCTACCATTCACTACTTATTCCTTGTTGTTCCCATTTCCAGATAGTTTCTTTTTAACCGGGATTCTCAGACATGTCCTTGCCACAGGTGGTGGGACAGCAGTTGGATGTGTATGTGGAAGGGGGAAGACTTAGGAAATCATACAGGTCACAGTGGGGAAGAGAGGAAACCCAGTATTGTACCTTTGTAACTCTGAAGGGTTATAAAAGCTAGAGAGACATATTTCATTTGTAGAAAAGAAACAGCTTTCACATTGTTACTAATGTGAAATTAATGAAATGTGGATACTGATGAAAACAATGTTCTTTTTGCACAGTGTCATTCTTCCTCACATCATTATTACTTTACAAAATAAGATTTACTTCTGAATTAAGTTGCTATAGCATTAGTATCTTTGTTTAGTTAATTCTGTGCTAATTTCTGTTGCCATAGAAATACTTATTTACTGAGTTAGAACTTAACCAATATCAAACAGATGCTATGAGCAAGTACAAAACATTTTTTAAATCAATAAAAATATATAGATCGTTTTTAAAGCTGGTTGGACATATTTTTGGATCATTGGTAAGAAACAGACAATGTCAGCCGAAAAATAAAAACAACCCCAAATTATTTGAAAGCATGACTGACGATCTGTTTTTGGGAAAAGTACATGGTCTGTATACTTTAATTTTGAATCAAGCTCCAGTGTTGGTAAAAAGGGACATCAAATGTTGGGAAAAGATATACTTATCAGTCCCTGACCTGGATAGCTTCAGGCTAGCCTCAGTTTTTAAGAACTATTTGTTTAAAAATTTGCTTAGGTCAGGTCTGCATTCTTGTGATTCAGCACAAAACATTTGAGAAACCCCAGCCACAGTTGTATATAGCCTTTGACTTTTATGTTTCAGGGAGGAGCATAAAGTAGACTCCTACCATTACTTCCTTAAGTTTACAAAACAAGCTAGATATAATCATGATAACATACTGAAGACTCTGTTGTAGGAGAAAGCTCTTAACTCAGTTCAAATGACTGCATCATTGTACAACAAAGTCACAACTGACCATGACAAATTCCACAGCACTGATATTGAGCAATCCAAATAACTCCCAGTTTAATCAGGAGAAACAAAGCTCTTGTGCAAAAAGTCTGCTGACCATAAGATGCAGTAGCAGAAATAAAAAATTGCTAAATATCATACCATTTATACTCGTGTGTAAGTCGACCCGCATATAAGTTGAGGCACCTAATTTTACCACAAAAAACTGGGAAAACTTATTGACTCACATATAAGTCAAGGGTGGGAAATGCAGCATCTACTGGTAAATTTCAAAAATAAAAATAGATTCCAATAAAATTACATTAATTGAGGCATCAGTAGGTTAAATGTTTTTGAATATTTATTTCAAAGAAAAACAGTAAATTAGCTCTGTAAGCCCTGATTCTCCCTTTAAATCCACTCCCAAGGGGGTGATTTAAAGGGAGAATCTGGGGAAAATTTGAGGGTGCCTGTCAGGGGAGGAATGTTTATGTTAGCAGTACCAACATTTCTGAGTATCTTTAGCACACCCTCCTGATGATCCCACCCAGGTTTGGTGAAGTTTGGTTCAGGGGGTCCAAAATTATGGACTCTCAAAAGGGTATCCCCATCCACTATTATCTCCTATTGGAAACAATGGGGGATGGGAGCACCCACTTTGGGGATCCATAACTTTGGATCCCCTAAACCAAACATCACCAAACCTGTCTGGTATCAGCAAGAGATTATCCTGATGATACCACCCAGGTTTAGTGAAGTTTGGTTCAAGGACTCTCAAAATTATGGACTCTCAAAATGTAACCCCATCTGCTATTAGCTCCCTTTGGAAACATTGGGGAATGGGGCACCCCCTTGCGGGGTCCTTAACTTTGGATCCCCTGAACCAAACTTCGCCAAACCTGGGTGGTATCATCAGAAGTGTCACCTGATGATACCCTGAAATTTTGGTGCTGCTAGCCCAGGGGTAGGGAACCTGCGGCTCTCCAGATGTTCAGGAACTACAATTCCCATCAGCCTCTGTCAGCATGGCCAATTGGCCATGCTGGTAGGGGCTGATGGGAATTGTAGTTCCTGAACATCTGGAGAGCCGCAGGTTCCCTACCCCTGTGCTAGCCTAAAAACTGTGCCCCCTGGTGGCCGACAAAGTAAAAACCCTAACATATTTTTAAAAAATACACCTGACTCGTTTAGAAGTCGAGGGGGGCTTTTTCAGCACAAAAAATTTGCTGAAAAATTCGACTTCTATGTGAGTATATATGGTACTTAAAAGAAATGAGCAAGTGACCATAAAATAAAAAAGAATCAACTAAAACCTGTACCCACATCACTTCAGCGACACCTAAAAAATGAGTGCCAGAAATCTTTCAAAAGGATTGGGCAGTCAATTGGTGGTGAAGTAGTTAAGATCATCATCAGCATGACTTTCAGAGGGCAGATTGAAAATACGTCAGTAGATGCACTTTCAGTCTGGGATGTAAAACATTAGTCTCTGGATGGGAGAAGACAGACTTCTGGTATTAGAGTAGCAATTGATACTGAAACATACAACAAGTCAGCATTTGTACCTCTTTTCAGGATTGAGAGTGTGTCCAGGGTGGGAGTTAACTCCACAGACTGAAATGTGCAGTCATTCTGGCTTTGACAGGGCCAGTTTTCGAGTGATCATCTGTGCAGTCACACAGCCCCCAGCTTTCCTTGTGACAAGTGCATGTAATTTATCTAGCCTGCTGTGTACATGCTTCAGATCCCACATTTGACAACCCAAAGGACATAAATTATAGGTTTTTCTCTCACTGTATAGAGCGTAGCAATCCACTATAGTGTTTTCTTTTTCATCACATGTATTTGAAAAACTTGCATAATAAAAATTGTTTTTAAAAGAAGAGCTACAAAGATGACATTTATTTATGTTTTTGTTTATTAAAACACTTATATTCCACCTTTTTCCATAGTCCAAGACAGCTTTCAATAATAGAGAAAACATTTTCAGTTAAAAGCAAAAATAAAATAACAAACCCCTTATCACTATATTTCATTTTTCTTTAATATAGTTCAATGCTGTCATCTTTTGATGGCTCCCAGAGAGCTTTTTCTAATCCTGAATGTAAGAGGTGATGCAGTTAACATCAGAGAATAAACTCAAATCTACATTTGGGGGGTTTATTTTAGTAATACTACATTTTTAAAAAGCTGCTCATTTTTGATGATTAAAAACCACAGACTGGCTATTCTGTTGAACCAGTGAAAACTGCATTTTTATTTGAACTGTATTTTCCTACTATTGTCACAGCTCTTGAAAAAGCAAGTTATAGGTATAAATTCAACTAAGCTATTGCTTTTCTAGGATTTTAGATTTGGGTGCCACCTTGTGGAATGTTGTGAACGTTTAAGAAATATTTTACATTGAAACATGGAATTTTTATTAAGAAGCACACAAGGTAATGATTCAAAAAGTGGAATATATGAAGAATAATTTCTTGTAAATGGCAAGCAGTGGCATCTTGATTTCAAAAATGTGTGGGTTCACAAACAGAGAAGATGTCATATTTGTATCGTATTTTTATCCAGCTCTTCTAAGGATGTCAAACAGCATTTCTTCCTTCCATATGCTTTATGGCAACCATCCTGTAATGTACTTTTGGACAAGAGGCAATGATTGGACCAAGGTCATCTATTACATTCAGTGGGTATTTGAATTCCCAGTGCTAGTTTACTTCACCAATGCATAAGTTCTCAGATTTCTGTTATGGAAAAAGGATCTTTGGTTTGATTTGGGGCGAGTTCAGTAAAACCGAGGAGAGTGTTAAGTGCTGTCAGGTTAGGATGGACTTATGGTGACCCTATAAGTCAATGTCCTCCAAAATTTCCTATCATTAAGAGGCTTTGTCAGGTCTTGCAAACTGAGGGCTGTGACCTGTTTGATGCTGGCATCAGCTTGCTGGGGTCCAGCTTTAAACTGCAGACTTGAAGGCCCCCATATGACCATAGGGAGTGGCATCTGGGGCTCCAGCCCCCTGTACCCCCCAGCTGTGCCACTGATCCTATTTACATGAAAGAAATGCTAGAGGTTCCCCCCAAGAATGTCATCAAGAAAATTAAATCACAGGCATGTACGCTTATAACATTTTGTGTATACACTTTAGAAGAGGCGCTCTCATTCAGGGTTAGGAGTGTATATTACAAAATTCCTGAGTGAAAATATAGACAACAATTGCTATCAGTGGTCAACAGCATGAAACTGACTTCTGTCGAGATCAAACTCAGGTCATGAGTGGAGCTTTTTAGTCCAGTACTGCAATTTAGCACTGCACCATAGAGTTCCTTGCATTACTAGAGGAAGGAACAAAAATCCATGGGAACAGCACAAAGAGTGAGTGGTAACTTATGTGGAAAACAGTGACTTAGTTACTACTAAGACTTAGCTTAAAGAGTGAATGCTTCTTATGAACAATAAGAACATAAGAACTAGCCTGCTGGATCAGACCAGAGTCCATCTAGTCCAGCATTCTGCTACTCGCAGTGGCCCACCAATCTACCTAAATAGAAAAAGACAAATATAAAATAAATATTTATAAAACAAATATTTTCCTTGTTTTTCTTGATTCTGTTTGGGGAGAGGGGGAGTATGTCTGCAGTATTTGTATACTGAGCCTTCCTGACTCCTGAAACCAAATAAGATAATCAGTTCTGATCTGGATCGCAAATGTTTTAACACTGCAACCTGTTTTAACACTGCAACCTGGAAATTGAAGTCCAGTCTGCTAACTTGTAGTTTGCTGAATGCTGCAGATTATTATGTATTAGGTTTCTACCTTTCCCAACCAAGCTCAGATTCAAGGCAGCTATTAATGAATATCATTAAATGTGTAGATGTAACAGCAGTACATATAGACAAATTATAGCCAGTTTTAAAAGCACCATCTTAAGGGGGGGGATCTGCTTCTGAGAGTGGTCCACCACACTGTCAAATTTGCTTTCCCCACAGCATCTGCTGTGGCAGAAGGGAGATTGTGTTGGTGTGCGGCCACCATTGCAGCCCATTGTTGCACTCATGAGCCTCCCCATACCACCGGAAAGCCTTTTTGGGAGTGGTGGGGCACCACCACACCAGCGTCACAGCCCGCCCCCTATAGTGTGGATGGGGCTGCCCATGGTGTATGGCCTACCCATGAAGCTCTTGGGCAAAACCAATGAATTTAGACTATTAACCAACAGTGGCTTCTGCTGTATGTTGAATGCTTCCAACTATGTAAATTCAAAACAACTTCAAATACAACTTGTTTAAACTGTGAACAGATCATCACTACAACTTTATGGGGTGCTTGGTTCAGAGAAAACAGACATTGTGGGTAAGAGATTGCTGAATATTTCTTTAAAAACTGAAGCATTGCTATTTTTAATAATGTCGAAAAGTGGATGGGTGAAAAGGTCCAATGGTCTTGAATATTTGGGGGAAACGAGGATACACCCAACCACCACCCATCTCCCCCTTCCCTCAATTACCTAGAATCCAGGGTTGGTGGTGGCTGCCACTGAACCTCACATGGAGCCTGGAGGCACTGATGGTGGCTGACACAGAGCCACTGGCGAAGCTACCAGGGGAAATGGGGGCGCGCCACGCACGGGGTGCATGGATTTGGGTCACGTGGGGGGCACAAAATTTCCCCGGCCCCTCCCCTTCCCCCGCACCCCTCTGGGGTGCCCCCCCCACACTTACTTTAGGAAACCGAGCAGGCTGGAGAACAGGCCTGCCTGTTCGGGTGGGAACTACGCTTACCAGAACAGGAAGGCCTGTTCTCCAGCCTGCTCGGTTTCCTAAAGTAAGTGTGTGTGTGGGGGGGGGGTGCCGCGGGGGGAGGCGGGTGTGATTTCCTCCCCCACAGCATCCCCCCCTGTGGCGCCCCCCCACACTTACTTTAGGAAACCGAGCAGGCTGGAGAACAGGCCTTCCTGTTCTGGTGGGAACTACATTTCCCAGGGTCTCCTGGGAAATGTAGTTCCCACCAGAACAGAAAGGCCTGTTCTCCAGCCTGCTCGGTTTCCTATAGTAAGTGGGGGGGGGCGCCGCGGGGGGGCGTGATTCCCCCCACAGCACTCCCCTGCGGTGCCCCCCACTAACTTTATGAAACCAGGCAGACTGGAGAACAGGCCTGCCGGTGTGGGAACTATATTTCCCAGGATACCCTTGGAAATGTAGTTCCCACCAGAACAGGCCTCCAGCCTGTGGGGGTTAGGGCGCTGCAGGGGAGGGCACGAAAAAGCCAGAGTGCGCCCCGGGCACACTCTGGTCCAGCTACGCCTCTGCACAGAACTGCATGCTTGGCTCAGCTGGGCCAAGCCAAGCTTGCTGTTTTGCACCAGCTGCTGCCTCCAAGTCCCATGTGGAGCCTGGAGGGACCGATATACAGGCAGCCCACCCCTCAGCCCACCACCACAAAAGCTGGAAGTCTTGGCTGCAGTGGAACTGCCCTCGCATCCAAAATGGGTGCCACCCATTTTGTGGGCCAGGGCATTCCTGGGAAGGAGCCAATGTTAGTTGACTTCCACCCAGGATTTGCAGCCAGTTGCAATGCAGCCCTGGCTCCAGTGGAGGGCTTTCCAGAGGTAGGAAGGCGTTTTGCTGTTTTTTGCCTCCCTGCTCCTCTGAAAAGCCCTATGGAGGCAGTGGGGCAGTGTAGCGGCAGCATTGTCCCTGGCTGCCTCCATGGTCTGAATTGCGCTGTAAAGTGCATATTTCTTTGTAATTCATCCCTTTCGCCAGCTGAACATATGACCAGAGGAATCATTTGTTAAATAGTGATCAGGAATAATGGATGTTGGATTTCATTATCCCAGTAACTAATACTCTACAAGCTGTCAGATGTAGATTTTGGTTTCCTCCTTCTGGTAGCAATTTATGGTAGATAGAATGAAGTGATTTCCTGTGTACTTGATTAGAACCTATGTTTTTGCGTCTGTTGGTAAGAAATTACTTTAGGTACAGCTGCCATTTCATTAGGTATCTGGGGAGAAGGAAGTAGGCTATGAAGTCACCCATTAGCACTTGAAGAGCAATGTTTACCATTTCCCTAGAAAAACCAGTTTGATATAGGTAATTATGTGTGTGTGTGTGTGTGTGTGTGTGTGTGTGTGTGTGTGTGTGTGAGAGAGAGAGAGAGAGAGAGAGAGAGAGAGAGAGAGAGAGGATCCAGCTGACTTGTCAACCCATAGGGTTTTCATGGCAAAAGACATTCAAGGTTGGTTTGCCATTGCCTACCTCTGCAAAGTAATCCTGGTATTCCTTGGTGGTCTCCCATCTAAGTACTAACCAGGACTGACCCTGCTTAGCTTGTGAGATCTAATGAGGTCAGGCTATCCAGGTCAAGGCAAATTATTGTAATAATAGTTAATAACATTTAAAAATTACACATTTTGCTGTTTGATAAGATTTGGTAGTGTTGTGTTTTTAAATTTAAAAATTTAAACTTTATTTTAAATCAAAATTTAATTGAAACAGAATTTAAAATTAAAACTTTATTTTAAATCAAAATTTAATTGAAGTGCAATTTTTGCTACTGAATTCAGTGCATTAAAAGTTTTCATTTTATTATGAGCAAAGTTAGAGGACTACAATTCATGCCAATTCAATAAGACTTCAAAGAGATTCTGTGTTAGGTTTTTGCAGAATCTTTCAGCACTTGCTTATTGTCTTTATTTTGTTGTCTTGCAGATGATTCTTTGGGACTGGGACTTAAAGCAATGGTATAAACCTCATTATCAGGTCAGTATGCCTTACATCTCAAGCAAGAAGAAACAGATCCAGTGATGTTACTAAAATGTTATGTAAATCCATATATGTTGTGAAAGATTTTTCAGTCCTTTTTCAATAGTAAAATTTTCTCTGATTAATATTTTCAAATTACAAACTTTTAATTTCTAACTAGAAAAGACTTAAATGAATCTTTCTTGAATTCCAGTGCATAGTTTCCCCACCTTTTTAAAGACTGCACACATTCAGCTGAACATCTGCAATCCTACACACATGAAGGTGCAGATGATCCCTTTCCCAATCATGTGGAAGAGCTCCTCCCCCCAACACACACACACTTACTTGTGTGCATTTGGGGCTTGCTGCATGCATTCAGCTAAATAGCTGGACATCAAGTATTTAGGTGCAACCCTTCTCATCTCTCCTTGTCTATTGTATCTGTAGTTTTAAGTCTGTGGAGCCTGATCACATTTTTTCCAGATCCCATTCCTAATACCAATTTTTATATCTTGAATTTAGTTATTTAAATTATTTTTCCTTTTTGCTACAATATTGCTTTTTCTTGGCTTGTTTTCCTAAAGAGTTCTTTACACATTTTATCCCTTGACGTCTGCAAAACAAAATAACATACTTGCTATACTATATTGGGATAGTATTCATTCTTAAGCTGTCTGATCTCTTCAGTAATTTGAAGCATTGATACTAATACCTTAAATCTGTATATATTGTTTCCTCATAGGTCAACATCTGCCAGGCTGTTTTCTCGATTGCATTTAGGATCTAGATTACATTTAGGATTGACCATGGCCAATTTGTTTGAGAGATATTAGGACTTTATGTGTTCTTACACATTTCTCAAGATTTCACTAGCTGAGATGGCATAAGCATCTGTAACCCAAATATTTGTCTCTCTACTCTTCCACTTATAAGGGTTTCACTAAGGGCAACCTACCTCTCCCTTCTCTCTGAGATCAGGCTCCTGTGTCTTGTTTTCCTCTTTCAGGTTTATTTCTTTATAGGAAGGTAGTTGGTAAGGGAAAGGTTTTTAGTTGTTTTACCATTGCATTTTCCCTTTCTGTAAATCTCCATTTTGTTCTGCAAAATGCTTAATTTGGTTTCTTGTCTATAAATTAAACAAAACCCTTTTCTGTTTAAGAAAACTCATTCTCCCTTGTTCTTTCAAGTGTTGGTCTGAATCTGGACCTTGTTATACATAGGGTTATGACTCCATGGACATATAAACTACCCAAAATGCTAATGTTTGCTCTGTGCTATCAAGGAGACACCTGTGTTAGCAATTACAAGACCTTCATATATATGCCAGTTTGGGGAACCTGGCAGTGGGTGACTTGCTACAGTAGTTTGATCTTTCAGAGCTTTAATTGGAGGGAACTTGCTGAAGGGATATCTCTGCTTCTTCTTCTATGTTGTGGGGTACCTTCACTAAGGAAACACATTTGTCTTCATTCCTGTGGTTTTCATTCTCAAAAACATCAAGGGTGTGTTTGTTCTAGAAGGCTTTGGACATTATTTGTACAGGTTTTATTTTCTGCATGAAGTTTGTAACTGAATTATGTTTATAACTTAATTATGTTTTTGTGGTGATTTATTTTTGTCTGGCTTTTCTCTCCACAGAGGATTAGTTGATATTTTTAATTATTGCTGTATTTTCACATTATAAATAACTTCGTGCATTGATTGAATAGAAAAGTGGGATATAAGTTTTCTAAAACAGACAACATTATGTTAGCTGACAGTATTTTCTTCTGTTTCAGATTGCTTGCAGTGGAACTGGAATTGATCTTTCTGTACTAAAAGAAACCCACACCATGGTGTCTGACCTCCTGAATGAGCCAGGCCTACCCGCTCATGTGATTTCTTCCCTTCGGAACATTAGTAGCTTGATGAGTGCTTTCTCAGGCTCATGCAGGCAAAAAGTTAATCTGTTTACACCATTTCCAGGCTTTTATCCCTGTCCAGAAATGGAGGACTCATCTGACAAAGGAGATTGTAAGCCGCACAAGGTCAAAATATTACAATTATAACCAGAATGGCATAATTAAAATACCTTCAAGAGAAATACTTTGGTCGATTCCCCACTCATGATTAGATGCATGCTCGTCACAGAAAATATTCAGGTTTCCAGCAGAACTCCCCACTACACCAGCACCAAAAACGGATTGACCCCGACTCTGCCGCTTCCCCCCCCCCGCCCCCCCCCGGTGCGCATTATTTAAGAACCTGGAAGAAAGTAGACCTTTTGAAAAAACACGCGCTGAATGTGGAGTGGTGGGGAATTTCGGGGGTGAATCTGGTTTCATTTTTCCCACCGCTGGTAGTGACGTCCAATCAGGAAGCAGTGGGTTGTGCGCGATGCGCGCGCAGACCTTTTGAAAAAAATTTGTGGAGCAAAGATCCACGTCTAAACGAAACAATGTGGGGGCAGTTTGAATGCTTCACTGAGTAAAAGGCAATACAATGAAACGCTAAACGTCATATCATCATATCCACGTATCCACAACCGCATAGGGTTGTTCTGCGCATGCTCGCAGAGACGTGGATCCGTCAGTTTGAAAATTAAAAAAATCCTGCCCCAGCACAACGCAGCAGCCAATCAGGAGAGCCCCTGACCGGATCGCGTGTTTGATCTGCCAACAGTGGGTACTCCTGTCTGGCTGCTGTGTTGCTTCCGTTTATGGGACAGAAGCTGCAGTGGGGACCTTGAAACCGTGCTCAAAAGGCACGTGCTCAAACCTACCCGGTTTGTATCTAGTTTCATTTTTGAAGTGGGGAATCGACCTTTGATATTTTTAGATGCTGCATTTTTTCCACATTTGGTATTTTTTATATATTTTGGTTAGGATAGAAGGCCTTTTTATCTATTGCATGTCATTCAGTGCCTGTGATTCTTATGAGCTAATAGGCAGACAGAAGCATAGGAAGCATCTGAGGAGGAGCCTGACAATCCTTACAGAAAAGCAAGGAATACCAGGAGACCCCTGCATGGTGGATGCCCTGTTCCAGAGGCTGATCCTGAGGAACCTGCAATTGGAACTGCTTCACCAGAACATCCCTCTATTCTCCCCGCCCCGCCCCCGCCCTGTGGCAACTGTCAGCCCAAGACTCAGCCTTCAAGCCCACCAGGATCTGCCTCTGCCTAACAGAGACAGCAGAAGCTGTGGGCTTATGCTGAGATAACCCAGCAGAACTGCAGCTCCAGGGTTGCTGTCCATGGTCCATTTCCTGGATCAGACCAAGAGGCCAGTGAATGTAATCCTTTGCAGGATTCTGGCCCCAGTGAAGCCTGGACAAGATGAGTACCAGGTGCTGCTTCTAGAGCAGGGGGATCTGCTTCCCTCTCAGCCTGTTTAAGTTGAAAGAGAACACTTGCTGGATCAACCATTTCACCAGGCATAAGCATAGTGTTTAAAGAGCTCCCCCAACCTGGCCAGGCCAAGGGTTCAGAATCACTTCAGGAGATCTGATTGCAGTATACAGGACAACTTCGAACTGTTTAATTTTCTGAGAAACTGAACATTCTATGACCTCACACCAATTTAGCCAATCAGTTTCAGAGACTTTATTATCACAGGCACAATACAATATGTATTTATCATTACCTTTATTCCATGACCTTCTGCTATGCAGCTTAGTACACCAATATAAATATTTAAAACATCCAAATGCTTATCTGTACTTAGTAAGATCAGGCAGTTTTATCAATTTTAGAACCTTTTTCAAGTCTTATCTCAGATTCTGTTGGGGGTAATATTTACAGAACCTTCTAGGCAGTTTTAATATAGGTTAACAAATATAATTTGAATTAAATAATACAAATATTGAGCAAAATTGCATCCTGTTGTAGGAATAATAAGCCGAGCTATGTAACTGCTCTTTGTATATATAATTGCTATTAATTTGTTCAACAGGGGCTAAATAGCCGAAATAGCTTACCAACTCCACAGTTAAGGCGGAGTTCAGGAACCTCAGGCTTTCCTCCCATTGAACAATCATCCACTAGATGGGAGTGCAATAATAGCAAAAGACCACATCATGAATATAATTCTTCGAGGTAAATATCTTAATGGAATGCAATTCATATTGTTCTCTAAATCATGTGATATTCATTAACCACCCAAATTGAAAATTGAGTCGCATTCTAGGTAGAAGAGGGACAATTATAAAGTGTTTTGAAATACATTAATAATGTATGTGTATGTAGCTTTGTACATTTAGAGTTGTGATACTTTGATATGGGATTTATATTGATGGAAAATCTTAATTGTGTTCTCACTAATAATGAACCACAGGTTTTGAAGACAATTGTTATTAAGATTGTAACTTGTTCTCAGTATACTAAATGCTAAGAGAAGATTTTGGAGTTCAGCATCAGTTAGAGCAAACCTGTTTGTCTTCTCAACTAGAAGCATAATATTTCTCTACTTAGTTAGAATTTTCTAATAGTGGAATAAGGAGAATTCCAATAATTCCAATAATTGATATATTTTGAAGTCAGAATGGTTGGAGAAGATCGAATTTGAAACCATGTTGTTCGGTGGAGTTGGCTACACTATTTGATAGTTCAGCTAAACACAGAAATTCCAGCTGAGAAGAAGCTATTGGCTTAGACGATTCTTTTTTTGAGAGACTGAGTCACATCCCTTGCGATCACAAGCAAACAAGTATCGTGCAGAATTCTCACCTCCATCTGTTAGACTTCAGGCCAGATGCCTTCCTCGCCACCTGCCTTCAAGGCTGCTTCTTACTTTAGAGACGCAGCCCAAATCTACTAGATTCCTTCTACTTTGCTTCTTATGAGCCATCCCTGTAGCCTTTCTGCTGATCCAACCCCTTGGGTCTGCCCTGCCCTAGTTGCACTGTGGCTGAGGAATGGTGGTGGTGCCCGGCCAGCCTCTCTCCTGACCAAGCAAGAACAGGCCAGTGCCATCACATATGGCCCTTTACAGTTTAGAGCTTGAATCTATCATCATGTGACTTTGCTGCACATTATTATAGAACACACAGGTTCAGTCTCACAAATGGAGTAAACCAAAGGCTTGTTGTAGTTATTTTAGCCTTGGGTCCTGAAATGTTGGGGAAAAGGAGGGTATGTAAATATTCTAAATAAATAAATGAATGCATAATGCTGCAAAGAATCAAGACTACACTGATCTATAGCTTTAGTGCTAACTATGTGCTCTTTAGTTTTGTGTAGGTGGATGGACAACACATTACTTAGGTGGAGCGAAAGAAGAGTCGTGAAGCTAGGATGTGAAAGACAAGGAGAATTAGTACATAGAAAATACTGAAAGTAGAGGAACCCCAGAAGAGCGGTCCTTCTTGGGATTGTCCTGGCATGCTCTTACTTGCAAGTAGATAGAGGAAAATGTCCTGCATTAAATAGGAGAATAAATTAATCTGTAGACCCACAGTCCCAAAAGAGACAGGTTAAGTGATACAGAAAAATGAAATAGTAATATTTTCAGCAGACATGCCCTCTACTTTCAGTTGGTTTTGGTTCTGAATCACTGCTTTGAGGTTGAGAAGGAACTGGATGCATTGGTTTTGGATGCAATTGAATTGGCATGTGCAAAACAGGTGAAGAGCTTGGGAGTGTTTGTGGACTCAACCTTGCTGTTTTGCTCTTGGTGTGGTATCCAAAAATGCCCTTTGTGATCTGTTTATGGTTCAGCAACTCTCTTATACCTAACTCAACCTAATAATCATACTTAGATTATTGTAACACACTCCAGGTCTGGTTGCTGTTGATGAAAACCCAGAAATTACTGCTGGTTCAGAAAATGGCAGCCCAATTGCTTACAGGAGCTAGCTGACAGTAACAATTCTCACTTATTTAAAAACAGCTACATTGACTGCCAGATTGTTTCAGAGTTCAGTACAGTGATCTGGTTATGACCTTTAAAGTCTTTTATGGCCTAGGACTCACACATAAAGTGCAGAACATAGTGCTTTATATCACCTTATACATGAAACAAGGGAAAAGAAGTTTGGTCTATGGCCAGTAGGCATATTATAATTTTGATTCTAAGAGTGCAACTACATGATATTTTTAGTTGCATGATTCCTTGTTTTTTGTTGACTTTTTAAGATATAAAAAGTCACTGGAACTGTGATTTGAAGGGGGAAGATGTACTGGGAGGACTGTAAGAACGTAAGAACATAAGAACAAGCCAGCTGGATCAGACCAAAGTCCATCTAGTCCAGCTCTCTGCTACTCGCAGTGGCCCACCAGGTGCCTTTGGGAGCTCACATGTAGGATGTGAACGCAATGGCATTCTGCTGCTGTTGCTCCCGATCACCTGGTCTGTTAAGGCATTTGCAATCTCAGATCAAAGAGGATCAAGATTGGTAGCCATAAATCGACTTCTCCTCCATAAATCTGTCCAAGCCCCTTTTAAAGCTATCCAGGTTAGTGGCCATCACCACCTCCTGTGGCAGCATATTCCAAACACCAATCACACGTTGCGTGAAGAAGTGTTTCCTTTTATTAGTCCTAATTCTTCCCCCCAGCATTTTCAATGAATGCCCCCTGGTTCTAGTATTGTGAGAAAGAGAAAAATTTCTCTCTGTCAACATTTTCTACCCCAAGCATAATTTTGTAGACTTCAATCATATCCCCCCTCAGCCGCCTCCTCTCCAAACTAAAGAGTCCCAAACGCTGCAGCCTCTCCTCATAGGGAAGGTGCTCCAGTCCCTCAATCATCCTTGTTGCCCTTCTCTGCACTTTTTCTATCTCCTCAATATCCTTTTTGAGATGCGGCGACCAGAACTGGACACAGTACTCCAAGTGCGGTCGCACCACTGCTTTATATAAGGGCATGACAATCTTTGCAGTTTTATTATCAATTCATTTTCTAATGATCCCCAGCATAGAGTTTGCCTTTTTCACAGCTGCCATGCATTGAGTTGACATTCCCATGGAACTATCAACTAAGACACCTAAATCCCTTTCCTGGTCTGTGACTGATAGCACTGACCCCTGTAGCGTGTATGTGAAGTTTGGATTTTTTGCCCCTATGTGCATCACTTTACATTTTGCTACATTGAACTGCATTTGCCATTTCTGAGCCCACTCACCTAATTTATCAAGGTCTTCGCAATCCTTTGTGGTTCTCACCACCCTGCATAATTTGGTATCATCTGCAAACTTGGCCACCACGCTACCCACCCCTACTTCCAGGTCATTTATGAATAGGTTAAAGAGCACTGGTCCCAAAACGGATCCTTGGGGGACACCACTCCCGACATCTCTCCATTGTGAGAACTTCCCATTTACACCCACTCTTTGTTTCCTGTTTCTCAACCAGTTTTTAATCCATAGGAGGACTTCCCCTCTTATTCCTTCATTGCTGAGTTTTCTCAACAGTCTCTGGTGAGGAACTTTGTCAAAAGCCTTTTGGAAATCCAAGTAGACAATGTCCACCGGTTCACCCCTGTCCACATGCCTGTTTACACCCTCAAAGAACTCTAGTAAGTTTGTAAGACAGGATTTGCCTCTGCAAAAGCCATGCTGACTCTTTCTCAGCAGGTCTTGCTTTTCTACATGTTTTATAATTTTATCTTTAATGATAGATTCTACTAATTTACCAGGAACAGATGTCAAACTGACTGGCCTGTAATTTCCCGGGTCCCCCCTAGATCCTTTCTTAAAGATTGGTGTGACATTGGCCATCTTCCAGTCTTCAGGAATGGAGCCTGATTTCAGGGATAAGTTGCATATTAAAGTGAGAAGATCAGCAATTTCATGCTTGAGCTCTTTAAGAACTCTTGGGTGAATGCAATCTGGGCCAGGGGATTTGGTAACATTTAGTTTATCAATGGCTGCCAGAACTTCTTCCTTGTCTACCACTATCTTCGCTAGTTTCTCGGATTCGCCTCCTAAGAAGCTTGGTTCAGGTGCAGGAATGTTCCTCACCTCCTCTTGGGTGAAGACAGATGCAAAGAATTCATTCAGCTTCTCTGCAATCTCCCTGCCATCTTTTAGCACACCCTTTGTTCCTTTGTCATCTAACGGGCCTACCGCTTCCCTTGCTGGCTTCCTGCTTTTGATGTACTTGAAGAACTATTTGTTGCTAGTCTTGATGTTCGCAGCCATGCGTTCCTCATAATCCTTTTTTGCCTCCCTTACAGCTAACTTGCTTCTCTTTTGCCACCATTTGTGTTCCCTCTCATATTCTTCATCAGCCAAACTGGACTTCCATTTTCTAGAAGACATTTTCTTTTTTCTGATAATTTCCTCAACCTCTCTTGTTAACCATGGTGGCTTTCTTTTGGACTGGGTGCTGCCTTTTCTAACCTGTGGAACACATTCCAGCTGAGCTTTTATTACTGTGTTTTTAAATAACCTCCAAGCATCCTGGACAGTTTTGACTCTCTTGATTTTCCCTTTCAGCTTCCTGCGCACTATCCTCCTCATCTTTGAGAAATTTCCCTTTCTGAAGGCGAATGTAACTACATTAGTAGTTGCCACTTGTTCGCATGCTGAGATACTGAATCTGACAGCATTGTGGTCGCTGTTCCCTATCGGCTCAACAACACTGACTTCCTGCACCAGGTCCTGGGTCCCACATAGAATTAGATCTAGGATCACCTCTCCCCTGGTTGGTTCCACAACCATCTGCTCTAAGCCACAGTCATTTAGCATATCCAGGAATGCTCTCTCCTTACTATGACCTGAACATGCATTTTTCCAGTTTATATGGGGATAGTTAAAATCACCCATTACCACTACATTTTTGTTTTTGTTGGCCTCTCTAATTTCTTTTTCCATCTCAGAATCCTCTTGTGCACTTTGGTCAGGGGGACGATAATATATTCCTAATATTAAACTGTCCTTCACACCTGGTATTGATATCCACAGTGATTCTGTAGGGGAACCAGCTCCCCTTGCATTGTCTATTTTACATTGTCTATTTGCATTGTACTTAACACTCTTTTTGCCCTTATTATCTTCCTTAAAATTGCAATCCAACTGCCCCCTGCAGGGATAAATAGCTATCTCCCCCGTGACTACATCTTCATTCACATCATAATGCCAGCAGTTGTGTTGTGTGAAAAAGGAAAATGCTGGTAAAAGAGCTATGAAATTACGTTATTTTATTTGCAATTTTTCTTTTGCTTATCAGTAATTTTTCTTTTTATTCAATATGTATGTGTGCCCAGACATTTTGTGAAAAGGATACATGTTAGCAGTTACTGTTTCATTATGCTTATCTTTTATTCATAAGATTAAAATGATCATATCTGTATTATGTTTTGTTTATTAGAATAACATAAGATGAACATTTTTTTTCTTTCCTGTCTTACATTTAGTCAAGGATCCTATCCAAATGGGCCTTTCAACACAAATCTATTGACGATACCAAAACAAAGATCTTCTTCAGTGACCTTGGCTCACAATACAGGGTCCAGGCGAGCTGGTAGGATGTATCTAGTACTTAAAAAAAAAAGATTTTCACATCTGACTCTTTGCTGTTATCTGTAAAAACATAACATTGTAATATTCTTAGAAAACTGAAAACTTTCTGCTGCATTGTGACTAAAAAAGAAAGAAACAGTGCGGGGACATAGTTTATTACGAAATACCAGAATAACCCAAGCCCCTGTTTTCCAATATGATTTAGTCTCTGCCTGGTGTTTGTATTTTATGGGACATCCCTTGCTTCTACAATAAAAAAAGTTGTACAATATAATGGGCAGGACTGACTGTGGTTGGTAGTGCACTATAAATGCTATTTCTGTCATCTAGAAAACCGCGATTCCCCTCTGCATGCCACACAGTCCTTCCACATTTCTGTTCCCCACATCAATTCTCCATGGTAATGCCAAGTCCTTTGGAAACCAGCAGAGAGTGGAAGCTATTTCAATACCACTAGAAAAGTGCTGTTAAAAGGAAAGAAGGGACAGGAGTCCCTCTGAAGATGTGCATGTGAAGAGGTCTCTGAACTGTGGCAAAAATGCATGGGATTTAAGTATGGGCCAGTGTTTACTTGCACACAAAAAATTTATAACCTGGAAACCATAGCTCTCAGAGAGGAACCAGAGTTTTCAAACAATATTTTTTCTTTCTTTTTTATATAAATAATAATAATACCAAACATGCAGTAGAGTGCAAAATGTACAAAACAATGCAATAGAAATATTTACAAATTTTATACTTTATACTCTTTTACTTCAAAACAGCAAATATTTTTAATTTTTTACAGCTGTTTCTCTGAAATATCAGTCCATCAGGAAAGTTCTAACATATGGGTTGAATCTCAGTGAAAACTGAATCTTGCACATTTTGGAACTCATTCACGTTTCTAAATCAGGATGCTTTGCCACTAAATATATATTCAGCTAGTTACTCAGATTTTCAGTCTTGTTTGTGATACACATATTTATTTAGAATATTTCTTTGCCAAATACATGCCAAATGAAACTCAAGGGGAAGGGCGTTCCAGATGTGAAGTGCCACCACAGAAAATACCCTGTCTTTAATTGCCACTTGTCTCACCTGTGAAGGAGGGGGCACAGATAAGCAGGGCTTGAGAGACAGATCTTAACTGGTGAACTGGACAGTACAGGAGATGGTTCTTCAAGTACCCTGGCTTCAAGCAGTTTAGAGTCTGAAAGGTAACAACTAGTACTTCATTGTCATGACTTCTGTGCAATCTCATATGGGGGACTGTGCAATCACAGGCTTGCTGCAGAGAGTAGATTCATAATCCAGAAAACAGTGCAGATGATTCACCACAGGGTGGCCCTGTAAGCAGTCCCTAACAATAGCCTTGCTACTGCTTTGTGAACCAATTGAAGCCTTGCTACTGCTTTGCTACTGCTTTGCTACTGCTTTGTGAACCAATTGAAGTTTCTTAAGCACATGAACATGCATGATTCCTCCCAGGCATATCCTTAGGTTTATGATCCCTGATATGCATTTTAGCATCCATTTGTGAATGAATGGTATCAGAATGATTTTTATGATGAGTTTCTGATTTTTATTTCCGTGACTTTTTTTTCTTTAGGAACTTCCTCAAATTTAAGTCATTTGAATTCACCTACTAATGGATTTATATCCAGTGGGCTCCGCCAGTCACCTGTAGAATTCCCTGATACTGCAGATTTCCTTACCAAGCCAAGTGTTGCTTTACACAAACCTCTGGGGTGTACATTTAGTACTTCAGATTTTCAGCAACCTCTTAGAACATTGTCATATTATACATGCAGTAGGTAATGTTCTCTTTATTTAATCAATTATTCATCTGTTTACATCTAACATTTCAATAACATTTTGATATTTATTTTTCTAGAGGCAGGGAGTAGAAAGCTCTCTCCTCAACCCGCTTCTTCAGTGCTCATCCTATTTTCCAACATAATGCTTGATTGCTCTATCTTATAGATTCTACGTTCTAGAAGTCAGATTTGAGTCCAGTAGCACCCTAGAGACCAACAAGAATGTCAGGGGATGAGTTTTTGAGAGTCAAACTCTTTTGTCAGACACATTAGAATAGAAGTGAGTCCTTTTATCCTAGTCAGAAGGTGGGAGGGGTATTGTAAAGAATACTTGGAAAGGCTGCAAAGGTACAACATATGATAATTAGAGTAGAGGGGAAATGCTTGAGGACAGAAAATTAGTATCTGTACTGAGATTTTAAAAAATCATATATCTGTAATGAGATTTTTAAAAAATCTATATCTCTATTCAGTCTTGGGTGGGAATGTCGATTGTTCTTCAGAAAGTTTAGTCACATTGGCAGATTCCTCTGACCCCTAGGTCACATGGCCTGCAACAGTTCTCTATAATTAATTGTCATCATCAGCTGTACCTTTGGTTGGCTAACAAGAATCAGGACAACACAGATTTCTGGGCACATAGCTCAGACCCTCAGTTCTAGTTTTGCTCCCTATCCTGGGTTCCTGTTTGGACCATGCAAGTTGCAGGCTTTTTGTCTTGTGGGTGAGTTTTGTTGACTGGAAACCTGAATTTATCCTGGATTGGACTTTGACTGCTGAAAGAACTCAGCCTTTGTGGTAACATCTTGTGTTCAAACCAGATTACAGCTGTGTGGTTAGTCGTTTTAATTAGTATTTTTATTTTTGCCCTTACTGTTCTGTTATTCTTATTCCTTGCACGATTTTAATACATCACTTTAATTGTAACTTGTGGTGTCTTTGAACTCAGGAGGCTTCAGTCTGAATCCAGTACTTTGGCCAGGACTGACTACAGTTACCAAGTTAACTAATTTTGAGACTCACCTTGTAAGCATCCAGCCTTCCTTGAGTTCAGTCACAGGAGAGTCAGAGGCTTGCCCTTTAGTCTCTGGTAGACAGGGTAGTAAAGGGACTGGCAGGCTACTGTGCTGAGGTATAAGGTTTCACATTTAAGTGTTTTGTAATTTATTTTGCTAGCTCACCTTAGGAGCGTTTTTTGACTAGGCACTCCTGACATTGATATTCAACTCGTATTAGTGGTATAAATTTTAACAGGAAGAATAATTTGATATTCAGAAAAGTACGAATTAAGATAAATGACTTTTGTGTCTTGTCTCATTTTCCATAAGTTGCAGACGTCAGATGTTCAAGCCTGTTACAGCCTCATTATCAGAATCTGCTTCAGAATACCAAAGCAGAAAATCAGGTAGGATTTTGAACTGCCCAAATTTTTGAAATAATTTGTTTTGGGGTAACCCCGTGCTATTTCCCAAATATAATGTAATAAGGAAAAGTAGATTAATATTGGTGAACTTAGCTCTTAACTCAATGAAATGTGAACTGTGTGAAACATCATGAGTTATTTCCAGAGAACTTATGAGTGACATAGTTTTACCAGGTTTTTACTGTTTTTTCCCTTTTGATCTGTAACTATAGGAAAACTGAAGGAAAGTTATATGTTGTAAACTATATGTTGTAAACTAAGCCTAGCTTACTTCAAGCTATAGTTATATGTTATAAACTAAGCCTATCTTATTACAAAAATCTAGCACAGAGGCCAGGCACAGTTTCTGGAAGGAATAAATTTTGATAATGTTTTCACCCTGCTCCCAAAGGTCTAGTATATCTTCTGCAGAGCAGGTTAACCCTCAAGTTACTACATCACTTTCCTCCCCGCCCCCAATCTATCATAAATCAGATGTTCTGAACAAACAAAATGAACAACTGACTAGAGGTACAGGGTGGATTGCCTGATGTCCGTGATTAACAGACAATGGGATTATTCTCCCCAGACTTCCCCAGCCACTAACAAGTTGTCTCTTAAGGCTCATTGATCTGCAAGGTAAAAGTAGCATGGCTATGGATGATGTTGGCTTAGATTGCTCTGGATCAGTTAAAAGGATTAGGAAATTCAGGGCCATCACATGGCGAATTCATAAGCCATCATGGGAGTCTGATTCCATTTCGGCTAAGATAGCTGTGGAAGAATCCATGTCAGATATATCTTTTTCCCTACTAGTCACTTCAGCATTCAGCAATTGTGCAATCCAAAGGGATGAAGCCATATTTGAAGCAGTAGAAGCCCTGTGCTAACATCTGTGTCCACTGCTCCATGCAAAGTGGCACATATCTTGGCCTTGGGCTGCTGTGCAACTGCATGGTGGCTAAACCTGGAAACTGCCCCCTGCGGCAGTAGACCTTTGCTGCAAATGCCTATGCTGGTGTTGGGAGGGGGGCATTTGCTGGACATGGAACCCATCTGGGGTCATTGCTGGACATGGAGCTCATGAACATTGGCTCCCAGGGCACTTTCAGGCCAGGAGTGCGCCCTTCCAGACATGCAGAGTTATGCCATTGAAATCACTTTATGCTATGGGCTCTTCTTGGTTTTCCTCTTCTCCCCAGGCCAGCAGTTGCCTCTTTGGAGGCAGTGCAGCAGCACCATCCTGAGTTGCCACTCTACCACACAGACCCTTTGGGTTAGGCTGTTTGTCTGATCTAATAGAAGCATCTAGAGCTTTATGACTCTCTCTGAAAGGCAGGAGATCTACATCACATATCATAACCATCACATCCTCCTGGACTGTGTGTAAGAGAGTGATCCAGCTTGTGATAACAACAACCATGACAACCCACTGACTTTTCAGAAACTTTTCAGTGACTTTTCTGAGCCCTATGGCGATGAGGCAGGATGTAAATGTAATAAAAAAATAAAAGTTCTTGGGTGTCCTGGACATAAGGCCCATAGGGCCTTATAGGGCGACTTGCTGTTTCCAAATGACTCAATTGTGTATATTTGGTTTAAATAAGTCCCATTGGTTATGAACAGGTCTACTGAACATCATTTCATTTGACGATCTTCCAGTAGTTTTTGTTTTAAAAACTTCTGTTGTTTTAATTTATTGCTGCATAGGTTTTAAGGGGTTTAAGTTTTATGTTGTTGATTTGCTGTTCGTTAGAACAGCTGTGTTGTGAGCCCCCTCGAGCCCTTCGGGGATGAGGCGGCCTATAAGTTTAATTAATAATAATAATAATAGTAGCATGCAGTGTTGTCCAATATATAGCAAAAACCCAGAGTTTTATCTGTAGGCTTCCCTTACATCCTTCTTTAGTGCAGTTTCCACTAACCCATTTGTGGAGGGATGCTATGGTGCCAAATTATATGCTTGATATTGTTGATTGTCAGAAACCCTTTAAATTCTGCATTAGTGAATACAGAGGCATTGTCTGTTACAAGCATGTGTGGAAATCCATGGATAATATGCCACCTATGCAATGGCATCAGAGATAGTGGGGAGAAGTTTTGAAGGATCATCATGGACCAATAATTTTTCAGATTTCAGAAAGGATTTAGATTGTTAAAATGCATGTCACTGGGGAAGCCCATTCAGTATAAGATCTAGTCATTGATAAATTTGAAACGGAAACGTTTATATTTATACCCTACATTCCTTCCAACATGAAACTCAAGATGACTTAAAAAGGAGTTTCAGGAGATCTGAACAAATCCACATCTTTGTAGCTTCATCAGGGTTTCAGTACTGAGGCCTGGTTCAGGATGAAGATGGGATAAAAGTATTTAAAATAAATTAATAACCACAAGCTGGCTGTATATGTTCTTCTTTGAAATGGGGGTGGAGGGCTGAAGTATGCCCACAAATAGTTATGCTATTTCAGCATTAACTATAATTTGATAAATTGTTCAGACATACTGTTTACTGGGAAAGCTTAAAAATGAGATGTTTGTACATATGATTCTCATAATCAAGCCCATCACTTTGATACAGAACCAAGAGAGCTATGTACAGTATTCCATTTCTCCTTTTAGGGACTTTGCCATGTATGTGTTTGCAAGTTTAATTTACTAGTATGGGTGTCTATAAAATTCACTGTCTGTAGGCTTTATCTAGCAAAAACAGTTTTGAAGACAAAGTATCTCCAGACTTAAACTAGTAATTCAATCAGAAATTACATGTCACTTAAAAGAACTGGTAATAAGCACTTTTAATGAGTTGTACAGTATGGTTCAGGTTATGTGAATTTGAAGACTGTGTCAGCTTTGAAAAAGATACGTGTACTTGAGAATTATTATCTGTATTTGTGTGAAAAAACTATTTTTCATTTTCAGTGTGTTGAGTATCATACAGAAGTCATTTATTCCCTACCCAGTGGACTTACCATATATACTCATGTATAAGTCGACCCGTATATAAGTCGAGGCATCTAATTTTACCACAAAAAACTGGGAAAACTTATTGACTCGCATATAAGTCAAGGGTGGGAAATTTCAAAAATAATTTACTAGTATGGGTGTCTATAAAATTCACTGTCTACTGGTAAATTTCAAAAATAAAAATAGATACCAATAAAATTACATTAATTGAGGCATCAGTAGGTTAAATGTTTTTGAATATTTATTTCAAAGAAAAACAGTAAACTAGCTCTGTAACTGGAAAAGAGGGTCAACAAAAACAATATGGCCTCAACAATAACTTTAAAAGTACAAAACCGTTAGGGCTCAAACTGTAACGTAAACCAAGCTAAAACACAAGAGTTAAAATCCTTCAAAATCCTTCAAAATCCTTCAACCAACAACCAAACTAAAACACAAGAGTTAAAAAATCCTTCAAAATCCTTTCCAAAATCCTTCAACTTCAAATCAACCAAACTGGAAACACAAGATTAAAAATCCTTCAAAATCTGGATTTTCTTGGTCAGGAGAAAGAATCGTTTGGATAAAGAGAGCAATTTTACCAATATTTTCAGAGTATCTTTAGGAAACCCTCCTGATGATACCACGCAAGTTTGGTGAAGTTTGGTTCAGGGGGTCGAAAGTTATGGACCCTCAAAATGTAGCCCCATCTACTATTAGCTCCCATTGGAAACAATGGGGATGGGGGCACCCTCTTTGGGGGTCCATAACGTTGGACCCCTTGAACCAAACTTTACCAAACTTGGGTGGTATCATCAGGAGTGTTACCTAATGATATCCTGAAATGTTGGTGCCGCTAGCTTAAAAACTGCGCCCCCTGGCGGCCGACAAAGTAAAAACCCTAAAATTCAGTTGACTCGTGTATAAGTTGACTTATACATGGGTATATACAGTAGGTTAATGGCCTTTCTGCATAATTGATTCTCTGTACAATAAGCATGCACTTCTTACTAATTAGTGACACCCTAGATCAGTGATGGCGAACCTATGGCACGGGTGCCAGAGGTGGCACTCAGAGCCCTCTCTGTGGGCACGCGCACACAGAGTTCGTCATGTGGGGGGTGGAAAATCACACACACACCCCACACTGGCCAATAATAATCTATTGGCCTAGGGCCTTCTGTGCTGCGCACTGCGAGCAAGGAGGACCTTCGGCTGGCTATAAGGGCCTGGTGCCTGTGCTTCATGTGGCTAAGCCGCCCATAGCTTAGAGGGAGGCAGAGTTGCAAGAGAAGCACAGAGCGGTGCGCGTGGGACTTGCTGGAGGCTACAGCAGGCTCACCCCTGCTTGAGCAGGTGGGGTGGAGGAAGAGGGAGCCAACTGTTTTTGTTCTAAACTAAAACATCAGCATTCAGGTTAAATTGCCGGGTTGGCACTTTGCGATAAATAAGTGGGGTTTGGATTGCAATTTGGGCACTTGGTCTCAAAAAGGTTCGCCATCACTGCCCTAGATTAAACCGCTTCCCTTGAATCTTCTCTTGAGTCTTCCCTTGTTTCTGTTCAGCAGAATCTTATACTCTGTACTGAAAACACTATTTTGAAACCATGAAGCTATTACTTTAGAAAGACCATTGTGGTATTATGTGAAATATAATTATACAAGAGTGTGGCGATTGCCACCTCCGCCTGCCGGTGTTTGAACCGTCACTCCTATCCCTTCCCGGGTAGTGTCAGACCTGGACAATGCCCCCAGGTTCAGGGCAGGATTCAGGGCTTGGGCGTGTTATCCCCTGCCCTCTTGGCTGGTGTGTTGTTGTGTTCTCGGGTCCCGCCGCTACACATTGGTGGAACCCTTCCCGCGACACCGGAGCCAGGCCAGGATCAGCCTCCTGGATCGCTGCTGGGACGCTACAGCTACTGGATGGTAGATCCAGCATGGGCCAGGTGAAGGGGGTCTCAGGGCTGGTGGCGAGTCTGGGGAGGGGCCTCCTACCCACCCCTGGACAAAGAGTAATGAGGTACTGTTATTGCTAAGTGGAGTTTGTGGGAATATTGAACAATTGAAAAAGGGCAGTTCTGACATGCTTTTTCTAATTATGCAGAAATGTCTTATAAGTCAGTGATGCGGTCAAAGATAGTGTTTATTATAAGTCACTAAGATAATATGTCTTCAAGATACCTTGAAGGGGAATTCATGACCCATTTCCATACTACTCTATATTTAAATAATTGTCAAATGTTTTAAAATTTGATTTTGATTAAAAAAAATTGTTTCATTTGAACTTTTAAGGGGAAGATGGAAATAATGAAATTCCAAAAGACTTTACTCACCAGACAGAGAAGCAACTTGATGGAACAGGAGAATTAAAAACACACAATTGTCAAATGGTTCAGACTGAAAATAAGCAATTTGATGTAAGCATGTTACACTAACAACTACAATGAGGTTATTTGTATTTTGTTGTAAATAGTAACTTGCATGTGTGTTTAATTTGTTGTACAACATCTTGACAGAGTAATGTTTCATTGACTTTTGATAATATGTTTTTGATATGTTAGTAATAGTATCAAATATACGGAATCTTATATTCAACTTGGAAAACAAAAGTTGAATCCAGTAACCATTCAAGACAAGGTGGTAGCAACTACATCTATTTCCTGTGTTCCTACATCTTCAGCAGTCCTTTCCAACCCTAGGAAAGCTGAGTCCGATAACTAGTTGCTGTGTGGGTTGGGAATGCAATCTGGAGATGTAAGGAATCAAACAATGCAATCCTGAGGAGGGAACCCAAGAACTGTGGCTCTCAGGGATGGAAAGCATGTGACTCCATAGGTACCAGTGTAAAAGCAGCTCCTTTGTGCCCTGGCATAAGGCAGGCCATTTATACTCTGTGCACAGGTAGGCCCTTGTGCTGGTGTTGGGGAGCTTCTCGGCAGCATGTCGCCTGGGCATTAGTGAAGCCATAGTGCCAGTACTCCTCTGGCACAGGGGCCTGTGCTAACATCTAAGTGGTGTTCCTGTGGATGGGGCCAGCTTTACTTGGCTTCCTGAACCCTTTTGGTCTGGGAACACTTCCATTTGCCAGCACAGACTTATGCTGGCAAAATCATTGGAGCAGCTGCATAGGCCACTTTCATGGGAGAAGGGGCTGTTTCGCCTTTCAAGCACTGCTAATAGGGACTGCAATTGTGAAAATCGCCCTTCTATAATGTCAGGCTATCCAAATGCTGTTGTAATAATAAGACCATCCATGAACTTTTTGGTAGCTAGAATTATTTCCTGAATGGGCAAGGGAGACCAAGATTCTGAAATACTGTAGGCTTCATTCAGGGAAAGAAGCACTATCAATTAGCCTGTAAGTACACAGGTTTTGTGTATGTGTGTGTGTGTGCGTGTAATTGGTGGTCCAACTTATCTGAGCTGTTTCCTTGTTCGGTTGCTTTATGGTTTTCCACAGTGGCTGTCAAAGGACCAGCAATAAATCATTGTCTCTTTCTGTGTCAAATGGTATAAAATTGGGTCATTGTTGTCCATTACAAGGAAGAATGTAGCATAGGATATAAAATATTGTGTATAGTTTAATTTGTATAATATACTTTCTCTCATACAGCGGGAGGAAGAGCTTCCATTAGACCTGATGCTAATAGAAGACTATGATTCATTAATGGAAAAAATGAAAAACTGGAACTTCCAAATATTTGATCTTGTTCAAGATATGAGAGATAAATCTGGAAGAATCCTTAGTCAGGTTTGTTGATCCATGAATACGTTACGTTCAGTGTGTATGTTCACCACATACAAGCTTATGCTGAACAGTTTAGAGATTTACATACAGTGGTGGTTTGAAAAATTGCATAATTATGTTATAGTTCATACATGTGCATATATGTTGGAAAAATCTTACTGTGAAAAAATGTATATCTTGGTACTGATTATTTCAACTGTTGAAGTTGTGGTAAAGTTTGAAATTGATTTTAAAATGCTGACTAAGAAGAAACTTGGTTAGTATGAACCATGTTTAATATTGAAGCAGTTGAAATTTATGCTATAAAAACCCACAAGGAAAGGACTTGCATTAGGTAAAGGAGAAGGAAACATTTATCTGCAAGTTCACTTCCAGTATACTAACAACTAGTGGCATCTGACTGCTGTTTCCTGTCAGCAGTGAGAGAACAATTTTTCAGTAATGTCTCCTCCTGCTGTAGTGGCCCACTCTGCCCCTCATGGTGTTTATAAGGTTCTTCTAACCCTCAAGGCAAGATTTCAGAGGACTGCAGCTATGAAATTTGGATGTAGTTTTATAGAAAGGTTTAAAATGTTTGTTTAGGAGTTCTTAACATTATTAGTACATTTTATTTAGATTGTGCATAACAATTAAATTCTGCTAAGCTGATGTTTAAAACTGTACTTTTTAAAAGCTGATATGAATAAAACAAATGATTTAATCAGAACTCTTGAATTTGACTGTATTGATAATATATTTGAATAATTTGATAACCAAGTCTCTATGGTTAGGAGGAAAGTCACAAAACTTCATTAATAAGGTATTAATAGTAAATATACATTAGATTTGAACTATTGAAATATTTTTGAAATAATAATCCTGAAACAATTAAATGATAAAGCATTGTGCTTCAACAATCCTTAAATTGAAAATACTTGCATTGTTCTCTTAGGTTGCATATGCATTGTTTCAAGACACTGGATTATTTGAGATTTTCAAAATTCCACCTAAGCAATTCATGAAGTACTTTCAGGCACTAGAAAATGGTTACCGAGACATTCCCTGTAAGTAAGATTCTACAATATTAGACTTTTTCTCCTACTGAGACTATCTTATGTCATATATTTGCAAAGTACTGTTACTATAAATCAGTTTTGTATAAGCAGAGACTATGTTTCTTTTAGTAATTGTATTTCTTGTGAATTTGATCTATTTCAGGAGGTGGTTAAAAAAGTGAGGAAATAAAAGTACAAAAGGCAAAGGCAAAGAGTAAAAACAAATTCTTTGTTAGGAATTTTTTGGAAAGAAATTGACAATAAAATGGCTAACCTTAGAATGCCTTCTAACGTTAGTTATCCCATCAGCAGAACGTACTAATGAATGTGGATCTTAATCTTATGCTACTCCTAGCAGTTCTTTCTCACCTAGGGAAGTTTCTTCCTGGGCTTATAGGACCTATGTGGTCTAAAACATGCTCCTCCTTCTTCCAGCAGCACAGCTGTGTTCCTCCTCAGTTATTTCTGCCTGATCCACACTGTTATTAGTCCATGTAGATCCAGTGACACCAGATATCACTTTCCCAAGGATCAGAAAGGACTTCTGGGAAAAAGCAAACACTGGAAAGATTCATGGTCCTTGAGCCTAACTAATGTGCCATATCCATATTTGGAATGTTGTACACTTTACAGTCTAACTTTCTTGCTAATATGCAAGACAGATTATGGTTGCTACCATCTCAAGAATATCACAAACCAGAAAGAGTTTCAATAAGAACACATAGAATATCAAGGAGCTGGAGTTCCTTGCCAACCCCCACCCCCGCCCCCACCCCCTTGTTCTCCTCTCCTGGCCACTATGATGGGTAACAGTTATTCCTCTCCTTAAATCCAGTTAAAA
The DNA here is from genome assembly GCF_021028975.2 of Sphaerodactylus townsendi. Lineage (NCBI taxonomy): Eukaryota > Metazoa > Chordata > Lepidosauria > Squamata > Sphaerodactylidae > Sphaerodactylus > Sphaerodactylus townsendi. The sequence goes on along the minus strand of NC_059426.1, from coordinate 87,061,453 downwards.
TGTTTTCAGTTCTCCCCACTTTCTTTGGTGCTGTTACTTTTTCCTATTCAGTTTCTTTCTTTCTTTCGTGCCTGCCTCTCACAGCATTTTCTAATGTATATCTTTCCTTGTTCGGCCACCCTGCTTCTGTTCAAGCCATCCTGTCAACAGTACATAGCCCGCTGAGTCTCTAAGCCAGGGGTTCCCCACCCTTTTGAGTCTTTGGGCCCCTTTGGAATTTTGAGAGTGTGTGTGAGTGCTATCCCAAAAATGGCTTCTGCAAGAAGTGGTGCCAAACAGAATATCTCTCTCAGCACACCTCCTGGGAAGAATGAAATTTTCAAGGGGAACAAAACAGAACAACACTGACTATGGTGTCTCCTCTGCGGTATAAATACCCAGGCCACACTGAACAATTTTATATTTCCATACTGCTCACAGATACCAATACAATGTGGCCAAGTTCTGTGCAGTAGCTCGAATTATTTAAATTAATTATAGGCTCAATTATTTGAGTTATAGCCTGCAGATTTGATAGTTATAGCCTGCAGTTATAGCCTTCCAATTTTATTGTTTATTATGTCTGACCCCCTTTTGTAGTTTTAAAGTTTTTATGCTCCTTTAGTATTTATATTTTTGTTTTGTTTCCCTTATATTTCCATACCTTTTCTACCCCCATCTTCCTTAAACCAGTAGGTTTTGCTTTTATTTCTTTTAGATGCATATCTACCATTTTACTGTGTTTTATCCTTTGTTTACCTTATGCTGGTCTGTGACCTTAATAAAGATTGACTAAGTTACTGACACTGACTAAGGGAAACCTAGTTGCTTGCCAGTCCTAATCCACTGGTGGAAAACTCTTTCATTCGAATGAGGGAAGCCAATAACACGCTGTGCCTTAAAATGACCCAACCCCACTTTCTGAAAAGCTTAGCAGGTGCCAACGGAAGTACTAGCAGGTGCCATGGCACCTGTGGGCATCATGTTAGGAAACCCTATTCTGAGCCCTATGTCCCAATCAACAAAACTATCACTTAGTAGAAACCAGTTTTTGTAAACATTATGCAACCAAGCTTTCTACCACAGTAGTGCAAATGTTCAGGGACTATCTGTGACAGATTGGTAACAGGTAGCAGTCAGGTTTTGTATTTTATTATATATAAGATAGTAATATTTAAATATAATCATATTTTTAGATCACAATCGAGTACATGCAACAGATGTTCTTCATGCTGTGTGGTATCTCACAACACGACCAATTCCTGGATTTCAGCAAATGCATTCTGATCCTACAACAGGAAGTGACATTGGTATGAGATTTTTTTTCCCATGAAACAATTTTACCTGGTGAAATCAAATGGATAAAAAGGAGAAGTTACATCTAGAATTTACTTTCTTATTTGAAGGTGGGCTAACAAGCCAGTCATCCATTCCCAAAACCCCACAAGACCACTATCCAAGGTCTTGGAGGAACAGACAGATGCTTTCATTCAAACAGTTTCCTAGCTGGTGGCAGAGGCATCTCCTTCCCCAGCCCTCACCCCCAGTTGGTTTTTGGGAGTTTCCTACTTTTTTTTTAACCTCATATCCCTCCATGAGGGCAAATTCCCTTGCCCAGGTCATCACAGAAGATTTCAGAGTTGAAAGATGAAATGAATACTTGATGTCATTTACAAGCAGTGTGTATCTGGTTTTACAATAATTGATTGAATCATTGCTGACATGCTTGGCTTCCTAGCCCAGGAAACTCTTTCACTTAGATCTGTTCTCCTTAGTGAGGCCTATATCTTCCTGCAGCCGTCAGCATATTTCTAGCAACTAAAATACATTAGGCTAATATTTCATCATTTAATTAGGAAACAAAACATCTCAGACTAAAAATACCTGTGGTTAAACTATTTAACTTAATTAGAACTATTCTTAATTACTCCAACATAAAAAATAGTCCTGAACATTCAGGGTCTTGTTTTAATTAATGTATACAGATCTTAAAATGTTATGTTTGCCCAGTATGACTTGATTGAAATTGCTCAGGATTACACCCAAGGCATTCTCATAGGAAATTACAATACCATGGTAAGCAGTTAGACCCTTCTAATTCCATTGAAGTCAATGAGCTTAGAATAATGTAAATCTGCTTAGAATGGCACAGTAAAGTTGGAATAGAAGTAAGGCAGATTACTCTCCTCATATTTTTAGCACATTCATCTTTATAGAATAAAATCACCACTCTACCATTGTGAGAAATCCCTGGGTAAAATACAGATGCTTGTTTCAAACAACAAAATTACACCATGTGTTACAGTTTGAAATATTGGAAGTTACACAAATGCAAAAACAGTTCTTACTTGGAATTTCCATAAATTTCACCCAAACAAGACAAAAAATTAACAACCATGCTTTTTGTGACCTGTAAATTAATCTATTGAAGTTGAATACATAAACAACTTTTCTGTCGGAAGAAACATATGGAAAAAGTTACAAAATTTAATAGTTTAATAGTTACAATGCCAAATATAAAAACATTCTATTAAAAGTTAAATTTTCAGTTAAAATACAGCAATGGAACAAAAATGATGGCTCAGTTTAAATGTAATTCAAAATCATGGTTTAATTTAATAATTGATTGTCTGAATTCCAATCAGTATACTTACTATAGTTAGGTAAACCATGATCATTAACCAAAGTTGGATCATTAACCAAAGTTGACTATGGTTTAACGTCATGTTTTAGCACAGTATCTTGAATTATTTCCTGCCAATACTTTGCACCCATCTTACCTATGAAGAGTAGGTCAAAACTGAAACTACTTCACTTTTACTGCCCTGTCCAAGTAGCTATCCCTGCCTAGGGCTGCTGAGAGCCACCATCGCCCCCAGACAAAGATTCTACCCGCTCCCTTTCCAATATGACCCTTGTCGGAACAAAATATCGTAACAGAACAAATCACCTGGACTTGCTGTTACCATGAATCTACAGTAATAAAATAATCAGCCTGTCTGTCCCTCTGTCCATTTATGGCAGGCATCCCTCATCAGAGAGTAAAACTAGGAGACTCAAAATTGGCCACCAGCTTCAGGATGATTGTGGAAGTTCCAGGGCCAAAACTGAAAGGCATGGAAATATCCTGGCCCAGGTGAGACACCCCCTTGTGCTATTGGCAGTGGAAACAAAGGGTCCCTGTTTGTGCAGGCATAACTCATCAGAAAATAATGCTACAAAATTTGAAAATTGGCCCCCAATCCCAGAATGACCACAGAAGTGTGCCAAAAACGAGGGAAATTATAACACTATGAATCAGGCTATCTTCACAACTGGTAGCATGTAATAGGAAAGCTTTTAAACAACCTGTCGTGTGTCTCTAATACTCAGATCCCCAATCTGCCATGGAAGGTTGCTGGATGATACGCTCATATTTGCAGGGTAGGTGTATATAAGATACTGTTGCAGAAATTACACCTTCGTGTACATATACTCAATACATGAATTATAACAAAGTGAATTTCAAACCACATTCAAACAATATCTCAATTTCTGTTCCATTAGATAACTTTAGAAATTATTTTCATAAATTCAACAGGTGAAGCTAAATTTTGAGACTATAAAACCTCCGGATATGGTTTTATTTCATTATCCTTTTTCAAGCCCGTATAAGTTATAATTGTAACCCGATAGAAAACAATGTTTCACAATGAAGGCTCTTCTGAATCTCAGATCTAATGCTGTTCTCTGTGCCAGCAGGTCCTATTCAGAGAGTGTCTGGATGATACACTCAGCCAGATCTCCCCATCATGACTATAAAATAGAGGACAAGAGAACAATGCAGTTCTGGGTCCCCACTGGGGAGAAAGACAGGGTATAACATTATAAATCTAATTTTAATGATGTTAAAATTTTACATCATTTGTCATTATACTAAAGTTAAAGTAGTTTTTACAAAGGGCTATTAGATCTTCCACCAGCACAATAATAATGATAACAACCCAGTGCCTGAACTGTTTGTTCTGTCTTCTGTTCCACATGTATAACCTTGTACGTAAAAGGTGGAGGAGGGGTGAACTGTCCTTTTAGATCATGGGGATATTTTGCTTCTCACTCTTTTGTTTATGATATTAACCATGTACCATTAGGTACGTTCTGTTGCCAAGAAGAATAGGGATGAAGAATTGAGACTAAGATTTGAAAATATATAGGGGAAGGGGAAACAGAAAAATTAGGTGAATGCAGAGAAAAATGAATGAGAAAAGGGTGGGAAAGAAAGAGACAAATTGGGGGAAAGGGATGGAAAGGTTGTTTTATCTTGCTGCGACACATTAACTTCCACTTTGCAAGATTTGGCTGAGTTGGGCACTGGAAGAAAGAAAGGATAGACTGTTGGAGATGATCCTATTAGTAGACTGGCAATTACTGTAGCAGCTGTCAGCCATACTTGCTTGTCTTGCTCCAATTCTGGCCTGGCTGATGGGCTTAGCATGATCTATTTACTTCAGTCTTGCAGGAAAACAAGTCTGACTGACAGAGACCCTTTTATTGTACTCAAACCTCCCTGCACTCCTAGTAGCTGCCTCACCCCGTGAACCGGGAAAAACTTATACCCCAAAACACAATCACTCCACACTGTGGCACACGTGTCATGGCCCTGAAGATGCCAGTCATAGATGTGGTTGAAATGTTAGAAGCAAACTACCAGCCCATAAAACCTATAACAACCAGTTGATTCTGGACATGAAAACCTTTGACAATACTTTTCTCTGTGTGTATACATATATTTCTCTGTGTGTGTTCCAGTTTAACTAGGATTTGCATTTTTGGCTTTGAGTAATCCTAGCTAATAGAAAGTAAATTGTTTCATGATGAACTGTTCCGTCAAACATGCCAATGCAGCTTAGAATAGGAACCTCTTTTTAAAGAGAGAAACTCTGAAACTAAGATTTATTAAGACAAGGTAGAATTGAGCTATTGTCTGTGAGTTAGTACACAAGCCTTGGAGTTCTGCACTACCTTAGCCTTCTAACTAGCCTTCAAAAACAGTACCACATAGAGTGCATTCATGGCAATTCAGTTTGCCAGTATGATCCTGCCCCAAGATTAACCAACTAACATATTCTAATAATGAAGTTGGCCAATCTTGGGATACTTTAATTCTGTGTCTGGAGTTGTGAATGGGCAAGACAGAGCTTTCTACAAACCTGAAAAGGCCCCGGTTTGCAGAAAAATGGAAAATCTAAAAAAATACATTGGAAGTTTTAAAAACCTGAAAATCATAAAAAGAGCACCTGTAGCTTTAAAGCAGTGAATTCCTTCAGTGGTTGTTGCTAGGCAACTACAGCATTCCAGGCTTCTGTTTCTGTGAGTAAAAGGCAGGCGGAGGGGATAAGCCTTTTCCAGGCATATTTTGGCCTTTGAAGGGGAACTCACTGGGACCAAACCTGGGTTTGCCAGGTCCTGGATGGAAAATTCCTGGAGATTTTGTGGTGAAATCTGAGGAGGGCTGGCATTTGGGAAGGGAAGAGCCCTCAGCAGGATGTAATGTCATAGAGTCTACTCTCAAAAGCAGTGCATTCTCCAGCAGGACAGATTTCTGTTGTCTAGAGTTCATTTATAATTTCAGGTGATTGTCAGGCTTGGCAGCAACCTCTGGGTGATCTGATAACATACAGCTTGTATTACTCGACAAGACCTGGCTGCTTTCTGTTGATCAACAGCTGCCACTCTATGAAAGCCACTGTGGTATAACGGTTACAGTCTCAGAGTGGGGTCTGTAAGATCCAGGATCAAAATCCCATCTTGCTGTGGAAACTCATTGGGTGATTTTAGACCAGTCACATACTTTCAGGCTTTTCAGGCGAGACAGAGGAGATTTGCGGAGGGAAGGGAACTCAGAAGGGTTTAATGCCATAAATTCCACCCACAAAAGCAACCATTTACGCCAGGGAAACTTGGGTTTCCAACCTCCAGGGGAGGGCTGGAGATCATCCAGAATTACAACTAATCTCCAGATGACCGAGATCAGTTTCTCTAGAGCAGTGGTGGTGAACCTATGGCATGGGTGCCAGAGGTGGCACTCAGAGTCCTCTCTGTTCGTCATGTGATAATAGTAATTATTTCAGGGAGATTATTAGCATTAAACCTAAGACCTAGTTTTGGGGAAGCAGCGTAGGTAACCCTGTTAAGTGCTGTTAAACCCTACTGATTTTCATGGGAAGAACTAAAGCGTGATCCTTTACCTGGGAGTAAGCTCGGTTGCTGGCAATGGGGCTTGCTTCTAAGCAAACCCTCCTAGGGTCGTGATTCACCCGTTCAAAGCGTTGCACAGTTGCTTCAAAGCAAAGCCACCGACTACTACCAAGCTTACTCCCGAGTAACGCCTTGGAGCCAACTGTTTTTTCTATACTAAAACCTCAGTATTCAGGTTAAATTGCCATGTTGGCACTTTGTGATAAATAAGTGGGTTTTGGGTTGCAGTTTGGGCACTCGGTCTCGAAAAGGTTCGCCATCACTGCTCTAGAGGAAATGGCTGCTTTAGAGGGTAGTCTCTGTGGCATTATATCATGCTGAAGTTGCTTCCTTCTCCAAACGTCACTTTCTCAATATGCCACCCTCAAGTCTTTAGGAATTTGCCAACCTGGAGCCTGATCTCTGTTGTTGGGAGATCTGTGGTGATTCCAGGAAAGCTGTTGCTGTATGTGTGGAAGGCAAAGCAGACTGGCAACTGGGAGTGCTGCTGCTGCTGCTGCTGCTGCTGCTGCTGCGGGGAGAGGAGCAGGAGCAAATAGGAGGGGTCAGGAGGGTGATGAGAGCAGAAAGAGAAAGAACAAGTAATGGGGTGGGATGCAGAAAGAGTGAGGCATGGGGCAGTGTCAGGCATGGGGGAGAGTTAAAAAACACACAAAAGTCTGGCAGGAAGAAGAAAGAGAAACTGAGAAAAGCAAGTGTCTTGTGGGCCCCCACCTGCTAGTACACCTGGATTGGGTCTTGTTGTTAAGCCTTGCTGCCCAAACTCCAGCCAGGATTGCCTTTGGATCACTGTGCCGTGTGCAGCACTGCTAGCTGAAAGCCTTGTCACTTCCATGTTGAACAAGTAGCAGCTTTCTAGGGAGACGTGCTATGTAAATGCACAAACTGAAAAGGTAGATTTAAAAAAGGGAAATTACTATGGACTAAAAGTGTCAAATGTACAACTTGTCAAACCTTGAAACAAAATTGGTAAAACATGTTTTACGAATATGGTATATGATGACAAAAAATATTATAAAGATTAGTAAAAACTTCATAAGGAACCTGTTGGAAATGTCAGGAATAGATAGGATCCTTTTATTGTATGTGGTGGGCGAAATTTTTTTTTTTTAATTTTGGGAAGGAATACATACAGATATACAGAAAATATTGAAAATTAAATTTCAAAGGGATGTGAAGACTATGTTATTGGGCTCTTTCCAAAGAATCTTCCAATAAAACTTAAAGAACTTCTTGTAATAGCAGCTATAGTAATACTTCTAGCCAGTTGGAAAGTGAAAAAATGTCCAGATTGAGAAAACTGGGAAGAAAAAGTAAGAGAATTATCAACCAAAAGAATGTATTGAGAAGTGGAAATTATATTTTTGTATTGTCCTGAATCATCAATATAATGTATGTATTCAATGAAATGTATTGCATTATATAGACCAAGAATGTGACTGATTAACGATAAAACAAGCAGTATGTACTTAATATCTAATGGTAAAATTATAGAAATAAAAATAAACACTGAATATTGTGATAACCATAGATAGAAAAATTGCTACATATTTATTATTAAAACATAAGACTGATGAGAAGATTTATTATACAGTGGCTAAACAATTCCTATAAAATCATGCACATAATGGTAAGAGCATATAAGGCAGTGGTGGCGAACCTATGGCACGGGTGCCAGAGATGGCACTCAGAGCCCCCTCTGTGGGCACGTGCAAACAGAGTCGCCCCCCCTACATCTAGACTGGCCTGGGCCGCTGGGGTCGATTATTAGCATTAAACCTAAGGCCTAGTTTTGGGGAAGCAGTGTAGGTAATCCTGATAAATGCTGTTAAACCTCACTGATTTTCATGCGAAGAACTAAAAGCGTGATCCTTTACCTGGGAGTAAGCTTGGTTGCTGGCAATGTGGCTTGCTTCTGAGTAAACCCTCCTAGGGTCGTGATTCACCCGTTGGAAGAGTTGCACGATTACTTCAAAGAGCCACCGACTACCACCAAGCTCACTCCTGAGTAACGCACGCCTCGGAGCCAGCCTTTCTAAACTAAAGCCGCAGTATTCAGGTTAAATTGTCGTGTTGGCACTTTGCGATAAAGAAGTGGGTTTTGGGTTGCAATTTGGGCACTCGGTCTCGAAAAGGTTTGCCAACACCGATATAAGGTAACAGTTGGAATATGTTGTTGTACTAATAAATATAAAGGTATTTACCTAATAGGAGAAAGATATTGTAGAAAGATATTATATTAAATGAATAATTGTAATCCAGGATCTCTTATATTGAAAATATTTTATTAAAGCTAAGATCCCTTCTGTTTTGGGGGGTGGGTGGGTTACCTTTTATTTTTGTATAACATTTTTATTATGTTTATTTTCAGTACGTTTTGTTAAAATGAGAAAATACTTTTTAAAAAATTAAAACATTTTTTAAAAAACAAATTGAACAGTAAAATGATATTGATAAAACAGCTCTTATGCGAGAACTAGATCATAAACCAGCTAAAAAGATGTAATCGTTTAGTTAAAAGCCTGGGGTACTGAGAAATGTTTTCGCCCGGTACCTAAAAGAGCACTGATCTGAATGGGCCGGACTGGGCTGATCCTGTCAGATCTCAGAAGCTAAGCAGGGTTAGTCCTGGTTAGTGTTTGGTTTCGGGTCCAGCAAGAAGTCCAAGGTTGCTATGCAAACCATCTCTAAATGTCTCTTGTCACAAGTTGGCTGCAACTTGATGGCACTGTCCACCATGACCACCTGAAGGAAAATATTGTAAGAACCAGGCAAGCCTCAAAAGGGCATTCGAAAGGTAAGACCATCTCCAAAACAAAGTCCTGCTTCTCTACTTCTGCAGAGTGTAGCACTTGAGAAGAGAATGTTTATTGGTGGACTGAACAATACAAGAGGCAGTCCTTCAAGAACATAAGAATAATTTATCACAGCTTATCTTTAAAATGTACTGAAACAGGAAATATGGTTCTTTGTTTTGCTGCTCAGTATAAGCCTTAGCTATAGGAAAATCCAGAAATGGTAACATGTTCTTGGTTCTTCAAAAGCCATCTGTAGTTTTAGTATTTTATGTATTTTTATGTAAATTATGATGTTTTTTGATGTTTTAAATTGTTTTATTATTGATGGACACCGCCCTGAGCCTTCGGGGAGGGCGGTATATAAATATAATAAATAAATAAATAAAAACAGAAATTAGTACATTCTTTAATTTCAGACACAAAAAATGTGTTTATTTAATATAATTTGAAAATACTTTCTTATCCCTAAATATTTATTAAATATTATTTTCATATTTGTTTTTTCCTAGATTCTGAAAGGCAACCCAGTCAAGTTGCCTATATTACCTCTAAGAGCTGTATTATTGCTGATGAAAACTATGGATGCTTAGCCTCAAATATTCCAGCTTTAGAATTAATGGCTCTGTATGTAGCAGCCACTATGCATGATTATGATCATCCTGGTCGTACAAATGCTTTTTTGGTAGCTACAAATGCTCCTCAGGTAAGATGTTTCTCCTCTGCAAAGCTTCCAGTGCATCTTGTATACTTATACTTATTTTACAAAAAGTAATTGACGATGATCACAATATTTTTCAATCTCTGTTATATGGTAGAGACATAGAAGTAGGGATTATTTGCAGCATGCCACAGTTGGTACTCAAACAGCTGAATAAAATAAAAATTCTCTCCCTGTCTACACTGAGCTCATTTTGACAGAGACTGGGATCATCAGCATACTATATGTCCTCTATAATGGTTATTCTTCCTTTCTATACAGCTGTCAGCTCCCTTTTGCTTGATCATAGTGACAAATATTAATGAATTTGGATTACAAAAATATGAACTGACAAGTGGAGACCTATAAGAACTCATCTGCTATCAGCTGTTGTTGGTCAGAGTAGTTAATATTTAGTTAAGCAGACCAATATTCATATGGGGAGGGGGATTAAAGGAAAAGTCCTCTTTATATTTAGCTAAAAATAAAGTATTTTAGTTGTTTATATTTTGTGAAGTATGTCTAAAAACATTTGCATTTAATTATCTTGTAGGCCGTGCTGTACAACGACAGATCTGTTCTAGAAAACCATCATGCTGCTTCTGCTTGGAGTCTTTTCTTATCTCTTCCGGAGTATAACTTTCTTCCTTGTCTGGATCATGTACAATTCAAACAATTTCGATTTTTAGTGATTGAAGCTATCCTTGCCACAGATCTTAAAAAACATTTTGACTATCTTGCTGAATTTAATGCTAAGGTTTGTTGCATAAATTTATCTCTGTACCCAAATCCATAGAATTGTAATATTAGTGATAAACAGTAACATTTACTTTACTAGAAAAAGTAATTTTAGTTAGCCTACTTTCTATTTACTAATCCATCTCATGTAAGTGCTCACATTTTATTAAAAAGCCCCTGCGCATAGAAAAAAGTGTGTTGAAAGTTATGCTGAACTCTTCATATTGCCTTCCATCAGAAATTACTTAACATCTTACACTTGTATGCCTGTCATTTGCTGAAAACAGAATACATATCCATGCTGAGTGAACTTCACTGGCTCCTAATTAATTGCCTATCACATCTTAAAGCACTTTTTTTACTTTGCAACCCTAAATAGTTTGGATTCAAAGCAGCTTAATATAGCCTCCTATTTGAGCATTTCTGTACTCTGAAATCATCTTGCTTTAATTGATGCTTTGTGTGAATTTAGGGTGGCTAGCAGAAGAAGTGACTGTCAGATGTTATCTGTAGGGTGGAACTCCCTGCCCAGAGAGGCTGTGTGGCTCACTTGGATTGGGACTGAAGAAAACCTGATTCTGACATTTAATAGTTCTGATTGTTTGTTATTTTAGCAGAAGATACAATGATTTGCACTATTATTGTGATGCTGTTGCTTGCAGTTTTATGGTTGCTTACTTTTTAATTTGGATTTGTAAGTCACCCTAAGAGCTTTATAAAGGCACAAGTTGAGGACCCACAAGAGCTTGAGGGGGGGTTCTCATTTTCTCTTACTCTGTTGTTCCTTCTTTCACTTCCCTGAAAGCCCCTATGACCCTTTTCTTGTTTTATTCTTTCCTTCCCACCTACTTCTCTCCTTCCCACCTACCAGATTACCTACATTTATCTGCTCCACTGTCTTCCACTTTCCCTCCTCCTTTCCCCAGAAAAGTCTGATCCAGTTGCAGTGCCTTCCCAGCTGCTGGGCTGGGGCTGGGTTACATAGCACAGTGGAGAATCTTATGGGGACTACCTTGTTTTCTCCAGTATTCCCCTCCTCACACTATTTCTCTGTCCCTTTCAGCCCCCGAATCCTCAATTTCCCATGTTTTCTTCAACCAACCTTTTGATCTGCTGTCCTTCAATTATGTTTAATTTGTTTCATTTATATCCCACTTTCCCCCATAATTCGGACACAAAGAAGCTTACATCTTTCTTCTCTGCTCCATTCTGTTCTCACAACAACTCTGTGAGATAGGTTAAGCTGAGAGTGTATGACTGACCTAAAGTCACACAGTGAGCTCATCTGGCACACTGGAGATTCAAACATGGGTTCAGGGCATATTTTCTAAAGATTATACCCAGGGCAAAAGTCCTGGATTATACCCAGGGCAAGCATTGAGCTGCATTCCTTCCCCCGCCCAAACATAGTTCAAGGCTGGACTTGGCCAAGGCTAATTTTAAACTTTGGACTCCACCTTCCAAGTCTACAGTTTAAAGTTGAACCCAGAAAGACCAAGCCCAGCCTTGAACTGGAGGCTCTGGCCTGACCAGGTCCAGTTTTATACTGCTAACTCCACCTCCAAAGCACCACCTCTGAATTCACATGGACTTTGTAGGTGGAGCAAGCATTATAAAGCTTGATCTGGCCAGGACAGAGCTTTCAGTTCAAGTCGGGCCTCCACCTGGCTGAGCCCGTAGTTTAAAGCGAGATCCGATAGAGCCCAGCCTTGAATGTGGAGTACAGGGACAGGAGTGCAGCTGAACCTGGACCCAGTCTCAAACTATGCACCTGCCCCTGAACTCCACTTGAAGCTCTGAGTGGACGCAATTCAACAGGGGGTCAGGACTTGTGGGGGGCCCTCTAGGCTGCCTGTCACCCCAAGCAGCACGGGGCATGAGCCCTGGCTTGCCCACCCTAATTATGCCCTTGGGTCTCCCAGATTCTAATCTGAAACTGTATGATTGCTGTTGAACAATAGCAAGCAGCCAGGCCTGTCATACAAGTCACATGGTAGGAAGTTTTCTGGGGTTGCTACTGGCCATGGTCTTGATGAATCTTCATTGTAGGACAAAAAGCCCTGAAAAGGGCCATGGACTCCCCCCACCTTTTACTGAAAAAAAGTCCAAGATTTGAAGGCAAGCAATACTGTTGTGGTTGTCCAATTGCTACTGGAGACATTAGTTTCTTAAAGCTACAGATGCTACTTCTGTTTTTGAGAGGTATTACCCCCCTTTTTTAAGATTTCAGAATTTTATGCAAACTCAGGGCTTTTCTCAGGTTTGTAGAAAGTTCTGTCAGTCCAAGGATCAGGTCTCTGGATTTCAGTATCCACTGATGGACAAGTGGATGTTGGGATGACTGATGTTGACTGATATTGGGATGACTCAAGTCTTATTGCTAAGTAAGAACAAAACAGCAAGGCAGTTTTTCAACAAAATGTTGTTATTTTTAACTGCTCTTTCAGACAGGGGGGCAACTGTATAAATTTCTAGAGTGCCTCATTGGTCTCAACTGGACAGAAACTCTAAGATAAAACCTTTGATTATATAAAAAAGAAAATTAACATTTTTAAAATAAAATTCTGCTTTATTAAATAGGAATTCAAATATTGTATGATCTGTTTATTAATGTTGGGGGATAAGTAGCTACAAAGTGACACTTGCGTTAGTCTGTTACAGACTAACATTTATTTCGATATGACCTTTTGTGTCACACTTCACTTCCTCGGATATGTGAGAAAGTGACCTGCAACACACAAAAGCTCATACTGAAATAAATGGTGTTAGTCTTTAAGAGAATAGATAATTCCAATGACTGATATTTGAAAAATAAATAATGCAGTGACCTCCAAGTCTACTATATGTGAAACTGATGCAAAACTGTTTTTCTCTTTAAGCAGGTCAGTGATGTAAACAATCAGGGTATTGAATGGAACAATGAGAGCGATCGCCTATTAGTATGTCAGATGTGCATCAAACTGGCAGATATCAATGGCCCAGCAAAAGCAAGAGATTTGCACTTGAAATGGACAGAAGGCATTGTTAACGAATTTTATGAACAGGTAGGCCTGGGAAATCAGCTGTTAAAAGAATCTCTAAAAAGAGTTGTTTGATTTTTTTAAAAAAGCCCTGTAATTTCATGAAAGGCAAGGCTCTTGTTTCAGACCATTATATCTCTATTGTTACATGAACCTTTTAGATCATGGTTAGATTTCATGTATGCAAGAGCACAAGAAGTCCTTGCAAAAGGATTTCCCCTCTTTCCTTTTTTTCAGAATCCCCCTTTATGATGCAGTAACGGACTGCTTAAGGTTCAGGTGACCCTTATGAACAAAATGGCATTCAGCCTGTCTAGCTGCAGCAAAAAGGGGAACAAAAATCCCCTCCTTTTGTACAAGTATATCTGTGAGATCCAGCCGGGTATTCTTCCAGCTGTTTTGCTAAGTTGTTGGGTCCATTTCTTGCCAAATGTAAAACAACAAAGATGATGACAATATGATCTAGCTAGCATAATGTCATTCAGATGGCTACAGGGAGAATATCATTGTATGTATTTACTGTGCAATTGTATGTATTTATTATACAAAAGATCCAAACAACATACTCAACCAATTAGCAGGTTCCTCCAGTGCAAGTCAGTGCAAGTTTCCTCTGACATAAGAGGCTGTGCTGTAGGCATTACATTAAAGGAAGTCTTTCATTGGTGAAAGATCCTTTTGTGAGACTGAAAAGTACCACTGTTAGCTGGAATACAACTCACTATGTTGCCTATTAGTATAAAATTTTTAGAGAGACTATACCCTGGTAAACATTTTCATTAAGAATATTTTTACAGTTGAGCAGAGTACAACATCTGCTTCTGTGTGATAACTTTGTCCCAGTGTAACCGTTGATTCTTTCCAAGATTTTCTTAATGCTAATAAATAAATGTACATAATAAATTAATTAAACAACTGGTTCATTTTCAGTCTCCCTGAATGTCTTGCTAATGCCTTAGTGTGTGACTTGATATAGTATTACAGAATTATTAGAAAATTTTTATACTTCCCATCCACATGGTAACAGGAGGGGAACCTTAGATCCTAAGTCATGGTTTATGAATACTCGTAAAAACTAGTCCTGTGTGAAACATGTAACACTATTATAACTATAGCATTCTGTCTGAAGAAATGTTAGGCTTGTCTTATACTTTTCCCTTGTTTACATGAAATCTGTTTCATTGTATAGACATACTTGTTCTAAACTAAATTATGTTGTCAAATATTTCGCATATAACTTGAGGAAGCATTCTCTATGAAAGATAGAGGATCAGTTTAGTGATAATCACTCAATGTATAGTGGCTCAGTATATGCCTGCTTCAGACCATGGCAAGCAGCCCATGTTAAGAGAGATGCCACGTGGTGAATGTAGCACAGATCAGCCTTTTGTATTCTATCACATTCTCTTGGAAAGGAGAGCTGCAGTACAGTCTTAAAGAAAATCTTGGTCAATCTGTGCTGATGTGAGAGTATACAGAACTAAGAATAATTTTACTTACTTCACTGACTTTTCTAACAAAATACCAGCTGTTCACTTTTTGCTTTGTATTCCATAGTTACCAAATATTATTCTGTTCAAAAGCATTTTGTATGTGTTCTACAGGGAGATGAAGAAGCTAGTCTGGGGTTACCTGTTAGCCCTTTTATGGACCGCCATAATCCTCAACTGGCAAAATTGCAAGAATCTTTTATAACTCACATTGTTGGTCCCTTGTGTAATTCCTATGATTCAGCTGGCTTGCTGCCAGGTCAGTGGATTGATGAAAAAGAAGATAACATGGAAAACGCTGAAGATTATGATGTAGAAGAATTAGATAGTGAATATGATGAAATGGAGGATATTGACACAAGTAAGACTAAATTTTTTTAACTAGATTTGGATTCAGCTTCTTGTATGATATTTGTTTAATTAATTTGTATCTTGTCTTTTTCTCCAATGGAGACCTAAAGCAGCCTACATAGTTCTTTTCTCCAGCATGGTGCAGTGGTTAAGAGCAGCAGATTCCAATCTGGAGAACTGGGTTTGATTCCCTACTGTTACACATGAAGTCTGCTGGGTGACCTTGGGCTAGTTGCAGTTCTCTCAGAACTCTCTCAGCCCATCTACCTCACAAGGTGCCTGTTTTTTGGGGGAGAGGCAATTTTAAGCCTCTTTGACTCCACAAAGGTAAAGAAAATCAGGGTATAAAAGACCAATTCTTCTTCTTCTCCATTTTGTTCTCATAACAACCTTATGAGGTAAGTTACATTGAGTGACTGTGGCCATTTCCGCATGAGACATTGAAAACATTTGTAAC
This sequence comes from Sphaerodactylus townsendi, assembly GCF_021028975.2. Taxonomy (NCBI): domain Eukaryota; kingdom Metazoa; phylum Chordata; class Lepidosauria; order Squamata; family Sphaerodactylidae; genus Sphaerodactylus; species Sphaerodactylus townsendi. The sequence continues at coordinate 87,045,686 of NC_059426.1, read as the reverse complement.
ACGTTTGCAGAATATTTTCAATCTCCCCTGTTTGCTTACACACGCCTCATCTAAATGGTTCCTGGCCGCCATTTTGTGTTTTTTTATGTCTCCGTGGATTTGATGCTTCAGTGCTTTATGCTGCAATTTGCCACAGCATGTGTAATCAAAGCATTGGAGAAATAACCCTCCAAAATTTTAAAAAAAACAACCGATGAAATAAACAGGCTCACAAGATAGCTGGTGTGAGCTCAGAAAATGGCACCCAGGAGAAAGTTTGGAGACTGCAGAAAAGCATGAGAAATATTTTTAAGAACTACACACAGCAAATTAAAACACTCTAAAAACATTTCCACAACATAATCGCCAGGAAAGAGGATGTAAATAAAATGTTTTCAGGCTGAAAATAAAACTTTTTTGGGGAAAAACCATGTGGAACTCCACAGAGGAAACATTTGATTTTCTGCCTCAAATTAGTTTATTTTGGTTGTGCAGGAAGGGCCAGTGACTGGCCCAAGGTCAATCAACAAACTTCCATGGCACAAAATGTGGATTGGAACCTGGGTCTCTCAGATGCTAGTCCCATACTTTTAACCACTACAACACACTGGACCCTAGTAGATACCACAAGAGATTATCCATTTTATGTGTATTGCTTATTGTACCAAATATTTATGTGAAACATTCTGTTCTTTCCTCTCTCTGCTATCACTAGTTGTTCTACCTTTGCTTCTCATTCCAGCTTTACTAGAAAGCTCATCATTTTTCAGCTCTAGCTTATTGGCTATTCCTCCCTTTACTTAGCCTATCTTTTCTCCCACTTAATCAACTAAAATAGCAATTGAAAGTATATTCCTAATCTCATACAAGCGGATTTAGTAGCAGGCATCACTGGGTGTTCGAATTGAAATAAAATCTGATAGTTGTTTTATGTGGAGCCTTCATTTACCATGTTTAACCACATCATGATCAGAGAAATTGCTTATTTGAGGCTAGATTTTAAGAGGTGATATTTCCCACCCCTCTTTTTTTTCAGAACTACAAAAGAAAAGTAGACAGCGAATATTTTGTCAACTAATGTACCATTTAAATGAAAATCACAAAGTATGGAAGAAAATGATTGAAGAAGAAGAACTAAATAAATCTGAAGAGAGCAAACAGTCAGAGAGCACATCCTTATGTAATAAAGATGAAATTCAAGTTATAGAGGAAGCAGATGAAGAAGAGGAGCAACATTAAGGAGAAAAAATAGTCTGAGACCTTTACAGAATAGTATATAGTATGGCTCCAGAAAAAAAAATTCCTAATAGTGACTGAAGACTGACACCATTGATAAAACTAAGAAAGATCTGATTACTCTGGGTGGACATTTATTTCTCAGGCAGTATCCCACTCCTATGCACTTTCATTACATGAAATCCCAAAACTTTGTTCATAAATTTACTGCATTCCACAATGCAAAGGTTTTATATACTACCTGATGTTCAGATACTTTTTTGCTGCCTTGCTAAAAACAGCTGTTTATTACTGAAATTGTATTTACATGTTTGTTTGTTTTTAAAAATCAACAGCCTCCCTTACCAAAGTCACCAGAATATTTTGCTTTTAGGAGCAATAGGGTTAAACATCTTTAAAGTTCTGAAATTTGTATTTTATTTTTAAAGTGAATTTCAAAATCACTGTGCCTACCTATAACTATGAATTTTCAGTTTGGTTTTTGGAAGTTTCTTGGATTATCTTGGATTAATTTAACCATTCAGTGACTGCAGCCAGAATCACTGGGCTTTGTGGTTAAAACTGAATTCCGCATGCATCTGTTTGATGCTTTTAACCAGGATGGATAACCTGCCATTTTATTTCTTTGAAAATGTTTAGGTTTGCAGTGCGTTTACAGGCTAGCTGATGGGCAGTGCAATCCTGAGGCGAGATAGTTGCACCACAAGCAGGAACGGTGCAGCCATAGCACAGCCATGTTACCTCCAAAGAGGCGTACTGCATCGCAGCCAACAAGCCAACAGGGACCCTCCCCCAACCCCTGTGGAACTTCTCTATGCAGCTCCATGGGTTGCACATATCTTTTTGCAGTTATAAGTCTACGTTGGTGAATGAGGCTGTTCCTGAGCTGAAAGGGCTCAGAAAGTTGACTCAAGCCAGCCCCACTCCTGGGAATGCTCCCTTCAGCACTGGTGTGTGCTCCTGCACAGGAGGAGCACTGGTGCCACAGTGGTGTTGTTACCCAAGTATTTTGCTGCGACATTGCTCTCCAGCCCCAGCATAAGTGCCTCTGCATTGGCATAAATGCCCCTTATGGTGGCCAAGTAGCATTTAAGCCAGCATTGGGGGCACACCGCCTCCTGAGGGGTTTCCACTCATCCTCTGAATTGCACTGTAAATATACCCCTGTTGCCTTTTTTCTTGATGTTCTGTAATAGAACATGAAAGCTATTTCACTATTTTGATAAAGAGATTCTGTTGTTTTAGTCTGCAATGCTGTATGGTCTGTTTTTACTCAGGATTCATGTTTGGGAACATCAGATTTTGTATTACAATACTGTGCTAATGTTAGTTGGTTCATTTTTTAAAAGAAGATAATCCATAAAGTGCTGTACTTGGGAAAAAACCATTGTGACAGGGCCAATTTTTTTTTCTTGCCTTGAAACACTAGATACTGGGGTGTGCAATTGGATGTCTCTGATCCAATAAAATGCCAAGTCTTTCTAGGGTTGAATTGGAAATATCCAATATTACCATCACCCCTCTCAATGATTCCCAAGTTCAAGTATTTTCTAAGAGCTGAACTCTGCAGGCCAGGTCTTCTGTCTACAGAAAACAATAGCTCTTTAAAATCCCCCCCCCCCCATCCAAGGATAAGAGAACCAATTATAATTTGAAGGAGCCAATTATGAAGGGTCTTCTTGGTGTCTCACTGAGACTCACTGAAATCAGTGAGTAAAATTACTATCAGTCTGTAAAATTGAGATTTTGAGAAATTACTATCAGTCTGTAAAATTGAGACTATGTAGAAAATCCAGCAAGATGGCTATTCATTTCACACACTTCACAGTCACTTTTATAGTGGTGGAAAGTATGCAAAAGAAACAAGAATATAGCTCATTCTGCTCCAGCTGATGAAGGAAAGAGAAAATTACTCCCATAGAGAAGAAAAGTATATTCCTCTTCAGCACTTTATAGACCAATCCCGGGGGGAGGGGGGTGTTACTGAAATGGTGCATGGGAGCAGCATGGGCGTATTTGCCCCCATGCCAGCAGAGAGAGAAAAATGCCAGCATCCAGGCACCCCACAGCTTCATAGCAGCCAAACCTGGAAGTGGGTGCCACCACAGAGCTATACTGGCATCCAAGGGACACCGACATGAGCTGGAAACACCTTGGTGTGGACCTTGGAGTTACGCCACCCAAAACGCTGGTGCAACTATTCAGCCCTATGGAGGGCTTCCAGGCAGCTGGGATTATTTCCTTTTTGCTGCCTCGCCACACCACCTGGAAGTCCACTGGGTGGTGTGATAGCGCAGAAGCAGCGCTGGCTGCTGCAACCCTGTGGATTGAGCTACCCCTTTAAAATAGCAAACAACAAAGCTATTTCGAGCTAGTATCAGCTATTTCTGTGAGGATATAGGTTAGATTTGATTCCTGAAAAAAAGATAAATGAGCAAAAGCCTTGCAATATAAGACCATTAACTGGTCAGAAGAACAAATAAATATGGCAAATACACTGTATAGAATGTATACCCTGTTTCCCCGAAAATAAGACCTACTCTGAAAATAAGTCCTAGCATGACTGGAAAATATCTAATTGTTCTAAAAGTGGGGAAATTGAGCTGGGATTAACTTGATATGCTACTTGCATGCAAACTCACAAAAAGTGTTGGTGGGTGGTGCGCAGATAAAAACAGGTTGAGGTAATTAACACAAAAGAAGATAACGCAAGAGAGATTTGTACCAGCTTTTAAGCAAATCTCTGCTTCTATGCATACATTTTCTGTATTCTAATTAAATATTCTATGTACAATAATATGGCTGACTTAAACAGCATTTCTACAGTTGATTTATCAGCCTTATATTTCAGGCAAATGCTCTAAAATTCTATTTAGTAACCACTAAAAATATGGTTTGCTATTATTACTGTGGGAACCTACTTCCTCAAATGATATTACCAAACTACCATGAATCATATCACAGAAACTGCCTTGTTAATCTTTAAGAAGCCACAAGATTCCTATTTATTTTTGTTGCAAAAGCAAGGACTAAAATGGCCACTCTTCAGGAATCTGTGCAATATAGGGGAGTAATTTATTCATTCTCCCCTCCAGCTTCAGCTGTCTGCATTCCACACTAGAAGAGGGGTTTGGATTTATACCCTGCCTTTCTCTCCTGTAATTAGTCTTAAAGTGGCTTACAAACTCCTTCCCTTCCTCTCCCCACTACAGACACCTTGTGAGGTGGGGGGGGGGGGGCTGAGAGTTCATAAAAATTGTGACTAGCCTAAGGTCACCCAGTGAGCTTCACATGTGGGAGTGGGGAAACAAATCTTCACTAAATAAGAGTCTGCTGCTCATGTGGAGGAGTGGGGAATCAAATCCAGTTTAAGGTCCATTGCTCTTAACCAGTATACCAAACTAGCTCTCTGAAGCTATTCCTGAAGGACTAATTAGAAGAATGATCTAATAGCTCTGGGCAATGCAGCATCAGTGAGGATTATAAATGGGCTCAGCCCTTTGTAAGTCCATTCAACAAGGTGAAAGTGCCATACCTCATTGCAATGTAGCAGACTGCTCTGCTGTATACTTGCTAATAAGTGTCTTTTTTTGGCTAGTGGTTCCTGAAAGTTCACAATTTTTAATGCCAACAGGGGTATGCACACTGCTGGAGCATAGGTGTTATTCAGTGCAACCCTATACAGTTTCTTTCGAATTGACTGGACATCTTTCAATTGGGGAAAAAAAAGTGTTGTAGGCTATTGACGCCGTTTGGAAAAACATTGTTAATGTCTGCCAGTAGTCAAAGAAGTACTTGAAGTATATTGTGCTGATATAATTTTCAAAAAAAGGATGAGCTGTTATGAATTTTTTTGGAAGCTAAAAGTAACTCAAGTAGTCTGATTTTGATTAACACTTTCGTGTTGACCTCCAAGCTCTGCCTCACCAGCACCAGTACATGGAAGTCCTTTTTCAAAGTACACGTGGCAAGCCATTCATTCTATGTATCCTCAAAACAAAATTGACAACCATCCAAACCAAACTTTAAAAGGAGTCTAAAATTATTGCACTGTCTGTATACAGCCTACAAGGACAGATCTCAGATCCCAATTGGTCCTCACAAGGCCTTGACTCAAGACCTAATTGGATGGAACTTTGTCAGCAAAAAACTTTATTAAATTCCTCAGATAGAGGCCAACTGATCAGGGATCAGACGGTCTTCAAAGTATCCAAAGATATTCATAGAAATATGAATAGATAAGCATAGCACAAAGACCTTTGGCTATTGTTGCCTATTGACACAAGAGTGGGAAATAGTTGAATTTTATATTCGTAGTTATAACTGCCCTTCCTTGATATTACTTTAATTATATCTATCTCTTTGCAAGATCCCAAAGCAAATCCCTTTGGCCGTTTCCGCACGGGCGGAATATGGCGGCCTGGGGACGGCAAAAACCGTCCCCAGGCCGCCATTCGCACAGGGGGCGCAGCTGCTGCGAAGCCGGCATTTTCCAACCTCGCTTGGGGAGCAAGGTTGTTGGGAAATGCCGGCTCCAAGGTGCCTTCCCCCCCCCACTCCCTCCCTTCACTTACCTGGTCTCCGGCCCTCCGGCGCGTCGCCGGGGCCTGGGGACACGCCCCCCTGCCCTGTGACGCTGAAGCAGGCGCACAGGGCAGGGGAAGCGTGTCCCCAGGCCCCGGCGATGCGCCAGAGGGCCGGAGACCAGGTAAGTCCACTGGGCGACAGCGCCCAGCGGCGCCGTCTTCCCGGTTCTTTCTGGGACCATTCATGCAAAGCGGTCCTCCAGCGTGAGATCAATCGACGTCGACCACGCTCCAACTCCTGCTGCTTCCGCCTCAAGTCGCAAGCATCCCGCTAAGCTGAACTCTCAAAGCAAATCCCTAGCAAAAAATGCAAATACAGCTCTAACACAATGCCCTGCAAGAGCTACATAATATTGCCTCAGTGGCTGTCCTATATCTTTGAATGAATGCATCCCACCAAGTGGAATTTTCCAGTGGCAAGGATGGATCTAACAGAACTGGAAAAGCACCATATAGAGCAATTTATGCTTACTCTCAGGTATTTAAGTCTGTTTACTGTTTCTGCTAAATATTATTCATTACTGCTTTTGTGCCTCTTTTGATTCCTTTAAAGCCATCCATCCAGCAGGAATAGAGGGCAGGATAGATTCTATTTGTAGTGCGATGGCAACCATCTGCTGCGCCTACATGTTCAACTGCTGTATTGATCTGTGTGTCTCATATAACTGTTCTGCTGAGGGTTCATCACCTGTCTTGTCATAGCCTAACTCCCGCACCACAGCAAGCTGCTTACCAGGCAGTTATTGGTGAGCACTTTTTCTCTGTCAAGGACATTTGAACAGTTATATATGTGATTCTGAGATCTGTTAGTGCAGCTTCAGGGTGCAGGAGCAATCCCATTAATCAGCCTTGCTTTAAATATTTCACATGATGTTCACTCTGTGTGAGGATTGTCAATAACGTAATTGGATTAACTAGGGTATCTTCCTTTTCTTCTAACAGATGTGTCAATATTCCAGTTGAGGCAATGTCCTCAGCACAATGCCTTATAATTTCTAACTTAATTTTTCAAATATGAATACATTATTTTCTTTATTTTATAAGTTAAAGGCCTCAGCAATCAGATCAAAATGTGCAAGCTGAACTGAAAACATAAAGATATCTTTCAAGAAACATGTTTGAGGGAACTTGCTAGATAGAACAAAGAATAGATCTCCAACTTCCTCTTTTTCTTTCAATTAAATCTTATTTAGAGAGACTTTATAAACTGAAAATATTCATTTTACTCAAAATGAAGTGATTGATCAATTTATTGGCCATCTCTTCATTATCACATATAGTAGAAGCTGATATAGGGCAACAACTGATATTTGTTAGTATAGGTGTATGCTTTAGGTTCAATATTGTAAATAACACTGTTTCTAGAGATGCAGACACCAAATAGAATGATTCTTACTTTCTCTTCTATTCAAGTTAAGCAGCTGAGCTGAAACAAGTTAGAGAATACTGACATTGAAAAAGATTCTATGTGGGAAATGCCAAGAAATCAATACCATGTGTAGATAAGCCCCCCATGAAGGAAGCATTGACAGTATAGCAAGTGAACTAGCAATGAACCAGAAGATGTGCATCATTCTCACAATAAAAGATAATGTATTTTCATGGTTGACTAGCTAGCTTTGCACATAGAAATCATGAAACTGACTGACAGCTAATTATACTTTAGAAAATGAAGGTTTTTGTTGCTTATCACTTTTCACACTCTAAGAAAACAGTGAGTAAAATGAATGAAATACTTACTTTTTATGCATCAACCAAAAACATTTTTTAAAAAAATCTCTCTCCCCCACCCCACTTTAGTTAGTTGCTTTCTTTAATAGACACCTGTTCTAGCACACTGTATTCATAAGTATATGGCAGGGGTCAACAACCTTTAACACCCAAAGAGCCATTTGGACCTGTTTTCCACGGAAAAGAAAACGCTTGGAGCAGCAAATACTTTTTGACATTTAAAATGAAGATAACACTGTATACATTGTTTTTTATCTTTATGCTTTGTATAAACAATTATAGTATGTTATGAAGTCCATGAAGTGCTACATCACTGTCACCAGCTAACCAGGCATCTGGGACAGGAAAGCCGGAAGTGGCTTGGGATAACTGTCTTGGGTTGTGCCTTTCTAGGAATGGGGAATCTTTCCCATTAACCCTTAGGGCGACTCTCCAAAGGTGGCTGAGAGGACCCAAGCCACAGGGAGCTGCAGTACAAGGACGAAAGAGCCGCATGTGGCTCCGGAGCCGTGGGTTGCAGACCCCTGGTATATGGGATATTGTATTTCCAATTCAATATTCCATTGGCAAAAACATAGGCAGAGTTAGCCTAATTTACATCATGAAAATTTATCAGGGGAAGAATTATTTGCATTTGCCATTAGACCAGTAGTGTTTAAAAACAAACAGTGCTGTGGCACAGTGTGTAATACTTTAGAAAGTCCCCTTACTTCTCACCTTGTGATTTCCCTGTGTTCCAAGGATTCTGCCAAGAGACAGAGTGACTCAGACTCTTGACTCATCCCTTCTGATCACTGCTATCCTCAGAATCACTCACTGTGCTAGATGAGATCAGGAAGTACATTTACTCTGCTTCATTATCATCAGAAAGGCTGATGAAGCCCAAAACATGACTGAATCAATGTGGGTTGTACAAGCATTTCAAACTGGAACCACCAAGGTAATTTGCCTTTTTAGGGCTTGGAAAAGATGTTTCAATTGAAGAAATGTAGCCATCTGCTGAGGGTTGTCCACTGTTGAGCTTCCTGATATATTAGTGAATTCTATGTGTGCCATTTTGGGGCACCTTGTCAGTTAACAGTGGTCACAGTAATTCAGAAAATATTTGAATTCTGATGTAAATACTCAGTGAGAAAAAACTGGTTTAATTATTTGATCTTACAGGTCTTCTTTCTTGTTGAAGCTTACTTACGTTTCTCTCTTTGAGTTCTAAGATACCATGGTAATCTCATAATGCTGAATTTGGAGTAGGAGGAGCACATCTTTCACATATCAGAACTTACAATGCTATTCTAAGTGTCAGAGGTGTGCTTCAGATTTTTGGTACGTTTTAAATTTGGTTTAACAGACCCAACATTTTCCAGAAAATCTGAAAAAAGCCAAATTCCCATGCTGATATGGTTTTTCCCCTGGCTTTCCCCCCAAATACCCAGACATTTTGGGTCTATTAAACCCTATGGGAAATCTTTGTAGGGCTTGAAGCAGGGCGGGTTGAAGTAGACACCAAACGTGTGGTGTGCCTGCAGGTGACTCTACTTACAATAATTCCCAGGTTTGGTTAAATTGGGTCAGGGAGTCAAATTTTATGGGCCCCAAATAGGAGGGCTTCTCCATTGGAAACAATGGAGGAAATTGTGGGGTCCCACAAAATTGGAAATTCTAGAGCTCTCCAGTGCTTTCTACAGTTCTTAAAGGAGGAGAAATTAAACAAACAATCCAGATAAATGGGGATGAAAAGAGCAGGGGGCGGGGGAAGGCCAATATGGTCATCGCTGCTGCCTCAACCTGGTGGAACACCTCTGCCTTACAAGCCCTGCGGAATTGCATTAAATCCCGCAGGGCTCTGATCTCACTGGTCAAAGCGTTCCACCAGGGCTGAAAAGGCCCTGGTTGAAGCCAGTTGAACTACGTATGTGTAAAAGCCATTGCTAGGAGATACAAGTCAAATGAAAATATGAGTCTAGCTAAGTTACCTTACAACACAGTTACCTTAGATGAAGTAAACCTATCCTTTGCTGTCCTATTTCAGAGGAGAATGAGACCAACCAGTCACAATATTTGGACAAAGTGTTTGATCTCAGAACAAAGATTTCACCTTTTAAAATGCTTGCCTGCTTAGATGATATAGCATTGCACTTATCTGTGTAACAGTACTTCATCAAGTGGGTTTCTGTGAAGATACACATTGGGACTGCGCTTGCACAGGCTTTCTGTCTGCTCTGCAGCTCGGAAGAGCACTCCCTCCCCTTGGAAGGGAAGGTTCCTGCCCAAATGGTCACATGATGGGAAGGGAAAACCATTCAATAAGCTACAGTTACACAAGTAAGTGCAACACTATTTTGTCTTTGTGGGTATTCTGTGCAGCCCCACATTGAGAGACTAGCAAGGTCAAGTAGCTTCGTGGCGGCCATGAAGCTGTCTATTTGACTAAGCCTGCAAAACTGTTTTGCCCACTGCAACCTCCTTGCAGGAGTCAATATCCACCTAATAGTGTTAAAAGAACATCAGTGAGTACCACATGGCCATCCTAAAAATGTCCTGAATGGACATTCAATGTCCAGAAAGCCGACACTACTGGTGTGAGTGTGAACATTCAACACCCAAGTCACCCCTGATGAGTTGTTAGCCAACTTCATGGGCTTGGACACTAACCTGGAAAGGGTTTGCATAGATACTATGGTCCCCTAAAACAAATCAAAAGGTTATTGTCCTTTCTTATGTCTGCAGTGCAATGCAGATAGAAAAGCAATGTCCTGGGTAGGTCTAGCGTGTGCAAGGACTGCTCCTGTAGGGAAGACAGTTCGGGTAAGAACACCAGCAGCACAATGTCCCGACCCATGTGGAATGCTGAAACCTGCTTAGGCAAATGCTTCAGGCTGGGGCACAACACCATCTTTTTTGATAGAATTTACTGAAGGGTGGATCACACCTGAGAGGCCCTCAGGTCTCCCACCCTCCTAGTAGAGGTGATGGCAATGAGGAAGGCAGTCTTATAGGACAGGAGTAGTAAGTCCATAAAGGGGCATCCCATTAACCTAGTGAGAACCAGAGTCAAATTCCACTGTGGCACAGGTCTCTTAACTTCATATTTTGTAAACCTTTGAGACAGTGCTTGCAGAGTGGATGAATGGAAAGAATTCAAACCAAGATGAAATGCTGAAATAGCAGAAAGGTGTACTTTGAGGAGGTAGACTGGAGTCTTTCAGGTGAAGGAGGTAATCAGGTACAATGGTGCAAAGTACCTGAGGGTAAAGACATGGGTTGTCCTTGGGGCAGGTCTGGAAGATGAAGAACCCCCAGCAGTCTCTGTGTTAGTCAGAAGGATATCTTCCCTTCCCACTCCACCGTCCTCCACCCAGATGACAGGCCCCCTTATGTGTGTATCATAATGGTGGAAATGGTATGTATCAGTTGCGAAAAGGCTGTCAGGAACTATTGACTACAACCCCTTGGAAGCAAAGTGCTTCAAGCTGCCAGTCCAAAAGCTCAGCAGTGACAAAACCGGGTGCTGTGGAGAACTTGGCAGTGAGGGAGTATCTTGACGGCAAGAATCTACTGATGATTAATGTTGACAGTGAGGTATTGAATGGACCAACAGTGAACACCTATTTAGACTATGTCCCCTCAGTGTTGGAGAAAACCTCAATGACGAGCTCAACGGCAAGAGTAATTTGTATTGGTCAATTGCCTGGTCAAGGAAGACCTCCTTTCTTGAAGAATGTTCTTCTTTACCATTCTTCTTATGACTCTTCTTTTGAAGGGGCTCCAAAGCGGGCCAAGGCGAAGAAGGCCTGGAAGGTTCCATGAGGAAGGACAGAAACTGGGGAACAAGCCCTCTTCTCCCCTTGCTTTGAAGTCAGAGACTTTTTATACAGGGTCAGAGGTTGGTGAATTAATCCTCCTCTTCTCTTGCTCTGAAGCATGCCACTGGATACCATCTAAATGGCTGAATTGTGAAGAGACTTTTCATACAGGGAAGTCTTCTGGGTCTAGCTTGCCTGGCCGTCAGTGAGAGAGGCACAGGCTATGCTGAAGTTGAAATTAGTAGCTCCTTATGATAATCATTGTTAGTCGTTTTCAAAGCACGTCACATGTTTCTTGAAAAGAGCAGAGCTCTTATTCACTTCCACAATGGAAAAGAATCATAATTTCATCATAATTTTGATGAAAAATTGCCTTGCAGGGCCTGAGGCCTGGTATGAGGTGAAAAATCACAAGAACTTCTTTCCTCTGTGGCAGCAAAAGAACTGTGGAAACAGCATTCCTCCCCGCCCATCACATGACCATTTGAGTGGGAACCTCCTTTTCCCATTTCAGAGTTAGGAATCCTGCCCCTTGTAGAATGCTCAGCATTCTACCAATGAGACCCTCCAGAATGTGTCCCATGGTTCTCCCTGATCAGGTTTTATTATGCCCATTCACCAGTTCCTTTGGCAAGTAGGCCAAATGGTTTGGTTTCTTGCATCACCCAGTTCCTGTTTTCTCTGACTCACCCCTCTTGGGAAAACAAACAGTTGCCATAATTTCAGGGTCCCCAATCATAACATGTGTATGTTGTAGTTATAGAATATTCAGATCAAAATGAGGAACACTTGATCATTCACTGGTACCGAAAACATCCTGCTTGCAAATAGTAATCATGAAAGCTGTTGGATACATTTTTCATCCATTAAAGCACTTAAACGTACCTGAATGCAAAATGATGCACAAATGACATTACATACTGCTTTGCTGCTGCTGAAGCACTCAAAACAGCATTTGCCAAATTTGCTGACCACAACTTAGACATATTGCTAAACAATTTTTTTTGACATTTTTGAATTGAAACTTACTAGTTTCAAGTCTTTGGGTACCTTATGGCAATGTCCATCTGTGACCGCTGAGTTGTCTAGATTCAGATCAATTTGGGCATTTTTATACACCCTTATGGGAATTGTAGGTATCCACTGTATCTGACCTTGGACCACAAAGGGGTACTGCACAGACGTATGACTGCTCACAACATCTGGAAGATGATTCAATGCAGGGTCGTGATTTGTGTACAAACTAGTGTGATAAAGGTAAGTTTAGCTGGTGATTGTCTTTACTTTGTCTCACTCATACTGGTTGTGACTCATTCTTAGGTAAAGTATAGGTAAATTACTTGTGTGACTCAGCCTCGTCCCTAAACTGCTGCATAGACACGATTTATCTTGCTGAGGTGATGGAGGCTTACACTGGAAAAAGGTTTCAAAGAGGAGCATTTCACTGCAAATTCAGTAAAATCTTATCACCCATTCTGACTGGTACTCTGTCAGTTGGTTTTACTATTCATTCATTCAATCCTATAGCACTGTTTTTGGCATGCTCAGTCTGGGACCAGACCCCAGGGCATGCCTCCTGATACCATTTAAATGGATGAATTGTGCATATACCTAATCTACAGGATTTTTCCACTCTTTGGGGTAGAGTCCCCCCTTGCTCAAGACATTCATATTGTGCTAAGTACACATGTTGTGAGACAGAGAACTGACAGTATGAGAAGTACTATAATTAGTGAGTCAATGTTTCTTTATGTTGTATATTGTGCTGTTCTGTTGAATGTGCTTTGTTGTTTTGTTTTCTATGTGGCTCGTTACATTACTGTTATGCAATTGACTCACTAATTATAGCATTTCACACACACCACTTTCTCTTGCCAAGAACCTTTGTGTAGCAGGTTTTGTTTCGTTTCTGACTCCTGTTCCACTACACTTCCTTGTTTTTCATAGTATGAGAAGTACTGTCATGGGCACAAATACCAGAACATGGGAGAATACATTGCAGAATGGGACAGAACAGAAATATTCCTCCTGACACTGTGTAAACAGATTATATGAGTTTACAACAGGCTATGTGAAGTCTTTCCTTGCATCTATTTGAATCTACCAATCCCATTTTCTCTTTCATAATTCTATATATGGTATTTTGCACAAAATGCTATCCTGTCAGGGCAGCTGAGACCAGGGCTCTAGAAATCCAAGAATTAGTCTTCCCTGTTGTAATCATTCATATGAAACCACAAAGCAAGAATTATGCCCTGCCTTGGGGCAGTGTCCTCATCTGGTAAAGAAGCTAATTATCAATTCCTCACACAACATTTGATAGGAAGCATTCATTCATTGGGTAAATTATAAGAACGGGGTGTTGCAGAAAAGAATCAGAAAGCAAGGAAAAAACCCAACATGATGTAGATGTTTTATTTGACCACAAAACATGGAGCCCTGCTTCAACTGTTAATAAATTCTGTAGTTTTGTTTACATCACCATGACAAACTGTTCACATAATGGCTTTTATTTTCTGTTACACTTTATGAAGTGTTATAAACCACACTGTAGCGGGGGGATCCTTTCTACAGGTCCTCTGCTTGGAAAAAGATGGAAATAGTTATGCATTAAATTCTATTCTAGTAGCCCAATCCATTATTTTAATGGGTTCAACTTTCTCAGGGAAAATTGCTGGCACTGTAATGTTATATTCTGGATGTTAGCCAAAATGCTCCTTTTCTCATCACCAGACCTGTCATTTCCTAATGTTACCATGAGAGGGTGAGCACTTTAAAAAAGGAAAGAAGAAAAGAACCTGCATAACAAAATTCCAGGAATATCCTGCTCTGAAATAGACTGCAAAAAGAAACAAATATGCTAACAAGGTGAATACACATCACTCTGCTCAGCCCTGTTTTTAAAGTTGCCATAATTTCCCCAGAAAGTATACAAAAACGTTTCCTTTTGATCTTTTTATATAATTATGTAATTATGTGATGTTTGTTTCTTTAATGGCCTGGTTTGGAAAAAAACAGTGGGTTTAAAACATCTTAAAGAAACCTTAATTCATGGCTCTGAATTATTTGCATTCACCAGCTTTTCCACACGCAGAGATTTCTGCCTGTGCAGCATAGTTTTTCTGTTCTTGAGTGGTCTCTGTCCCCAACACACACACACACACACACCCCCCCAGCAAATTTCAGTGGACATTTACAACCACCACAGGAGGGAGGAGATGAGGAAATCAACCTCCATGAGTAGAAATTCTTGTACTTGCAGAAATGCCATTCTGGATCCAAACCAAAGCTTGGGCACAGAATATTCAGTTAGGTGGTGTTGCTGGAAGTGATGTGAGAACCACAGGTGGTTTCCAATTTGCCTTGGATTTGTCTTGATACCAACATTTTGTAGGGTGTACATGACCAGCAGAGAAAAATCTTATGCTGGACATAAAATCTCTAGCAACCCAGATATTCTTGGAATTATATTCTTGAATTAGACAGTTCAGAACTGCAATCTTATTTAGTAGATCTATATCACTATAAAGTATAAAATAATATAAAGTTTCAAGAAATACTGTGTAAGTAGACCTTTTATAGGATACTTTTTAAAAAGTAATTGTGTAACAGAGGTTTTAATTGGGAGACTCATAATCTGACAATCACAACATTATACTAGTTAGTCTACATATTCACTGTCAGTATGCTTGTAAATTAGTCCAGTATATTAACAGATATGTGTATTATTGAATAAGTATACAACAATAAAAAGTCACTAAAATATCATTATCAGTAAAATAATGTAGACAGATGGAAAACACACAACACATTAAGACCTCTGCAATTACAATTTTAATATAGTGGGGGAAAAAACCAAAGCATACTTTTTCTAGAATCAAGACAGTGACTAATGAACACCACCTAGACAAAGGATTTCTCCAGGCAGTAAGTAATCAAAGGTCTAGTGAACACCACCCAGACGAAGAATGTCTCTAGGCAGTAAGCAATCAAGGGATCAAAAGGCCAGGCTACTACTATACAGATGCCAGAATTACAATTAATTGATTATGTTATCTTCATGGTTACTCACATCTAAATAGGTGGATCCCGCCCAACACATACAAATCAATCTTGTTAACTGCACCCTTTACACTTGCTAACAGGAAAATGGTTCTTTCTCCCACCCTGGACATTCCAGAGGTATATATACTCCACTTGCTTTACTACCATCAGATCTTCTGAAGATACCAGCCACAGATGCAGGCAAAATGTCAGGAGAAAATACTACTAGAACACGGCCATCCAGTCTGGAAACCACACAGCTCCCCAGTGATTCCAGCCGTGAAAGCCTTTGACAACACAGCAGATAAAATCCTAGGATTTATAAGCATTAAATTTAATTTTGGCCTCTCCAAATAAAGAAAGTAAATAAAGAAAATGAAGAAAACCTGTTTAATACTTGACATGAGAACCATAAGTTTGAATTATACTCAGAAGTAACTGGAAATAGTGTGGCTAGTTCAAGGCTGAGGATATCAATTTTCATGCAGATAAATCAGTGAACAACCTTGTATTGATGGAATTATGGGAAGAGTTTTCAAAGGCAACCCAGTGTAAGGCAAGTTGCAGTAATCAGAATAGGAATGTACATGATCAAAGCATGTCAAGTCACAAAGAAATGCAGCTGCCAACTGATAAAAATTAGTCAATGGACTTAAAAAGGCATAACTCTGTTTAGGACTACACTCTTAAGGGGGTGGACTGAATGGTTACCTGAAGCAATGGATCTAACGTGACCCTGATTGTTTGGGAAGTACAACCCCACCCAAAACAGGTTGAATTCTGATTCCATGGTTAACACTATGCCTCAGCAAGAGTATCTCAGTCTCATCTGGACTGAGCTTCACCTGACTCAGTTGAAAGGAGATTTTAACATTTACATACATTCTGCACCCTTTACCACATTCTCAGGGCACATTAGAATAAAAACAACCAACAGTAAAATTACAATAAAACCCCATCCTAAAAACCCAAACACAATCTAAAATCTCCCACACCACCACCCACCCATAAAAAAGGGAGGGGTGTACAGACATCTTGGGGTCAGCCAAATGACTAGGTGAAGAGGACAGTCTTTGCTAAGTGCCAAAACTCCAAGAGAGTAGGCACCTGGTGAACCTCTGGAGGAGGGCATTCCACAGTGCAGGGGCCACTGTAGAGAAAGCCCTCTGGGTTGCCCCCACTCCCCAGCCAGGCAGGCCTCCCCCTTTGATATTCCTATATATTCCATATATTCCTGCCTGGGCAGGAATATATGGATGGATGTGCGCTCTCAGGTACCCAGAACTGAAGCTATATAGGACTTTTTAAGTTGGCACCAGAACTTTGAAATGAGCCTGGTAGTGCACTAGAAGCCAGTGCGGACTAGTCTGAATAGGGATTGATGTGATCCCAGTGTGAAGCATCGGTCAGCAGATGAGCTGCTGGTAATCTGCAGCAGCTTGAGCTTCTGGACTATCCTCAAAGGAAGCCCCACAAATAGATAGAGAACCTTTACTGGCGTGAGTTACAAGATTTAAAATAAAATACAGAGATTAAAGGTTAAAATACAGAGTAAAAATTAAGATTGTTTGTTTATGACCGTACATAAAAATCTGGCCATTTGCTCTAGAGCATCCCTGGATTCATTGTTTAACAGATAAACAGTCTTCTGCTGGTCAGTCCAGCACTCTAAGCCCATCAATAAAGTGGAGAGAAACTTCGTTCTGGCCCCATTATGAAGGGGGCAGTAGTACAGAACATGATGTACAGTTTCTGCAGTTTTCAACATGCAGATGCAGAACCGTTCACTATGGGGTGTACTGGAACCTCTTCCATCCCTCAAAAAGAGATGGCATGACAGTGCTCCAGATTGGAAAGAGCAAACAGATATCTGGCCACGCCTAAGCAGCCGTAAGAGATACCAAGGGAGAGGGGAGAGCAGAACTTTTTTGCATGGGCCATCAATTCAAAAAGTCTAGACTTTATAGTGGAGAACATCTCATTGGGAGGGAGCATGGCTATATCGTCTGGAGGTAGGCTTCGCTTCTATGTGGGCCCACCATTCAGTAGCATGCAGAAAAGTTAAAGCCCAAGCACTGAGACTCAAGTTCTCATGCCTGAAGAAAAGCTGAATCCAGTACTTAAACGTTGTACACCAAGCCCTGGTCTCCAGAAGGTGTTGTCCAGCTTCTAGGCATAAGGTAGCATAGGGAACAGAGTGTGTCACCCCAAATATTTTGTACAGAAAGGTGGATTGGATTCACTTGATATTTCTATTCCAGGATTGAATAGCTTCAGGACCTTCCCCAAAAAGGAGATATGGGCTACTGGGTGATACTTGTTGAGATCTTCTGGCTCCATGGGTGACCACTTCAGGAGTGGATGTTCCCAGTGGTGGGATTCAGCCTATTTGCACCGCTTCAGTGGAACTGGTAGCTAATTTTTTGTCTAGTTCGGAGAACTGGTTGTAATCCCACCACTGAATTCTTTCGGAACCGGTTGTTAAATTATTTGACTCCGATCACTGGATGTTCCACTGCCTCCTTCAAGACCCGCCCAGCCAATCCCCACTGGTTGGATTTAATTAGCCAAGATGGGCAAGGATCAGGTGGTAAGCCACAACCCTGCAAGCAACCTGTACACATCCTCGAGTGGCAACAATTAAAACTGATCTTATATACCCTGATCAGATAGTTCTTTGGTTACCACCTCAGGATCATGCAAAACCATGGAGTCCAACTCCATATAAATCTGAGCAACTTTGTCCTGAAAATATTTTGCAAAATTATCACAGCTGACCTCAGAGGGCAGAGCTGATCCCCCCACCCCGGGAGATAGACACCAACCCACTCACCATTCGGAAGACTTCAGCTGGACACCTATAAGCAGACACAACGGAGGTGAAGTAAATCCTCTTCACCGCCTTCACTCCCATTTGGTAGGCTCGATAATGCATGTTACAAGCCATAAAGATCAAAGGAGAGAGAGGAAGGAAAGTTCTGTTACATACGGCAGAGCATTAGCATATCTCCTGGCAGGACTACGCTGAAGTGAAAGTACCCTTTCATCACTTAGATACCAGCTCTATCAGTGTAACACATATAGAATAGGAATGCCCCCTCAATCACCCGGCATAGTTCCTGACAGTCACCTGAATGTCCATTAGGACAATGATATGGTGCCAACATGAATAGGAATGATTTCTAGAAGTGGACTGATGCCAACACTAAGCTGGTGACCTGGTACAGACCTGAGATCTTGAATGGAGCCTCTCCATCGGCCAACAGTAATGACCACGGGTGTTCCTGAGATCGATGCTGCCTCTCCTTGATGACCTTCACTTCCAAGCAAAGGGAGACCTTAACCAAGCACAATTGAACGGTTGGTGCCAAGAGTGTTTTGAAGATACAATGGGTGACCTTAAACGAGTGCAGCTAGATGGTCAGCACTAAAGGCGACCGACACCAAAGTGAGAGATTGGCTCACAGTGTAGAAGGGAATGGTGTGATTCCAAGAGTGAGTGATACAGAGCGTTGACCCAGTGGTCTCCTGACTCTGTTGCTTTAACTAGTTGGTGCCAAGAGTCAGACAGGAGGTCACCTGACCCCTGTTGATTGCACAGACGATACAGTGGAAGGGTGTTCACCAGAATTACATCATTGTCCAATGCTTGCCCAAGGGCTGGTAATTGCTCTGCACTGACAGCAGTTGATTCAACAATACCTGCAGCAGCGAGCATAGCTGATGCTGCATTAAGTGCTGTACGGCTGCTTGAATCTGCTGGGAAAGATGGGACAAGCTGTCCACAATCTGGTGCAGGTCAGTAATTGCAACCGAAGTGCTTAGAAGTGCACTCACCGATGAGGCAGCCACTGTAGTTAGTAGCTCATCATGATGTAAATCCTGAGATATTCACTGCCACCGAAGACCAGGAATGCAAACATTCTGTGGAATGGCTTCACAAGGAAACCTGGATAGCTTTAAACAGGGCTTGGACAGATTTATGGAGAAGTCAATCTATGGCTACCAATCTCAATCCTTCTTGATCTGAGATTGCAAATGCCTTAGCAGACCAGGTGCTCGGGAGCAGCAGCAGCAGAAGGCCATTGCTTTCACATCCTGCATGTGAGCTCCCAAAGGCATCTGGTGGGCCACTGCGAGTAGCAGAGTGCTGGACGAGATGGACTCTGGTCTGATCCAGCAGGCTCTTTCTTACTTCCCCTGTGCAGCTGTGAGA
Source organism: Sphaerodactylus townsendi (assembly GCF_021028975.2). Lineage (NCBI taxonomy): Eukaryota > Metazoa > Chordata > Lepidosauria > Squamata > Sphaerodactylidae > Sphaerodactylus > Sphaerodactylus townsendi. The sequence continues at coordinate 87,026,091 of NC_059426.1, read as the reverse complement.
GTATGTGCTGTCCATACCGCTCTTAGTGCAGCAGTGTTGAGATGGCACTGATGATGACACCAAAGAGGATCAGTGACAACAGTAACCCCCTGATTGAGGCAGAGGTGATCGTTCCACACAGGGGCGTAACGAGGCAGCCCTGGGCAAACTGTAGCCCTGGGCAAAACCTGAGTTGGATGCCCCCCCCCCCATGGGCGACCACTCCACCACAACCAATTTTTTTTGCACCAGGACATTAGTGCCTGCAGGGGGTGCCTTTTTAGACATATCAGCACCAAAATTTCAGCATATCGTCAGGAGACTGTCCTTATGCTACTCCCCAAGTTTGGTGAGGTTTGGTTCAGGGAGTCCAAAGTTATGGATTCCCAAAGGGGGTGCCCCATCCCCCATTGTTTCAAATGGGAGCTAATAGGAGATGGGGGCTACAGTTTTGAGAGTCCATAACTTTGGCCACCCTGAACCAAACTGCACCAAACCTGGGGGGTATCATCAGGGCAGTCTCCTGATGAGACCCTGAAAGTTTTGAGACTGTGCCTTCAGAAATGTGCCCCCCACAGCCTGCAACCCCCATTGACAGCAATGCAGAAAACTCAATGCAGAACAAAGATTCTTGGGCAAATTTCTAGGATGTTCCTGCAGGGGGCGCATTTTTGGATGTATTGGCACCAAAATTTCAGGGTATCATCTGGAAACTGTCCTTATGGTACCCCCAAAGTTTGGTGCAGTTTGGTTTAGGGGGTCCAAAGTTATGGACCCTCAAAGGGGGTGCCCCATCCCCCATTCTTTGCTAAGGAGATGGGGGCTACCCTTTGAGGGTCCATAACTTTGGACCCCCTGAACCAAACTGCACCAAACTTGGGGGGTGCCATCATCTCCAGATGATACCCTGAAATTTTGGTGCTGATACATCCAAAAATGCACCCCCTACAGGAACATCCTAGAAATTTGCCCAAGAATCTTTGTTCTTCATTGAGTTTTCTGCATTGCTGTCAATGGGGGTTGCAGGCTGTGGGGGGCACATTTCTGAAGGCACAGTCTCAAAGCTTTCAGGGTCTCATCAGGAGACTGCCCTAATGATACCCCCCAGGTTTGGTGCAGTTTGGTTCAGGGGGGCCAAAGTTATGGACTCTCAAAACTGTAGCCCCCATCTCCTATTAGCTCCCATTGGAAACAATAGGGGATAGGGGCACCCCCTTTGGGAGTCCATAACTTTGGACTCCCTGAACCAAACCTCACCAAACTTGGGGGGTAGCAGAAGGACAGTCTCCTGATGATACGCTGAAATTTCGGTGCCGCTAGCCTAAAAACTGCGCCCCCTGCAGGCCAAAAATGGAAAACCACTAAAATACCCAAAAACGAACCCAGCATTTTGATGCCCCCCACAAGGTGATGCCCTGGGCAGCTGCCCACCTTGCCCAATGGGCATTACGCCAGTGGTTCCACAGGCTTAGATCTCTTTGAAGCAGATTTCTTCCTTGCTGCCACAGATGAGGCACCTGTTAAGGAATATGAAGAGGCAACCACTGCACCGCCTGAGCGAGCAAAGGAGGTAGAAGGGACATGAGAGGAGCAAGTTATCCTTGCCAAAGGGTCTGGTGTAAGGGACTTCTCACATAAAGTGCCACCTTCAGAAGGGAAGTCCTGACTGTCCTGGCAGAGGGAGTCAGCAAGGCACAAGTCTTACAAGAAGCAGGGATGTGGCCCTCTCAGAGGCACAGAAGACAGTCCAAGTGTTTGCCATCTTTGGCCCCTTCTTAAAAAGCGCTCCCCTCAACACCATGGCAAAAAGAGGCAAAGATCCTTGAAGAAAAACTAGCCAACAGACCAGAAAACCAGAGAAGCCGAAAACATGTTCTCCACATGCAGCAGTGAAGAGAGAATTGAGGGAAGCGCTTGCCCCTCCCCTCTCTCCCCTATGACTTCTGGACAAGAAATCTTGAAAGAAGGTAAGCTATTCTTGCATACACCTCATACATACCAGAATGCCTTGCATGCAAGACATCATTAAGAACATAGTCCAGGACATTATCTCAAAGTAGTTTCAGAAATGTCATGGCAGAACCTACAGGTAATCACATATAGCAAATATCCAAAATGATTCAAATGCTGCTAAACACTGTCTATACCCCTAACTAATTAGAAAGTTGATTGTTCAGCCCAGTTTTGTTTGTTTGAATTGGAAGAGGAAAACAACAGTCAATCTGATTAATGCTGAAGTGCACAGTTCCTGATCAGGAAAAGCAAGCACAAATAAACCAAAGGTCAAGCTAATTTTGTTGTGTAACAGTAGGCTGTGTGAAATTTTCCAAAGGAGTGTGCATTCTAAAGAGGTTTAGACAGTTGTCTACTATAACACCTCATATTCATCAAACCTGAGGATATGGAACATCTTTTAGACCAGGAGTCGGCAACCTTTAACACCCAAAGAGCCATTTGGACCTATTTTCCACGGAAAAGAAAACACTTGGAGTCACAAATACTTTTTGACATCTAAAATGAAGATAACACTGTATATATGCTCATGCAGGGAGAAGTTCTCTTCTTTGGGGCCCATTTTTACCCATCAAAGCAAAAGGGGGGGGGGAGTAAAAAGCCTGTTGTTTTGTACATGATTCAAATGACCAGCAACAGAACCCCCGTTTCATACATTCCTCTTTTCTTCTGTTGCAAGACACTGATTATGCCCCCCCCCCCCCAAAGAACCACCTCAAATTCCACTTGGATGGTGGATCAAAACTGGTGCCTTTAATGGGGTTGTCAACTTTCAGGGGGAGGCTGAACTTCTCCCCTCCCCACCCCCCGAGAAAATGTCTGCCATAGAGGGTGGACTCGACAGCCATATTCCTCACTGAGCATGGCCCCCGCCCTCGTCCCAAAAGCCACAGCTTCTGAGAATCTACTCCCAAATGTCCTGGGATTTGCCCGCCGGGAGTTGGCAACCCGCGACAACCATGGCTGAGGATGATCCTGGCCTTCCTCCCTTCCACGATCTACAAGCTTACCATCCACTGGATTACTCTGAAGTAAACCTTCCAAGATCCACGTGCAAGGCTTTCCCCATGCATTCCTGCCCTCCTTGGCAAGGCAGAAGCAAACAATTCCCACTCACCCCCACCTCCCCATCGAACAGCCCCGACGAGTGCAACCTTGCAGGGCTGCAGGTAATAACTCCTTTAAATCCTGACATCGTCTTTCTCACCTGGACTCAGTCACCCTGCCACAGTGTGAATAAACTATAAGCACTTCTGTTTTGAACTTGGTATTAAGAGTTTGCATTATCGCATGCATTTCAGTTCCTAGCTCTCAATGTATTTTATAAACAACATTAATAAATAATATTAACAGTTTGTTTGAATCTATGCACAATGTTTTTATAAATAATAATAAAATTACCAGGTTGTTTGAATCTATGCATAATTAGCCATTATTCCAGAAGTTTTGCATTCAACATCGCCTCTCCGCACAGATAAGGTATGGATGAGGTTGCAATGTCATGCCTAATTTTGGCTTAAGGTTTGGAATCAAAGAACAAGGAAAATGCAAATGGAATCGCTGAAGCAATGAAGTAAAAAATAAAAACATTTCCATTCTGGCCAGCTGTTCTCCTAAACAGTGTCGTTTTCCTGAAGAATAAAAAAATAAAACAATATTTAACGATGTGCCCCTCATCAAAATTGCTTGTATAATAAGAACATATTAGTGACACATTAAAAAGTATATTGATGATGAACCATTATTTGCTTATGATTTCCGTTAAATTTATATAACATTCTAAAATGGTGAACACTGTAAAGAGAACGAAAAGACCTCTTCATTTGGCGGATTCCGCATGGGCCAAAAACAGTGGTGTGAAAACAGTGTAAACCCTTTTACACCCTTTTATACCATTTTCACACCGCTGTTTTTGCCCATGCGGAATCCGCTTTTGCTTGTAAATTTTTATTATAAACAGAATACCTGCAGATGTTACCATTCTTAGCAGAACAAAGGGTATCCGGGTTCTCCTGCAATGGATACATCAATTTAAACTACTTTAGTAAAAACCTCAAATGTATAAAATTGAAGTATTAAGTAACGAAATTATTTGGATGATTGGAGCTCCCTTCTAGGAACACACATGCTAACAGAGACTCTGCAACATTCAGACATACTTCTCTAAATTAATAATCCATTGCAGGTGGGTTCAAGTGCCTGTCCCTCACAAAAGAATAGTAACATCAGTAAACAGAGTCCAGGAAGGCTGCAGAGCGTCAGAACTCTTCATCTTGTAAAAAGACATGGAAAGCATAGTAGTTTACATAGCTGATATACTTTAAGATTTCTATATTTATAATTTTAAAAAAAACATAGGCAGAGGATTACATTGAAAAGATTTGAAAGTTCTGTGGGGAAGATAAAAGTTAGCTGTTCTCAGGAGAATAGCCTCTTTCTAGAATTGCTAGCCAAATGTTGACAACTGTTGAAAGAGTCTGGGAGGCAGGAACAATGTATTGATGCCACAGTAGTGCCTGGATCATGAACACAGAAATGATATCACTGTGCTGGGGCACCTCTACAGGGTGGATACCAGAGCACTGCCCTGATGCAGCGACATTACCTCTGGTTTTGCGCCAGAAGTGCCGCCTTGGCATCTACATAACAGCAATTTCCCACCCTTTTTGGTCCCACTGTTCTGTGGACATCTGTGGAAGTCCAGATGTGCTATGCAGACCTGGTGCTCCTACCACTTTCTCTCAATCTGCCCATATCTCTCCTGAGAAATAATGAGAACACAGAAAAATTTAAACTACTGCACTGAATGGGTAATTTGTTAAATTACTACTATGACAAAATTTAAGTGGTGTAATTGATGTAAACAGAATAATGAGCATATCAGGTGCTAGATATGTGATCACACTTTATTCATTACTTCTAGCGTAATGGATAAGTATGTCCTCTTACCTAATGAAAAAGGAACAAATGCTTCCTTCTTGACAAACTGTCCCGAAGTGTCCAAAAACCTCTCAGGCCAAAAAACTTCTGGGTTAATCCAGTACTTTTCATCAAAGTGTACAGAATAGAGATTAGTAATTACTGTAGTTCCTTCAGGGATAGAATAACCACGCACAACTGTGTCTTTAGAAGTTGCATGGAAAATACCTAGTGGAGCTACATTACAGAATCTTAAAATTTCATGGATGACTGCCTCTGTGTATGGCATTTTGCACTTTTCTTCTAGGCAGGGAGTTCTGTTTGGCCCCACAACTAAATCAATTTCTTTATGCACTTGCCCTGTTAGGAAGAAAAAACCCTTTGTTTATTGAAAAACAATTTATGGAAAAGTATGGTCATATTTATTCTGAACAATTTAGATATGAAATCCTAGCATGCAATATCAGCCAAGCCGTTCCTACTGTCTTGCTCTATTTTTTTTTTACTTATACATGTAATATATCTGATGTTTTTTTCTTGCATATTATTGGCCTTTTGGTCCTACTGTAAGAGGGTTTTTTTTCTCCAAATACACACTAATGTACATTTACAGCTAGCAAACTACAACAGTACTTCACATATTAGGCAAAAAGGACTCCAACCTGCAAATGTTTAAGAATGTGTTCAATTTTTTAATTTTGAAGGCATTACAAAATTATTTCTAGCTTTTACTGCATGAAAAACCCCCACGGGTACTCTTTTGGGATTAATCTGACCAATCTTTGAAAGCATCTTTCTTCTCATACCAGGAGCCACTTGGAGATTATTCAGAGCACCCAGGCCCCACTTCAATGCCTCCCTTGTCAGTTCCTTTCTCTAGTCTAGCTCTGATATTACCGTATATACTCGTGTATAAGTTGACCCGAATATAAGTTGAGGCACCTAATTTTACCACAAAAAACTGGGAAAACTTATTGACTTGTGTATAACTCGAGGGTGGGTGGGAAATGCAGCAGCTACTGGTAAGCCCTGATTCTCCCTTTAAAACCACTCAGAAGGGGGGGGTGATTTAAAGGGAGACTCTGGGGAAAATTTGGGTGTGCCTGTCAGGGGAGGAATGTTTATGTTAGCAGTACCAACATTTCAGAGTATCTTTAGGAGACCACCCTGATGATACTACCCAGGTTTGGTGAAGGTTGTTTCAGGGGGTCCAAAGTTATGGAACCTCAAAAGGGTAGCCCCATCTACTATTAGCTTCCATTGGAAACAATGGAACACTTTGCAGATCCATAACTTTAGACCCCCTGAACCAAACGTCACCAAACCTGGCTGGTATCAGCAAGAGATTATCCTACCCAGGTTTAGTGAAGTGTGGTTCAAGGGGTCCAAAGTTATGGACCCTCAAAATATAGCCCCATCTACTATTAGCTCCCATTGGAAACAATGGGGGCATCCCCTTTGGGGGTCCATAATTTTGGACCCCTGAACCAAACTTTACCAAACCTAGCTGGTATCATCAGGAGTGTCACCTGATGATAGCCTGAAATTTTGGTGCTGCTAGCCTAAAAACTGCGGCCCCTGGAGCTGACAAAGTAAAAACCCTAAAATATTTTTTAAAATACACCTGACTCGTGTATAAGTCAAGGGGGGCTTTTTCAGCACAAAAAATGTGCTGAAAAAGTCGACTTATATGCGAGTATATACGGTAGGTGAATATGCTGTGACTACTGCAGCAGGACAGACCTGTGCAGCTCAAGTAGCCAGTGGTTAATCCAGTACTTATAAAATGAAAAACTAGCTCTTAATGTTGTTACAAGTTCAGCATGACTCTTTATCCCTTTTCCCACTGGAAAATCCTATTCTCAGAGGAATTAATGCACAGCAACAACAAAAATAGACTTTTATTCTCAGAAAAGGCAAAATAATTCTGCTGTTACTATTCCCTTTATGTTGCTAAGTCAATAAACCTTTAGTTAGACCAGGTTGTCTAATATGATAACAATAAAAAGTCATAATATAATTCTATAACACAATTTTGATGCTTCATTACTTTCCTCTATTATTCCTCTTACCATAGTTTTGGTTTGATTTTTATTCTTAAAACCGTTTGTCACCATATTTCATTAATAACTTCTAAGCATCAACCAGTGTTGGTCAATCTTCCTGAATTTATTTTTTGGATCAATGCCTCAACTGTGCTAGTGTCCCGGTGCCCCAGCTGCAGTGAGGGCAGTCTGGAGGCAGTGAGGGCAGTCTGGAGTTCCCTCCCAGCCATTTGCCCCATTGTGCCAGCAGCTGGAACGGCTGACATGCCATCATAGGGACGACTTCCTGGCAGTGGGGAGGCTTTTTGGCATTTTAAGCCTCTCCACACCACTGGGAAGCCTCTTTGGGGACAGCAAAGCGGCTGCAAAACTGCAGCTGGCCCCTTGAATGGGGTTGTAAGATGAACAACATCAAAACATTGCTTGTAAAGCACAAACTTCATCAGACAGACAAAATGTCACAGTAATTATATAAAATCATACCTTGAATATTAGGATAAAGAGCCATGAATAAAACTGCCCATCTTAGAACATTGGTTGTTGTTTCTGTTCCAGCAATCATAATTTCTCCAACAGAGAAAATTAAGTTTTCTGTTGAAAATGTAGACTCTAGATCATTTTTATTTTTATCAATCTCATCTAAATAGGCATCTATAAAATGTCGAGGTGACTGAGGTTTCCTGTTCTGTGAAGCACGCTGAATAAGATGAAGAAGAAATGCATAGACTTCAGCTGCATTTTTAAAGAGCTGTTGGTGTTTTCCAAAAGGGAAGGCACCAATCCATGGAAAAGCATTATATAAAAAAGCTGTAGCACTAGCAGCCAATTCAATGTTTTCACTAAATATTTCTATCATATGTTGAAATTCAGTGTCTTCATATGTAAATCTTTCTCCAAAAATAATTAAATTGGTAATATTTGAAACTGCACTTGTAATCAAGTGTTTCAGATCAAAAGGCTTGCCTTTATAGGTATCAATTGCTTCAAGAAAAACAATTGATTCTTCTGATATTTTGCATTCAAAAGATTTTTGACCATATCCAAAGTTACGAAAACTGGTTACAGCTAATTTGCGATGCTCTGTCCAGCCTCTGCCATATCTGGAGTTTAATAAACCTGAAACGAACAAGTATTAGCATGCTTAATGAAAGGTTTCATTTAGTTTCTGTTTAGTTCTAGTGTTTCTGATTTTTGGAAGCTATGCCTATATGCAAATACAAGTTGACAAAATCAATCTACCTAGTTCAGAAGAGTTACAGTAAAATTAAGTCTTGGAAACATTAATATGGATCTAAGTTTATTAACATGTCTTCAACTGAAATGCACTATATACCATCTAGAAGTCTTTGTGGAATCAAGCATTCTTACAGGGGAATCCAGCGGAAACCAACATCACAGCCCACACACACCTAGGCACAATGGATTTTGTTGGGTAAGCAGAGTTTATGTTGACTGTCAAAGTATTATGGATGTCGCAGGTACAAGAACAATGATAGCTAGCTCTTTGACATGCACTTTTGAGCATGGTTCTCCAATGTGACATCTTCCCCTTGTTTCAAGAAAATGGGCAATGCCTTTGGCCAGTGGGGCTTGTGGTTGATAGGTTGTTCCCATCTTATAAGCGTCTTTAAGACTCCACAATGTACAGAAAAGTAGGGTATAAAATCCAACTGTTGTTCTTGAAGTTGCCCACTGTTGGAGAAACAGGTAAGCTACAACCCTGTTTCTTGTCTCATGCTGAGAATGGAAGGTCTCATGCTGAGAATGGAAGTAATTGTGGTTCTTTTTGTTAATGGGAAACAAAAGAAATAAGAGAGAAAAAACTAGCAGAACAGATTATACCCTGTTCAGGATAAATATGAGAGTCTGATTGCAGAACAATCCACCACCTCTTCCGGGGTTCTTCCTGAAGCTTTTTTTTTACTGAATGCTCCACTGTGGTCTTAGTGCCTACCTTGTTTAATGTCTTTCACTTTAATTTAATGTCATTCACTAACCTTGTGTATCTGAAAGCATCTTTTGCATAAAGTAATTATTTGACTTTTTGGCAAGTGTCTGAATTCTCTTGAGGTTTGTTTTTTCTTCTTGTAAGCAGCAGGTGTCCTCGCCAGCCCCTGGAGCGGCTGGGGAAGCCCCAAGCCTCCTGGAGCACTGGTGGCTGCCCTCACAGAACCCAAAATAGAACAGCAATCCTATCTTCAGAAAATAATTTTGTCACGTGATTTGAAACTCCCGCTTCTGCCTTGTTGGTCATTTTTACTGCCATTTCTCCTGCTGCTGCCCTGTTGGCCATTTTCTATATGGAGGGGACTATCTTCGAGTGAAAAGGGGGATGTTTTCACAAGTGCTTGTTTATAGCAATAAAAATGCTCTTAAAACAAATTCTAAGTTTAATAGTGCCAAAGGACATTTTTACAGAAAACTGCACATAGAAATGATTCTTTAATGCTTATTTAAATTTGGCACTATTTTCTCTGGCAGAAGCAGCCTCCTGTCACTTGCACACAACGCAGGACCGTACTCTCATCTTTATCCTGAACAAGGTATACAAAACCCCGCAAAAAGCAATCTGCTATACCTATATAAGCTACAAACTAATCACCAGCCAACGTATGAAAACAAGAAGTGATTAAGTGCTCAATTTAATACAAGTTCAAAAAGTGCAGAAAAATACTGCTTATCAAATCTAATAAGCCCTAATGGATACAAAATAAAACATACACATATAACCATAAACAAGAGGACAAAACACACAGAACGTGCGGTTGGAAAGCACCGAAAAACCTGGTGAGTGAATGCAAGAGTCCTGGTACACGAAGTCTCAAACAGGTCAAAAAAGATGTGTTCCCACAGGTATAACACATATTCTAGATCAGGGGTAGGGAACCTGCGGCTCTCCAGATGTTCAGGAACTACAATTCCCATCAGCCCCTACCAGCATGGCCAATTGGTTCCCTACCCCTGTTCTAGATAAACAGAAGTAAGGGATGATGTTCCACATGTGTAAATGAGATATGTGTTACACATTTGGGACATCATCCCTTACTTCTGAACACATGAACCTAGGCAAACTGGAGATTGTTTATGCCCCATTAACTAGGATTTTGAAATGCACTGAAGCCATCTACTCAGGCACCTACATTCAGAAATCCTGGTAGATTGGAGTTTGATTCTCTAATTATGAAGTTTACATTCAAACTCAGTAAATGAAGAGTGAATACAAGCACAACACACAAGCACATTTGTTGTCAGTTGAGACATCTGAGTGCAGCCAGTTTCCCCAGTTCTACTCATCAATATGGAGAGACAGCTTCATTCTTGATTTATCACTGCTGCATTTTGTAGTATGAGACTTTGGAAGGCCAAGTCAGCAAGCACAGATTATGAAATAAATGTTATTTCAACATTATTTCCTTCAGGTAATATATAAAAGAGATTTAGAGGCAGATATTTTACAGCAACAGTCTAATGAGGTAATAACTTTATATAAAAACACATTTGTTAAAATAGAACATACCTCCCATTTTTGTGAGCTTCTTGAACAAAGGAAGAGGTGGCCTGTCCGCAAAAACATCACTTTGCTGAACAAGACATTCTTTCACTGCATCATAGCCATTCAGTACGATAGCTGATATACCTCCAAGATCAAGACTAAAGATCTATAAAAAGAATAAATAATATTTTATGCCACTTACAAGCATAAAATAAGGATACATATATATGTTACTGTTTCTTTATCAGCTCTTAGCACTATACTATTATGCCACTGGACGATGTCCAGAAGTTTGTTGGACTGTAGCTACACAATATTGCTTTTTTATTGCTTTACCATATTTATCCCCAATACTGGGTAAACTACCTGAAACACGTTGATGTAAAAAAGATATTACAGTTTACATCATTCACTGATATAGTGCTACGTTAATACACTATCTTAAGTACCCTGGGCAGATCATAATATAAGCAGCCATCAGGAGTGCCATGACAAATGGAGGATAGTATGTTTGCCCGAAAAGCTCTCTGCTTTGCTTGGCTTGCCCCATTCCTAGTTGGCTGTCCCTCTTCCTGTCTCCCTCTCACTGTAATTCAAACAGATTGTCTCCAATGTCCTCAGCAGTTGGAGACCCAAAAAAACTGGAATAATGACTGCCCTTGCCAACGAAATCAAAGTCCTGCCAATCACAGTAGATGAATAAGAATGGTTCAAACAGTCTAGGAATGTCTTCATTCCTAATTTTCTTTGGACCTCTCCTCCCTCCAGCTAGAATCAGAAGCAATTGGGGGGGGGGGAGGGACAGCATGGGGTTAAACTTGGTCCAGACATATAATTAATATGACATAATATTAAATTATTTCCATATGAAATTGGTCCAGACATAATATTGGTCCAGACATAATATTAAATTATTTCCATATGAAATTGTTTATATTTCCAAAAAACATAAGCCATCAACAATTAATCAAGCGGTTTTAAAAATATAATTATTTCACTCATAATAGTCTGAATCTCAGTCAAAGGAAAGAAGACTCTTCTGTAAGATATCACAAACCCCTTCCCTGAGGCAACTTTAGTGTTTCATTTATGTAAGACAGGAAATACTTTCCTCTGTTTTCCTGAGTGTGTGACTGGAACAAGGCCACATAGTGTTCTTGATGGCTCAGTGGGAATATGAACTCTGGTCTCCCTACTTTCAACTATCTGCAACCATATTTAGCAGAAAATAAAAGTTACTACTATAAAGATGACAAACCATGCTCAGGTACGTCTTCATCAAATATAAAACCAATATTAGCAGTGATTTTACTCCCTTTTAATTATAAATTCAATGTAACACACGCTTTTACAATTTTTAAAGAGTAACTCCCACGAACATCAATGCTATCTATATATACAAAAAATCTTATTGCACATATTAGTAAATCATTCAGACAAAAACTGCTAAGAAATCATCGATCTGCTAGGAAATAATCCCAAAGTGACTGTATTTTTAATTGATTTATTTTAAATATTTATGGACCCCTTCACCATTAAAGTATAAAAATAAACAATATGAGAAAACGAAAAAATGTAAACCAGTGCCAATAATAGAAGACTGTAGACAGAACCATTAACCACTGAACAAACCTAAAGAACAACTAAATCAAACTGCAAATAAAAACTTAAAGAACAGCTAAATCAAACGGAAAATAAAATCTAACTACCGTGTTTCTTCGAAAATAAGACAGTGTCTTATATTAATTTTTGCTCCCAAAGATGCGCTATGTCTTATTTTCAGGGGATGTCTTATTTTTCCGCTCCACAGCTGAATGCTGGTATTCTGTTCGACGGGCATGCTTCCAAACAAAAACTTTGCCACGTCTTACTTTCGGGGGATGTTTTACATTTAGCACTTCAGCAAAACCTCTACTACGTCTTATTCTCAGGGCATGTCTTATTTTCGGAGAAATAGGGTATTCAGAGCTAAAGATTAATTAAAATCTATTGAAATGGGGGGGGGGGGGGACTACGCCTGATGTCAAAAAATGTCCAGAGAAGAAACTAGGTGGACTTACCTCAAGACCTGGGGGACATAAAGAAGAGTTTGTGATAACCAAAACCAGTGCTCACACAGAGTATTTGTAATGAAAGGTTTTCTTCATTATGTTGTGCAACATTTCTCTCCACCCCACCCCCACAATTTATTTTGTTTTCTTTCACTTAATATCAAGCTTATCTAGGGTTGCTGCACTGCCTCAATAAATGCTAGGAAATTCTGAGGGCTATGCCAATGGAGGATGGTTATAGGGATAATGTGATGTCACATCCAGATTATGTTCTAGGAATTTCTCTTAATCTCTGTGGTTTAGACTGTAGAGTCATGGAGAAATTCCTAGTCATAATGTTAATGCCCTCAGGCTCTGGAATAGTCACCCCTTGAAGATTCACCATGACCCTACCCTTTATGGGTTTAGAAGCATGGCAAATACCTTCTTCACCCAGGCATTTGGTTAGTCCACCTGCAAACCTTTTACAGCTACTGGTCTGGGGAGATGGGGACTGGGGTTATTTCAATGTGATTTATTGCTGTTTTAGTGTTATATTTTATTCATCATTGTTAATTGCAGTGTTAATTTTTTTTAACCTTTGTAAGCCACCTAGAGAAGCTGGTTTGAGGCAGGGTATAAATGCTCACTGAGAAAGGGAGCTCTCCTGCTCCCAGAAGTTGTTCTCTGACAGCACTTCACTGGCTGGTGGGAGGGGAAAAATCCAAAATGATCACTGGTGATAGTATGTCCTATCCAGGAACTTCCAGAAATGGTAGAGAGTTTTTGGTTATTCCTAGATAGATGTGATGAAACTTCCAGGGAAAACCACTGCCAATGTCACATCACCCACTCCAGACTCCTGTCAGTTGTCAGGAATGATGTTTGAGCCTTCCTGAAGCAACTGGCTCTATTATAGGAAGCCACTTGGCTTAGAACCTCCTAGCGTTTTCTGATCGGTCCCAGTCCATTTTGCCCAAGCTGTCTCTGCAGGTCACTTTTTAAATAACAGCAAATATTTCCATGGGTACATATAACAATATAATTATTAAACAGTATTGCCTTAATCTACGAGCTCTCACTATGTCAAAAGTTCAAGGCCACTGGCTTAGATGAAGCGTGTTTTCCACTTCATATGAGCAAGTGCTGCTTCAGACATGCAGTCTGAATTGGCCATTGACATCTTTTCCATAGAAGAACACAGTATCCTGATTATTCTCCCAGGTGCATAGTTTCACTGATATCTGATAATGGTATATGGCACTGAGGCATCTCGTTAACATCTGTAGATGCATTACTGCAGTTGGATGTGCCATCACTGAACAGATGCAGTCAACTTGATTAGGGAGCTAATGTGGTGTAGTATCTGGGGTGTCAAACTAGGATCTGGAAGCCCCCAATTTAAATTCCTGCTCTGTCAGGGAAGGTCACTGGGTGACCTTGCATCAGCCACACACACTCACCTAACCAACTTATCAGGGTTATTCTAAGGATAAAATGGAAAAGAGAATGATGTAAGCAATTGGGTTCCTGGGGTGGGGGGGAGAGTGGGGAAGCAAATTATTATTAATAACTATTTTAAGAACCTCTTAAACATTTCTTCAAAATGTGCAGAGTCATAATTTAATTGTCTGTTTTTATTTATACTCTGCTTGTATATTTTATGTTCACCGCCCTGAGCCCTTCGAGGGAGGGCAGTATATAAATGTAATAAATCATCATCATCATCATCATCATCATCATCATCATCATCATCATCATCAACAACATCTCTTGTGAAAATGGCTTAATAAAATTAATATATATCATGTTTGCCGTACTGGCAACTTTAAGAGTGTGAAAGAGTGGCACATGCCCTTAAATATAAAAAACAGCTGTAACTACTTGTAGCCCCCTAGTGCTCATTTTAGGATCTGAGCTACGGGTAGGCTCATACTTTTCAGAGTGCAAAGAAGGGCAGTGCATTGCTAACCCAAAATCTTACATGCAAGTCTTCTCGCCCCTATTTTTCAAGTTGCTCATGTCCCTGAGAGTTTAGAAAACCCTGAAAAGGAGACATCTTCCCACTGAGAGGGAGGCTGGGCAACAATTTCTTATTGGCCACAAAGCTGTAATAATTATTATACAACAGCCGTGATCGCATTCTAGGTACTATTTATTTTAAGAATTATGTGCCAAAATAACGAAGTTCATGCTGAAACAGTGAAAACGATCCACACTTATGTCTGAAGTAGTGTTCAATACACTCAAGCCTAAAGCGGTTTCCTGAGAAATAAGTCCCCTTCTCTTCAGGGGGAGTGAATTCTTAACGAAGGATGCTTCAGACTGCATCCTGACCTCTTGTTTGTGGATAATCGTTGGGAAATGCAACAAAAACATAATATGGGTTTGTGACCCGCGTTGCTTTGCCATCCACACGGCGGGGTAGGTCTCGGTCACTCTTCCATTTCACATGCGTTAGGCACACATCGCCTGAAAACACTGACGAAGTTGTCAGTTAGTGGAACTTATACCGAGAGCCAAGTGCTGTGCAAAACTAAGACGACCACAAAAATTCCCTTCAAAGTTTAACTTGTTCCAACAATTAGCTGCTTAACGATTAATGAAGAAACCCTAGCCATTTTCAAACAGAGCCAGGATTCAGCGTGCAGCAGCAGCAGCAAAACTTAGGCTTGGAGCTCGCGGAGACGGAGCCGCCTGACCGGGCTTTGGGCTCTTTCCCGCCCTCTCTCCTGCGCCCCCTCTCGGCGTCGAAATACCTGTCCTTGAAGTTCGCTCTGCCTCTTCATGTAAATATGCGGCTGCTCCGACGCCAAGGAGTGGATATTACCAATGAGCGGCAGCCTCACTGGGCCAGGAGGGAAACCAACTGGCCGCCTCTGCTTCAGCAGCTGCCTCACCACCAGGACCACCAGCCACAGCAGAGCGATGGCAACGGCCGCCGCGGCCGCGGCTCTTCCCTCTCCCGCCTGGCCCCCGAACCACATCCCGGGCTCACTCCGTCGGCTGACTCCTGGCGCAGCCTTCGCCTCGCCGCTCTGCTTTGCCGCGCCACATCACCCAGCGGGCCCTGATAGGACGCCGGCAAGGCTCGTCATTTGGCAACGAGCATGATTGGTTAAACGCTTTCCCCCGCCTCCTCCTCTCGCGCTGCAGTTCCAAGTTAGTTCCAAGTTCTGGGGAAATTCTTTCGGGGAGAAACTTCCCAGCCAGCCGTGACAGTTTCCCATCGAGCAGCCCATTCTAAACCAATGATCCCACCCCAACTTATTTACAGCTCACAAATTTGCTCAATAAGTAACCTCGCGAGTCTTTGGCTCTTTGCATAACATACTTGCTTAACATACCGGTACTTGAATACAAGGACTTGCATACATACTTGAACACAGGCAAGCCAGAAGTCGAAATCTGAGATGTTTCTTGAATGTAGCCTTGAAAAATCTGAGATCTTTCTTGAATGTAGAAATCTAGAGAATTCCTATTTAAAAACAACAACCCTAGTTTTAAACTTTCCCGATATTTCTAACACTTTCAGCTTCACAATAAAGTTTGTGCGTAAGCATAACACTCAATTTTAAAATACAACAAAAACAATTAAAAACTTACCCCTTAAATCTAGAAAAGTTCTTGGTCTTGAAACGTTTCTTATTAAAAACCCAAAATTTCCTTCCTGTTCTTGTGCTTTAAATTTGTGCACTTAGTTATTGGCAGCTGAATTTGTGAACTACGTTTGAGGTAATATAATATGAAAGTTCTGTCAGTGAAAGTTCTGCAGCTATTTATTATTTTATTCCAGTCCCACCTTTCACTCCAATAGGTACCTAACAGGCTTACATCATTCTCTCCTCTATTTTATCCTCACAACAACCCTATGAGGTAGGTTGAACTGAGAGTAGGTGACTGGCTCAAGGTCACCCAGCAAGCTTCCATGTCACAAGTGAGGATTTGAACTTGGATTTACCTGATCATAATCCAACACTTTAACCACTCCACCATGCTGGCCATGTGCGAATCATATGCCTGAACATACTTATTTGAATCAGCTCTCATGTTGGGAGAGGTGGATATCATAGTATTTTGTATATTAGTTATTATGTGCCATCATATCAGAATGCTGCATACACTTACAAACCTAAAAAAAGAGAGTATAGTTCAGTAGCTGACATGTTGGACTAACCACTGGAAGATCAAGTTGAAATTCCCACTCTGTCACAAATTTTCTTCAGTCCAACCTACCCTCATAGGGGTGTTACAAAGGATGAAACTGGTAAAGCAGAACCAGCTATGCTATCATGAGCTCCTTGGAGAAAGGGCAAGATAAAATGTAGTAGAGAAAGCATGACCCTACAAATGAACAATAAATAAAAAGCCTCTTAAAAGGAAAACTGAATTTTTAAAAGGATGCTAATTTTTTCATTCAATGAATGAGAAACTGTTTCATAATATATCTGCCAAATGAGATTACAGCTAGATTTTATCTGGAAAATTAAATAACTCACACAGATACTTATCAGAAATATTTATCTTAATTAAAGATTCTTGACAATCATTGCAAGAACTTCTGAACAGGAGCAGTCTAAACACTGGTATCACATTTTCTTCCTTCTAATCACCTCTGTACTGTGGGAACATGTGTAAATGCATTCTAGACAAGAGCCCTCAGGGTTGCTTTGCTGATACAACTCTTTAATGAGCTTATGAACTCTTTGCATGCAATTGCTTGTTGTTGTTTTTAATATAAATTGAGGCAAGCAGTTTCCAGGGAGTATTAGAATAACATGGACTTGTACATTTCACAGAGGTAGAGGCTGTTTTTTTAAAAGACCCTTATCTTGAACATGGTACAAGGTAGAAAATGAAAGACTAAGTGAAAGAAAGGAGGACAGAACAGGATTGTGAACGATTGTGAACGAAGTTGCACTTTTACTCAGTGCATATATTTTTGTTTATTACATTGCATAATACTACCATGTTCTGATGGCGACGAGTTAACAGCAGCTGCCGAGCTCTCTTCGTTGAACCAGCTTTTAATCTTAATTTTGCTTCTCACTCTCCACTTTTTTGCCTACCATGTCCTAGGACAGTATTTTGCTCTTGCCGTAGTAACAATTATACTTTAAAAGGCTAATGATCTGCATTTTAAATATAAACATTTTAAGCAATCTTGTCTAGTTTGAGGACAACACAACCCAATTTGAGGGCAATGGGTGGGGGCACAAAAGCACTCAGAGAGCTATTTAGCCAGTACACTGCCAGACCCCAGAGATATGCCAGCACCTGGTGCCTCTGTATGGTTGCTAGCTGATAGCATGATGCTTTCGTGGCCCCTTGCCAGAGCACAACTGAAGAAACACCCTGTTCCAGTGGAAGAAGGCCCAAACTCAGGGATGTGACTGGAATTAGTCGACTCAGTTCCCTGAAGGTCCTCCAGCATGAGAATGCCCCCACCCCAGACTTGATGGAAACAAAACGCATGGCTTAACTCATGGGCACCCATGAAGTCCAAGCAAGTGATGCCTCCCCCACACCCACAAGAGCCACCAGAGAACCACAGAATGTTGACAAGCATCTTGTCAAGTATTCATTTGCCCCCCTTCCTTCCTCAGCTAAACCTTTTCCCAACCAGTGGTGGCAACTCAACAAGCAATAAACCTTGGTTCATGCATGGGCAGGGCAGATGCAGTTTGCATAGCCCAGAGCTACATTAGCCAGTCCTCAGAATTAAGGATCTCATACCAGGTGGAAGTTCATACACACTGGTGCAATGGTGCATACATTCACAGGGCACATAGGTGAGGGTAGCAGCTACAGAGGGCCATCAGGCTTGAGCATAGATCATATGTCCAGAAGTCACAATTTGGCCATGCCAGCATGGAGCAAGTTAAGTTCACCACCCCACATCCCTCTTCAGTGGGTCACCCTTCCACACCCTCCCAAGTTCCCAGTAAGGGGCCTTGGCTGCGGCCTGTATCTGTCACATTATCACCAGATTCCACACATTTTCTTGAGTCTTTAATTTTGACTTTGTCTGGAGTCGGTGTTCAGCCAGCCATCTGAACTCCCTGGGGATTTAAGGCATGGCTCACATAATCCAGGGGCCCCAGAGCTCAATAAGCAGCAGGACCACATCAGTGCTGACAGCACAGAGGCTACAACTGATGTCAACACATGTGTTGAGTGGCAGACTGCCAAGGACACTCTCCTGTGGCCAAATGGTGGCTCAGACTGGTGCTTGAGGAGTATACAGCCCTGAACTTCTAGAAGGCACCTCCAAGTAGGGTAGGGTCATCCTGTGAGGAGACTCAAGGTGGCTTGCAAGCTCCTTTCCCTTCCTTTCCCCACAACAGACACCTTGTGAGGTAGGTGGGGTTGAGAGAGTTCTGAAAAACTGTGACTAGCCCAAGGTCACCCAGCAGGAATGTAGGAGTGCGGAAACACATCTGGTTCACTAGATGGGCCTCTGCCACTCAGGTGGAGGAGTGGGGAATCAAACCCGGTTCTCCAGTTTAGAATCCACCTGCTCTTAACCACAGTACCACGCTGGCACAACCAGACCTTCAGTTGTGGGTTCCACACTGGTTGCACTGTCCTCAACCCCATCCCACCCAACATACTTCACATTTTCCTCATTTTGTCTGGTTTTTTGCAGCCATTCCCCCCCCCCCAAATCTTTTTCCAAAACTGATTTTAATTTGCATTTGTTCCCCTGTGTGATGTTTGTTCCATTCAGCACCTTGTTCCACCCACTTCCATCCATCTCCAGCCAACTTTTTAATGACCAGACCATCATCGAACCACACCCTATGCTCTCCTTACCCCTTTCTTCTCCGGAAAGTGTGGTTTTGTTTTTGACCAATTTTTTTTCAAAAAAACTCACCTTTTTTCATTTCATGTCATTACCTTTATTAGGCATAGATAAAACAACAATCAGACTAACAATAGCAACAAATAGAAAAGGTTAATAGGTGATCAACAGGAGTGAGCAGTTGTTGATAAAACTGTTGCCAAAAACTTAGCTACGTTCACAGTTCTTTTAGGACAGCAGTCATTCAAAAGCAGACGTAGCTTGTCTTGGTCAGAAGTGGCAAGACATGAATTAATATGAGGTTCAATGTAAAGGCTCCTGAGTTCCGTATGGCGAGAACAATACTGGAGATATGAGCAGTTGTTTCCACTTAGTTGGGTGAACATTGACAAGTTCATGCTTGTAATGGGACCTGAAGGAATCTGTCACAAAGAACTGCAGAGAGGAGAACATTTAGATGAGCTTGCATTAAAAAGCGTCTCAGTAATGGGGATGAGAAATTCTTGAAGTAGGCCAGAAGGGATCCATCAGGTGGAAGAAGTCCCTAGCTCAACAATGAACAAGGCCTGTTAGTTTCAGATAGCAGTTTTTGTCTTTCCAAATCACGTACTCTTTGTTTTAAGATGCAAAAGGTACTAATCACATCCAAGTTGGAAAAAAATTCCACAGAAAAACCTAAGGTTGTGACATAATTTGTAACTTGTTGGTTCCATTTGGAGCGGTATGAATCAGTGAGCATGTGCCATGTTAACCTGCCTGGCCTTGCATTATGATGGAGGTGCACCCAAAATTTCAAGGCTGATATCTAGACTCTTATAGTCATAAGATTTAAACTCATTTCTAGGCATAGGCTGACATTTGCAACACAGTTGGGTAGTCCAAGAAGGTTGCGAAGAAACTTGGACTGAATTCTTTCTAGGTCTTTGATTGAGCCACCTACCCATATTGGGGTCCCATATAGCATCTTTGGGATTAATTTAGATTTGAAGATTTTAATTGCTGAAGGTATGTATTGACCTCCTTTGGTGAAAAAGAAGCATTTAATCATGGCAGTATTGCATTTCGCAAGGGTGGTAATGTTGCTGAGTTGAGGTGACCATTTCTGATTGAAATGAAATATCACCCCCAGGTAGCAGAAAGATGGCACTTGTTCTAATGTGTTCCCATTGATTTTCCACAAAGAAGGTTGCCAAGATTTGGCAAACATCATGATCTTGGATTTGGTATAGTTTATCTCCAGAGCATTGCGTTTACAATAATCAGAAAATTCCTGGAGTGTGCGGGTGAGGCCGATTTTTGTCTGCGAAAGCAAAACTCCATTGTCTGCATGTAGTAATGCAGGGATTTTCTATAAATTCAAGGTGGGATTTTGGCCTTCTGTTTTCAGAAGATGGGGTACCAGGTCACTAATGAACAAATTAAACAGAAGAGGGGTCAATACACAGCCTTGTTTAAAGCTGTTTAAGAGGGGTCAATATGCAGCCTCTGCTGGAGGGGAAATCAGATGTTAAATGTCCCATGAGGTTACAGCAAACTCTGCAGCTTGTGTTGGAATACAATCTATGAATGAGTATGAGTAGACAGGGATCCATGTCCATTAATAGCAGTTTGCGCCATAAAATATCCCTTCTGACTAAATCGAAGGCGCTTCTCAAATCAAGGAATGCTGCACAGACTCTTCCCCCTGGGGTGTTGCTGTAAAAGTCTCTATAAAAGGATTGCACAGGTGTGATTATTGGTCTTCCAGGCCCACTGCCACACATCCTTCCCCACCATGGACAGAATTTATAAAAAATATGCATAGTTAAGGCTTTTTTTAAAAAAAAAATTAACACATGCCTCACAGTAGAATGTTGATAGAAGATTTCCTGAGGGCATATCCTCCCTTCCTTCGTAAAAAATTTGTGTTTGTTATTGTACCTATTATGGTTTATTCAGGACATGTAATTTATCATTTTCTATTTTGTATGGTCAAATGGTGACTCTTAAGTGCACTTATCCTTTTCTCTCTCTTTTTTGGTGGGGACAAATGGTAGTACTCATGTCAATTTCCAGTTCTTCAACCAATCAGAGAATCACCATCAAGACAATGGAACCAATTCATGAGTGCCATGATTGGCTCTAGCCAACCAGAACACTTCATGTTGTGGGTATAACTTTGAACACAGGAGAAGCATTTTTAGCACACTGTGGATACTTTACATTTTTTTCCTTTTGACTAAGCAGTTGCAAAATGTCAGTTCTGAACATGTCTCATGTAGGGACAGCATGCAGGGTGTCCTGATACAAAAGGGAGACCTTAGAATTGCTTTCTTTTTTGGAATTGAGAGAATGTTCAGGAAATGCTGATAGATTTATGTGGGAACATGAACATTTTTGAAAACGTTGCTGAGCAAAAGGCAAACTGGGGGGGGGGGGAAATGTTCTGTGGTGGACTGTAGGATGAAGACCAAAGTTTTCAACAGGAGCATAAATGTGTGGCAGCTCACAATAATCATGTTGGTAATCTCCGCACAATACCTCCACTCTTCAAGGTTTTCCCATGACCTACTGACAATTAGGCCAGACCATATCCATTGCTCCAAGTCTGCTGATGTGGGTAAGCGTTGCTGTACTCTTCTTTCTTCATGTTGTACTATCCAGCTTGAAAAAAGCAGTAATTATTTCCTTGTGTTATACCTCTTTGGACATGCAAATCTTCTGAGCACTGCTGCGGATTGTTTGTAGATGGAGAATTGGGTAACACCAGGGTCGCAAATTGCATCTAGCCTGGACAGTGTCTACTTCCCAGCAGTTTTCATGTACTTGGCATAGATTGCACAGACCTTGCTCTGTTCCTCTTTGTCACCATGTGTGCATGCTATCTGCTAACTACTGTACTAGGGCTATACAGGCAAACAAATAATTGGTATGTGTGTGTTCTCCAGCTGTACTGTCAGCCATTGATGAGGAGAAGAATGTCACTGAATTGCTATACACAGTTGACTGATAGGCACAGGAAGAGATATGTTTCCGTACTGAATGATGTTGCTGAGCAAATGCTGACACAGTGTGCAGTCAAGCATAATGAAGTCAATTGCTGACATGCAGAGATAATAGAGGAAGAAAGATGCTGTCACACAAAGATGGTTGAGGAAAACAAATGTGATTGACAGGTATTTCAAGAAACAATGCAGCAAATCATGAATATTATGTTAGGAGATATCCATGTTCTGAAAATACTGGGTGATTTATTGGCAGGGAAGCAGAAGTCTGCTGATTGGGCCTTGTGCCTCTGAGGGAGGCCTGCTTGCACCCGGCTGCTGCGGGGTTCTGAAAGCTCCCTTGCTCCCCCTCTCCTGGGAGAGGGAAGGACAGGGCTTTTAGCACCTCAGGGCAGCCGGCCGCTGAATCCCACCACTGCATGCAGCCCAGAAAACCCACAACAGTTAGAAGGGTTTAACTGTAAGGATTGACTGTAAATTTAACTGCATATACAGTTTAACAATTTAACTAGATATATGAATGAACATTGCCCATTAATGTTTTCTGCTAATAATTTTGAAAAAAATCATACTGTTTATTGCACTGAATATTACAGAGACTCCCACATGTGCCCCCCCCCCCCCCCGTGCCATGTATATGTTTATTTAGCATTCAGAATCCATTACTGCATAGCATTTTGTTTTTTGAGGGAAAGGGAAGAATTATAACATTTTCTGCCTGGAAAGTAGTTTCACACAATTAGAAAGCTTTCTATCATCAACATATTGTTCCAACAGCAAAAAAGCAAAACAAACCCAATGTGCTCATAAACAGAAAATGGCCACAGACTTGCATCATGATAATGGGTAAATGGTCACAAACAAGCCTGGGAGATTGTAAGAGCAGCAGAAAAGCTGTCTAGAGACATATTTCAAATTGATGTATCACCATTCATACATTTCAAACATATCAGACATTAACTATCCCATTTAATTCTACCCTTCTTCCAAAGGCCTCAAGGTCTTTTCTCCCTATTTGTCTTCTTCTTCCCAAGCATTGTATTAGGTTTAGGGTTGGCTCAAGCCTATCTAGGAGCAGCAGTGGCGTAGGAGGTTAAGAGCTCGTGTATCTAATCTGGAGGAACCGGGTTTGATTCCCAGCTCTGCCGCCTGGGCTGTGGAGGCTTATCTGAGGAATTCAGATTAGCCTGTATACTCCCACACACGCCAGCTGGGTGACCTTGGGCTAGTCACAGCTTTTCAGAGGTCTCTCAGCCCCACCTACCTCACAGGGTGTTTGTTGTGAGGGGGGAAGGGCAAGGAGATTGTAAGCCCTTTTGAGTCTCCTGCAGGAGAGAAAGGGGGGATATAAATCCAAACTCTTCCTCTAGTGAGTTTCCAGAAGAATGAGAATTGGAGCCCAGATCTCCCTACACCGTTTGAACACACTTGAACTCCAATCCTAAGGAAGTCTGCTCAGAATTCAACTTAGGTCTATCCCATGAGCCTTACTCCCACTCTTTCACTTCCCAGGGAAGTGTTATGAGGACTGAAGTGCAAGTCATTTATTTGCTTTGCTGGATCCACATTTTTGACTGCACGTTACTATTTAGGCATTATTTTAAAATGTACCTATGTTTGGCTTGAATTTTCTTTCTATGAATTTTCTAAAGGATGGAAATATGGTGTTGGCAGTAGTCTTAACAAATCTTAGTACTTAGGGAAAAACACATGCTCATGTACATTTTAGGTAGTTAATACCATTCCCATATTTCCATATGTCACCTAGAAAAAGGAAGGCTGGGGGCATTCCAGCAGCAATTGCAACATTTGGCCATCCAAAATGGACCAGCTTCTGTGACTAACAATAAAATCTGAACAGCTCATCTGTAGATGTCTAGTATATAGTATTATGGAAAAATCTTTATTCCCCGCTCTTATATATCCCTTCATTTTGAGAGTAGAGATTATTGAGGCTTTTTTTTTTGCAGTGCTGATTTTCAGGACTTGAACCATATTTGTGCTGTTGTTTCTTTTGCTAATAAATGGAAAGTAAAGCCAGCGTTTTTATATATGAAATGCTTAAAACTCTGTCCCTGAACTTGGTTAGTATGGCTTTTGTTTCTCATCCCATTGATAAGGTTTGGGGGTATGGGAAATTCAGGCCACCATTGACTGGCAGAAGTCAGTCTTGACAAAGGGAGCTAAGAAACAGAACTCCAGGAACTTCCAGCGTTTATCCTTCCTCCCACTTCCATTAAGGCAAGTTTGTACTTTTATACAGAGTCTTCTTGATATTGCTGTTTTCCTCAACAGTGCTATTTAACAGTGATAATATTCGCTTTGACTTGTTCATGCACTTTGAAATAATGGTATACCTTACATGTGATCTTCATGTATACTGGTTTTTAACAAACCATTCTTCCTGATAAGCCTGACTGTGTTCTTTAGCTTCCTTTCAGGTCCCCTCTCTCTTTTTTTGGAGACATTCCCACTTCTGAAATTAAATGTGGACTGTGTTGGATTACCCAGACAGTTTTTTCTAGACCATTTTTCACTTACGTATATCTTTGACTGTGCTGAGGTCAGTGTTCCCAAGAGGTTTGGCAACACTTGTACATCTAATAATCTCCTGGGTTCCTTAGCATTAAATCAATGGAAGCTTTCCCACTTAAGATGAAATGCTGTATACATGTGGTCCAACACACACAGAGATTATTTATTAGATTGATACCCCACTTTTTTTAACATCAGGTCCTCAAACAGTTTAACAGTGCTATATTAACTTCTTCTTTTCCTCTCTGTATTCCCTATCACCTCTGGCTGCTTTGGAATGGCAATTCCTGCAGTGTAATGTGCTCTAGCTTTTTCCTGCCAGGGCCATTGTTGGAACCAAACAGGGGTTGCCTTTGCCTTAAATTTATTTCCTAGGTAGTTTACAACAAATTAAATTCACAAAATGTGGCTCCAGATGAACTGTGGTTCCTGCTTTACCTCTCAATGGTAGAGTAGTTAAGAGAGAGGATGGCAGGATGTGATGTTAAAGGCTCTTGCATTATGGGTGCTGTTGTGACTATCCTAGCATGGCCTGTGGTGAGCACCCCTTCCTTCCTGAAGAAAAAAGGAACATCACTGAGATGCCCTTTTCCACTCACACAGTGTTCCTACCATCCTCAGCAACCAATTTCCTATAGGATCTGGGTTACATATAGGACTCATCACAAATTGCTACCCTTCTCGCCTCTTTTAATATCACTGGAGAGCCATTATGATTTCACACCTTGAGTCCACTCTTTCATTCACAGGGACATCAGCAGACAAGGTACCCCAGTCACCTTTCATAATAAGACCTCCCACTGAGTTATTGGGTTTTGAGGCTCATACATTGTTCCTTTCACATTTTACCACCACCATTTATTCATTTCCTATACCATGCATAATTTGAGATCTTCACTGCTGTGTGTGCATACTTGTATGTTTCTTCCCCTTAAACATGCAGCCTGCAGGATTAAGCAAACAAGGAAATAACTTTTATTTGTAGTCTGAAAGTAACACTGAAAAACGTTAGTTAAAGGTTACTTCTACTGAACCTTTGTTCTGTTCCTCTTGTCTAGCATATTGGATCTTGGAAAGGCATATCTAGGAAATTGTAGCCCGGTGCAAAGTCTGAGTCCTCACCCCCCCACCCCGTATGGGCAGCTGCTCTCCCCCACCATAATCAAACAACTTTTTTTGCACCAGGTCATCAGGGAAGGAGGAGAGGGGTGAATCCCCCTATGTGACTAATGGCCGCAATCCAGGGACATTTGACCCCAAATGTTCCCCTCGGCTGTATGCCCCTGGGATCTTGTGTTACAAATTGACTCTTTTGGTCAGCTAGATTTAAACTGACCTTTGCTTTAGATTCCCTCAATCAGACATCTTTTTCCTCTCAACTCCCTAGCTGCCAATTCCCAGCTGCATTCTTAACTGCTGTTTCCAATTCTCTCTTCCCAACATGCCGTCAGCTTTCATTGGTCGCTCTTAAGGAGAGGCGGAATCTGTCCACCATAATCATAATTACTGAACACAGTGCATGCTGGTTGTTAGAAAAATCTGAGGAAAATGTAGGTTTTTATTTCTCTTCTTCTAAACTTGAAATTTGCAGTGCAGTTTGTTTCACAATAAAGCAACCAAAGCATAAATGAGATAATCCTTTGATACATGTGTGAGGCAACCTCATAATGACTCCTGCCATTATTCCCTTCTTTCATTTTAAATAACTTCTTCGTTATCCTTATGCATTAATTTTGAAGGAGGGTTTTCACCAGTGAAGGCTACAGTGTGCAAATTATTGTTTTCCATGGCATAAATTGCTTATGGACGAGAAGTTGTGTGTGTGTGTGTGTGCTCGCGCACGCGTGCAACACATACATAAATACCTTCATTTTCAAAAGACGCTTAATGTGTAGAAATGGGCAGGCCAAGTTTTTCATGCCATGGAGGCAAATCTCATCCCATTAAGCACTTGTTAATGGGACAGGACTTCCCCTGCCCTTCATGCTGGTTGGCAAAGCTAGTGGTGTGCCCATACATACATACAGCTTCTTGTCTCCAAGCCTCCACAAATATCACAGGTTTTTCCTTGAAAGTAGTGCTGAGCTTGATACAGGGCACTCTGGTAAGAGGGAAGAAAAGAAAATGACTCAGTTAATCTCCTATGTGTATACCTGCGCCCAAAAGGGAATGGACTGACTTTGGTGCATGTTTTCTAGTATATAGGGTCAGTTTGAGTGTAGGGACAGATAAGAAAGTCATATGCCTCATTCTTATTTTCTTTTTCCTTTTTTCTTGCACCATTCTAAGAAAAGTCACATCAGTAAAATTTTTAAAATGTAATTATCATTAGAGTCAATATATCATCATAAGAAAAAAATGATCCACTGGGAAGAACCAAGTGTACTTATATGCTCATTGACTCATTTTGTAATGCAAAGCAGCCAGTGGCTATAAAAGGTAATTGGGCTGCCTGGACTCAGATTCAGCTTTTAGGAAAGATGTAGCTGCTGAATGGACAATTCACTCCCCCCCCAGGTATTAAAAGAGAATGATTCCATAGAGAAATTAATTTTCTTAGTGGCTGTGAATCATGGGGAAATTTCTGACAGTTTTTGCATTTCTGGTGAGACATCATTCTGAACTAGTTTTGAACATAATGCACTTCATTTGTTTGAATCAAATATAAGAACACTTTCCACTGGTTTAAAATAAATGTGGTTCTCCAATTTGACTTGAAGATTTGTGGTGAATCATCACCAGCAGAAGGTTTTAGGCTGTATTGTCACTGAACAATAGATATATGGCCAAACAGTATTTGTAGGGACTAGTCTGTGTGTAAAGCATTAGAGGCGTATTGAGGTAAAATGGCGCCCGAAGAAAAATTGTCTCGCCCCCCATCACTGCTCCTGCTCCTCCTGCTCCTGCTCCTCCTCCCCTTCTTCTTCTTTTGGGGTGGTCAAATGGAATCTCTCTTTCCCTTTTCAATTCACATTATTATATGGCGCTGTCTTGGTTTTTAGTATAAGGTAACCCTTTCCATTCCACAACGGAACTGTCCAGAATGCGAATCCCGCTGTCCATGAGGCTGGTTGACACGCACAGTCCTGGCTTGGGTAAGGCAAAACTGGGGCAAGGAGGCTATCCCAGTCAGGCAGCAGAGGCAGGGTGGTGAGGCGCTCAGATCGAGGCCAGCTCCCTGGGTTTCTGAAGGGCCATGTGCAAAAGAAGTGGAGCCAGTAGTGTTGGTTCGCCCCCACCCCGTGGATTTTCTTAAAAGAAAAAGGCAAAATCCAGCTTGCTTTTAGTAAAAGAGAGCTGTGGTGAATATGGGTGAGGAAGTGGGTAAGTGGCGGTTGGATGTGAGGGAGGGCAGAGTGAGGTGTGTGAGGATGAGCAGGATGTGGATGAGAGTATGTGTGTTGTGTGGTAGTTGTGGGTGAGGCACAGAGAGTGAAAGTTACCTGCATGTGTGTGTGGGGGGGGGGAACCCCACCTGACGTCTCACACATTTCACTTCCACTCGTATTACCTAACAGTATTACCTATTTACTGTTTTCACTGCTCATCTGCGCAAACTGTTTTCTCTGCCCATCTGCGCGAACATTCTAAGTCCATACCAAGCCCTCAGACCACAGACAGACAGGCTGTATGAACATTCTAAGGGTGACAGTTAAACACAGCCAGCTTCATGGCCTGGTGCACCAGGAAAAAGACGTTTTACCCGGCTCAGGTAAGGACTTTCGGCAATTTGAAGATCCAATTACCTGCCTGCAACAGGGGGAATGTCATGTGAAAATTTGGGGGCGATCCGTCCAGCCGTTTCGGCATTAGGGAGTCACCAACAAACTGATGGTTAGCTTTTTATATATATAGACTAGCATGGCCCAGCCATGCGTTGTTGTGGCTTATTGTGGTGAAATGGGAAAGAAACAGTAGCAGCAAATCAATTGCAGAGGCCAGCAGTACATGCTCATGCAAACACGCAGCCTGATACTGTCCAATGTGTGCCCGCCTGATACTGTGCGATGTGTGCCTGCATTCCTTGTGGGTGGGGGGAATGGAAAGGCACCCCTCCCACACATCTAGGCTGGTTGGTCATGATCCTTTACCTGGGAGTAAGTTTGGTTGGTGGCAATGGGTGTAGCTTCTGAGGAAACCCTCTGAGGGGCGCGACGCAGCCATTCAAAGTATGTCACAGTTGCTGTACCGAGCTTACTCCTGAGTAATGCGTGCCTGGTTTTCTTAATTGTAACCGCAGTATTCAGGGAATCTAGGGTGCCCTGGCCCTCCCTCCCCTCCCTTGCATGTTGCCCCTCACTCTCTTCCCTCCCTCACTTCTCTTCCCTTGCATGCCACCCCCCCTCCTTCCCTTCCCTTTTCCCTCCGCTAGGGTGGGGTGGGTCATATCAAGATGCTGGACCCCCTGCCTCCCCTCCCTTGCATGCCACCCCTCACTGTCTCCCCTCTCTCACTTCTCTTCCCTTGCATGCCTCCCCTTCTGTCCCTTTCCTCTCCCTCCCTCTCTTCCCTTGCATGCCACCCCTCTCTCCCTCTCCCTCCCTTCCCTCTCTCTTGTGTGTATGTGTGTGTATGTGTTTCACTTCCACTTGAGTTACTGCCTATGTACTGTTTTCACTGCTCATATCTGGCCGTCTGAGTGAACATTCTAAGCAGCACGAACATTCTAAAAGTGACAGTTACACACAGGCAGCTGCATGTCCTTCACCAGGGAGCACAAGGAAAAAGGTGTTTTACCTGGGCCAGGTGTGAAATTTCAGGTATGTGAACATCTAAAAACACTCTTGCCTGGCTGACTATAGTGGCTGGGAATTTTCAGAGGAATTGGCCCAGCAGTTACTGAGGTATACTGTCATCAACAAAAACACTGTTAGCTTTTTATATAGAGAGATAGATTGGCTGAGTCAGGTGTCTTCTCATTATAGTAGACATTAGAAAGTCAGAAAGAACCCTCACTCTCTGGAAACAATTAGACAGTTGGTTAACTTGACAGGTCTAAGTCCAACTTCTTAGGCAAATGAGCTGAAACTTGTTTGTTTATGCCCACCCCTAGCTAATGGGTGCCAGGGTACCAATGATACAAAATGAGGTAGTACCTGGTAGTACCAACATTAGCACTGAGTGGTAGGAATGTGCACCTTTTTGTTTTTAGTTTGTTCATTTCAAACTTTTCTTTAACTATACATCAGACAGCCAGGTCACAGAATAATGAACATATTACCAGACATTATTACTTTTTGATTCGGATTAATTATAACAAATATGTTAATTAATAAAGGTTAAGGGTTTTGATTAGTTTCTATCCTAATACACATCCCTACCAAGAACTGAAGAGACAGAATGAGGATATTCTCAGGTGAATATGTTGTTTGTTCCAATTCCAGTTACTTAAGAGTGTGACAGATTTTTTAACTATATTGAGAGAAATTTACTTATTTAAAACATTTATATTTGACTTCTCCACACAAGCTCGATTTTCAAATCATGGTATCTAGTGACCTTCTCATGTTCTTTTTCAATGACCCTGCTGTCATCAGGTATGATGATGATGATGTTGATGATGTTGATGATGTTGATGTTGATGATGATGATGATGATGATGATGATGATGATGATGATGATGATCCCCAAAGGGCTCTGGACAGTGTACATCAATAAAACAATACAATGATGTACAATAAATATAAATTAAAACAAGAAGTACAGATTATTTAATCATTTAAAATCCTAAAATCATCACAAAAGCATCAGAAAAAAATGATGGCGTCAAATTTTAATATTAAGCCATAGCATTTGATAGCATTTGGCAACATGATAAATAGATAATATGGATATTTAAAACATTGACATTGCTAAATCACAATCTATATTCACCTTGTAATGGCTGGAGCAGAGAAAGAAAAATTACATTGAAAGATTTGAATTTATGAAAAAAGACCAATCTGTGAATGACTATAAATGTTTTGAACACATGACTGAGGTTCTTACTGTTTCATAGAATTGGGGCTATTTCACACATTATGTTTTTAAGTGTATATATAAAAATGCAAAGTATGAATATGGAAAATGTGTGTCACACACGTACACTCATCACAGACCCATGAATTGCTGAAGATTCCTATCTATTATTAGAAATTAAACTACCTACCAACTACCAACTAAACTAACCAACCAAAATACTTAAGAAAGGAACAGTTTAAACACTGTGGATGCTGTAACTACAACTTCAGCAAGCTTCTCCAGTGGGACATCACTTCAATAAGAAGCAGCAGTGGCATAGTGGTTAAGAGCAGTTTGATGCCCCGCTCTGCCACTTTTGCTGTGGAGGCTTGTCTGGGGAATTCAGATTAGCCTGTGCACTCCCACACATGCCAGCTGGGTGACCTTGGGCCAGAACTGTAGTGAGGGGGAACTGCACCTGGGGCACGTGTGTGCCCTGACCCCTGCCACACCCCTGCCCGCCCCCACCACACCATTGCACCAGTGCAAGCCCGGTGTGTCACTCACCCCCTTCCCCGCCCCCTTGGTGCTATGCCACTGCCTTGGGCTAGTCACAGTTCTTCTGAGCTCTCTCAGCCCCACCAACCTCACAGGATGTTTGTTGTGGGGAGGGGGAGGGGGAGGGAAAGGGGGGATATAAATCCAACTCTTCTTCTCCTCCTTCTTCTCCTTCTTCAATAAAACTTACAAAGTTGAGGTTCTTGCAGCTTTCCATCCAGCTGTTCCCCAAGACAGGACTCCTTTCTGAGTGCTGATGTTGCAGTTCAGCTGGGCTTTCGGCAAAGACCTGCCTTGGCACAAGTGCACCTTGGTTTAATGAGCATTCTGCAGATTCTTCAAAACATTCTTTCAACAGTAGACGACTTGTTCTATTTTTTCCCCTCCTTCCTTGTTAAATGATTAATTTAAAAGCCCAGCCAAGAGATTGTTTAACCTTTCTGTAAAATAGGGGGTGTTCCATCCCCCTTTGATTTCTACAAAGCCACATTATTTATTGCTTTGACCACATTCCCTGGGGACCTCAAGAGATTAAGTGGTTTTTCCAAATGCTGATCAGTTCTTTAGTTTAGATAGTTATATGGGATATTAAACTCAGTGGTGGTTTTCAAATGTGGGGATCAGAGTTCAATTGGAAATCTGAAAGAAAATTCTGAAAGGTAGAGGCTTCACTTCATTGCCATCCCACTTGGTTTCTGAGGGACTGCATTTCTTTCTAGATCAGGGCACCCAGTGGTTGTTCTATTGTTATATGATCACTGTATTAAAATCTGTGCAAATTCTGCAGTTAGACTGGTTCTTGTGTATAAACCCAGAAGAAGAAAAAGAACTGTGCTAGGTGAATGAAAGGACCCTGGATTTCTGGGGTTGCAATCTGCAAACCATTAGTACACTCTCAGTGGTTTGCCAAAGATAACTGGGTCGCTCCCAGGTCGATTCCCCACCGGAAAAATGAATGTAGATACTAAATGGTTTGGGAAAAATTTGAGCACGGCTTCAGCATCCATACTGCAGCTTCTGCCCCACAAACGATCCTTGCTCCCAGAAACGCAGCAGCAATGAAGGATTCCCCACTGAGGCGGATTGAACACACAATCTGCTTAGGGGCTACCCTGATTGGCTGCTGTGTTGTGTTGGGGTGGGAATTTTTTTTAACCTTGCAGATCTACATCTGTGCGAGCATATACAGAACGACTCTACACGGAGACAAAGAAACAGGTGATTAAAGCAAAGCCCTGTTTCCGCGCACCTCCATGTAGTTGGATCCACGGGGATACGACGTGTAGCACTGCTTTGTATTGCCTTCTACTCAGTCAATCAGTCAAAACTGGCCCCATGTTGCTTCATATCCACGTGGATCTCCGGTCCGCGAAAAAAAAAACGGCTGTGCGCGCATCGCACACAACCCACTGCATTTTCATTGGATGGCAGGCTCCATGTCACTACCAGTGGTGGGAAAAATGAATCCAGATTCACCCCCACAACTTCCCCACCGCTCCCGATTGCCCACGTGTTTTTTGAAAAGGTCTACTTTCTTCCAGGTTCTAAAATAACACGTGCTGGGGTGGGGTTTCTGAGCGCCAGAAACGGGATGAGAATGTGTTAGGTGCTGGTGCAGTGGGGAGTTCTGCTGGAAACCTGGATATTTTGTGTGACGAGCACGCATCTAATCCTCAGTGGGGAATCAACCCCAGTTTCTCATCCTCTGACAGGGTTTCTTTTATTTATTGAGCAAATCACTTTGCCTTCTTTTGTTTGTCTGTAGAACCCACCTGCATTTTAAGCAGGGTATCAACACTGCCACCCCTCCCCCTTCTCAGGACTCCTGTGCCTTTAAGAGTAGCAGACATTCCACAGGTGAAAAATACTGTAAAATCATCACCTGCTCAGGCCCCTTCCGCACACACAGAATAAATGCACTTTCAATCCACTTTCACAATTGTTTGCAAGTGGATTTTGCTATTCCACATGGTAAAATCCAGCTGCAAAGTGCATTGAAAGTGGATTGAAAGTGCATTGTTCTGCATGTGCAGAAGGAGCCTTAGCCTTGATCTATCCCAACTTTAAAGGCACAGACACCTCGCCAAGGGGTGGGGAGTAGGCTAAGCTATACTGGGCGTTTAAAATGCTATCCAGTAACTTTGCCTCTTGCAAAAATGTTGCTACTTTAATGGTGTGTCCAGATGTATCGCACAAATACCAAATTGATTTCTGCAGCTCAAATCATAACTCTCAGAGCTCATTGACTTTCATAGGTATTTTAGTGTTTCAGATATTTAGGGAGCAATCCTAAGTATTGACTAAGAAGTCTCCTTTTATTCAATAAGAAGGCATTCTTAGGACTGGAGCCTTAACCTTAAACTCAATTTACCCAGGAGTGAAACCCATTGAGTCAGGCAATGAAGCTAACAGTGTAACTGCGAGCAAGGGGGATCCTTTGCACGTTTTACCAGAATCAATGGGATTTACTCGCAAGGGAGCATGCCGGGTCTGGAGACTTAGACGCTCCAGCTTGCAGATGCCTTCTGCTTCTTCCAAGCAAACTCTGCCCATCTAGCAATTCTGCTAAAAACACTGAGTCACTTAGCTAATTACTTCATCTAACGTCCGTCTAATTTTAGCCTCTCCTGCAGATCCCGCTCCACGCCTCCTGCTGCCAAGGAGACGTTCCCAGAACAAGGGATCGTCTCCCCCAAGACCACCAGCTGGTGACTGACCCCTCGCTGCGACACAGGGGCCTTCGACCTGTCAAGTCTCCCAGGAGCGCCCCTCGGGAACGGTCGGGGAGCGCCTCCCCGCAGGCAGCGACGGTCTCCCCGCAACGGGCGGCGGCGGCCCCGAGTTCTGCGGTCTTTTCCATCCATCCCCTCCTTGTCTTGGCTGTCAGCCTGTGGGGAAGGAGCTCCTCCCGCGTGTCGCGCCCGGCTCTCCGCAGCCTGCCCGGCTGGCGCTGCATCCGAAGGGGCCTCCTCGCTAGGGGAGCTCCTCCTGTCACCCCCACGCCGCCTGCTGCCAAACATCGCCCTCTCTAGTCCGCACTGGAAGGCAGCGAAGGCTTTTCACTGGTCAGGAGTCTCTGGGGAGGATGGATGGATGGATGGATGGATGGATGGATGGATGGATGGATGGATGGATGGATGGATGGATGGATGGATGGATGGATGGATGGATAGCCAGCCCTCCACAGGTTGTGGTTCGACTCCAAGGAGGGCATTTTCTCATAGGCTGCTGCCCCCCACCCTCGCCGCCTTTCCTACTGCACGAAAAACCCGACCTGCGGCCAGCAAGTGACCCCCGCTGACCTCCCAGGGAGGAAAGAACCGCTGCCTCCTGTGCTGGCAAAAGGGAAGGGGAAAGACCCCCCCCCCAAGCCAGACCTCTCCTCCTCCTCCTCCCCCGTCTCCCCTTGGCCTTAGCGGACCGAGAGCCAAGCCCGTGGGTGAGGCTCAATATCCTGCCAGCCGGAGAAGCCGGGATACCCTGAGCGCACGATGGGCAGGACAAAGAGACAACTCCCCCCGCCTCGCTTCAGGGGAGCGTGCGGGCCGCCTGCAAGATGATGGACGGACTCCTTCAGGACCTGTTGACGGCCACTGTCGGAGAGTTGGGAGGAAGAGGTCGCCCCCCCCCCCCGCCACCAGCCCCGCTCGGCACCTTCCCCAGGTCTGCCCCCCCCCGCACCCCGCGACCGGGCTCTGGAGTGCTGGGGGGAGGGGGGAGGAGGCTGTGGTGTGCGCGGCGTGCCGGGCCCGGGCCCGCCCGCGCAGTCAAACATCCTGGATGGGGCAGGTGTGTCCCCGGGCCAGGCACGACTCGGCAGCTGCGAGCCCATGACTAAGAGCCCTCTGGCGGGTGATTGATCGGCCCCTTCGCCGCTCGCCGCCGGCGCCGCCTGCCCCACCTCCGCTGCGGACGCGGCGCTTTCCGCTCCAAGTGGCCGCCCGCGGCTCAGCGAAGCAGCTGGAGGACTGCCGGGCGGGCGGGCGGGCGGGCGAGCGAGCGGGCGGGACGTGACCACTTCAGCCCGGGAACAGCGCAGGGGGGCGGGGGCGAGGAGCCGGTGGACGCCGGAGAGCAGCTCCCGCGAGCCCCCATTCAGCCGGCGAATCCATCCCGACCGTGCCGAAGAGCAGCCGCGCCTGGGGACGCCCGGCTCCGTTTCTGCGCGACGGCAGCAGGGCACCCGCCGCCGCCGCCGCTACAGTTTCCCCTCACGTCCCAGCTGCATTAAGCACACGCAGACTGGTGGCGGTGGAGCGCCAAGGACGCCCGGCAGATTTTGGAAACCCTCGCCCCCCCCTCCCACCCTCGTGCCACGCATAACCTGCGGGAAATGACCACTTCGCTGCAGGCAAGCGATGACGACCACGGACCCCCACCCCCGCCCCGGCTTCTAAGGCATCTCTGCAAGGGAGGGAAGAAAACCCTTGGCAGCCTGGCCTGAAGCCTGAGCCACCTCCTTTCAACTCCCCGGGGTTGGCACCGTCCCTCAGATGACTCCAGACTCCTCACGGGTCGCATAGACCCAAATAATTCATACGGCAGAGCTCACTTTACAGCAGCACGGTCTCTTCATTTGGGGCTTGACTGTCTGCCAAGGGAGTCTGGATGGGGCACCCCCCCATTCCTCCACCCCCCATCCGATCCTCGCAACGATCCCGCGAAGGGGGCGTAAGCAGGGTGTTCTCGGCCAAAGGTTACCTCATCCCTGCTACCCTCAGTGGGAAGGTGAACCCCCACACCCACCACTAGTCAAATCCCAACATGTCCTTCCCTCGTTTCTTCACACACTTTCCAGATGTTTTCGAAATAGGGGAGGGGGGATCTGTACAGAGCGGACAATCGAGATCTGAGTCAGTTTCGTTCCATCAGGTAGATCCCAAGGTAGGACAGCGGCTGCCTCTTCTGTGCCATAGGGGTGCTTTGGAAGCCAAATGATTTCACACGAAGCCTTCAGCATGCCAAACAACAGCAGGGGGAAGGTCTTCGCTTTCTTTGATGATGCAACTCTAAACAGCTGCAGTCAGAAACCGATTGGTACTCAGGACTGTTGTACGGGACTTACTCCCAGGGAAGCGTTCTTAGCATCGCATGGCAACCGTTGTCTGTGAAGCTGCCTGAAAGCCACGCACTCTCTTAGACGAGCTGGCTTTTAGCTCTCGCTCTAGTCTAGTCCATCTATTTTATCCCAAACTTTTCGCAAAGTCTACCCCACTTCCCAGGGGAAACCCAGATTTCGCACGCTTCATGCCCCTCAGGTACAGCGTGCTTCATCGAAAGTAAGCCCTGGTCCGGTTGGTTGTGTCTCATACCCAGGCAAGGATGCATACAATTGGAACCTCCCGTGAAGATTTGTAAGATGCTGGCAAGGCACTGTGTGAAGGATCTGTAGGGATGAAACTGATTACAGATCCAATGCGGTGCTACCTAATCCTGCACGCAGGCTCCCTAGTTCTCTTTAACTCACTGTTTAGGATTGCGCACACATTTGATTTGTTAAATAATATGAGTTGCGATGTGTTTCCACAGAGAAACTCTCGGGTGGGTGGGGCGGGGCAATCCTCACTCACTGAGGCATACTTGGTAAGACATGCGAACGGCAGAATTCTCCACGCACCCATGAAGCAAGCGCTATGGTCGCTGCTACACGCAAGAAAGTTTTAAAAGGAAACCTGCCAAAGCCCCTCTTCTGCAATGCAGCATTTTTTGCGGTAGATGTCGCCTCTAATAAGTAAATAACCTGCCCTCTGAGTTTGTTCATTTAAGAGAGACATCTCTTGTGAGGATGAGGATGTGGCATGGCCTAGATATTATTAATGACTCGAGACGATTTTCCTTACATTTCATTAATCGTCTGCTAGTTCCCCCTCCCTTCTGGCCATTTTTTTTGGTTCAATGACCTCAATGCAAATAAGCCTATCAGATGTGGCCAAATGACTGGCAATTTTTGTGAATGGAATACTCAGTGACTGGAGGATGACGTAATTCAGGAGCTTGGATTTCGTGGTCAGTCGTGGATTGGTTGTATAGTGATAACCGAGGCTGCGATTGGCTGGCCAGTGTTCGTAGGACGCCTACACACTTTCACCCTGGCGGTAGATATAAAAGGGGGTAGTTGGGCATTGATGAGCATTACGATTTAGAAACGCACAGTGAAGAAACTCTTGGCACTTGCTTAAGACGCTTTGCAACCCTAGGTAAGCCTTCTCTTTCTTTTATCAATTGAATAATGGAATGTAGTTGTCCCGTGAGGACTTGCAAGACCATTGTGGGTATGCTGGAGTTATCAGACTGCATTTTGAGGATGCCACTTTGTTGCTGGTCCTTGGAATGTGGATTTGGAGACAAGATGGATATTTCTGAAAACGTGAGGACAGAACAGCTTGACAGTAATTTCAGTTGCTCTGGAAAAATGTATAAATTATAAGAAAAGACAATATATGCTTTTTTGCTTTAAATAACGTAAAAGAAGTATCTGTGTTTTCTGTTGTATTTATGTATGAGGAATGGCTTTCTCATTCTTACACAGGATTCAGTTTTCAGCTGACTCCCGCTTTTGTTATCACATCTGGACAATGAAATAATGTAAAGCTTTTACAGGCTAGTTTATTGCCCATGGAGCAGCCATGGAAGTTGGTTGCAGCAGAGAAAAGGAAGAATCTGATGGTGACACTTTTTGCATCTTGGGGCATCAGCCTTCTTCATCAGGCTTTCCAAGGGAACAGCAAAGGTGTCCCCCACTCTCTCTCACTCATGACTGTACATAGGGGTGTGTGTAGGGAAGCACTCCTTTACAAATTGCTTTTAGACAAAAGAACAAATCCTGGTAATAACTGATTTGATCACGTTATGCTGATGTAGTAAGCAAACTTATAGCTCCATATATTATATTATAGCTCCATTTATTAAGTGCCTTTGAGATGCCACAAGGCACTTCCTTTAAAAAAATGTGTGATTAAGTCCTTGGCCTGAAAAAACCTTAAACTCTCCTGGTGTGAAAGGTAAGGGTTATTATTTTATATGTATGGTGACCGTGCAAAACCATTGATTTTTTATAGAAATAAAACTATTCCCACCTGATACTACAGATTGTCTTAGTAAGGTTTAAAGTGTGCACAATTAACGATAGTTTTCTTCAACGTAATGCTCTGAGGGGTTAAGCTTCCCTCCTTCGACAACCTTTTCAATTTATAACGAAATGGACAGATTTTTAAAAACGTATTCGGCTTTTCTATTTATAAGTTAAACATTTCTTTCACCTTTAGCCGTTTTCTTTGAGTTTTGCTGTTCTGGAAGTGATCTATTGCCTAAGACGAATTGGATCACTCATTCCCATCTGTTGATTAAATGCCTTTGCATGTCGTCAGTGATAGTCTCTATACATTAACTCCGGGACACCTCCAAATCCAGGAATTGGTGGGGTGCCCATTTCCCTGGTAAGACCACAGTCTAACGAAACTGAAAGTTTAATCTATGTTGCAGAAGCCTTATGCTATTTTTGTGTTTAGGGCAAGGCAACATCCTTCTCAGTTTGATATTTACTCTAAAGTAAGCCTCACGGTGTCTAGAGGGGCTTCTTCCCAAACACGTGCGCATAAAGTGGCAGGCAGCGTTCGTCGCGGTTCAAGGTAGAGTCGCAGACTACCGTGCGGAAAACGGCCCCTCTCTAACGCGACCCTTTCTTGCAGACAGAGCGCTATGGTCATGCTGAAGATTTCCTTTTTCCTTGCTGTCTATGCCTTGGTGGCTTGCCAGATGGACAACTGCCAGGCAGTCCCGCTCAGGTAAGAGAGAGGAGGCTTTTTAGACCCTTGGAGACAAACCCGCGGCAATGTCGAGACACATGAAAAAAGCGGTCATTTGATCGGAACCAGGGTTCTGCTTGGGTCTCGAATGGGTCCAGCTGAGTGTTCATTCTCCCGCAAGAGAATGAAGTTCTAAAACAGATACTTTTATACGGATTAAAGGGTTTGTTCACGCCCTTTAGCTATTTCTGTCATACGCAGAGATTCTGGAGTTCCTCCCCCCTCCCCCCACCCGACCTTTCTGTGGAGGGCAAAAACCGGAGGATCTACTGCGTATTAATGTAAAGAATGCAGAATCTGGGACGGTCGCTGTTCCGAATTAACTACTATGCGTGTGGGTGGGCGTGTGGCAGGCAGTCAGGGCGAGTCCCCCACGTGCAGAGCTGGCCTGGCAAGCGGAGGAGCCGGTGTCTTCTCCCCTCACCCCCTGCAGCCCTCTAAACGGCGCGTTTTCCTCCACGCTGTTTCCGCACCTAGACCCGGTTTAGAGTCCGTCACAGACCGGGGGACGCTGGGCGACTACGAAGCTCGGAGGTTATTAAACGCGCTGGTGAAAGAATACGTGCAGATGACCGCAGAAGAGCTGGAGGAGGCGAGCGAAGGGAACAGGTGAGCAGAGCTCCGGGTCGGCGGGATTTCTCAGCCCAGCAGCCCGCAGAGGGACCTTCTCGGGCCAGGGGCTCGTTTCCATCATGACGACTGTGCCTTGGGGCAGTGGAGTGGGTCCGACATGCAGCTTGTGTTTGGGATGTGTATTCATTTACTGATGTCTGTCAGTCACTTATAAATGAGTTACCTTTTTCTTAAAACAAACACGGATATGAAGTTGAAAGAGAGGGGGTTATAGTAAAGTGGGACAGAAAGAGGTATGTTTTGACTTTATTCCCTCCCCCCGATACAAGCGTACAGAGAGCCGTCCAGTTTCTCCTGTTGGGATATTGCATGCTGTTGGGTGCCCAGAGCCGGCCTTTCCATGCACGCAGCGCCCCCTTCCCTGTGGAGGCCGAGGCTTGCAATTGCACTTGCGCTCTCGCAATGAACTGCCCTTGGGGAAGCATGATGGTGAATGAGCGGCATGCCAGAGTGAATGAATTCCTTCCCTTGTTAATGACCAGCATCCAACCACACCTCCTCCCCCCACCCCCAAACTCTTAACCCGCCTGTTTGAACCACCAGAGACAGTTCATGTCCTTCGCCCCATTTTCCTTCTGGTTGACCTCGTGCATGGGAATTCGCGTGGAAATACTAGGGATCGTTTTGTTTGCCTATTTATAAAATGGTGTATGTATCTGATTGTGACTTCGTTTAGGCCTGGGGGCGGGGAGGGGAATGGGATAAGCATGACCATGCATGGTTTTCTGTTACTGGTTTGGCATGTTTTTCCCCTTTGCAGCTTGGATAGGCCTGTTTCCAAACGCTGTGCCAACCTGAGTACTTGTGTTTTGGGCAAGCTGTCTCAAGAACTGCACAAATTGCAAACTTACCCTCGTACTGACGTCGGGGCTGGAACTCCTGGCAAGAAAAGGAATGTGCTGAATGACATAGAGAATGAGCACTATGCAAACTATGAGGAAGCCCTCGGAAACAACTAGAAATGCTGATATCCTCTCCTCTCCTCTCCTCTCCTCTCCTCTTCTTTTCCTTTTCCTTCTTTTAAAAAGTCAATGCATGTGGATCTAACCTTGATTGCTAACTTTGCTATGTTCTTTTGAGTCTATTTTGGAAAGAATGCTTGAGCAGAAATTCAGGTTAGGAAGTTAAGGAACACAGCACTCATCTACCATGTTGGGAGAGGGTGGGGAAGGGGTTAAAAGGAGAAATATATACCACATTCAATGAATTAGAATAAACAGCATTGCCTTGAGATTTCAACTGATTTTCTTAGATGTTTATTTTACAACTAATAACTTTCTGGCTACTCATTGTAAAAAAAAAAATTCCTTCATGCCTGCCCATGCAGCTGTTTAATAAACCTATTTTTCTATAAGGATCAGGTCTATTTTCTAATTATGAATGACTTCTTAATTACTTGTCTTTTCATTATATGGTTTCTAACAATTCATCAGCACAGAATACAAGTAAAATGTGAAAGTTTGCATAAATAAAATATTTTAAAGTGTAAATATCTTCTCAGTGCAGTATATCTAGTTGGCAAACACTTGTGCACCAATGATTTCAGTGAGAAAATTCTCATTGATTAAATGACAAATGCCTTTTCACATCCATTCAGTCACTACACATCATGAAACACAATACCCAATTTGTCTGTATTAGAAATGATAGCTAGTAACAAATGTGTTATTGTGCTGGAATTTATCCAGGTAAGAACTTTAATATTTTATTCCTATTTAATTTGTACTTAAATTACTTGTACTTATATGGTATATCTAAGAAACTTAGAATGGGAGCTTTTTTCAGAATTATTCCATATGGCAGGCCTTAATGGACATTTCAGATTTAAAAACTAAGCTTTCCATACATATGTATATAGTAATTTTAACAATCTCATTGAAGTCTTTTTCTTACTCATATTGTTTGCATAGTTAAAAACAGAAATTGATGTATAACTTGTCGAAGGCTTTCATTGATGGATTCAACTGGTTCTGGTGGGTTTTCCGGGCTGTGTGGCCGTGGTCTGGTGGATCTTGTTCCTAACGTTTCGCCTGCATCTGTGGCTGGCATCTTCACAGGTGTATCACAGAGGGATACACCTATGAAGATGTCAGCCACAGATGCAGAAGAAACGTTAGGAACAAGATCCACCAGACCATGGCTACACAGCCCGGAAAATCCACCAGAACCAGTTGTTTTATAACTATTTAATGATACCTCAAAGGCCTTAAATATGAATGGGTCAAATCAAAGCCTGGTCCTATGGACTGAGTTAGATTAAAGGTTGCATTGCCTTGTTTAATTGAAGTATCAAAGTGATTTACTTCTAATTAAATATAGTTGAGTCAGACTGCAGTCAAAATTCCTATACACTGCTAAATTACTGTTATCATTAATAGTAATTAGGCTCACATAATGTTCATTTGTAAAAACAGAAGAATGAGGCCTCAACATAGGTTGGAATAGAACTGCTGCCTTGAGTGGTTTACTGGACACCTGCAAGAAAATATGAAGCAAATGTCATGGCTATTAGAAGTGTCCTATGATTTGAAAATGAACAGAAATGAACTTAGAAATCCTTTAGACGTATTAATGTTTATATACCATAATACTGAAATGCGATTTTTCTGGCAATGAAAGTTGGCATCTGAGACTGTAACTTTTAATTGTTTATTTGGAGAAGCAGTGTAACAGCACAGAAGAGGGCATGTAACATGGGAACCTGTGCGACCCATCGCTTGGCAGACTTCCTGAGTAGGTCAGGAGGAATGGGCAAGGGCACCTATGTACCTACCAATGTGGGAGCACAGACTTTCGGCAGGCGAAGAAGAAATGTTCAGATGTAACCTGCTGAATGACCCCGGAATATGGTAACTATATTACAGGCCTCAGTTGGCAGAATCAGTTCTATTGATTTATATACATCTCAATCCTTTTGTTGGATGATTTATGTAGCATGAAATCTGTAGTTTGCTTAAGTGAAAAACCAAGCCTCCAATGCATTCAGGAGCTTCAGGATTTCACTTTCCTTTCAATCAATCAACTGTTCCCCCCCACCCCTCAATTGGATGGCTATTATTTGATAAAGCAATTGGAAGACAGTGCAATTGTGGCAGTATTTCACTTTTAATATTCTCTGGCAGTTGCGTGGCAGGGTTCAATAACTTTATACCTGGATGTGCAGACTTAAGAAAGGCAGTTGATAGACTGGGAAAGTATTGAATGTTCCAGAGTGGAAATTTGCTTCTTGATTTACAGATATAGCCTTGGTACATCTCCACAAGTAATGCAGGCAGATTCATTTTCTAATGATGTGGTATTTTTTTAATAAACATGTTCACATCTGAACATCTACTACCATTTTGTGATTAGTAAATGGCATGTGAAATTTTATGGGTTGGGAAAAGGTTTTTTTTAAATAGTGCTTGTACATGAAGACAGGACTCCAGATGACTCCAGCAGGTCAAAGGGACAATCCCTTTGACCTGCTACTGGAACCCAACATTAGTTAGGGAAATTGAGGATGAAGTATCCTTTACCCCACTCCTTGTCTCACATTGTTTCCACCTTCTATTTACTTCATTGGGGGAACAACAATATACGAGATGGTGCAGATGCATAGAAAAGTTGCTTCTTGTTGGGTGCTTCCATTAAAAAAATATTAAGTGACCCACAAGGATGCATTTTAGGCAAATGTAATTTTGAATACACTTCTGCAGAAAAGGAGACAGTTGATGGTGATTATTGAAGCAATGGTATATAGTGAGGGTGTAGCAGGAACAAGAAGAAGGGGGGCTCCAAGTCCGAACCAGCTACCGGTAGTTCTCAGCCCTCCCCGCCTCAATCCTTGTCAAAACCATTTGCCTCACTTTAGTTCAGTTTGATCTTATCAGCAAGACAATATGCTCTGGCACAAGGAAAGCAAATCATTTTGCTATATGTGTAACATGTCTGACTTTCCAATATCCTGTCACTGTAAATGGCTGGATCACTAAAAGGAAAAATGTCTTTGGAAACAAAAAATATTATTAATTTAAGTTTTAAACTAAGAATTCTGCTAAAAAAGATCTTAGTCTCCCAATGACAGTGGTATACATAATAAAGCAAATATTTGTTATCTGAAGATAAACACTAACAGTATTATTGTGAACAGAGTGATACACTACTAGGTTTAGAAGTTCATTTAGAGCAGTGATCTGCAACCTGTGGCCCCGGAGCCGCATGCGGCTCTTTCAGTCTTATACTGTGGCTCTACGTGGCCTGAAGGTTGGAGGGTAGCGTGGGCATGTCCCTCCAGCCCTCCAGAGCAGCTCTGGAAGGAAAGGTAAGTAGAGGGGCCAAACCGGAGGCATCTCCATACATGAGGGTGCCGCTTTTTGTGTCCCCTCCACTCACCTCTCCTTCCAGTGCTGCTCTGGAGGGCTGGAGGGATACGCCCACGCTGCCCTCCAACCCCTGGAGGTCAGAGGGTAGCATGGGTGTGTCCCTCCAGAGCAGCCGTCATCACCCCTCTGCCATCCCCACAGCTGCCATCCCCCCTCTGCCCCACGGAGCAGGTGTCAGGCAAAGGGGGTTTCCTTGCCCTGTGCCTCTGTCTTCCAGCGCTGGAAGAAAAGGTGAGTGGAGGGGCCGAACCAGAGGCTCCATGTGGAGCCGCCTCTCTGGCTCAGTAGATCTTCGGGGCTGTGGAAAACGGGTCCATATGGCTCTTTGGGTGGTAAAGGTTGCCGACCCCTGATCTAGAGCCACATTTTAGCCCCCTTACCCTATCCCAGGGGTCTGTAACTGCGGCTCTCCAGATGCTTATGGACTACAAATCCCATCAGCCCCTGCCAGCATGGCCAATTGATGGGAATTGTAGTCCATGAACATCTGGAGAGCCGCAAGTTGCAGACCCCTGCCCTATCCTATTGTTTGTACGTAACAATCCCAGGTATTTTGA
Organism: Sphaerodactylus townsendi; assembly: GCF_021028975.2. Taxonomy (NCBI): domain Eukaryota; kingdom Metazoa; phylum Chordata; class Lepidosauria; order Squamata; family Sphaerodactylidae; genus Sphaerodactylus; species Sphaerodactylus townsendi. The sequence continues at coordinate 86,981,431 of NC_059426.1, read as the reverse complement.
TTTCCCATTAGAACTTCGTTGGGCCATGTGGAATGAGCTTGCCCTGTCATTCAGAATTGTTATTTAATGTCCAAGCAATGAAGAGTTTCCAACGACAAATTCTGAAACCTCTGATTTGGTTTCTTTCAGATTGCCATGAAACTGAGCAGTGGACTCCTTTTAATTTATCTTGAAAGCAACTTTCTTCCATAAATGAAGTTGGCTGAAAAGAAGATTTGTTTTTGCATCCTTCTAATATTGAAAAATTGTTTAATTTAATTTTAAAACAAAAGCACTTCTGTTATATAACATATATATATTCCAAGATAATTATTCAAATTAAATTATTGTATATTCTTTTTATATGCAGTTCTATTTCAAATAAAATGTGACAGCATCTATTTATTTATTTATCTATCTTCTAGCATATCTGTGAAATACGACCCATGCTATTTATCTTGGCAATAGTGCCAAATCTCGGGGATTACACTAAATTGCTGCCTATCAAGGCATATCTGTAAGATATGGTGTGCTGTGCCTTGATGTAAAACATTTAACTGACAATTGTATAGTATGTTTAAAAGATACTTAAATATTGTATCATTTGTGAATTTATGCAAGATTAAAAAAGTATTTTAGATACACATGGATTGAGAAATTGATCTTTCATTTAAACATTTTTATTGTTATTATATAGTTTTGCAAAGCGGCTGGCAAGGAACAACTGTTGGATCCAGCGTCAAGATGGCTTTGATCAATTTCAACAGGGCATTTTGTTGATCTGTCTAATTACTGATACTGTAGAATACTTATAACATTTTAAAGGTTCAGACCAACAAATTTATCATTATTTTTGTAGAAAACTGTATATGGAATGACAGCTTTTTGGTTTCATGAGTGTTGGTAGCTCAGGTGAGTCATAATCATGACTAGGGCCATTGTGTGCTAAAGTAATATAATTATCCTTCACAATAATATTAACTTGGGAAAACCTATGGCTTGGATTCAGAGTAACATTTTCATAGATGCAAGGGCTTAAATTCAAAGGGCATGGTTTCCCCCTTCCTATAGCAGGCTGAAATGCCCATGAAAATCTGTCTGGTGGGTCCTCTCTGAAAGGTACTTAGGATTTCCTTGGGAGGAATGAGGTAGGAAAATTGTGCTTCATTAGCAGAAGTCCTTGTGCTCATGCAGACTTTAGTGTGGACCCAAGACCATGTTTATATTTAGCAATGATAGTAAAGATGTAATGCGTGGATGGAGAGAAAACAAGCATCACAGAGAAGCTGCATTTTGAATTAAGATTGCAGTCCTTGGCAAACTTAAATGGAATCAGTCATATTGGGTTAAGTGTAGTTTGTGAACAAACATACTTAGGAATGTTGAGCATAAGAAATTAACCTGATGACATTTAGGCACAATGAGATGCAAGATAAAACTCCTTTTAGATTGTGGGACACACTCTTCATGTCACTGCATGTTCTTTGGAAATGAGTTTGATCAAGGTCTCATAGGTTCCAGGCCTTTCTATTTGAGAGTCAGGAGCAAAGCTTGACAGTTGAAAAAAGACTAAGGATAAGGACCCAATAAAAATAAAATGCAAGAATAGGCAAAAATAAATGTTTGTCTTTTATAGTGCATGCTGGATGCTCATTTAGGTCAATAGGTCAATCCAGTGAGAAGGATGGCCTTTATTGCATATGCCACTGCTATCCAGATAGCTGGGAAGAAACATTTTTCTGACAAGAGTTTGGGCCCTATATAGTTTGCCATATAGTTTTGAGAATTAATCCACTGAAGCAAGTAATTCTAAGGCATGAAATATTTCAGAAATAAAACCCAATTTATGAGATCCTGTTGGAGTTGGAGACTCTCTTTAGGGAAGAAAAGGTTTGCCTTCCATTGACTGTGAGAAGAGTATCATTTTCCAGCATGGGTCGCTGGTTGTTAATGATGTGTTCAGCCAGTTTGAGCTGAGGGCCATATTTTAATGTTTTAAGCTTGTTGTAACCCACCCAGAGCCCTTCGAGGATTGGGCGGGACATAAATCCAATCAACCAACCAATCGATCGATAGTATGCGCTGATGCAATCTAATCTTGAGGTGAGGTCTATCTGCAGATTATGTGAAAATTCTGACTGGATCCAACACAATTATTTTATGGCACAATAAAAGAATAATTATAGCTTATTTAATGCCGGGACTTTAAACATTTTGAGCAAGAAGAGATCCTTTCCCATTCCTAGCTTCTTGACATTTTATTTAATATTATTAATATTAACATTACTTTAACATTTTATACCACCTTTTCTGCCAGTGTACTCAAGGCAGTTTACAATTTATAATGTTTATAAAGTAAAAGACACAATAAAAAGGGAAAGCAAATGGGAGAGAATAAGAAAACAAACTGAGGCACTATGTCAAGATCCCCTTGACCAGACAATGAAGACACTCGTAGAATCGCAAAGGTTTCTTTATTGCAGGCATGTCAGATCCAGAACAGTTCCAAGACAGCAATGCCTGATTTGCAGAGCTGTGACTCATATAAGCATAACTTCCCCTTCTCCTTACCATCCAGGCAGCAAGCAAAAGAGTGAAAGTAGTTTTGGGAATGTGGCCTTCAAAGGCTGGTGCCAGGAAAAGCTGATAATGCACCTGGTGTTTGGCAGGCTGAGCTAGCAAGCAAAAGAATTCATACAGAGCAGAACCCACAAAAATCAGGCCTGACACACTAGTTCCTACATAATGGTTATATAGTGTATGTAACCAATGTATTAATTTCAGATTTCAAGTTTTAATTCTTTTATCATATTATTTTTATGTTTACTTATGTCCAGAGGCGTTCCAGGGGTAAATGGTGCCCGGGTCAAATTGTCTCCAGGATGCCCCCCAGCCTCTGTCCCCCGCCCTTGATGCCCCCAGGCTCCATCTCCACTGCACTCGACCCCGCCCACGTCACCATGGACATGGGCAAGGTCTAGGGTGCCCACCTCCCCCCCAAGACTCGCCCTGCCGGCTTCCTGCTCCCCAAGCCCCACCCCGGCCTCAGTGCTTATAAAAGAAGGTCTCCGAGGCCGGGACTGCAGTCTCTTCTGGCCTGCCTGGAGGGGAGGTCAGAAGAGACTGCCGGCTGCCGGCTGGGAGCCCAGCTGGCAGGGGGGAAGGAAGGGAGGGGGGAGTTCAGGGTGGGATTGAGGGTGCTTGGGGCTTCCTGCTGCCTCATTGTTTTTGCATGCCTCGGACGGGTCGGGGCACGTGAAAACGAGGAGACAACAGGACTTCCTGGTCACGTGGGGGGCTGATTTTGTGCCCCCCATGTGACCAGAAGAGTGGCGCCCGGGGACAAGGGGTACCCCTTGTCCCTAGGCAGATACACCACTGCTTATGTCTTTTCTCCTCTCCCAACATCTTCATTTTTTCCTTCAAAGATGCCCATTTTGCTGGTGTAATCTACCTGAATTGTAGGTTATAGTTCATCTTCAGAAGATCAGTTCTCCTTTGAAATCAGAGATCTTTCAAGTGTCATCCATTGCCTCTGTCTTCAAGTACCTTTCAGGTCCAATGAACACTTTTAAAAATAGGCTAGAAATCTGAAGCAGGTAACCAATGTTATGATATTGGTTAAAGCAACACATTAATTTCTCCTATTTGTCAGGCTGCTGGCTAATTTGAACCTTGTGAAAATCAGGATTATAGGGTTTCATTATTCCAGTGATTTCCAAAAGGTGTGTTTTGACACACTAGTGTCCCATGAGAAGGCTGAAATGTTCCTTGAAAGACTGAACTGTCATACTGGAAACACCCACTATCAGCAAACAGGGGAATTGCAAGACTGACGACCCCCCCCCACCCGGTCAATATATGGGCAGTGATATTATTCCAAGGAAGGTATCATGATGCACGTTGTGTCACATGTGACAGGTATGTGGGAATACCAGAAAGGTTGTTTAGCCTGGAGAGGTGTTATGATAACCATCTTCAAGTACTTTAAGTGCTGTCATATTGAGATTGGAGCAAAATTGTTTTCTGTTGCCCCAGAAAGTCAGACCAGAACCAACAGACTGAAATGAAATCAAAAGAGTTTTCGGCTGAACATCAGGGAGAACTTCCTGACAAAGCAGTTTATCATTGGAACAAGCTTCCTTGTAGGTGGTGAGCTCTCCTTCTTTGGAGGTTTCTAAATCAGATGCAATATGGCCAGCTGGTTCTTTAATTTTAGTCAAATCATGAGAGGGAGGGCAGGAAGGGTTTGTCAATGCTTAGCTCTTATGGCCCTTTCTTACATGCCCAGGATAATGCTGATTGCCACTTTGGAATTTTCCTCCAGGCCAGATTTGCCACGGATCTTGGAGATTTTTTTTGGCCATCTTCTGGGCATTAAGCCAGAGTTACTGGCGGTGTGCCGGGGGGGGGGGGGGGGGGGGGGGAGTTGTGAATTTCCTGCATTGTGCAGGGGGGTTGGGTTACATGACCCTTGAGGTCCCTTCCAATTCTATGACTCTAAGGTCTCACACAAGAGATTGTGGGCCCTCATAATACTAATGTGTGGTTTCATAAATGAGAGAGGTAGAGAATTTCCCCATGTGGCATATATAATTTGTCTGAGGGGACAGAATATGTGGAAATCAAATCTGTAGAAGATCAGTGCTCAGCAAGGTTGTCACTAGATTAGTGTCTTGACTGCTTGCAGGTGCTCAAGATTCTTCCAATAGCAAGTGTTTCGCCGTTAAGGTAATGATATCAGGTCTCAACTGTAGCTTTAACAGCTTCTGATCTGCTATCCCATAGTTGCTTTCCACATGCAGAAAACATAAATGAGGGAATAAGAGAAGGTCTTGGAGCTTTCCAGTTTGTCAGGATAATACTGTCCGAAGTGCAACATGAGAGGCACCCTGTTCCTGAATAAATCAAAGCCCATTAGACCAAAAATTCTTACATAATATGTGGAACTGCAACTAGGAACATTGCCTTGGAATTCATAAAGAAAGTGAAAAAGTGGCCTCAGTTGTTCTGCTGTGGTAGACAAGTAGACTAGTTTCCCATTCCCTGACCAGACTTTGGTGTATCTGTATATGAGATACTGCCTAGTCCCCCTACTCCTCTATGAATTACACTCATACAGTCTGGCTTCAATCTGTATCTTCTGAGGTAATTAGGAAGTATTATATGACCCTGTTCATCTTTTTGTTACTCACAAAGGCCAAGCCAGACTGGTTCAGGAATTCCAAGAAGTGTACAGAGCCAAATGCTGGAAGATGCACCATATGTCAGATTGCAGACTAGGTTTGGTTCAGGAGATGAACTCACTTTCCTCCCTCTTACCTCTCCTGCCGTGTGTAGTATGCTGGCAGTTTTCCTGCTTCTCTTCTCTACTACATTCCACTGGGATAGCAGGGGAAGTGGTTGACTCAGGTGGGATGATGATGCATTCGTCACTTTAGGAGTCTGTCTATTTAAATGCCAAGGGTGGGGGTGGAGGAGTCAGATCCATCCTGAAGGTCTGGTGGAACTTCTGGAGGGTGCTCTGAGCACAGATTGTCAAATAGAGATTGTCAAATAGCTTGGTGAGTGCATTCCGAAACAAATTCCAACTAGCGAGCATTGCATGCTCCTGTGCCAGCAAGGCTATGCCCCAAACTAAAGCTTCCCTACTAACTTTTCTTAATTCATAGGATATGCCTGGGGCTATGTTACAAATTTTAATTCATGCTGGGTGAGAATTTGTCTGGAGCACCATCAAACTGGTGATGGGAATCTTTAGTCAAAGAGTGAAGCTTCATGTTCTGTGAGCAGGGCTGATAAACCGTCCTCTTCTGTACAATCCTGTATCCATCAGGCTCACAGCAATTTGTTCTCTGTTTACAGAGTAGTGACTTACTCTGGAAATACTGAGCAGTAGAGTTGCTGGGGAGTATCCTTTATGGAGTCCTGAAACTAAAACTGGAGAAAAGCATGAGGAATCTGAAGAAGCTGTCAGATGATGAGGTGCAGGGCAGTTCAGACACAGTAGAATAGTCAGAGTTAGGTTGAAGGTCAGATTCATCAAGGATCACAAGCAGATGACAAATTAATGGAGTATGGCAGAAGCATGGTAAACATCAAATGAGAAATGGGAAGCAATAGGGCATTCCAGGGACAAGACAAAGCACACACTGCAATTTGAAGTGAACAACTAGTTAGTGGGTGGTGGTGAATAAGAATTCTTTATCTTGACACCATTTTCTGCTGAAAATCTCCCCTCACAACTTTTAATATTGCCTCCCACAAGGAAAAGACAAGGATACCATCTGTTCAGGCTATTGTCTACCAATAAATTTTACCCTTAAGCAGTGCTGGGTTTAGGCCCTAGGCCAGCGGTTCTCAACCTGTGGGTCGCGACCCTTTTGGGGGTCGAACGACCCTTTCACAGGGGTCGCCTAAGACTCTCTGCATCAGTGTTCTCCATGTAAAATGGATAAATGTTAGGGTTGGGGGTCACCACAACATGAGGAACTGTATTAAAGGGCCGCGGCATTAGGAAGATTGAGAACCACTGCCCTAGGCTATTCCACTTGTGAGGCCCCTCCTAATCCCTCACCCTCAGGAGTAGAGGCACTTAAACAAAGCTGAGCAAAACCCAGGATGATGATGGGTGTTTAAAATTCTACAATTCGCAATTCCTCCTCTAAAGGACATAAGATGTTATTGTGAAATACTGTAGTGACTGAAAATAATGCATACATTTTAAAATTAACACTGTGAAAAACTTTTGACATAGCTGAACTTTGTAAACATTTGTGGAATGAGCAGGAATTTTTAGGAAAATGAAAACTTAAGTTTACTGGAATGCAAGAAAAATTACTGAAGGGTTGTTTAGAGACTACAGTGTGTTATGACAGCATGTGTAAGAAAGACTTATGACAGCGTCAAACATATTATACAATTTGGCTGGAGGCCCCCTAGATTTCCTAGGCTTCAGCCTGCCAAGCCTATTGGTAAATCTGATACTGACTTTAAGTCACTTGCGAATAATCTGTCAGTGCTGATTCTGTCAATGGCAGACCTGGTACTGGATGCAATAGTTTCAGGTGGCACATTGAACAACTGTGATTCTGTGTAAGTGGTTTTGAAATATATTTAAAGGAATGTACAGGGGTGTCTCAGTGATCAGCAAAAATGCGTATATTGTCCTGACAGTCAATTGCAACAGATCCCATTTCCATACTTTCAGTTGATATGGGATAATTGCAAAGCTTCCATAAGCTAATTGTGAGCCTTGAACATGCTCCAGAATTGTCTGTAATATTCAGAGGCTCAGAAGCAAAAAAGTTCATAACAAGACTAGTGAATTTGGGAATGGTATTTTAACAGAAAATTTGAAAACTGCCTGACCCTGGTTGCTGGGTGAGACACTTTAGGGGCAAATTCTGTTTCCTCAAGGCCTCTGCAGTGTCTTTAATGATCAGGGGCTGGAGCAAGGGGACTTGGGAAGAACACAGGCTTCCAAGTGCCTTCAACATTTAAAAAAATCTTGTCTTTACTGATGCCTTTTTCAGATTTTAAGTTGTCAGGTAGAAAAGTGGCATATAAATTCTTCACATAAATTGATGTATACAGAAGCTGATAACATATAAGCAAAATCCATTGCAAGCCAACTGATCCTTTCTGGGGAAGTATCTCAACTCCTGGTGTAGGACGACAATGAAATATCATTGTTTCTCCACTTCTGGTATAGCACTACAATGAAATATCAGTTGTCAGGAAGCTAGGATCTCAATGCAATATGACACTACTGAGTCAAAAAACTCAAGGACTCACCATCATCCAGTTTGCACGATAATTCTTTTCACTTATCTGTTGTTGGACATATTAAATTTGTCTATGAAAACGTCCTGATCTTTCTGTGGAAGAAACAAGCAGGGCTAATGCTATCACTTCTGCCATTTGCCAACAGCAGATCACAGTAAAATTTGGTATCAGTTATCACATTCAACACTGTCATGTATAATTGAGTAATTTTGAAAACCAGTTGGATAATGTAAAGCTATGTATCCTTTTTTTCTAGACATGCACAGATAATTACTATGGTCAAAGGGGGAAAAATTGCAACCTGCTGAAATCAATGAAAATATGGCCATTATCTTAATGAGGACAGATTTTATTGAGTAGATTTTACTGGTTTGGGTTTTAGAAAGGCAGATCGCCCATGGCTTAGTATGAACTATTAATATTAGTACTTTTGAAAACATTTCCTTATAACTTGGTGGAGATTTTCATAGACCCCAGTTTCAATGCAACAACTGGTAAAGCCCTCTTCCAGTATATGTAGTCTTCCACAGATGTGTAAACTTACTTCAAGGAAAGAGGCATGATCCACTGAATGAAAGTCCCTGATGCTGAAAGAAGACTCTCCTTGTGTACAGTGAATACTTTCATAAAGATAACTTCGTTTTATGTGTATCAACTGATTTATGGTGACCCCAGCAAGGGGCTTTCAGTGGTCTGCCATATTGCATTTTTCTGTAGAGTCCTCCTTGATGGTCCCCCATCCAAGTACTGACACTGCTTATGTAACCCCCATGCCCAGAATGGGTTGGCCCAGAATGGGTTGACCCAGTAAGGGGTGGAGACTCGGAGCAGCAGAGAGGCTGAAAGAGCTCTTTTGCAGAAGAACAAGGCTACCAGACTCGGACCTTGATTTCTATAAGCCCTTAACACCTTGTTAAGGTAATTTCAATATTGTTGGGAACTACTGGGAAGGTAGTTGTTGTTTTGCTGTGTTGTAAATGTTGGAGTTTATTGGTTCAGGGTTTCTTTTGTGGTTGTAATGGGTGAGAGTTCTCCTGGAGACCTTCATCATGTTGCAACCTGTTCATCAAGCCCTTGGAGTCTTCAGGAGCCAGCCAACTTGCAAAGAAGATTTGGACTTGGCAATATCAGTAGACTGTAAATAGAAGGACTTGAAATGCAACCTGAACAGGACCTTGAATTGTAACGTTAAATGTTGATGTTTTAAAAGTGTAAATTGTAAAGAAAAGTAAACCATTTTGTTGTTTAAATTTGGTTCTTTGCAACTCATTCCAGGTTCTGCCCCACAGAACCCACAGAAGGAGGTTACAGTTAGTTTTCAAGATCTGACAAGATTGGGCTATATCATACCAGTCCACATGAGCTTTATCATCTACTTTAGGCAAGAAGCCTGCTGATTAAGAAGCTTTCCCTTAAGTTCTTGTTTTGCAGTCCATTGCCTGCCTTGCCTTCTTTCTTCATTCAAGTTAGGACTCCTTGTGTTTTATCCTGACCTCAGCCTACCTGAGCTTTGTAGGCTTGCATGAATTGTAATAACATATATTCATTGATAGCTTTATTCCCTGGACACTTGGAATATCTGTGTATATTTGTTTTTGCCATGTCTGCTCAGCCAACTGGTTTTTAGAGGTTCTACTGCCACAACCAACATTAATAGAAATGATGAATAGAACAATGTACACTAAATATCTCCATATATTTTATATATGCGTCTGTTTAATATTTCAGAGAACAATGGCTCAAGAAGTTATTTTTCTTCTCCAGTGCCTTCCGAGTCATTGCACCTGGTGATCCTAAGTCACTTGTAACCATTAACTTCTGATGATTTTGTAACAAGGACACTTCTAAAAAATGCTATACATGTTTACTATTTTGATTCAGATTCAGCTGGCATTCTATGATTATCTGTATTATAATCAAATTGATAGGACAGATAAATTGCATTATCTCTTGAGTTAACTAACATTTAATTGTTATCTTACTTTTTAAATGTCAAAGTGGTGTTTATCTTTTATTTATCTTGAAGCATTTTAGTTTTTGGAACATGTAGAGCAATTTTGACAGAGTGGTCTCATGTTGTTAACTTCCACAAAGTTAGTTAAATAAAGATGCTTCATAAAATAGGTGCAAACACTTTAACTGTAAAAATGAATTGCAGTAGGGTTCTTATAGTATGCATTTTCTTGACAGTGCAAACAGAAAACCAGTATGGAGTCAAAGAAGGTTTAATAATGAATTAAAAAGGGGTGGGGGAGTTGGTAAGCATGTAGAATGAACAATTTTGGATCTCATAAAAGAGCCCCTTGGCACAGTAAACTTCGTGATGTGATGTCACCCTGGGGGTCAAGTGCTATTCCATCAGACCATAGCGTGTACATTTATAACATCAAATCTATTAGATACGCTTGAAAATAATCACAACATAAGATAACCAACACCATTATGATATTATATATTTGATTCATACATTTGTCATAAATCCCCCCAAATAATTGCGGGTGTATAACCTCACAAGACTTCCCTTCGTAAGTCACACTTCATTTTCACTCTATGGCAAGGTGGTTCATTCAGCCTTTGTGAAATTACACTGTAATCACGAGTCACTGATACACAAACCACCTTGGATACTACTGTGGAATCCCAGGGGAAGGAAACAACAAATATTCATAATCCATATCTAATCCATTTCCTAGTTGTAACATTTTCCCCCAAGTACTTAAATGACATCTTGAATAACTTTTCTTCTGGTACTAGTAATTTTAGCTTCATCTATGTTTGTAAATATATGAGCCCACATTTCCTATAATACAGATGGTGACTCCTGGGCTATTATCAAACATAATGCTGGCAGTGGCACAAATTAATTCTCAGATTCCGCCACCTTAAAAACAGAAAAAATGGGGTTTTATTTGAATTGGGACTGCAGTGGTGTGTATGTCCACGTGTCAAACATTTTCCTTGCATCATTTTCCCAGTGTGAAATGATCCAGTGGAGTTGCTCTTTGCTCAACTGAGATACAAGTTCAAGTCCCTAGAGGTTTCTAACAGTGCAACTAGCAACTCTGTGGGGAAATTTAGCGTTAGGGGAATGCCTTTTCCTTCCCTACATGATAGTCTCAATATAAATTAGATCCCTAGCTTTTTTCACCCATAAAACTTCCAGTGTGATGTGTATTATGGCAATTACATTATAATAAGCATATCTAGTTAGTTTTACAATTTACACATTATGGCTTAATATAATGTCACTTGTATAGATTCTATTAATTAGGTGTGATTTTACATACTTGTGTCTCTAAAGCTTTATTATTCCCCCATTAAATTAATTATTGAACTTTATTTGGATCTACCGGTACATTTTTTCAGGTCTGCAATATCCTTCTTTTCAGCTTTATTAGGTATGCAAACTGAAATCAAATTTCCTAACTGCTGAAAGCTATAAAATAATGTTATAAATGACAAAATTAATAGAGCTAATAAAAACCTCTAGTAGCTTATACCTGTAGCTCTAGTAGCTGACCTGCAGATTTAGCACATAGACAAAGACAAAGCTCTCTGCTGGGTGTCTATGCTTTCTACAAGGACATAGATTTTAACATGGGATATTTCCCATTACAGCATTCCCCATATGTATTTTGAGGTAGCAAAATCTTGTGAAAGGACTGTACCAAACCAGCTAATGCATATTGTCATACAGGGGGCTATATAACTATATTTGTCTTTATCTAATTGGGACCTAATTATTGAGAACTGAAAAACATTTAGCAAAGTGAATTGTTTAGGCAAAGGAATAAGAAATGCAGCTGCTTGAAGCTAGAGGGCATAGGAGACATAGAATGTTGGATTGCTGTGGTATTTAGTTAAAACAATGTGAGAGTCATTTTCTGATTTTACACAGTATGTCATTCATGCTGCAACACAGTGGTACAATGTTTGTACTCATGGTATTTCTTTCTAGAGCAGAAGTTACTAGACTATAGTCAGAAATTTTAATTAGCTTATCATATGCAATAGGTAATTTTTTGTTGCACTTGGATCAAACTATGGAGCTAAAATTATAAGTAAAGACATTAATTTGATAATGTGTGTCTATATGTGGGTTGGGGGAAGGGTTGAGTGCCAATCTGCTTCTCCCATACAAACGCAACAGAGCTGAGCCCATACCTGCAAGCAGTCTCCTTTATGCTTCGTTGGTATTAACTCACCTGGAAGTCCTGTGGCTACTTATTATATATTTAAAACATTTATACTCCATATCTTCAGAGATCTACTCAAGGTAAATACAATAACAAATCAAAACAGCAACAAAGCATAAATATTATCAGTGTTAAAGCCCCCACTGATAAGGTGTGTTTCTTCTTCTGTAGGAAGAAAAGGGAAAAAAAGAAATCAGGTCCGAACAAAGCAAAATGAAGCTTTTAGGAAGGAAAGAGAACCTTGCATACAGCCTTTGAAGTTACATCCCCCTAACGGAACTCATGTGAAATATGTAGATGTGTATAGACAATAAATATTTTCCCTCAAACACTGTTGTTCTTTGCTTTTCTTTCTTTAGGCAGGAGCATAGGCTGCAGAGTTTCATAGGATCAACTAGCAGACTGAATAGTATGAGGAGAGGTAATATACCAATTGCCCTGGTCCCATTTAGTGTCTTTAAGGTAAAAACCGAAAAAAAAATGGGCAACCAATAAAGATTTTTCAGCACAAGCAATATACCATATTTGTGACCAGTTTCCCAAAATAGTTTTGCTACCTCATTTGGGACCAAATATACTTTCTGGACAGTTGTCAAAACTGCATTACAATACTCTAATCTGGATGTGATCAGAGCATGGGTCACCATGGCCAAATCCTGCATCTCACAGAATGTACTGGCTGAAGCTGTGCCACAGCAGACTCAGTCTTATGCCTCCAATCATAGGCCAGGATCCAGCAGCACTGCTCAATGAAAACTATACTTCATCAATGAGAGTGCAACCCTGGCTTCTCAATCCTTAAGCAGCCCTATCATTCACCTCAGTCTTCTCTGTACTGAGTTCCATTTAACTGGAGCCCTTTCTGCATGGGCCAATAAAAGTTGGAAAAGGCGGGTTATGTTGCCCTGGCCTGTTTGCATGGCTGGCTGTTTTGTGGACAGCCAGCATGTTGGTCAGGGTGCGACCCTTCACACAACCCTTCACACGACCCTTCACATGAAGGCACGTTTTTCCTTCCCTGTTCACAGGCAGACAGGAAGGTCCAACCCCCCAGGCCATGATACGGCCTGTTTCTCCTGCATAGCTCTGCAGATGGGAGCTGGTGAACGGTTTTTTGAGAATCACGATTTTCGAGATTCTCTTGTTCAGACATGCCTCGCCGCCATGGCTGTTTGCTTGGCTGCAACTGAGGCGTGTTAAAACAAAAGAATTGTGAAAATCGTGATTCTTGAAAAACCCAGGTATGGCGGGGAAATGCGGGGCAGACTTGGTTTAGCGGTAGGAACCCTATGCAGTCCCCCAACACCCGGTTTAACTCATTGTTGTCCCAGGTTTATTGGCCTGTGAGGAAAGGGCCTAGTCCGCATACATTGGCATGGCAATTCTCAAGACTGAGCATGTCCAAAGCGGTATCCCATCTATTTTTCCCATTCTATGTGCACCTTGCATTAGTTATTGGTTTAGGTACTTTGGTCATCTGGTCTGAGTCCACCTGGCTTCAAACACCAAATGCAGAGACCTCTATTCACTCAGAAAAGAAAAAGAAAGGAGAGGCAAAAGCAAGTCACCCATTTTCTCTTAGGGCCAAATTACCAAAAGATAAATTGTTGGAATTCTGTGACTGAAACTCTCCACAAGTTCTTTGGACCTAAATAAGCAGCTGCAGTGGTGGTTCATGATAGGGATGAAAGCCATTATGCTATTATGCTAAGGGAAGAGGTTTAAACTAGTGTTGTGGCTTTAATAAACAATGCCCCCCCCCCCAAAACCTGATTGATTATAGGCCTGGTAGGAAAGAAGACAGGCATTGTAAGAAGATTGTTCATTTTCCTCTATCAGACATCAAAACAACGGGGGGGGGGGGAGTTTTCACTAGAGAAATAGGATAGGGAAGAATAATTAATGATCTGCTTCCCTAGTGCAACAACCCTGATCCATAGTAGGATTCTTGTGGATTCTTTTTACAGTAGCAGCCCACATCAGAACTACAAAATGGCAACATCACATGTAGATTGCCACTGATGTTTGACTCCAGCCATTTCTAGAAAATGTGCAGCAGTTGTAAGATCCCACATGCACCAGAAATGTGGCATTGTCTTGTCACCTATGATTTATGAGATGGAAGTTCAATTGTTCCTAAAAATGTTTGGAAATATTATTGGTCAAGCTGTCCATCAAGGTGAGTACTAGGGTTGAAGGTAAAGCATAAGGAGGGCAGTGTTTGAGGAAAGGAGGGACCTCAGCAGGATGTAGTACTCTAGGCTCCATCCTCTAAAGCAGTCATTTCATCCAGGAGAGCTGATCTCTCTTGCCTGGAAATTAGTTGCAATTTTGGGAAACTTCCAGCCACCACCTAGAGGTGGGCATAACAGTGAGTACACTTAGATGCAGTTTCACTGTTATATTACAAAAGCAGGAACCCACAAGCAGGGGCTCATTCCGCACATGCAGAATAATGCACTTTCAAACTGCTTTCAGTGCTCTTTGAAGCTGTGCGGAATAGCAAAATCCACTTGCAAACAGTTGTGAAAGTGGTTTGAAAATGCATTATTTTGTGTGTGCGGAAGGGGCCATACACATCTTTCCCCCCCTCCTCCACTATTTCCTTTTTTCCTTCCCTGAAAGCCCCTATAGTTTCTCCTCTTTTCCTGCTCCCTTTTCTCCATCTCACTCACCATCCAACCTACCTTTATCCACCTCTCTATCTTCAGTTGTCTTTTATTCCTTCCCCCAGCAACATCTCCCTTGGAAACCTTGCATGGTTCTGAACCTGCAAGGACTTATGGGGTGCACCTCACTTTCTTGTATCCCACTCCCCACAAAAGTGGGGACCCACAAGAACTTGCACATGGCATCTCATATTCTCTCACATGGCATCTCATATTCTCTCACAATTTCCCCCCTTCCATCCATCTCCACATCCTTACCTTTCCTGTTTCCTTCTCTTCTTCCCACCCACCCAACAACCACAACCTGCCTTTTATCTGACCCGCATCTTCAGCTATATTAATTATTTGTTTACTTCATTTATAGCCTGCCTTTTTTCTCTATGGGAACCAAAACAGCTCACTTTCCTTTCCTTCATTTTATCTTAACAACAACTCTGGTAGAGTAGCGACACAGGTTAGACAGGGAGTGTGTGATTATGCAAGGTCACTCAGTAAGCTTCCATGATAGAGTGGAGATTTGAATGTGGATATTCTAGATCCTAGTCTTAAATTCTAACCACTACACCATGTTGGCTTTTGTGTGGGGGCTGCTGTGGAATAATAATGAGCAGAGCCCGGCCTGCCATTGGTTGCTGCCAGGCCTGTCCTGCCTGAGTCTTCTCTTAAAAGCCAAAACAGTCCTGAAAAGGCTTTTACTGACAGAAACCAAAGGAGGCAATACAGTAGCATTTGCTTAGCAGTAGACAGTGAGAGCATCCATTTTTATAGCTCCAACCCTTTTTAATTTCTGATTTTTCTGCAAGCCTTGGACTTTTCTCACGTTTGTGGAAAGATATGTTTTTCTGTTCAGAGCTCTAGTTTCCAGTTTTAAGTATTCACAGATGGGAACATATTGAGAATTAGATATATTTGATATGACATATCAGATTCAAAACAATATAGAGATAGAAGATTAAGACTGAATTAGGAGATGCTCATGGGAAATTATGAACAATAAAAATTAAATAACATAAATAAAAAATAAAAAATTAATAAAAAATAAAAAAATTGAAGGACATGTAAATTATTGGAGGATTATTAAGTGTGTAATTAAACAGAATTGACTCCTGACCTTAAAGACCCTGCAAGTGGGATTTTCTTCTAGGTAATTAATCAGGAGTCAGGATTCATTTTCAAAGAAATTTTATTTTTAAAAAATTTGAAACATTTGCTTGCTTACATAAAGAAAGCTGGGAGATACATACTAATTCCACTTACCGGTAGATACTTACTTATTCCATCTTTCTCCATTCACTTTAGCACAGGTGGGGTTCCTAGGAAGTCTCTCACTATAGCAGATGTTTAGCAAGATTGCTGTGTCACATGCCTTGTACTATAGACAATGCCATATTTTGATACAGCAACATACAGCTCACTGTTCCAAAAGACACTTGCTCAGGACAGGAGCATCTCATAAACTGCTTAACAGACATATTAAAATCTAATACTTAGGTTAAAATAAACATTCAACATCTGATAAAAGGAATACAAATGAAAAAAATCAGAGTTTTTTGTATTCAAAGGATATTCACTGAGGAGGTCTTGTTTGGAGTTGCTACGTTCTCCTCCTCATGCTTTTAGAAGTTGCAGGACAGAGGAAAAGTAAAAGAGGTTAATTTATTCTTAGCTTGAGGATACGAGTGGGAAGCTCCCAGTGTAAATTTCTAGGTACTTCACATACAGGCGTAGGAGGCCTGTTAGGAAAAAAGAGAGAGTCCTGCTTGTGGAAACACCCCTTTCCAGAGGTGTATCTAGGGAAAATGGAGCCTGGGGCAAAATCTGAGTTTTCTGCTCCCCACTATCAATTTTCCCTAGATTTTGCCCGCTCTCAATTTTCCCAAGATATGCCTCTGGTAGTCATGTAACAGCTGAGTTGTGGGAAGCCTACATGAAACACGAATCCAACACGGATCATTAAGAAATGGTGATGTGCATTAGATATTATTACGGACGAGGACGGTGGAGGCGGCGGGGAACATACAGTAGATAACACATCTGGAAAATTACTCAGATCTTTGGAAAAGTACAAACTTATTTTGCAAAATGGTCATAGAATTTTGTTTTTTGTTTCAAGAGGAACGAGCGAACTTTATGTCACTGTTTTGCAAGATGTCAAATGCATGCAAATGCAGCCAGGGGTGGGTAGGTAGGCTGTGAGCAGCAGAGTGGTTTGGCCCTTGAGCCTGCTTGGCCTACATGCAGCTTGGGGCCAGTCCGGCCAGGGTTCAGGCAGTCAAGCAGGTGCCAGGTGGAACACTGCACAGGGCCAAGGATGGGTGGGAGTGGGCAGAGGCATCAATGATGGGAAGCCTGTCTCCCTGCCTGCCTGCCTGGTGGTGCAGCCACTTGGCCCCAGGGGAGGTAAGGGAAAGGGGAGGTTGTGGGTGCAGCCAGGTCATCTGAGGCCAGGGGGCAGGTGGGCTAGAAGTGGCTGCTGGGGCAGCCATGTAGAGGGCGATTTCCCTCCCCCCTACATGACTGAATGGCCTGCGCTCGGGAGCATGTTACCCCACATGTCCCCATGGGCAGTACACCACTGCCCCTTTCCAAAGGCTGTTACATAGGTCAGACTGAATGTACTCCAAATGTGCTCTCAAGCATTTTTTTTCATTCAAAAATTTGGCACATAGGGCTTCAAATCAGTCTAAGACTATAGTGCAAGCAGGAGGGGTTCCATTCCCATCTTATGTCCTGACATGTGGCCGGAATTGGCCCAAAAGAACTGGTAGCTGTATCGTTTGGGTAAATGTATAGGTACATTTGCATGCCCTAATCAAGATTAATATATTTGCCCTTTTGGTGCAAACAACCAATCTGCAGGATCATTTCAGATTGGGAAAACAGTGTGGAAGTACTCTGCCCCACATGCTGCCATCACAATCCCAGTTGGGGCCTTACAACTTGCCTTTAAAAGTGCCCAGGAATTCCTTCATGGAATTCCCAGTGTCATAAATATTTTAGTTCTAGCTACAGCAATGAGGTGATTTCTAAATTAGTATTTTTGTGGGAAAAAGGGCTGGAGACCTAAAACCATCAGTAAAATGTAATGGTTTGACGTTGACAATAAATAACAACAGACTAAACAGTGTATCTTTTCAGTGAATAATTCATTCACTTCTAAATTATGCAGTAATGGCTATGAAAGACATTCTGGTAAATACACTTGATGTCAACAGAAACACAACACACAATATCCTCTTTATGTGTTATGAAATCCTCATTTTTCCTTCTAGCACACTAATATGGGGGGAAGTGGTGCTTGGGGCAAAATGATACCCACGCCCCCCCCCCATGCTCCTTGCATGCCCCTGCCCCTCCTCATGCCTCACTTACCTTTAAAAGTTAAAAGAGTAGCCTGCTCTGGGCTGCAGAGATTACGCTGGGCCATGGGGGGTGGGGTCTGAGGGGAGGGGGTAGTGGTTCGCCCTCCATGCCTGCACCCGGGGCGTTTGTCCCCCCCACCCTGTGGTATGGAATTGAATTTTTTTATTTATATACCGCCCTCCCCTGAAAGGCTCAGGGTGGTGTACAACAACATAACAACTATGCATTTTGAACTAGGTATCCTTGGCTTCTGCTCTCATTATCTTTACTGGATTTACTTTTCTATTCTATCTCTTTGTTGCATATGCCTAATAAAGGTCTCTGAATTCTGAAACATAACAACAACAACAATCAGAATAATAGCAACAACGTATCAATAATCATGACATAATTATAACATAGCAGCGTAATTATAATTATAACATAGCAGCGTAATAATATCATAACATAACATAACAGTATAGCAGCATAATAGCATAATAACAAATTATAACATCATAAATATAATAATATAACATCAAACAATAAACATAACTGTAGATAGTGATCTAGGGCTAACAATTTAGCAGTTCAACAGCAATGGTAGCTCCGCCTATGACTATAACAATTGTAAACCCAAGAAGGGTTGCCTTTAGTTTTGTTTATTGTACTGGACTTTCCTTTGAATGCACTTTAGAGATATATATATATAGCTATACTATACTATATATATAGCTATACACTTTAGCTATACTATATAATATATAGTATACTATATACTATATAATTATTATTAAAGTGAATCATAGAATTATAGAATCATAAAGTTGGTTTTATATATATAATAATTATTAAAGTGAATCATAGAATTAAAGTGAATCATAGAACCTGGAAGTTCATAAATGACCTGGAAGTAGGGGTGGGTAGCGTGGTGGCCAAGTTTGCAGATGATACCAAATTATGTAGGGTGGTGAGAACCACAAAGGATTGCGAAGAGCTTCAAGTGGACCTTGATAAATTAGGTGAGTGGGCTAAGAAATGGCAAATGCAGTTCAATGTAGCAAAATGCAAAGTGATGCACATAGGGGCAAAAAATCCAAACTTCACATACACGCTACAAGGGTCAGTGCTATCAGTCACAGACCAGGAAAGGGATTTGGGCGTCTTAGTTGATAGTTCCTATGGGAATGTCAACTCAATGCATGGCAGCTGTGAAAAAGAGGCAAACTCTATGCTGGGGATAATTAGGAAAGGAATTGAGAATAAAACTGCAAAGATTGTCATGCCCTATATAAAGCAGTGGTGCTTACGACCGCACTTGGAGTACTTGTGTCCAGTTCTGAGTCGCCACATCTCAAAAAGGATATTGAGGAGATAGAAAAAGTGCAGAGAAGGGCAACGAGGATGATTGAGGGACTGGAGCACCTTCCCTATGAGGAGAGGCTGCAGCATTTGGGACTCTTTAGTTTGGAGAGGAGACGGCTGAGAGGGGATATGATTGAAGTCTATAAAATTATGCATGGGGTAGAAAATGTTGATAGAGAGAAATTTTTCTCTCTTTCTCACAATACTAGAACCAGGGGGCATTCATTGAAAATGCTGGGGGGAAGAATTAGGACTAATAAAAGGAAACACTTCTTCACGCAATGTGTGATTGGTGTTTGGAATATGTTGCCACAGGAGGTGGTGATGGCCACTAACCTGGATAGCTTTAAAAGGGGCTTGGACAGATTTATGGAGAAGTCGATTTATGGCTACCAATCTTGATCCTCTTTGATCTGAGATTGCAAATGCCTTAACAGACCAAGTGCTCGGGAGCAACAGCCGCAGAAGGCCATTGCTTTCACCTCCTGCATGTGAGCTCCCAAAGGCACCTGGTGGGCCACTGCGAGTAGCAGAGAGCTGGACTAGATGGACTCTGGTCTGATCCAGCTGGCTTGTTCTTATGTTCTTATGTTCTTAATTGTAGAATCATAAAGTTGGAAGAGACCACAAGGGCCATTGAGTCCAACCCCCTGCCATGCAGGAATACACAATCAAAGCACTCCTGACAGATGGCCATCCAGCCTCAGCTTACAAACCTATGAAGAAGGAGACTCCACCGCCACTCCACCCCACCCCTGCCACGAATGAGCTGGTCCCCAATACAAGAATTCTGAGCTGTTCATGTGAGGCAGCTGACTGACCCAGGAGGACAAACATTTGCAGGGGCATTAAAAGATGCAAGCAGCAAGTCCAAGCAAGGGCTTGGACTATTATCAAAAGTCAGACAGAGACATGCATTTGCACCTGTTTGTGCTTTATGGGCTAGTTAATTCTAAAAACCGTGTAAGTATTCAATACAGAATTAGGTATCAGGTTGTGGTTTTTTATTTTTTTAACAGTTTGAAGCTTTTGAATACTAAAATTAAAGGCTCATTCTGCACATGCAGAATAATGCACTTTCAAACTGCTTTCAGTGCTCTTTGAAGCTGTGCGGAATGGCAAAAACCACTTGCAAACAATTGTGAAAGTGGTTTGAAAACGCATTATTTTGCGTGTGCGGAAGGGGCCAAAGTTTCATGATTCAAAGGTCCCCCAAATAATCCTGATCTCTACCACCTCAAACATTTTCCCCCCAAACAGCTGATATTTTGTCTAGAAACAAGAGGACAGCGTTTTAATTGTTGCACAGAAGACAGACTATCAGGGGGGTCAGTTTTTCTCACCCTGAGCACAAACTGAAATTCCTTGTCCTTTTAATGGATGAGTAGAAGAGCTGTGATCTCCTTGGCATCTGGCCACTTTGGCTGTAAAACAGAATTACCATGTCTTGATCTCTCGTGCAGAATAAGCCACGAGGTCTCACATGTAAATTAGGCTAAGTCTGAATGATCTTACTGAAAACAATACAATAAATGTAGTTGGATTTAAAGGTGTATTTTCTTATCAAGGTGTCTTCTCATAAATGTGCTGCTAGTAGGTGTGTTGGACTGTTGGATAGTTGTGTGAATTGGTAGCAGCATCTGGGAAATCGGGTTTCCTCAGTTCTTACTCTAAATATGGGAACGCCACAGGGCTGTGTGTTGAGCCCTTTACTGTTCACCCTTTATACATATGATTGTACTCCTGTCTATCATAGTAACACCATTATCAAATTTGCTGATGACACAACGGTGGTGGGGCTCATCTCTGGAGGGGATGAGTCTGCCTATCGGAATGAAGTGGACCGACTGCTCTCATGGTGCAGGGAAAATAACCTGGTTCTTAACACTAACAAGACAAAGGAGCTCATAGTGGACTATAGAAGGAATAGCTCAGAAATTCAGCCCTGACTATAAATGGAGATCAAGTGGAGCTGGGTGGCTAGTTTTTTTAAATTCCTGGGCGTTATGATTAAAGAGGATTTGACCTGGGGAGTACATGACTAACATCGGATGTGGTTAAGAAAGCCCAGCAAAGACTGTACTTTCTGGAGACTCCCTTTTAAGGAAGCAAACAACTAGATGGAAAACTTCTGAGGTGTCCTTTTTACCGCTGTAGCTATAGAGAGCGTCCTAACCTACTGCATCTGTGTATGGTTCTCCAGTTGCACAGTGGCCACAGGAAGGCGCTCCAAAGGGTGATCAATACTGCACAAAGGATTATCGGCTGCCCTCTCCCCTCCTTGGAAGAAATCTATAATGCCCGAAGTCTAAATAAAGCCCAAAATATTCTAAGGGACCCGTCTCATCCAGCACACTCTCTTTTTTAAACTGCTACCATCTGGCAGACGATACAGGGCCCTCAGAACTAGGACAAAGAGGCTTAGAGACAGCTTCTACTCTAGAGCTGTGGCTATGCTAAACTCCGCTGCTTCATATTGATGTATTTGGGGCTATGTAGGGATGGGTGGAGGATGATGATGTATGAGTCTGAAATTGCATGAGTCTGAAATTGTATGAGTCTGAAATTGTGTGCATCGAGGAATGCTGCTGTAAATTTCGTTGTGCGTGCACAATGACAATAAAATGCTTATGCTTATGCTTATGCTTATGCTTATGTGAGAAAAATTGACAAATCCAAACAAATACTTCTTATGCAATAGGTTTAGCAATACCTCATATAACCTTTTGTGCAGCTTGAAGCATAAGAATTGCTATAGAATTTTTCTGTTGTGATGTATCAGTTCTCACACGCAAGAGTTTTCAAATTATATACAGTACATTTGTATATTAATCCACCATTCCCTGGATTTTCTTTGTAATGGAATGCTCCCGGGGAGTGGGGGGTATCCCAGTGGAGCATTCTATTACAAGGAAGATCCAGAGAATGGTGGATTAATATACAAATTTACTGTTTTCTTTTTGTGGAAAAAATATAGTATGGCTTATTTTCTGTTTGCTCACAGTCCAATATAATAATGCTAGAGCAATTTCTTTCACAATATTTTGGATGAGACGCTGAAGTTTTTCTGGATTTGTTGACATGGCAAGCAAATGAACTAAAAAAAACCTGATGAATTTCTTCCATGTCTGATCAGTGACTTGCTCTTGCAGTGGTTTCTGAAATGCCCTTTGCTTCTCAACACTTACGTGAATCATCATGGCATCACTGTGATGGTGGAAGCTGAACTTCAGCCCTGCAAGGACTCTCTTCCATTTGCTTTAAGGTATCTGTGCAACCTAAACTTTACTCACAATCCAGGACCAAAATAATTACTGTAGGAATTCCATGAGACAAAGGGCACTTTGGACATGTTTCTCTCAAACAGCTGTTCCCTTTGCCACTTGGAAAACTGCTTAAGAAATTGAGAGAAATTCAAAAGCTGTGGACAAAAGCAATGGTCAAAAAATGGGTTAGTGCAAGCTTTATGAGTTTGATCCATGAGTTTAATTCATGAATTATGTATTCTCAATCCCTATATTTAACAGAGATCTCAATAGCTAAAGCTTCCACTTCTTTGCCTTGTACACTAGTCTGCTTCATATTTATTTAACAGGAAATAGTAATACATTTTAGCAGGTGGTAATAATAGTTCCCCAAATAATTTGCTGATTTGTATGAATGAAGCAGTCGTTGCACTGGAACAGTCCTAGAAAAAAGTGATTTTGGAACAAATTGTTCCCAGGGTCTATAAACAATGTGAAATTGTTCCTTAGAAACTGTTCCTTAAATGATCCTATTCACAAACTAAAGAGATAATTAAACCTTTCCTTACTGTGATACATCACTGAATTCTTCAGAGTTATCCGCAGTATAAGAGTTAATTATTCCTTCAAGCAGGATGGACCTCGGAACCTTAATATTCTGTACAACATTCATACTGAGGGCCATGTGTAGACTTATGAAAAGGCCTCAGGGCCATCATGATAGTCTCACCAGCAACAATGACTTCTTTTTACAAGCCAGCCTTTCCCAGCAAACAGGAAGAAAGCTCAGTTATGTTATAGCTACTTCTAGTTCCTCTCAAATTATTGCAATATAATTCTTCAAACTAGAATAGATATAATATCAGCTGGAAAAAGCAACTAAACAGTTGAACCTCTGTTAGAGTTCCTCAGGGCTGAGTTATTATTATTATTTATTAATTTATATACTGCCCACCTGGAGGGCTCTGGGCGGTGTACAACATAAAATGACATAACATAACAGGAAGAGCACAATCGTAATCAGACAATCATAATCTCAAATATAAATATGGCTCTATAACATTAAAATAACTATTGAGTCCCAGCAATCCATCTGTGTGTTGTCTGCTAGTGTTCTGACATGACCTTGAATTGGAAGCTAGGTGAATGCAAGTGGTGTCAGCTCTATGAACTGACCTACAAGGGGTGTGTGTGTGTGTGTGTGTGTGTGTGTGTGTGTGTGATTTCCCTGAGATAGAGGTACTCTGTGCCCATTCCTAGAAAGCTGAGAGAGTTCTGTTTCCATATTAGTCAAATGTTTTTAAAAGGGCTTATAAAGGAATTGTGGGCTGTCTGAGGGCACAAGAGTCCTTGAATCTGAGAAACAATGTATTCATCTGAGTATTTTAGTAATGTCTGCTTTCGCTGGCAGTGCCCAGAGTCCGTGGCAGAGAAGTGATTTTCCCAACACAGACTATCTGAGATAGGGATTAAACCGGGGAACTGCCCTGAACCCAGCATGACTGGAAAAGGCAAGGTGAAAAATGAATAAAATAAAAAATAAATTCTATACCACGTGTTCTATTATATATCCCATCTATATTAGTTGTGGATAAGGCAATCGTCATTCATATACTTCATTTTCCACACAGTGACTGATATATGGTTTCCCCCCTTGCTATTGAAGGTGCTGTCGGAGCATGATCAGTTCTCCCTCTGTATTGGACAGCGAAGACGAAACCAGCCTACCACACACCCCTGTTAATCCCCCCACTGACAGCGAAGGAAAGTTTCAGGAGTGGAGGCGTGAGAGCAGCTGTTCATCAGAAGAGGATGAACCAGCTGCTGATTCAGAGTCCTCTGCGGGGCCCTCGGATTTAGGACTTTCTCAGTCCACCCTCACCACCCCAAGCAAACAGTCCTCCCGGTTCACCCACCCCTTAAGAGCAGCATCGACAACGGTTACGCCTTGAATTAGCTGAGCGTAGATGATCAGCTCGATTGGCTGTTCATCATTTGTAAGTTACTAGCAGGACTAGCTTCCTGAAGCAACATTCCTCCAGCATTTCTGCCCTCATGCTGATAAGAGACAGCTCACAGCCGGTACATTTTTGCAGAAGGCAATTCATCACCTCGACGGCTACTCTGCTTCAGTTCTGTGGATTGCTCAGAAAAGCCTGCTTTCTGGTAACGACCCTTGGACTTTGACCCCTGGATTTGCTTTTTGGATTTGTGTTTTGGATTGTGATGACCTGGTGGACTGGCGAACTTGCTTACTGGTTCTCAGACTGAACTCTAGCCAGTGCCTTGTCAGGTGCCTTAAGAGACATTTCTGACCTGTGTTTAACCTGTAGTTAATATCTATCAGCTGCACCCTGTCTTCTGTCCATCCTTGACAGTCAGCCCATGACAGGTGCTGATCAACTTGCTAACCTTCACATGGGGCAGGAGTTCTCTTAGAATTACAAGACTACAGAGCTCAGTTACCCTGGGGGACATGTCGAGGTTCGACTCAATGGAATTACATCACTGCTGAGCTCCTGTCCTTTGTTTTGTTTACTAGCCAGTTAAAAACCAGTTGTTTACTAGCCAGTTAAAAACCAGAAAGCTTGCTGATGTTGATAGGGGTGGGGTGGGAAATGGCCTCTGTGGTGAGAGGTACAATGGTTGTCATGCAGGCAGGATTGGGAACATCTAGCCTTTCCCATATACATAGCAGCCTCAGACTTTTCTATGATCTTTCCCAAAACACTGCAGCAAAGTTTGGGAAAGATCAGAGAAATGCTAGAGAAAACCAGGGAGATGTTCAAGGGTACCATGATGCTGTGGGGAGGCAGGAAAAACATACTTCACAAAAACTCTGACAGCTAGGCAAATAGTGTGGAAAAGGTCTCACTTGGCAATCAATTCCATTAAATAGCATAGGATGCTACAGAACCATCAGGCAAAATATCAGAATACACAGATTCAGTGAGGAAAAAAAATAAAGGAGTAAATGGAAGAAAACTATTCATACTTGAATTAAACTGGTTTCAAAGAATCCTTTCCTGGCATCTGGAAATAGGATTTGTGGCAAATAGGTAGGCACTAGGACCCAGGCGGAGCATGCTAGAACAAAGACGGTTCAGGAAATGGTGGATTAATTCACAAATCTCCTAATCTTCATCCTGAACAGTGTATAGGTATGGTTATTCCTAGATAAACACTTTCTGTTATTTCCAGAAGTGATGTCATGGTTCATGTAATCATGGCTCCTTTCCATGTCTCTGTCCCCAAGCTATCATGGATTGATAGGCATAGTTTGACAACCCTACTGGGGGCCATACATTTCCATTGCCTAGACTCTGTCAGTAATTAGACTATTGCATTTTGAATCTGCTGCATTTTCCAGTTGTCTTTATAACTGATTTATATATGTCTGAAAGGAAAACCTTTGTCTTCTTTTAGTGCTACTGTTGCTTTAAATGAATTAATAGTAAATTATTCAACCCAGAAATTTCTCTGAAAGTGGCTGCAAAAAGAATTGCAGTGATGCCTTATTCAGGCTGGATCGTTTACTTGGGCAGTTTGCTCTTCAAGAATATAAAGAAGTGAAAGACTTAAGTACACAGAGTTTAAGGGGAAAGTAGAATTGAACTGCAGGGTCAGCTGTGCAATAGACTTTGTTTTTGCTGGAATCTTGTGCTAAATTCTTGTGTTTCTGAAAAATAAAGTGACTTTAGCCAAAACCTGTAATTTACTAGACTAGCATCCTGTAGAGAAGGAGAGAGTTTAGGTTTAAGGGAAGGTTACTAAATTAAGAAAAGAAAATGCTGTTTGATGCATTTCTATTGGCTTTTCTAATTATATGTAGCTTCATTTTCTTGAGCCTAGTCTTCTTTCTTCTAAAGAAATTGGGTGTGTCCCTGTCTGTGTTTAAAGTTGGAAGCATAGCATTGCCACATGTGTTATCATTTACTTTGTTTAAAAAACTAACAAAAACGAATGCATTGTTGAATACATTTGAAAGTCTGGTCAAAATAGCCAGAAATACATGTTTGCTGATCTCTGTATCTATATATAGCAGAAGCATAAAGAACTTGGGATATTTTCTACATGGAATCTCACTAACCATTTTCTTGAATTTCAGATAGTAGAAGAGAAGCTTTGGGTCAAGAGAGAGCTGTAAGAAAAATTCTGTTGTGAAAAATGTTTGATATGAGCCAGCATTCCTGTAAGTGCCCTTGTCCCCCCACCCAGAATATTTTATTTACAGAAATCTGCCTATCTGGCTTCAACTGAGTCTGTCTATTGGCTGGTTTATGGAAGAAGTGAAGTCTACACAGTGAGCAACTGTATTCCACCTATATAGATTTATTGTTCTAAATAAAATGTAAATACCAAAGGAGACCCTGGGAAATGTAGTTCCCACCAGGACAGGAAGGCCTGTTCTGCAGCCTGCTCAGTTTTCTAAAGTAAGTGGGAGTGGGAATGGAAGTGGGAGTGGGCGCTGTGGCGGGGGGCGCCGCGGGGGGGGGGTGTGGAAATCCAGAGTGCGCACCGGGTGCACTCTGGCCCAGCTACGCCTCTGACAGAGCTCAACTGAGGAAATGGCAGTTTTGGAGGGTGGGCTGAGGTCCCCCTCTTGACTCCCCCCCCCCAGGAATTTCCCAAGCCAAAGTTGACAGTGCTATAGTAGGTTTTATCCTACAGAGTGAGATTTTAAAATGGAACATCGGAATTATTAGAATGTTTTCCTCAGCTCCGCTTGAACCTTGATTTGGAAAATGAACCAAACAGCTGGCTTTAAAGTCATTCTATGGAACCATTGTAGATCTGAATAAATTAAGTGTTCAAAACCCCAGTTTTTCCATGAACCTCATGGAGTGAGCATGGACCAGACACATTTTCTAAATCTAATTTCTCTCACATGTTCCGTGAATGTAAAATAATGGGGAGGAAACCCTTAGCCACTTTGAGAATGGACAAATTGAAAAGATGATAGGTTCTTGAAAGGGAAGGCATGTGTCTACTTCTCTGCTATCATACAGAATGTTTGACTCAAACCATTAAGAGATGGTATATGTGGTCCTCCATTATACAAAACTGAAGTGTGATCCAGCAAACTAATATTTTCTAGTTCCAATGGTGTATTAGGAATGTAACATGTTTCTTTGCTTTTTACATTACAAAATTACTGAATAAGCACAACACAAGTGTCTTTTGCATTAGGAATGTCCTAAAAATGGAGTCTGGCTATTACTTTTGAAGTATCTTGAAAATAAAGCTGTGCACCAGATATGTTGAATAACATCTGATATGTGCTTCTTTCAACTTTAATTATAAGCTAGACAGAGCTAGTAGTAAAGCTTTGACAAGCAAAGGAATATTTTTGCAAAGGTCATTTATTTTTATGATGTATTTCCAAGCCTGTTATGGTGCCACTGAAGTTCATCTCATTTTACTAAAAGGTTTGAATTAGGCAGGTATCAGGGCTTTTCACAAAGGTGAATAAAGTACCTCAAAAGTATTTGAGGTAGAGAGACGTTTACTGATAATTGAAATTCAAACAGTTATGGAACTTGGATGACCTGTTCATTATGTCCATGAAGTCCCTAGTGCTGTCCAAATATAATTTTGTAAACATGGTTTAAGGATGTTAAAGCAGGGTATTGTGTTCCCAGACTAGATTTCCTAATGCCTCATGCACATTCAACAGTACAGTAATGAACAAAGCATATATTTTCTACACAAAAAGTACAAGTGCAGTTTGGGAATTATGTTGTCAGACTTCTCTTGAGTTGGGAAAGAGTCTAGGGCTGTTTTTGCATGGTCAAAATATCCCTGGGTGAGCACGGAAAATATCTCTGTGCAGCCGGGAATTCTGCATGGGTCTTGAAGCTGCACAGGGTCTGCCCCAGGGTCACTCCGTGATATTTTCTTTAGCCCAGGATTTTCAAAAATTGCCACTTTGGAGGTTCTTTTTAAAAATCCCAGTGTGAATCTACTTGTGCCTGTACCGTGCAAAAACCAATCTGGAGCAGGACCGGTTTATTTTTCCCACCTAGTCACCTGATCTCCCCACCTGATGTTCATTCAAGCTGCCACTCAAAAACAACAGCCAATCAGAATGTGGGACGCCGGGCAAGTTCACAGGTGCTTGCAGCTGCCACTCAAAAGCAACAGCCAATCAAAACAATCACTTGGTATATTTTCCTCTGTATAAGCTTTATTTTAAATCAATTAGCAGATCTATTCACTAGTTTTCTCCCACTGACAGGAAAATCTTACTTTAAACCTTTAAAAACACAGATCGCTTTCTTCCATTCCCACAGCACATAAACAAAAACACCAATTGGGAGCAGACCAATTTTATTTTTCCTTCCCCCTGCCCCCACCCCCCACCCCCACCCCCACCCCCACCCCACCTGACATTCATTCAAGCTGCCACTGAAAAACAACAGCCAATTAGAATGCATGACACTGGGCAAGCTCACAGGTGCTTGCAGCTGCCATTCAAAAACAACAGCCAAACAATCAGAACGCGGGACACGGGGCAAGCTGAGACATGGTTCTGAAGTAAATACAGAAGCCCAACTCTTGCTGAGTAAACTGGAGCATTTCCTACTAGACCTAACTCTGCTCCTGGGCAGAAGCAGGGAGCTGTGCAAAGGGAGAAACTGGGATAAAAAAGCCCAGGTATATATGATCCCAGTTCAACCCCAGTGTAATTTTGCCATGCAAAAACAGCCTAGGGCTGTAGTACTTTCTATTGTTCCCTTATTTCAGGTCTCATCACAGAATAGCTCAAGTAAGGCTTTCCCCCCTATCACCCTGGTGTCTGTCTGTCTGTCTGACCAGTTCACCAACTGCTTCTCCTAGGGTCATTTGGGATCCTTCCTCATTACCCTTTCCTGGGCTGGTCTAATAAAAGATTACCTGGAGGTGGGCTGATTCCTGTGGCCTCTCTTCAAGGGAGGGCCAATGGTGACTGAAGGGAATTTGGGCCAATAACTTTCCTTCCTCGGACTCCCTTCTCCTGTCTCATCTTCCCCTGAGGTTTTAAGAGGATATTTTCCTGCCTGTGCAAGCTCCAGGAGGCTCCAGCTGCTGCTGGCCTCCTCCTCTGGCCTGTTCACAGGTGCAGTCTGCTGCCTGAGTCCCACCTCCCTTCTGAGGTATGCTCCAGGACAGCCAAATTCAGAGACTGCTGCTGTTGCATTTCCCCACATAGCTGTGTTCTTGCTCCCTTTCCCACAGACTCTGGTTGGACTTTCTGTCTCAGTGGGAGTTGGGTGAGGCTATCCCTCACTGACATCTTCTCTGGAGCAGGTGCGTGTGGGGATGGAGCCACCACCCTGAGACAGATCTGCATACTAGGTTTTATTTATTACTGGGCAGCATATAAATGTTTAGTTACAACATTTCTGTGCTGCCTTTCCAACCAAATAGGGCCCTTGAGATGGTGAACAAGAAAACATTAAAATATTTTAAACACCTAAGTGGTAAAAAAACAACAATTTAGACATATAAAAACACATAACATCACAACCAGTGAGGAGGGCTAGCATTATTTATGGGGGTATGTCAAACAAAACAAAAATCTTCACTCATTGGTGTAAAACAATGATAGGCAGACAAATCTTCTTGGTGAAGGAATTCCAAAGTTTTGGAACTGTCTGAGAAGGCTCTTTGGCTGGTTCGTATGGATGAAAGTGATCCTTCAGGTATGTCGGCCCCAAGTCATTAAAGCTTTAAAAAATAAATCCTGAATTGAGCTTGGAAGCAAATTGTGAACCAGTGTAGATAGAACAAGACAAAAGTGATATTGTTCATATGACCCATTCCAGTCAACATTCTGGCTGCAGCATTCTGTACCACTGCAGCATTTTGGATTACCTGGAGGTGGAATGACTCTAGTGGCCTCTCAGTGTGTCCTTTTAGATGGTCCTCAAGGACATCACCACACACAGCAATTTGCAGTATTCCAAGGGTATACCTCCCACGGGGACATATGGTGTCATATGTCCCCGGGTGCCCACCAGTTAGTCACTTGGGGTGTGTGTGTGTGCAAAATCACCTCTTTTACAGGAAATGCAGAGTTTGCACAAATAAAGAAGCAAAGTCAGTTGCTTTAAGGTTAATTAAGTTTGCTGACTATAAAAGGGAAGGGTAATTGGGGTTTTAAAAACAACAAATTACTTTCTAACTAGCTAGCCACTTGAACTAGCAACTTCTAGCTATCACATGATGTAGAACTATGATCAGAGCATGATCAGGACTAAAACTAACAAAAGGCAGATTCACCTATATTACCTTTGTCATACGTGCAGTCCAGCATTCAAGTCATGCTGGAAATCACTGACCAATTGATTGGTCACTCATCTCTGACCTCATTAACTAATTAGCATGCATAACATTAACTCCTTAGTTACTGGATTGTATGACTGGTACTTGCCAAATACCAACATGTGAGGATAAAATGGAGGAGAGAACAACCACGTAAGCCTCTTTGGGCTCCTATTTGGGAGAAAGACATGTTATATAAAACATGTCATATTTTCCGCATCCTTTCTCAGTGTTTACTAATAAGTAACAAAAGTAACATTAATGCAAGCTGTAGTGCTAACAACATGGAAAACTGTAAATTGTACTGGTTAACCAGTCATGAATCAAACCACTGAGAAAGTTAATGAACACCTGGGAATATGCATGTTTTTGAATACATTTTTGTGCTTTTCTTTATAATAGACGGAAATTAGTTTTTAAGGTTTCTGAATTGTGAGATTTTTTTTCCATACTCACTTTCACCCAGCTGAGCACTCTGTTCTCCTCAGATTTCAACCCCCAAACACCGGGAGTTTTTCAATCTAAAGTTTTTAGCTTCAATTTCTCTCTGGCAGACCTATGCATGCACACTTACTCATATGCTGACTGCACAGGTGACTATTTGATAAACAACAGCTAGGGTGTAAATACAGATATGTTGTGAGAGAATCCTTAAGATATGAACTCCTGGTGTTTTTATTGAAATGTTTATTAATTCAAGTATAGTTTCCACAATATAAAGATAATACAGGTTTGTAACTAACAAATCCATAGCATGGAAGACTATTTTCAACTTATCTTACAGAAATTTTTGTATTTTACTCTGAGTATTACAAGAGAAGTTATTTTGTAAAGACTGTGAGTTCATGTTAGTAAGTGCCTCATACTGTCAGTATTAAAATTCAATGTGTGCAACTAATGTGACAAACATGATTTGAAATTTGTCCCTGTCCTTTCCCTCCCTCCCTCCTTTTCTTCCAGCTCTGTGCTGTGTTTGCAATGCTGGGGGGCAATTGGGGATGCTGGATATAATACCATAAAACGTTTTCAAAGCAGTAATAAAACATTTTGAAAGCATTGTAAGTCATATGACACTTAAAACTCTTAAAAGTGTTATAACAGTTGTTAAACATTTTGAAAGCATTTTGAAAATGTCAAAAAAATTTATTTCTGCGGTGTGGCATGGACCATTGCTATGTTCAGATTTGTGAGTTGGGGCATGTTCTATAATGTGATAGTGACTTTGAGATGACCTGGTGCTAAAAAACATAGTTGTTTGGCTGTGGTGGGGGAGGGCGGGCCAAAAAACTTTGCCGAGATATGCCTCTGCAGTATTCTCATCTTGATGTTATGAGGGCATGCACCTTTCCTGCCCAGGCAAGGGCAAAGCTGGTGAGAAGTACCCCTGCACACCTGATTATCTGGTGAGGCCAGGGTCCAGCAGCACCTCCAAAATATGAACTTCTCCTTTAGGGGGAATACAACCACCTACAGAGTGGGTTGAAGCTTGTGATTTACAGTCTGATCCAAATGGCCAGGTGACTGGCCCCGGTGGCACAATTGCACCACTGCACCACTCCCAGAGAGGCCTGTGGTGGCATTGGGAGACTTGTAAAGAAAAAAGCCTCCCTGCTGCCGAGAAGCCTCTATGTGACTGTATAGACCTACACCACCTTTTTGGTGGCTTAAGTCTAAACCAGCTGTTGCTAGTATAAGGTGGTGAATGACCAGGAGGGAGCCGACTAGCGTCGTCTCCCCCTCCCCCAGTTTATGCCCCTGGACCACTCCTGCTGCACTGGGGGCAGAGGTGCAGGATTGTTGCCTCAGTGTCTTGTGCTGTGTCCCACTGCTGTTGAGGGCAGTTTTGCTCTTCTGCCAGGGCAAATCTGCTGGACGGGCTATTCACCACTCCCACGAGCAGATTCTCCCCCCCTCTTTGAATAGGGCTGTCAGTTATTTAATTTCACCTCAAATCTTTCTGATGAACCTGCTAATGGGTGTGGTCAGAATTTTCTTTATGGTATTTTGTTGGGGAATGGCAATGAAGGAAAACTTTGGAGTAGCTGTGCAGCAACAAATAATATATTTTGGTAGTAAAATACATTTATGTTTCTGCATATGTCTTAATAACATATGGTAAAATTATATCAATGTAAAAATAATCAGAATCCAAAATGTATTACTCTGAGTAATTTAACAGAAATGTTAAAAGACTGTTATCAAATTGCATTTACAGATGTCTTCTAATGCAACATATTTGGCATTTTAGTTTTAACTCTTAATTTTTTGGGCCTTTCAAAAACATTGCATCCTTACTTGTCTTCAAAATGTGCTCTGTTCCTTTTTATCTTTGGCTGGTTTCACCTTAACAGAGCCTTCAATTACACTTCTCCTAACTGACCACCATACAAATTCAAGCCCTTGCCACAAATCTGTAAAAATGTTTCCATTGCAATGGGAGACAAAAATAGAATAACTCCATGTCTTTTTGGATGAATGCCTGGTTGAAACTATGTAGTGTTTGACTGACAGGAGGATGTACTTTCTGTGCTGAAAGTGACTTTTTGTGCAGTGCATTTAGTGTTCAAGAATATTCAGGCAAGTGAATGCAGACAGGGGATACAGTGTTTCTGTTTTTGTCTGTTTGCTTTATCCTCAAGTTTTCTGTGACTTATCATTTGGTCATCGTATCTTCTCAGCTTCCTCATAGTCCCAGAGCACACTGTCATTTAACTGGGTGAGTATTAACTTGTTTTGTTTTCAGTGGAGAGGTTAGTTCATCTTAAAGCCTTTAAAAATGTATAGCTGGAGCAGGCTAAGAAAATTCCACTGATAATCTCGGCAGTAAAATGGCAATTCCAAGGTATCGTGGTTACTCTTCAACTATCCCTCTTGATCATTCTTTCGCCATTTCAGTAATCACTGCTTTTCTATACAGTCAAGTGGCAGAAATCAGTAGAAATAATTATCAAAGTTTGAAATGTTTGTGCCCCCGAGTCATCTACTGCACATCTTTTTACTGAATCCTCCCTCCTCAACTCTGCTGGTAGCACTGACTGCATGCATTTGAAGCATAGCAAAGCTATTTTGGCCAATTAAGTGAAACAAACAGTAACAAATCCCCTGCCAAATGCTTCAACGATCTGTGGAGCATCAGGATAATGTATTTGTACCATGTCTGTGACATAACCATAGTTTTCACAAAGACTTAAGAGTGATTGTGAGGGTGAACTCATTTTACTTTACCAGGCTTGAAAAATGCTGTGCAGTATTATGTCTCAGTTTTTCTATAACAATAAATCAGAATTTGTATTTTTAACCACAAAGACTTTTGCTTACTATATAATGTTTCTCTAAAAGTGTTCGGTTGTCTATTCTGTCAGATGCTTAGGATCCCTATTGCTTTTACAAAATTTACTAAAAGAAAGTCCTAAGAGTAAACAGTTTCCTTAATATTTTACATGGTATATTTTATAAGTTGCTAACAAACTTTTTTTTACTAATACGGAAAAATGAGAAAATGACTCATTATTCTTGAATAAGTAAAATATTAATTTTATCTTCTCATATTTTATACTGAACACTGTAAAATCCTGTTTAATTCAACAGAAGAATTAAGCACATGCTTACATTTTTTGTTGTTTGAGTCAGTGGAATTTATTTTGCCCTAATTGTCTCTTGTACTTTGACGTGATATATCACAATAGCAAAAGATACTGTAATCCATTCTATTTTAAATCAAACTACAAGTAATTACATTAATTTTAAAGTGTTAAAAATATGAGCAACTTATATTTCTGTTCAGAATGTTATATGACATAGGGGCCTACCATCACTCTAGTATTCAGTGGAAACTGGGAAAGGGATAGAAACTGATGGTCTATGAATTACTCATCTGTATGGTAAAGACACATAAAAAGAGGAGAGAATTCCTAGAATGTCACAACATCACTTCTGGGTACAAACTGGGAGTGACCTCCAAGGATGTAGGTAAGGGGGGGTTTCTTGGGTTCAGACCCCCACATTGCATGTCCGAAGCTCCGCCTCCCCTTTTGTGGGTTTTTGTATTTTTAAAGTGTTTTTTCGGTTTTTGGCCTGCAGAGGCGCAGTTTTTAGGCTAGCAGCACCAAAATTTCAGGCTATTGTCAGGTGACACTCCTGATGATACCAGCCAAGTTTAGTGAAGTTTGGTTCAGGGGGTCCAAAGTTATGGACCCCCAAAAGGAGTGCTCCATCCCCCATTGTTTCCAATGGGAGCTAATAGTAGATGGGTCTACCCACTTGAGGGTCCATATCTTTGGACCCCCTGAATCAAACTTCACCACATCTAGGTGGTATCATCAGAATAGTCTGCTGCTGATACCACTCCGGTTTGGTGAAGGTTGGTCCAGGGGGTACAAAGTTATGGACTCCCAAAGCTGGTGCCTCTATCCCCAATTGTTTCCAATGGAAGCTAATAGGAGATGGGGGCTACACCTTTGAGAGTCCATAATTTTGGACCCCCTGAACCAAACTTCACCAAACCTGGATGGTATCATCAGGAGAGTTTCCCAAAGATACCCTGAAAGTTTGGTGCTTCTAGCTGAACAATTGTACCCATGACAGCAGGCACCCCCCAAATTTTCCCAGATTCTCTTTTTAAATCCACCCCCTTTGGCATGGACTTAAAGGGAGAATCTGAGGTCTCCAGTTTAAACATTGAAAGTGATGTTGTTTCAGGGTGGGGGAGAATCCACCCCAAAACAGCATCGCTTTCAATATTGTTTTATCTGGGGACCTCAGATTCTCCCATTAAAGTGGATTTAGAAGGAGAATCTGGGCTCCCTAATTTAAACACCATTGAAAGTGACACTGTTTGGGGGTGGATTACAGCATCACAGCAGTCGCCCATGGGGAGGGGGGTGGCAAACCTCACATTTTGCACTGAGCTCCATTTTCCCTAGCTACCCCTCTGCCTGGAGGGGAGAGAGAAGGGACTGCTGGCTGCCAGCTGGGAGCCCAGCCGGTGGGGGAGGTGGGGCGTGCAGGTCATGGGAGTCTGCCATCCCTTGCCTCAGAGAGCTGCTTTTATAAGCAATTAGGCTGGGGGTGGGGCTTGAGGAGGCATGGCCATGCCCCCAGAGGCAGGTGGGTGCGTGGCCTCACCCCCCCCCCCATAAAAATGTATACCTACGTCAATCGTGACATCATGATGTTGTGTGACATTGCTCTGCACTCACCAAATGTTCTTACTGGTTGCCAACATTTAGTGGGCAACCCTAAGCCTTGCAGATGCACTATGCAAGGCTGGAGATGTCAGAGGAAAAAGCTGTAATAAATAAATAGGAAAAAGAGTGCTCTGTTGCACCAGTACAATGTTTCTAGTGCAAAATATGAAAATCAATGACTTACCAGTTTACTGCTTATTAACATCTTAGTGAGAGAGCAATTGGGTCCAAAGTGCAAGTGTTGCACTATACAAAATAAGCAGCAGTGTTACTCTGTTCAGTCATTACAATCTTAACATTGTATACATGATATCCTCTGATACACAAAATGAGTGTATTGAAAAAGGCAAAGTGCATGCTTCTCCAGTGTGTTTTTTTTCAATCTGGTTTCTGATAAAACGTACTGCAGCTGAAACACATAAATGTTGCTCAGTTCACACAAAAATAGTGACCACACATATCAAGAGGAATGTATGTGTTGTTATATTTCCACTTAGGCTTGGTAAGTTTGTTAACTTGGCCACTTGGTTACTTTATGCTACTTATTATGTAATAAAAATGAACTTAAGTTTTAGGTTTTAATTGATGGGTGGGGCCATGGATACTGAGGGTATAACTTGAAAATTCTATGGCAAAATCACAGGGCTTCCAGTGTTTCCCAGAGCTTTCCCATGTCACGTATGGATTTTACTGTTAATTTTTTCCCCATTGCAGCTTGGAGAAGTGATGGGCAATGTGGCTTGCCAGTAGGAAGCCTCCCACCATAGCAAGAGGTCTGTCAAGCCTAGTCATGTGTATACTCTGATATACTATTCACTTCACACAAAATTAAAATTAATTCAACCCTGCTCCAAAGGTTCTAGGTCAGCTTACAGTATAAACCAATATAAAAACAATATTATATATATTTTTAAGAAATTAATGTCCCAACCAACAAATAGGTCAAGGGTCTGAGTGAGCAAATATGTTTTCACCAGCTTCAGAAATTAAATTCACATGGCACCGTATCAGTGGCTGGGGAGGGCATTCGACATCAGTGGTATCACAACTAAGAAGGCGTTGCTTCTTGTAGAGGTCTGCCTTGCCACAAGTGGTAGCAGGAGAACAAGGGCCTTTTAAGAACTCATCAGGTTCAGTTAGCTGAGGTTTTACTTTGTGAATCAATTCTGAAACCTGAATTTTATGATCAAAGCTTGAAAACTGACAACACTATACCCAATTGAGTATAAACCTTGGATTCTGAAATTAATAAAACACAGCAAATGTATCATCATAGGTCTTGTCTGTATCTACCCTTAGCAAAATTTAATTTATTGCTGGTCAGCTCAAAATTGAATTAGAAACAATTACTGTATTGTTTTGGAGTATCTAAAAAGCAGACTGTTAACAGAAATTACTCACATTATAAAAATCCTAGTATGGCACTCATTTGTTTAAAAAGTATTTGGTATTGAATTGTGAAGATTTTTTTAAACAAAAGCAGAATTGAGAGTTGAGCATGTCTTAGATTCTGTTTGAAAACATTCCATTGTGTGTTGCCGTGGCAACATCTGGTAGCCTGTATAATGCTGGGTTATGTTCATGGATACAGCGTGCCCTCTGTTCAGAGTCTTTCTGTTTCACACATACACATAGTTACAGGGAGAAACAAATTAAAAAGTTCCAGTGGCTTGACCCTAGTACTTGTTAAACTAGCAAATGATAAACTAGAGCTTTGTTAAGAGACAATGATGAGGCTGGAGGAGAAAGGAACCCATCCTTCTACCTCATCACAGGTGATGTAATGCATCAATGCCTTCAAGCAAATGCCTCCAGTTTCTCCCCTCTTCAAAAAAAGGGGCAAGGGGGAAGGGGGAGAATTACATTAACAGGCTCTCTAGCTCATCCGTTGTGTTTTGACTGAAGAGGCACACTGCTCTTTTGCCAAGTGAAACTTCCTGCTAACATATGAATTAAATTATCTGCAGGTTGATGCTGATTTGTCCAGAAATTTGTCTGTGTGGTTTTTACAAAAAGAATGGTGTGTTTTGTTTTGGCATCTTCAGTTTAACAACACACACACAAAACAGCCCTTTGACTTATTTTCTGCAGCTCACAGCCAGCATTTCCTATTCTCATTCCTGCTCCCACCCCCAAAATAACACAAGGGAAAACAAAGGACAGGTAAGAGTCGAATTTGTTTTTTTTAGTAAAACCTGGATTCATTCTGTAGTGTATGTTCAGTGTTACCATCAAGTGACCTATTTTGGTGATTATTGGGGAAGTTGTGCCTTTTTTTGGGCTGTTCTTAGATAGAGACCTGGCTGAGGCCTTATATTGTTCATCAGCAATAAATATAGTTATACCCACTCTACTTGGCTGGTCTGGATCTCCTACATTACACTGGCCAGTATCTTAACATTCTGTAAGTAACAATATAGCTGTTATGGGACACAGAATAGTTACTTATGGGATCATTAAGGAGTTTGATTTGGATATAGAAGACTAGATTCAGTATACATAAAGACTCTCTCAGTACATCATTGCTAATGATATGACAGATGAAAATTAAAAAGAAATAATATTATTTTACGTCCACCTGGAACGCCCATAGCTCTTTTTGTAGCAGAATTATGTTGATTCTCGAAGCATTGTGGTTTTGGGGTATCTTCAATGCCATGCTGAGAAATAGACTGTTCTGTGTCATCCATGATGAGAGGATTTAGAAAGGTTTACTGACAGAATCCAGTAAATCCAGAATCTTGTACTGGCCCTAAACATTACAGAAGACATGGAAACTGCAGTCCAGAATGCATTAGACTTGCAAAACTCTAAACAATCTTGAAGTATGCAGGCATTCACAGTTGGGCAGTGGTGTACTGGGCCTAAATGGCTCCTGGGGGCTTGACTGGCTCCCCACGCCCCCCCGTCCAACCCCCCATGTACCACTTACGTGAGCCAGCAGGGAGGCCAGGGAAGGGGGGGATCAGGGGGTGGGGCTTGGAAGGTGGTGGTTTGGACTGGTGCCTTGGTGGCAGGCCAGATCCTGTGCTCCTGGGCCTGCCTGCCACTGTGGTGCCCGCTTGGGTCACCTGCTGCCAAGTCCCCGAGCCTCTGCCGGTATGATTCATGACCAATGGCAACCAGACCAATGGCAACCAGGCGAAAACCTCAATTAATGGCTGATAAGCCCTTTCACCCACTTCTTGCCAGTAGCCAGGGATAACTGTCAACCCTAGGTGGTACTAATAATGTGGACTAGGGTTTGCTTCCTAAGTGTTAGGTATCGGAACCTTAAGCCAACAAACAAACGCCAAAGTAATAATTAGCAGCATTTATTGATGAGGTATTCAAGCACCATACTTGGCAAAGCCAGTTATAACGAAGCTGGCTTTTGAGGTCCCATATATTCCCCAAGATTCCCCCCTCCCAACTTCCCAGAGACAGCCTCTGGAACTGAGACTACCCCAAGATCAGCAGCAGATAGCAGAGGAGCTACCTGGTCTCCTGTTTACAACAAGAAAACAATTGTAACTCTTTTCTCATGGGACAGGCAAGACAGGGGAGGCCTACGCTACAAAGCATGAAAAGCCATAAAGCACAGGTCAAGAAAAGAATGCATGAATGGGAAACTACCCCACAAAAATGGCTTGCCTATGAAATCACTGCTGGCAGTGGTACCCCAGGGTCGGATACGACTGAAGGGGAAAATATACCAGGCTGGTTACATATATATAGATTGTTACATCTTGTTCGTTGCAAGGATTCAAGAGAGCATCCCTTTAACTCAGATAAACACTTTCCTGCCACTAAGTCATCTTTCACTAGAGTTCCTTTCTGTCTGCTGTGGAAGAGATCCTCCTTTCTATGGAATGTGTTCTGATGAAAATGGCACAAGCAATTTCATTTGTTTTGACAGTCCTCTGTTTCTTCATGAAGGATAGAAACACATCTTGTTTGTTTTCTCCTCTTATCCTTCCTTCATTGTCCTTATTAGGGCTTCCAACTTCCAGGTAGTGATTGGAGATTTCCTGGAATCACAACTAATCTTCAGGCGACAGAGGTCAGTTCATCTGCTTTGGAAGGTGGACACTATGGCATGATACCCCATTTAAGTCCCTCCCCTCCCTAAACTCTGCCTTCCTCCCTAAACCCTGCCTTCATCTAGGTATTTCCAAACCTGGGCCGCAGGACTGGTAAGTCGCTCTGACGACGGCGCAGCTCTGCGCCGTCATCTCGGCCAATTCTGGGACTGTCCATGCAAACGGTCCTAGAGAGGTCGGGTCGGCGTGGATTACACCGACCTGACCCCTTCCGCCTCTGTGCGGAAATGGCCACAGAGCCTGCATTAAGTTTGTGGGTAGAAGTAAACTCCATTTTGTTGGGGCTCTTGCATTTGGATATGACAACAAAAATTAAACTTTGATTGAAGTGTCCCTTTACCAGAAAGATTTTCACTGTCACTACATGGGAAAGGAAGAAGGTTAGACCAAGGGGTGTGTGTGATCATGATAAACCTACTTTGTGTTCTGGGTTGTGGCATTTAGAAAAATCAGTCCTTGGATAAGCCATGTTTTATGGAGAAGTCACACATGGCGGTAACAAGACACATGACTCCTACATTCCATTTACAATAATAAAAGATGTGTTGCTAGAAAGGAGTGTCCCCTTCTGTTGAAATTCTTTTGTTTGAATACTACAGCTTCAAAAGAGATGAAAGCAGGGTAGCGCTTTTCACCTAGCTAGCTTTTCCTTTAGTGACTTTCTGTTTCAATCTTTTAGTTCTCATTTCAACAAGAAAATGATAAACCGCATTAAACATTAATGTCTCTTTTACTGTATCCATAAATCACTTTCACAAATAAGGAAGTAACAAACCCACAAAGTGCATACTTACAGAAGCTATGCTGTCAGAAGAGCATACCGTGAACGTGAACGTGTTTTAACCAGCAGCTAAAGCACTAGGAAAGGAATCAATAAAAAACATTGATACTATATTTTTTTCCAGGTTTTTTTAACCCTATTTTATCTCTTCTTCCTGTTTTCATTTAGTTTCTTAGTTCTTTTGACCTGTACCTCTGACATGCTCACTGGAATCCTCTAGGGAGGATCAGTATCAGGTCTAATAAGCCGGCTGTTACTTTACACCAAGCAGAAAGTAACCTGGCAAATAGAAAATGTTTCTTCCATAGTCCTCATTATTCTTCCGAGGGAAAATGCTTTTGCTTTGATGTGACTGATAGCAGATAAAATGGAGTCAAAGCCATGGACGTAAGTGTCTTGAATGAAGACAGTCTTATGTAAGACTTTTCTTGTTTTTTATTTCGTTATTTGTGCTGAAATGCGATCAGATGATGCATGGTCTGATTACAATGCAGGTTGTAGGCTGTGAGTGTCATAACATGGTGAAGCAGAGTATAAGACATATGAAGCTTAATTTGGATTGGTCTCCTGTGGACAAATAATATGCTGTGAACAATGCAAAAATACTATGTTCCAGGTCATTAGTTTAAGATTCATTTCAGTTCTCTTTTGATGACTTTAGCTGAAGGTCTGTAGTTTCTGGGGAAGTTCATTTTTACATACTTTTAATATCAGACAACTGAATGTGTTTCAGTGTTTTTATCTGCTAGTGAATTTATGCACAAGGAGAAAGAACCTCCCCACCCGTATGGATACATCACTATTACTATTTGGGGTTACAGTGATGGTGAGGCACATGGGGCAGCATTTAAAGGCTTGTTCTTGCATATAGTCAAAAATTAAGTTGTCAAAAATGTAGTGTATGTGAACTTTCATTGTGATCCGTATTTGTATACCTTTTTAACAACTAGATAAAGCTTGGATTAAGGTTGCCAGCTCTGGTTTGGGAAATTCCTGGAGATTTGGGGACAGTGCCTGTGAGGGCAGAATTTGGGGAGTGGAGAGAGGCCATCAAGAAATCTGAGACATCTGAGCTCTTCTCAATTGTGCCCATGACAACTTCTGTACAAGGTACATTATGAGCCTTATCCTTACAGATGTTTCAGCTTTCAAAGAAAGCTGAATTTCGTTGTTGAAAACTGAACTATTAGATGTCTTGAATTTACCATCTCTCTTGTGATCAGAAGTATAACAGCTTGAAGTTACTCATCAGATGCTAGAATCTATTATATTTCAAAGCAAAACTGACATCAGAGCATCAATAGTGCCAATGCATCATCTTCAGATAAAGTAGTGCAATGTTTTATTGGAAGTAGTGGAATTCTGTAGGAATAGTCATTGCATGTCTCCTACTTAAAAATGTGTTTTTGTTAAAAAAAAAATTGCATAAGGTACTTGTGACCAGTTCCTCCTGATAATAACTTTTTTTCAGTGTGTGTATTCTTGCCCTGTTTAAGAATGATCCAACCCAGCTTCTGAAAGGAAGTTCTCTTTGGGATCCAAATCCTATCTTTTCACAGTCTCTGTGTACCAGTTTATTTGGAAGTTCGTCCAACAGCTCTCAATGTAATGTACCTGAACAGAATTGACTGATAAATAGATTTGATTTGATTGGCTGGGCAGATTTGTTTAAAATGTTGCTTTGACAGCAGCTGCCATAACAACACAAAGTTCTGCACTGTGTTAAGCTGTGGCAATAATTTTCTGTCCAGCTCTGTCCCCTTCAGCAGTCATTTTGTGGCAACCATTTTCTTGCTGTGCTTAGCATGCCACATCAGAATTCCAAATCTGCCTGAAAACTAAAAAAGGTTGGGAATCCCTGATGTAAACAGTGGCACAATATAATCTAGTGCAGAGCTGGGAGATCATTAACTGTATTATAATAGGAAGGGATGGTTTTCTGTAGACAGGAACTCAATAGGATGCATACTAATGTTATCTTCCATATATACATTCTATCTTCATTTTGAGCTTTCAACTGCAGCAGATTATTGATTATTGACTACATAGCATCCTTGCACATCCATTGTCTTTCTGTGGTTTTTACCTTGCTTTCTCAAAACATGTTTGATTCAGTGTTTCCTGCCTTAACACAGCTAAATTCCTCCCCCATGCTGCTGAAAAATCAGCAAGAGCTAATTTGCTATAGCATTAACTGTCAGGCTCCAGCTCCTGGAAGGCTGCATAGTCTGAGACAACGGGGGGGGGGGGCATGGGTGCTAGTTGCATACTGCCCACGGGGACATGTGGGGTCACATGTCCCTGGGCACAGGACATTTAGTCACATGGGGAGGGGAAAATAGCCCCCCCACGTGGCCAAGCCCCTCTGCGTGGCGGGAGTGGCAGTGGCTGTGGGGCCGCTCTGGCCATGAGGGGAAAAGGCTGACAGGGGCTTCCCTGTGGCTGAGTCCCCTTCTGGCTGGTCAACCAGGGAGCCCATGGGAAGCCCCCTGACCTGTGTCTCCTCCACCTCCCTCATTGCCTTGGTCAAACCTGAATATGGAATGATGGGGGAAGGCACAACCCCCAACTCCCTCACGCCTCCTGCTTTGGCCCTGAGCAGCCACAGTCACAGAGCCCAGGAAACAGCCCACAAGAGGCCTGTGGCAGCCGCTGATTGAGTGACAGAGGCTGCAGGCCTCGACCCTCCCTGCCTGCCTGTGGAGCAGCTGCTTCCCATGGGGTCCATCAGTCAGGCTGCTTGGGCAGTTGAGGCCCTCCCTATGGGCTCCAGCCTGACTAGGGGGCCCTGCCACTCTGTGGCAGGCAGGCAGGCAGGCAGGCAGGGTTGAGGCCCGCAGCCTCTGTCTTTCGGCTGATGCCTGCCACAGGGCTGCTTCCTGGGCTCTGTGGCTGGGCCACTCCAGGCTGAAGCAGGAGGTGCAAGGGAGCCGGGGGGGGGGGGCTGGGCCTGCCCCCACCCTGACATTCTGCAGAGGTGTATCTAGGGAAAATGGAGCCTGGGATGCACAGGGGTGGAAAACTCAGATTTTCCCCTGGGCTCTATTTTCTCTAGATATGCCTTTGGCTCACCCTGGCCTGGTTCAACTCCCCCCTCTGACTGTTGCAGAGGTCTGGCCTATCCTTCTTGACTACATTGCTTCCTGCCTTTTAAATATTTCCTGTGGGTACCACACACATAAATTCCTTTGAAGTCCCAAGAATTAAGGTATGTTCCTGCTTGGTGTGAGTAACAAAGGTGGTTGGATTTCTGGACCAGGCCTCCTGCAACTCTCCTTACTCTGCTGTTTTATAGGGCCTGTGGTCTGTGTTGACTTACTAAGAGGGCCTACTAAGAGGGCCAACACTGCCAGTCTCATCTATAGGATTGCCTGCAGATGTGAC
The DNA here is from genome assembly GCF_021028975.2 of Sphaerodactylus townsendi. Taxonomy (NCBI): domain Eukaryota; kingdom Metazoa; phylum Chordata; class Lepidosauria; order Squamata; family Sphaerodactylidae; genus Sphaerodactylus; species Sphaerodactylus townsendi. The sequence goes on along the minus strand of NC_059426.1, from coordinate 86,937,107 downwards.
TTGGTTGCAGAGCTCCGCCTTCTGTTTATGCTGCATCTTTTCCACCCTTCCTTGCCTGTTTCCTGGCAGCGCTTTCATCAGGGATCACTGCAGCTGCTGTTGGGGGCCTGTGTTGCCTACCTGGGACCTTCTACTGGCTGAACTAGGTTTGGGGATGAGGCTCTCACCCTCAGATGCTAACAAGTGCTCACTGTAACTTTACAGTGCTATTGCTATCTAGCTATTGCTGATTCTTGTAAAAGAAAAAAATGGTTCTGTGGTGTGTGGGAGGGGTAAAATGGCAGCTGTGGAGAAGCAGGATGGAGAAAGTGTCAGTAAACCCACCACCTGGAAGCCATATTGCTATTGTTCTGTATTGGCAGGGGCAGCAGTAACAGGAAAACTACAGGAAATCATTGTTATGTAGAAGACCCCAACATCATCAATATAAAGGATTGTTATATGAACAAAAATGCTGAGAACTTCCCCCTATTATGAAGTTAATTCATTATGGCATTTTCAAGAGCCTCTATTTCAACAATAGTATTTTCATTAGTTTTATATGATAATATAAGATGACATTGTAGGTTAAATTTAGCTTTAACTACACCATTTAATCTTGGCTATTTAAGAACTCAGCACATCCATGGAATACTTTAGAAAATTTGATTCGATTATAGTCTATTGGTTTGGCAATTAACTGTATCTAGATCCAAGGATGCTTACAAATGACTGACTTCAGATAAAATGAGTAGGCATCATTCCAATCCTGATGGACTCTGGGTTATTTGCCAGTTAAGAAAGTGGATCATTTTATAACCTGCATTTCAGCCTCTGCAAGATAATTTATTCAAGATACTCCATATTGTTCCAATAAATATTTGCTTTTCAGCATAAGTATAAATAGCAACCCTTTTCAAAGAGTTAAGCAATAGATTTCCTTTGCATTTTTAGTCAGAAATTTTTTTATATGATAAATATATCTTGAAGGATTACATTCTGCCCAAATAGTTGTAATTTAGCATTGGCTGTTCTAGAAGCAATGGGTTATAAGTAGTATGGAAAAGAAGGCTGGATACCAATAGCTGGGACCAAAACAAACTTTAAGGAACGGATATGGTATAACATAACTAGACCAGTGTGGAGCTCTACATTCTTCCTTAGAAGTTGTCTACTTAACTGATACAACCAGGCAATTTCAGCCTTTTTTGGTACCATGTAGTTGACCCCAAGCTGTTGAATTGTCCCTGTTGTGGGGAGAGACACTATGGGGCAGGTTTTCCATCTGAGGTGCCTACAGTTCTGTTAATTAGATGCACCCGAATAACCGGGGGCAGCCATTGCTGCCGGGGTGAGCAACGTAGCAAAATAAGGGGCATGCATGGCTTGGCGGCATGCTGCAGAACCGGGTGCAATGATTGGCTCCCAGCCATAAAGGCTGGAGGAGCCGGGATATATAAGGACGCCTCTCCCGGTCCGCGCCCTTCCCGGCGGCGAGACCCAGCAAGGCGTGGCCCACCCACCCTCCCTATTGTTTTAGGGGTTGGGGGGTTGTGGTCCTTACTGTCGCAGTCCTGGTGGGTTTGCAACGGGTGTTGCACATCTGGGGAGAAAACGAGCCTTCCGGCTGGGTCTCCCAGGCTTGTGCCCTGTGGAAGGGCCGGGGGGTGGGGCGGGCAGGCTGGCAGGCCGGCAGACCGGGCTGCTGCCCGACACCCCAGGGAGTGGGGTTGGGTCGGGCCGATAGGCGGCCGAGGGCTTAGCCGGTGCCCGACACCCCAGCAAGCAAGGAGAGGAGGGCGGGCCGATAGGCGGCCATGGGCTTAGCCGGTGCCCGTCTCCTCAGCAGGGGCGGGAAGGGTGAAGCCGGAGTGTTATCTCTGGGGCTTCCCTTCCTGTCAGTTCCCAATGGAGATTGGGATCTGATGTGCGACCCGTTTGCCGCCCAGCTCTTTTGTACATAGTTCATGTTGATTATGTTATTGAATATTAATAAACTGGGCTGCGGCCCATTCCTTTCCAGCCTGTCATTGTTGTGTGATTATTGAGCGAAGTAAAGTCTCACCATCTGCAGCAAATCATATGATGACTTTACTTCCATAGAAAACAATCCCACATTTTAGCAACTCTGGTTATCTCAGTGTCCTTCCATCTTGTCTTTTCCAAGATGACCTTCATGATGCATTCCTGTTTTGACTGTAGTAGTGGCAGTCTATTAGCTATCTCCTGAAAGTCATAAATACTGTTTCTTTTTAAATTAGATTCATATGCATTCTTAAACATGGTTCTGCCAAAGCTGTGGCAAGGAGAGTACCTTGAAAGAGGAAACTTGGGGAACTCAAAAATAATCTGTTAGACACTTGCCTCCCCTTCAGTAGGAGCTGACAGTTTTTCCCAACAGTCTACATAGTGCAGACAGCTGGAGCCTTGGTCACTCCTCTGACCAAATAAGCATGTGGTTTGTCCTACCTGTCTTCCTGCCCGGTCTGGTAATGACCATAATTTAGGCTCAAGTCTCTTCAAAAACTCAGGTCAGGGGTTTGCTTTTGCAAGTCTTTGGAAAGTTTCATCAAGCTTTATTTGTTGTGAGATGGCAGTGGACCCTGTCTTCTGTCTTCAGCAGCAGCTCCTCTTCCTTCAGGCATTGCCATGAAGGCAAAGGGAACTTTTAGAAATGTTGTCACTGATTTCAATGAGAAATAGCTTTGTCAGCTAGGTTTGGTAATGTGCATAAGTCTGACAACCCAATCCAGAGGGCTTGAGTGGCAAGGGCTGCTGCTGCTGCTGCACTGCCACGCCACCCCCTGAAGTCTTCCAGGCAGTGCAGCGAGGCAGTGAGGCTCTGGAAAACCCTGGCTGTCTCAAAAACCCACATAACCAAAAGTGGTGTTACCCCGTGGATCCTAGATCAGCATTCCCAGCTCGAAGCCTACTAAGGTTGATTCCTCCATTTAACCTTAGATGTAATAGGAGGCATCCATTTTTAATTTTGTTGTCCCCTTGAGTATAATTTTAAGTAGACATTTAAAAGCCAGACTCATCAACTGGATAGCAACATAACTATGTACAGAGTAACAATAGTCAGAATTATCCATCCACTGTTGTAATATCCGACAAATATCCGGTGTGTTTGAAAAAAGCAACATTGAATTCATTTAATCTATTTTCATGACAAATAAATGAAACAATTGTTGCTGCATGAATAAAAAAGTTTCCTTTGAGAATTGTTTTGCATTATAGTGGACTCAACCAGCCCTTTATGCAACCATATAGTGGAAAAGGTTCTAAGCACTTGGAGTCTAGTTTTAGAGTGCCACAAAACTAGAGACATATCAGGTCTCTCCTGGCACTTGTATAGCACTGAAGGGGCACTGATGTAAGTGAGAATAAGAAATGTGGCTCCTTTATTAAAAACTAATATGAATTTGGAACAGAGTATAGAAAGAACATTTCATTCAGCTCCTCTAAAAAGATCCATTCTTAACAACGAAATATAGGAATAGTGAAATTTAGTATCTAGAAAAGCTTATTAAAAGGCAAATGCTTAAGATGGCTTCATCTAATCACATCCTTCCTTGTTAGACATTTGTCTGGATAATGTGAGATGTGTTTTGTGCTTCATCAGTGTTCCAGTGGGACACAGGTTCTCATTAGCCAAACGATTAAATACATAGTGAGAAATGTTAGGCGCAATCCAGACCATTGTCATATGGGCGGTACAGGCACATAATTCCATTCCCTAATTGGTTAGGAACATCTCAGGACGTGTGTGTGTGTGTGTGTGTGTGTGTGTGTGTGTGTGTGTGTGTGTGTATGTAGGGGAGGGGGGAGTGAGCAGGAATGGCCTTGGTCATATTGGCTCCATAGGAGAATCGTACAGGTCTCCCTGTCCCCATTATACATGACTTAACAGAATTTGCTAAGAATAAAATTTATACTGCTACAAAATGAGAACAAAGCAAAAGCAATCTCTATCTTTCTAATAGTCACCAATTTGCTCTTTAATTTCTTAAGCTGTGAGAAATCCCCATCTAGTGCTTGGAATACCAAGCAAACTATTCTGCCATCCTCTAAGTGTGTGATATGCTATTTCCTTAGTAATTTTGGTGCATAAGGAAACCTAAGACATTTACAGATGGATTTGGATGTGAGCGGGTTGGAACATAATATTTATATCATGTAAAATATGCAGGGCATTGCAAATCCCTGTGCCTTTTGACAGGATGTTAGAAAAGTCTGAACAAAATTCATCACCCTTTACTTTAAGAGAAGTTTGTGGATCTATCATGCATATATATTAAAATTATAAATCTAGGGATTCAAAATCACATATAGGTTATAGGAATTGATGGAAAATTGGTGGTGGATTGTAGGCCACATAAATGCATATTAACTTTTAAACAGCTAACACTTTTAATAATAGAATCCTTATATTATGTATAGTTTTACTAGAGTTTCAAAAGGAGATTGCCATGAAGTATGAAGGAATTATAGGGGTACACTCAACTAGCTACACAAATCTTGAAATCCTGGCCATAACCTTTAGAGACGTAGAACTAAAATGTATCCTTCACTGCATACACTCTTTTATCAACGTCTGTTGTTTCTGACTCGGGATCCTTTTCTTATTTGCAAATATTGAGCTGGCTGAAGCCCTTTTCAGTCATTACAGTTGTAATAGGCATATGTTTATTTATTTAAAATTTGTTAACCACTTTTCTACCTTATATAAATTTATGGTGGTTTATAATAGAAATAGCAGTAAAACACATAAAATATGTACAATCACTAATTTAAAATCAACAATTTAAAACTGGTGGCAGAAAAACTGAAATTAATCAAATGCTGTCATCTCTCTCCAGGTGCACTTCCTTGTGGAGGTTGTTTAATAAATGTAGAGGTTGTGGAGGTTGTTTAATAAATAAACTCTTGTTCAGTCAGGGAGCCTCTCCTTGGTCGAATCCCCACTACCGTCTTAGCCAGGTTTCAGAACACAAACTAACCAGGTTTGAGGGACGACCTCCCCGGTCGAATCCCCACTACCGTCTTAGCCAGGTTTCAGAACACAAACTAACCAGGTTTGAGGTCGTTTGTGTTCTGAAACCTGGCTAAACGACTCAGTGAAATTCGACTTGAGGAAAATCATCCTAAACTAACTAGACTATTGTCATTCTGAAACCTGGCTAAGACAGTAGTGGGGATTCGACCAGGGAGGTCATCCCTCAAACCTGGTTAGTTTGTGTTCTGAAACCTGGCTAAGACGGTAGTGGGGGTTCGACCCTTGTGAGCTTAGTTCTCAGGTAGGAACATATGGCAGAAGACAGTCCTTCAGATACCGTGGTCCCAGGGCATTTAGGACTTCAGTGGTCAAAACCAACATCTTAAATTGGGCTTGGGAGTAGATTGGAGGCTAATGTAATTACTGTAATTTTGAAATCATGTGATTCCAATAACTGGCCTTGAGCAGCAGTTATCCAGCATTCTGTGCTGGCTGTAACTTCCAAACACTCTTCAAGGCAAGCACCAAATAGAGTGCATTTCAGTAGTCCAGTCTGGATGTAACTAAAGCTAGGATTACGAAGGCCTTATCATCAGAGTCAGGAATAGTAGCATTTGTCATGGCAGCTGAAGCTGCACTGCTAACTACAGTAGCCACTTGATTTTCAAAGGTGACTGCTGGGTTGAGCAGCACTCCCAAGCAGCAAGCCTAAATTTTCAAGGGGAGTCTTTTTCCTCCAAAATGGAGATTTCTCAAGTCTCTGGTCTGCCTTTCTCAGCTCATCTCTACTTGTATTTTAACTTAAGATCTAATTATTTCCCATCCTTGTTCTGACTGCTCCTGGATGTGTTCTAAACAGGGAGAATCACTTGGGTTTGTTTGTTCCCATGCTCTGGTTTTTGACTTGATCTTGGTCTGGATGCATCTGGGTGGTTTTTGATACCAGCAGGTTTTACAAAAGTCCTGCTGTCCATTTTTAAAGCAGACAACTTGAAAAGATTTTCATGTCAATTGTATAACTATGGTTAGAACAGATTCCATTTTTGTAGCCTTTCATGTACATCTAGTAATTAACCTCATGTTACTGTAGTATAGTAACTCATGTAGATTCTATCTATGCTTGCACATTAATGCAGACTTGACCCTTTTATACTAAGGAGCAATATTTTTAGTTGGTGCATGTTTTCCCTTCCAATCCATAAAACAAGCCAGGTTAGCTCGCTCATCCAAAATCAAACCTTGGATAGCAATTATTTTTCTAGACACTGTTGAGTAATTCGAAATCTGCATCTTTAAAATCTGAACTCTTTCCCCCAGAGGCGTAGAGGGGGGAAATGGTGCCTGGGACAAAATGGTGCCTGCCCCCTGCCCCCGGGGGCCTCTGTCCCCAGCAGAGTCCCCTGTGAAACCCTGCCCCCCGCAGAACCCCCTACCCAAAAAACAGCCTGTTCTGGCTGCCGGGACCTGGCTGGTGGGGTAGGGCAGGGTGAGGGGGAAGGGGGAGAAGTGTGGGGGCACTTCCCCCATGGACCCTCACCCTCCAACCACTTACTTTATTTCAGCCAGCAGCTGGGACCTGGCGGGTGGGGTGAGGGGTGTGGGATGCCCCCTGCGGCCCTGCCCCCAGCCCACTTACTTTATTTCAGCCAGTAGTCAGCTGAAAAAAACAGCCTGCTGTGGCTGCCAGGACCTGGCTGGTGGGGTGGGGTGGGGTGGGACGAGGGGGGAAGGGGAGGGGTGTGTGGGGTGATTTACACCCCATGTGACCCCAATGGCATGTGCCTGGGACAGGGCACCCCACCCTTTCCCGTTATCACTACACCACTGCTTTCCCCCTGTTCTGCTCTATATCTCTTTCTGTCCTATGCACTCCTGTTGGTGGTCTCCTCCCTTTTTAATTTTGGGTTTCTGTCTGGTTTTTAGCCCTGTAGCAGAGGTGGGATCCAACCAGTTCTCACCACTTCTCTAGAAGTGGTTACTATTTTTTTCTGAGTGCCGAGAAGGGGTTACTAAAGCAACCTCCCTGCCCAATAGGGATTGGAGGTGTGTGTGTGCGGCAGCGCCACTGTTTGAATCCCACCACCATCGGAACCTGTTATTAAAATTTTTGGATCCCACCACTGCCCTATAGTATATACTAATAGGCAGCACTTTGCTTGAAATTTGGGGGTTCTCATCTGAAACAAGGCAAGCTGCCAAGTGCTGCCTGTTATTATAAGATACTCATGGTTTGCAGTTTACTAAAGAGGCTTATTGAAGCTCTGTTTTTAAGTGTTTTAACATCTTTGGTATTTTTATTTTTTTATGATAATGTCCTCACTGTCTGTGTGTATGCTATTTCTGTTTGCTGGCTAAAGACCATAACAATAAGCAATCCAATCCAATCCAATCCATGTAATACCTTTCACCTTTTATTGGAACCTGCCAAAGAAGCATAGCAGCAGATTTCTCAGCTCTTGATATTAAGGTCTTCTATATATCTCTAAGGAACACAAGTAGGTAGACAGCTAAATGTTATTGCTGGTGTGGACTGTGCGGTTACTTTTGCAGCTGGCTTTGTATTAGTATTTACTATTGTATTGCCTACCTCCATGTCATGACCCTGGTATTCCTTGGAAGTCTAACTAGGGCTAATGTTGCTTAGCTTACTTTGGCTATTCTGCTGGTGTACTGGCCATCTATCACACCTGCAGATGCCCTGCCAAGCCTGTTGGAGGTCATTTCAGATTGGGTCTTGTGGTTCCCTAAACTGGTAGTGTTGGGGGATTTCAACACACACATAGATTCAGGATCCTGGAGAGCCAGCATAGAGTCAGGACTCTAATCTGGAGAACCATTCTTTGGAACTCTTAGCCCAACCTACCTCACAAGGTGTCTGTTGTGGAGAGAGGAAGCAAAAAGAGTTTGTAAGCCACCTTGAGTCTCCTTGCAGGAGAGAAAGATGGGGTATAAATCCAAACTTTTCTTCCTCCTCCTCACATATACTTCAGATGTGCAGGCTGGGTGGGGCTGGTGTGCTGGCACAGCAACACACAGCACTAAGGAGGCTCAGAGACTGAGCTGTGCTGACAACAGTTTAGCAAGTAATAATTCAACAGATACAAGTCTGTGGGAGAGTCCAGAGCAATGTTGATCGAGCCAAGAGTTGAAAGCCAGGAATGTGCACAGTAATAAGGAGAAGCTGAAAATGAAGGTCAAGAAGCTGGTCTGTAGTCAGTCAGGGTCTGGAGACAACAGTGGCATGCAGGGAAGGTCAGGAAGAACACACTTTGCAACTGTAACTGCAGTTCTTGTCACAGGCCATTTATTCTTCAGAGCTACTTGCCTGGGAGTCTGGGACTGCTTCTGCAAAGGCTTTGGGTAATGCCTAGCCTGCAGTCTTGTTGAGTGGCATCTCTCCTTTAAGGCCAGTTTCAATCTCCATCTGCAATCCTGACTTGCATCTGGAGACCCTGAGCTACTGGCATCTTCCTTACTCCTGATAATTAGCTCTGAGCCAGAGGTCTGTGCTAGTTCAGGCTCTATTGATTAACTGGCATCTCTCTGTGGCTCATTCCGCACACGCAGAATAATGCACTTTCAAGCTGCTTTCAGGGCTCTTTGAAGCTGTGCGGAATGGCAAAAACAGTTGTGAAAGCAGCTTGAAAGTGCATTATTTTGCGTGTGCAGAATGAGCCTGTGACACTCAGCTAACTCTTCCTCAGACAAGCTGTCAGCTGCAGTTGGGGGGGGGGGGTTGACATTGGACCTGATGTCATCCATGGCAGCACTAGGTTTGAGCAGGTTCCACATGTCAAGCAGGTCACCCACTGGATTTGATTTTTGGTATGGGGGTTGATATGGATCTGATGCCTATCATTGGAGTGCCATGGTCAGACCACTTGCTTGAGCAAGTACATGATACTGTTAAGGTCCTGATCATAATAAAAATCGTTGTTTGCCAATACTTTAGAAAACTGTTACACAAAAATATTGCTTAGTTCAACACATTTCCCCCCAATTTTTAGTTGAAAAAGATGCTTTCAACAACTTGAAAAGAACCCACTAGCAAAGCAAAGTAATGTTTGTGATAAATTATTTATTCCTAATATTTATTCCTAGTATTTGCTTCTGTTCTGTCTTAATGACACCAAAGTCTAATATGAAAGACCTAATTACTGCTGCCCTTCTCAAAAGAAAACAAAATTAATTGCAGAGTGCCATTTGAAAAGCCTCCTTTTGAGGGAGGATACAGCAGAATTTTGTTTCGTGTTAATGGAAACACCAGCTCACAAAGATGCCTTGCATAAAGTAACTGTAGTGATATGTTCCACCTGGTTCCCTCAGGAATTCCTGTGAAGTTACCTGTTTTGTGATATGTCATGCAGGTTCTTTTATGTCACAGTGAAAATAAAAGGAAGTTGTCTGTGGAACTCTACCAGATGTTTATGTGCATCATTTCCATGGATATCAACCAATGCTCACTTTACTAATGATACACCAAAAGATTAATTCAGGTTGGGCTCAGCTGGTTGCAGCAGATCATATGATACATGTGTGTGCATAAAGTACTGTCACGTTATAGGTGACTTATGGTGACCCCAGCAAGGGGCTTTCAAGTCAAATGAGAAGCAGAGGTTTGCCATTACCTTCCTCTGCACAGTATTCCTTGGAGGCCTCTCTTCCAAGTACTGGTCCCTCTTAGCATCCAAGATATGACAACATCTGGCTTCATCATGCCACCTTCCTTCCCAGATCACACAAAAGGTTAGTTATATTCATCATGACAGATTATCCTAGGAACAGGTTCTGAAATACTACATTGTCTCTTGAACAACCATGTTGCATCCACTACATTTTATTGTGTTCTAGTCCTAGAGCAATTCTGTTTTTAGGAATGAGAAAATGATTGGGGAAATGGCCAGAAAAAAAAGAGGGGGGAAGCATGTGCATGCCAAGAAAGGGGAAGAGAAAGAGAGAGAGAATAGTGATGCTGCTGCTGCTGTTCTGTCTCTTTTAAGGCTGTCAGGCTATCAACCCCTTTTGAACTGCCTCCAAATACAGTAAGTTACTCTCCCATTGCTCTGAGGTTGGGTTTACCACTTATCCCTTTGAGCATGTTTGAATTCTTAATTCAAGGGTAAGGAGATTTTGAAATTGTCTTAACAATTCAGTCCCAGAATCTACAACATGGGCATGGAAAAATATGCCACACCATATTTCTCTCCCCAACTGCTTTTCATGTTTCTACTTAATGTGTACTCTGTGGGCTTTCTACACAGATGTGCTCTAACATCTGCACATACCATTCATATATCCTTTGTCTTTCTGTCCTGCATCTCCTCAATACTCAAGGATATAAGTTTAAGAAAAAAAGGCATAACCAGTAAAGATCACCCCATATTTGCATGTAAAACAATCTTAAAGTTGTTTCCAAACTTTTTATATACTGAGAGATATTTTAAAAAACATGTAATGCTCTATACAGTACATTGAATTTAGTGTATGTGTTTATGAGTTATAGTGGCACCTTTCATATAGTTTTGACATTTTTAAACATATATTTTGCCCATTCCCTATAAATAGATCCATTGCAGAAGCTCTTTGCTGCTGTCATCTGTTCTCTATTAGTGAAAAGTCATAGGAATCTGTGGTTGTCTTATTCACCATGAGAAACCAGTAGTGAAATAAAGTAAAGCAGCAGCTGCTCCAATTTGTTATTCCAAGATTATATTTCCATTTCTCTACTATGTGGGTTGACCTTGTTGAGATGCTGAAAATTTCTTGCAAAATGTCAGTTATGGTCAATCCAAATTACTTGATTGCCCTAGGCTTTATGTATCTCCTTCCTCTTGTTTTGTCAGTTTCCTTTGCCTTGTTTCTCCGTATTCTATTTTGCTCAAAATTTTTAAAAGCTACATCATTGTATATCATCCTCTGTGTTGCTACAGCTACTGAAAAATGATGTTGCTACAGCTACTGAAAAATTCAGGATTGGGGTACCAGCTGTATTAAGTGCAAATATTTGGCTCACTGATTTGAAGAGTAAGCCAAACATCTTTCAATAAAATGAATGTGGTTTTTTTCCCTGCATTTATGATAAGTGTTAAAAGTGTTGAAGATCATGGGATGTTTAAGATTATGGACAATTAGAAAGAAAAAAGGGTTGAGCTACTAACCTATCTGTAAAACTCATTCCTCATGCTGTAGAAATGGAAGAAAAGCGCAATTAATGTGGCTGGGTAATTTTTTTTCATCCTCTTCCTTTGAAACAATAGTCTTGTGACAAATTACAGACCTTAATAAATGATGCATAAATCATGCCTGGAAAAGTTTGTGGATGCATTTTATCATGCCAGTTATAAGATTCTAACCAGTTTCCCTACACTTTGTTGTTATTGTAATTTTGTTTTCTTTCTGCATGTATTATTGAAGAAGGAATCCACAGGTAGGATGTCAGACAGCTTATGAAATGAATATTTCAGAAGGCTTTTGTTGGCCTAAACAGTATGAACATCAGTGTTAACTGACTATGAGTAACTCTGTAGCATGAAATACCATATGTTTGCCTTTATACTTCTGGGAAAGAAAAGGCACTACATAAATTAATAGAGTAGAAGTTGTGTCTATGTCATCTACTGTTTCTATTGGGGTCTCTGAATTTTGCCCTGTATCTCATTAAATGAACAGAGGCATAGCTTGCCTAGGCCAAGTTTTGAAGCAATGAGATAAACAGAACTGTTTCAGGTGCTCCAATTTTTCTATGCAGCCAGCATTTGAGTATATGTAAGTGTGTGCCTGTCGGTATGTGTGTACGCACGCACGCACGCACGCACGCACGCACGCACACACACACGCACATATATATCTGTTCCACAGTAACAAATTTGAGCTGTTCTATAATAAATCCTTAAATATAGAGTGGCTAGCAGAAATATACTAGAGGTAACTTCAGTCCAAAGATGGATGGCTGTTCCCAATTCAATGCTCAACTTGGTGAAGAAGGCAAAAAAGGAAGTTCTGTGCATGATCTAAGCTGCAGCTAATAATACCAGGTGTATATCCATACTGTTTTGCTCCATCCTACAAAATTAAATCTGTGAATCTGATTTGATTTGTCTTAACCAGAACAAATATTTTCAGAAGGGGTGGAGCCATGGGGGTTTGTTATTTTATTTTGCTTTTAGCCAGAAATGTTTTTAAACTATTATTATAAACCACCTTGAACCATAATGAAAGGTGGGGTACAAATGCTTCAGTTTAAATAATGTACCTCAAATAAAAATACTTCTTAAAAAGAACATTTTGAAAGTGCTCTCCTCCCAAGTGATGTGTGTGACTTTTAGTTAAGAATTTTAGGAGTGGAGAATGTAAAGGTTATTTGCATATATTACAAGTGTTTAATCATCCCTGTTATACCCCTGGTGCAATATGTCATATTCAAGGGATTTAGTTAAAATCCCAAAATAGATGGCTGCAGATTTCTGTGTTAGTTGAGAATGAAGTTGCTGGATCTTCAGTACAGAACAGAAATCTTTTTCTTTAACCTCAAAGAAGGCTTACTATTATGTGACATCTTTGTGCTCTGGCTTGAAAACATCTTTATACTATTGCAGTGTCAAGAAAACAGTGCTTGAATTCTTAATCAGTTCGGAAATTCAGGAAACTTTCTGTGACAGAGGGAAATCATCACCTAATTTAACCAAGAAGTCATTTCCATTACGTGCAAAGTTTGTTTTAAAATGTAAAGTTTAAGTAATGACCTTCTCTTCATAATGGAAGCAGCTTTCTGATCGGCAGTTTTCACACAAAAAGTAATATAAGATTTGAAAGAAATTGGGGTTCTGCAACTGAATTGCCCAGCATGTTATTTAACTATTTTTAAAAAGTGGCTGTAGGAATTCCTGACTTGGACTAGGGCTCTGAGGTAGCAAGATGGGGGCTTTCCCCACTCACCTTCTGCTGTCTTGGCGCCCGGCTACCCCGGGTGTCTCCCCTCAGCTGCCGTTCCTTCAAGTACGCCACGCAGGAATGATCTTGTGCGCTGAGGGTGGAGCAAAGAGCTGGCAGCTGTCCGGGGGGCAGCTGCGTGGTTGCCGCCCTTGCAAGTGGGGAGCACCGCTGGACCCCACGCTACTTTCCCAGAGTAGCACGCAGCAGAAGGTAAGTGGGGAAAGCCCCATGGTGTTTCCTCTTTCTGTTTGTACCTGCTAAGACTTAAAGCAACTTGAAAGCATTTTTGATGAGGTAACGTTCACTGTATTCCCAATCTGTATTTTTCCTCTACTGTACTCTGACATGTATCAATCCAATCTATTTATTCATAAACATAATTCATAATCATAATCCATAATACAGTTGGGCAATCCTTTGATCCCATTTCATCCATTGCAACTTTTATTGGGAGTACAGGAATTTTAAAAATAAACTCTGTAGGTGACATTTCTTAATACTCTTGATCAGATTAAAACAACCCTCCAATTTAGCAGGAAGTTGCGGTTGAAGTCTACTCACAAATGAAATCTTTTTTCACTTTTTGTGAACAGGAAGGGTGTTTCAACTTGAATGGTTACTTATGGTCCTGAACACCCTTGCTCAATTGATCATAATTTTAACATTCTGTTTCAAAAAAAGATGGGTAGCATTCTGTTCACTGGCTGTGAAGTGATGTGCTGTTCTGGTGCTAAGAGTCTGTGCCAATAAGCACCATTCGTTCTGATAATCTCTTCTCTCTGCAGCAGCTGGCTGTATTTTTTTTTAATCTACTGGGTTTCATTTCTGCCTGTATGGCAGACAGGTATGTAAAAAAGGAAGCCATCTAATAGACTAATTTTTAGGCTGGATCATCCAGTGGTCTAAGGGATAGGTTTGCTGACCTACATGATGAGCAGAAGGTTAGAAAGTAAGTTTTCTTAGGATGGAGTTGAACTAATAGGAAAAAAATTAGCTGCAAAATTTCTACTTGGTATAGAAATAAATGTATGTTATGAGGGAACAATATATGGAAGCATGCCCCCCCCCTCCGCCCCACTGGCTAATATAGTTTCTTTTTTGTCTAGTTTTTGTTTCTTAAGCAAGGTGCACAATTAGATAGATAAATGGAACAAGGTGGTGTCAGGAAGTGGTTTCCTTGGAAGCAGAAACCACATGAATGCTTTCATAACTTCCTTCCCTGCTTTGTAATTGTTGTTTGGATAATAATCACCAATACTAAAAATCTTACTTCAATACATGGATGTAGATACAAGACAAAGAGAGAGGATGTGAAAAGTAAGGAAAGCAGACAGTTTCTAGGGAGTTGTCTGAAATGACAAAATGCAAGTTAACATCATATTTAATGAGAGCAAGTTCTCTTCTCGTCTTAGAAAGGAACAAGAGATCATTTTAGCACTGGATTAGTTCCTGGGACTTTTACCTTACAACACTAAGTAATAAAATAGAGAGACTGCATGTGGAGACAGAAAATTGATTACTATTTTTTGCTCCGTGTTGTCCTTGGGAACTTATGGTTAGAATAAGCTAATGTAGCATCTTGCTTTTAGGAAGTAAAAACAAGCTATTCAGACACACGATATCAAAATGAGACAACAAGCAATGGCAAAGCTGATCTGAAATATGTCCATATAATGTCATCCTTTATTAATCGACTTTTGAGACAATGCTGAAAGGCAGTACCTTACTTACTCCACTGGAAGATTACCCTGAATAAAAACAACCACCCTAAATATGTTATACACAAACATAACATAATTATAGGACATAACTGTAACATATGCAAATGTGAGAAGACCTCCCCCTCTTTTGATGATATTCCTTGGGGGGGAAAACACACTAACCTTACATTTGAGTAAATACAATGGAGTTTCCCAAAAGGGTGTCTGTGGGTATCATGCCAAAACCTTTTGCACAGCAAGGCTTCTGATTGACTATTGTAGATTTGATTGGTTGTGCAGATTTTTTAAAATGTTGCTTTGGCAGTATCTACCATCACAGTACAAGGATTTGCACTATATTAGTGAAGTTAAGCTGTGGCAACCATTTTGTGG
Organism: Sphaerodactylus townsendi; assembly: GCF_021028975.2. Lineage (NCBI taxonomy): Eukaryota > Metazoa > Chordata > Lepidosauria > Squamata > Sphaerodactylidae > Sphaerodactylus > Sphaerodactylus townsendi. The sequence continues at coordinate 86,922,104 of NC_059426.1, read as the reverse complement.
TTGGCTCTGCCTCCTGTGGCAGCCATTTTGTTGCTGCGCACAGCATGCCATGTCAGAATTTCATACATGTCTGCAGGCTCAGAAAGGTTGAGGACCTTTAAAATACAGTCTTCCACTAGTTCAAATACACCTAATACGAACAGGTTTTTCTTCTCATTTCTGCTACTTATATTTTTCATATAAGCTGTTTTTAATTTGGTACAATATTTGATATGGTACAGTACCATTGTCTTGTGCTAAGGGCTTCTTTTAATAAGGGCATAACTGTTAGCCTGTTTGTGAAGCTGATGTACAGAGCAATATACTTTTATACTGATAATTCCCAACACAATATTTTTGTACATACGTCTCATGTGCAATAATTAGTAATCTGAAAAAAAACCCTACCTACTGAGATAATTTTCAGTCATGATGCATCTTGTACTTTAATGCATGCATGGAGATGTTACTAAAAATAACCTGAAAGATCCCCCTGACAAAGTTGCATGCAAAATTTGTATGGGTAGCAGAAATTATTATAGCATTCATTTCCCTCTACATCATTTTTTTCCTTGCCTTCATAAATTATAAATTGCAATATCTTCACTTAGCATGCACAAACACATATTGGAAGTAGAGGTGAGTTTCCAGTGATTCCTAGAGAGGTGTGATATCGCTTGCTGGTTTTTGTAGACATCAAACCATCATTGATAACTGCCCCCCCAAATGTCCCTGCCCTATCTGCTCTGCTTGTACTACAGGGGTGAGATTCTCCTTGATGTCAGGTGTCCAGAGAATCATCTTGTCATGGATCAGAGTCCAAGGAATCTCAGTACTACATTGGGTGCCAAGGCAAACACTCAAATCCTTGGTCAGTGGTTGTACCATATATCATACTTTCCAGGCTTATCATAGTTGCAGTAGTTATCATAGTTGCAGTAGGAGTAGATCCCCTCACTCCATATCTGTCCTCACAAGGTCCATGGCATTACAGGGATTGCAATTTAGATAACTTTTGATGCCAGGAGTTGCCCAGCCATTGACTCCATCAGTCTTCATCTCAGCATTGGGCATCACCCAGTCCTTAACATCATAGCTCTTCATCAGCATCAGGAATCACCCAAGATACCAAGTTACACCTGGAGGACCTCCTGTTTGATGGAAATAATTTATTCACTCCTAAGAATGACAACATTATTCGCACTTTGAAGGAGGCAATTGGAGAGGTTCCCACCAAAGTATTCTTCATGCTTTGAAGGAGCTAGGTCTCTAGGGATCATAAGTCAGTGGCCATCACATTATTGCCCCAGGTGTACCCCTTTCTTTCTTCAGTACCAAAGGCAGTCCAAGTTTACTCTTTGGAATGGGTTTAGGACTCAGCAATGGCCATCTTTTGGCCAGCAGAGTTCTAAGAGGTTTTTTGCATGTTAAAATGTCCCATTGTTGGCACAGTGAATGTCCCGGTGCAATGGGGAGTTTCCCGCAGCACCTGGTGCTGCAGCGTGTCTGCCATGCTATTACCCTGGTGCCGCCCTTCAGCAGTGGCTTTGCTATGGGACTTTCCAGAACCGTGAAGGTTGAAGGCCCTTTGTTGCTCTGGTGGCTTGCAGAAAAGCATTGTGTGAAGGTGCTGTGAACAGGACGGCGACAATTCCCTTGCATGCGCAAGGAGTTTAGATAGGGGAGTTTGGAGTACCGTGATTCCCTTGCACATGCTGGGATTTTAGACCAGGGAGGGGGAGCGGCAGCGGCAAGGATGCCAATTCCCAGCACCCGTTTTGTGCAGAGTCAACTAAATTGGTGAAAGTAAGTGGGGGGAGTGGGGGGATTCAGCCAATCAGAACGCGGGAAACAGAGGTTTCCCATGCATGCCAAAATACATTGCTGAAGACCTCGCAGAGCAAATGGAGGAGAGCCAGGGAGCAGTGTGAACAACAGTAGGGTAAAGATCGCTGCAGCAGCTGTGCTCCCAGATATAGCACAGGGCGATTTTACTGTGCAAAATCAGCCTAAGAGGTTCCCTGACCCCCAGAGAGAACACAAGGGTAGTTGTTCCCCTTCCTTGTTCAGTGCTAAGCCAAAGAAGCAGGCATGACAAGATGGAAAATTGTTTGCAGACAGGCTTTCCCAGTTTGCTGTTCCTTGGGAATCTATTAACAACAAATGGATCCTGCTTATAATAAATACTGGTTATTTTTTGGAACAGGTGTCTGTCTCTTTCTGTTTGGAATCTAAATTTGTGATGAGTGAACCCATAACATCCATCTGAATTGTTGCAGGAAGTAATACTCTGCTAGCAAAATGTGTGATTAGGGAGGTTCCCACCAGCCAAGCTAATTCTGGCTTGTGTTCCAGGTTTTTTTTTAATTAACAAGAAGTCAGGAGGCAAATGCATGATATTGGACCTATGCACTTTCATTTAAGCATCCTGAGAATGCACACATTTCAGATGTTAACACTCTTAAACATCCTGCCCTTAGTGATGCTAGGATTTTGATTTGTGGTCATCAGCCTATGGGATGCACAGTTGCACATCTCTCTTCATTCAGATTGAAGGTGATACCCAGGTTCTGGTGTGAGCCTACATTTTACAAATACACAGTACTGCCTTTTGGCCTTGAAACACACCCTAGAGTATTTACTAGACTTAAGCATTGAAACAAAATATCAGTACAGTTTGGGTCTGGGTTTTTTTAACCTGGAATGTTATGGTAAAGCTGAATAAAGTCGATATCCATGCAGGATTGAGCTCCCTCCCTCCCTCCCTCTCTCTGTCTGTCTGTGAAAAGCACCAGTGGGGGACAGATCCTCCATGCCATGCTGAGTTTGCTCAGTCCCACATGGAGATATCTCAAAATCTCTGAGTTTGCTCAGTCCCACATGGAGATATCTAGCTGGCAGAATAGTTTGAGATCATTGGAATTTGTGGCAGCTGTAAGAGTGTTCCAGTTTTTGTGGAAGAGTTGCCGTTTCTTGTGGTTTTTCAATTGATGGAATTGCTTCTGGCTTTGCAAATAGTTTACTCTATTAGATGAGGTGGGATTGTGAATGAAGAGGTGATAGAAGTTGTATTTTGAAGAGTTGTATTTATATCCCCCCTTTCTCTCCTGTAAGGAGACTCAAAGGGGCTTAACAAACTCCTTTCCTTTCCCCCCTTACAACAAACACCCTGTGAGGTAGGTGGGGCTGAGAGAGCTCCAAAGAACTGTGACTAGCCCAAGATCACCCAGCTGGTATGTGTTGGAGTGCATAGGCTAATCTGAATTTTCCAGATAAGCCTCCACAGCTCAAGCAGCAGAGCAGGGAATCAGACCCGGTTCCTCCAGATTAGAGTACACCTGCTCTTAACCACTATGCCACTGCTGCTGAAAAGAAGACAGTCTTGGTCGAACCAGGAATTGTTCATGTGACTGGAAGAAGGGTGGATATTTGTTTTTGGAGTTGGTTGCTGCAGTTATGGAGGAAATTAACTCTTCATAGTGTGAAAATGAAGATTCAGGGCTAACAGCCATTTCGATGGCCTGAAGGTGGACATTGAGTATCCTAGCAGTCATCAGGGCATTTAACTTGGACTCCATCTGGTGTGACCACTTAGTTGGGTGGAATATAAGAGAAGGTTTGGGCCTATCTTGGACAATTACTTCAGGTGGAGTAAGTTTGGTGAGACTCATTTGAGAGATCAATGGTTGATGGTCACTATCCATGATTTGAGCCTTGCTTAACTTTGTGCACAGGGGATCGATTTACCATATTTCGATAGATTACATTTTGTTGAGGCTTTGGTATGAAGGGTCGTCTCAATCTATATTGAGGTTGGTGGGTAGATCGGTTGGCTGGATGATATTTAAGGAGAGGTTTGATTGTATTATTACTGAAGATTAGAGAGGGGAAAACTCCATGCGAGTGGAGTCTTTCCCCCCCCTCTCATTATTGCATTTGTGGCACCAGTCACTTAACAAATTAGAGCAATTTCTCAGAGGAAACAGTCAATATGATGCGCTCAGAGACTTCTCGCTATGTAGAAATAGGAGCTTTGTCATTTTTTCCCATTAAGGAACAATTTGTTACCATCTTATAAAAGCAAAACTTCTAACAGAGCTTTTGCAGAGTTGTGCAAAATGGCTGATAAGGGCTCCCATTCTTTCCAGTTGTGCTGACTTTTCAAATAAAAATGTCTATTTTTAATTTTACAAAAATGCCTAACACAAGCAAGACACAATCAATGATACGGATGACAAAGAAAATAATCAGGCTTTGTGAATGTAAGCTTTTTGGGTTGATTCTTATAACCAGGTTCGTTTTCATTTTTGTGATACATTTGCACCCTAATCTTTAATGTGGTTACTTAGAATAATATATTTATCATATATACTCACATATAAGTCGAATTTTCAGCACATTTTTGTGCTGAAAAAGCCCCCCTCGACTTATATGCGAGTGAGGTGTATTTTAAAAAAATATTTTAGGGTTTTTACTTTGTTGGCCACCTGGGGGTGCAGTTTTTAGGCTAGTGGCACCAAAATTTCAGAGATCTTTCAAGAGACTCTCCTGATGATACCACCCAAGTCTGGTAAAGTTTGGCTCAGGGGGTCCAAAGTTATGGACCCCCAAAAGGGGTGCCCCCATCCCCCATTGTTTCCAATGGGAGCTAATAGTAGACGGGCCTACATTTTGAGGGTCCATAACTTTGGACCCCTTGAACCAAACTTCATCAAACCTGGGTGGTATCATCAGGGTAATCTATTGCTTATACCAGTCAGGTTTGGTGGTGTTTGGGTTAGAGGGTCCAAAGTTATGGATCCCCAAAATGAGTGCTCCCATCCTCCATTGTTTCCAATGGAAGCTAATAGTAGACGGGGCTACCCTTTTGAGGGTCCATAACTTTGGACCCCCTGAACCAAACTTCACCAAACCTGGGTGGTATCATCAGGAGGGTCTTCTAAAGATACTCTGAAATGTTGGTACTGCTAACATAAAAATTCCTCACCTGACCAAAAATCCAGTTTTGAAGAATTTTAAGTCTTGTGTTTTAGCTTGGTTGCTGATTGAGCTAAGGTTTTTGTACTTTTAAAGTTATTGTTGAGACCATATTGTTTTTGTTGACCCTCTTTTCCACTTACAGAGCTAGTTTACTGTTTTTCTTTGAAATAAATATTCAAAAACATTTAACCTACTGATGCCTCAATTAATATAATTTTACTAGCGGGGCCCGGCCACACGTTGCTGTGGCAATTGTCCTTCTCATCACAGTCCACAACCCACACAGATGTCCATGCAGGTCCAATGATCCCCAGCATAGCCTTTTGGGAGCAGCAGTGGCATAGTGGCTAAGAGCAGGTGCACTCTGATCTGGAGGAACCGGGTTTGATTCCCAGCTCTGCAGCTTGAGTTGTGGAGGCTTATCTGGGGAATTCAGATTAGCCTGTGCACTCCCACACACACCAGCTGTGTGACTTTGGGCTAGTCACAGCTTTTCGGAGCTCTCTCAGCCCCACCCACCTCACAGGGTGTTTATTGTGAGGGGTGAAGGGCAAGGAGGTTGTAAGCCCCTTTGAGTCTCCTACAGGAGAGAAAGGGGGGGATATAAATCCAAATACTACTACTACTACTACTACTACTACTACTACTACTACTACTACTACTACTTCTTCTTCTTCTTCTTCTTCTTCTTCTTCTTCTTCTTCTTCTTCTTCTTCTTCTTCTTCTTCTTCTTCTTCTTCTTCTTCTTCTTCTTCTGGGATGGTCAAATGGAATCCCTCTTTCCCTTTTCAATTCACATTATTATATGGTGCTGTCTTGGTTTTTAGTATAAGGTAACCCTTTCCATTCCACAACGGAACTGTCCAGAATGCGAATCCCGCTGTCCATGAGGCTCGTTGACACGCACAGTCCTGGCTTGGGTAAGGCAGAACTGGGGCAAGGAGGCTATCCCAGTCAGGCAGCAGAGGCAGGGTGGTGAGGCACTCAGATCGAGGTCAGCTCCCTGGGTTCTTAAAGGGCCATGTGCAAAAGAAGCGGAGCCAGTAGTGTTGGTTCGCCCCTACCTTGTGGATTTTCTTAGAAGAAAAAGGCAAACTCCAGCTTGCTTTTAGTAAAAGAGAGCTGTGGTGAATATGGGTGAGGAAGTGGGTAAGTGGTGGTTGGATGTGAGGGAGGGCAGAGTGAGGTGTGTGAGGATGAGCTGGATGTGGATGAGAGTATGTGTGTTGTGTGGTAGTAGTGGGTGAGGCACAGAGCGTGAAAGTTACCTGCATGTGTGTGGGGGGGCGGAACCCCACCTGACATCTCACACGGCAAAGTGTGTATGTGTTTCACTTCCACTCGTATTACCTAACAGTATTACCTATTTACTGTTTTCACTGATCATCTCTGGCCATCTCTGCGAACATTCTAAGCCCTCATACCAAGCCCTCAGGCCACAGATAGGCTGCACGAACATTCTAAGGGTGACAGTTAAACAGAGGCAGCTTCATGGCCTGGTGCACCAGGAAAAATATTTTTTACCTGGCTCAGGTATGGACTTTTGGCAATTTGAAGGTCCGATTACCTGCCCGCAACAGGGAGGGACGTCATGTGAAAATTTGGGGGTGATCTGTCCAGCTGTTTCAGCGTTAGGGGAAGACCAACAAACGAATGGTTAGCTTTTTATATATATAGATTGGTATCTATTTTTATTTTTGAAATTTACCAATAGCTGCTGCATTTCCCACCCTTGACTTATACGTGAGTCAATACGTTTTCCCAGTTTTTTGTGGTAAAATTAGGTGCCTCAACTTATATGCGGGTCGACTTATACACGAGTATATACGGTATTTATGTAATTTGTGTATATCCAACTTTCTTCCAAACGGGAACTCAAGGCAGCTTACTTTGTTTCTCTTTTATAAAAGCAATGCCTTAATAACTATGAAATCTCACATTTTTAATTTCCCCTTTGGTTTAAGTTTTTCAAAAGAGACCATGAGAAATCTTTTTACATAGCTTATTTTACATAATAAAATTTGCATCTGGCATTTACCCTTTATGTTTTCTGACCTTGCCGATGGCATTACTAACTGACCAGTACTCTCATGTTCCAATGGCCCTTTGTCTTTGTGTATGTGGAGATCTTGTAGCGGAAGAGCTATCTCATTATACGTTATCCTGTCCTTTGTGTCCTGTACTGAGGGCTACATTTTTGTTTAAGCTTTTAACAGGCAAAACTTTATTTGATTCAGTTAACTGTTTTTGTTGGGCTCTCGGATAGTCTGTTGATTAGTCATAATATATCATTTTTTGCCTTAGCTGCCAGGAAAATCTTGGCCAAATTTATTTTGTTTGGAGAGTAAAACTTCTTGTCTAGCAATGGTTGTATAATGATTTATTGTATCTCTTGTTATAGTTTTTATGTTGTATTGACCTTTAACTTTAAACAATCAATTTATTTCATAATTACTTAAAAAAAATCAAATTCTGAAATTACTATGGGTCAAAAAGCAAAGATCCTGTCTTTACTAGAGACATAAAATTGCCCCAACACACTATAGCTTCACCATGACGAAGGCAGAACAGGAGTCAATGTGAACATTTTTTTTCCATCTGGGGCTTTGATTCCTTCATCTTGCATGTTCTCTCAGAAGTTCAAGTATATCCCTCTGTTGTGTTTCTCTCTCTTTGCACTTTTCATTCTCTTTCCATGCATTCAATTTGTTGATAACAATTAATACATTTTTGATATTGAAATCCATAAATCATGTATTTTGTGTGGAATTCTTTGCTCTCTTTTTCCTGTAGTCTATCAGCTTCGGTAGATTCCCCAAAGTTCTAATAATATGGTGAAAAGAAATTACTTTCTCCACACCATGGTTAACTCTGTTAACACCTATAAAGCCCTCTTTCAGTCATTTTTTTTTCAAAACAGAAAAGCTTTGAAGTTTATAATCTTTCTTGGTAAGAAAGGCTTCCACACCTTGCTCATTTTTGGTTTCTCTTTTGCGTACCCTGTTCAGCTCTACAAGGTTCTTTCAGAGGTGGGGGCAATATATAAGTGAATAAAGCTTTCCAAATGCAGCCACCACTTATCCATATAAATCCGGCCTCTAATTATTTCAACCCTCTAATTATCCCTAGCATAGAATTTATTTAGAGACTACATTGGAAACCTTTGGTTGAGAGGTAGGATTGAAATTTTTGAAAGTTATTTTTAAATTTCCTCTTCTGAAATAAAATGTGCTTTTGTTGGATTTTTGTATAACTTTGTATTTATACAAATGCTAAACATAATAGCACTGTAGTCAGTATTTTCCAAGCTAGCTCAGTATTCCTTACACTTTACACCAGGTCTTGAGCAGCCCTCTGGATCAAGCCCAGCATCAGTTCCTTTGTGATTCCATAATTAATTATTATAAGGCATTTTTATGGCAGAAATTCTGTCCTTGTCATTCCCTGGAGATGCATTTATGCAGCGGGTGAGAAAGGTGGGGAACATGCTTTAGGTAGCTGAATGAGATCTGTGCTAAACTTCTGTTCCTCCTCAGTTTCACTTGTTTAGTTTGGGCATGGCCAGATGTGCAACCTAAAGGGCAAGAATTAGATTGACCAACCTACAGGTGGAGGCTGGAGTTCTCCCAAAAGTACAGCTCATTTCCAGACTACAGGGATTAGTCCCCAGAGGGTAGATCTATAGCACCACATCCTTGAGCTCACTCACTTCTCCCTTCCCAGGGTCTACTCCAGAATCCTCCAGGATTTCCCTACCCAGACCTGGCAACCCTAGCAAAAGCCAAAGGGCTCTAGGCTCTTAGCTGTTAGACTGTGGCTTAGAATCTGTGGTCCTGGGTAAGCTAGGCCAACAGATTCCTTCCTTCCTTCCTTCCTTCCTTCCTTCCTTCCTTCCTTCCTTCCATCCATCCATCCATCCATCCATCCATCCATCCATCCATCCAAATTTGTATGCCGCCCTCCCCACAAGTGCTCAGAGTGGCTTACAGCAGTAACATATACATTTGATAAATAAAAAGTCAACAATTAAAACAGTTATAATAATTAAAATTCAACCTAGTATAATTAAAATACATTTAAATTACAATAGACTAAAAGCTTACTTTCAAATCAAAGTTAAAATAAGGCTGGCAACAGATGCCATTTAAAACAGATAGGTAATTAGGATTTGGGCAGGCAACAAGTGCAATTGAAAGTAGATAATTACAATTTCAGTTTCCAGTTTTTCAGGCCTCAACCAAAAGCCTGGTGGAACAGCTCTGCCTTACAGGCCCTGCAAAATTGCATCAAATCCTGCAGGGTCCTGATGGTAGGTGGCACCAGGTAGGAGCCAGGGTTGAAAAAGCCCTGGTCCTGGTTGAGGCCAATTTGACAATAGTAAGACCAGGGACTACCGAGGTTTGCAGTTGCTGTTCTCAAGTTTGCTGCAGGAACATATAGGGTAATGCGGTTTCAAAGATATGCAGGTCCCAGGCTGCTCATGGCCTTAAAAGTCAAAACCAATACCTTAAACTTGATTTGAAACTTTACCGGTAACCAGTGCAGTTCGCAGAGGGTGGGGGTGATGTGTTCCCTCATTGATGCCCCATTTAGAAGCCTTGTGGCTGCATTTTGCACCAGCTTCAATTTCCAAATCAAATTTAAGTGCAGGCCAGAGTAGAACGAATTGCAGTAATCTAGCCTGGAGGATCACAGTGGCTAGATCTGATAGAGAGAGATACAGAGGCAGTCGTCATGCTTGGCATAGAATGAAAAATGCCATGCACACAGTGTGGATTATCTGGGCCTCCATAGAAAAGGAGGCATCCAGAAACACCCCAAGACTGAGGGGAACAGGAACAGGTTGTGAAAGTGTTCTCTCTATCAGTGGCAGCTGAAAACCCTCTGGTCTCTCATTGCGACCAGTGGCGTACCTAGGCAAACTGGAGCCCTGGGCAAAACCTGAGTTTGATGCCCCCCCTGGGTGGCCACCCTCTCCCACTATGACCAAACAATTATTTTTTTCCCAACAGGTCATTTCAAAGTCACCATCACATTATAGAACATGCCCCAACTCACAAATCTGAACACAGCAATGGGCCATGCCACAACAGCAGAAATATTTTTGAAAACATTTTCAAAATGCTTTCAAAATGTTTTATTACTGCTATGAAAACATTTTATGGTGTTGTAACCAGTTCCCCCAATTGGGGGAAACACCATCACTTTCAATGTTATTTACACTGGGGACCCCAGATTCTCCCCTTACGGTGGATTTAAAAGGAGAATCTGGGCTCCCTAGTTTAAACAAGTGATGCTGGAATCCATCCCCAAACAGCATTATTTTCAGTGGTGTTTAAACTAGGAAGCCCAGATTATCCTTTTAAATCCACCTTAAAGGGAGAATCTGGGGTCCCCAGTTTAAACAACATTGAAAGTGATGCTGTTTTGGGGTGGATTATCCCCCACCAGGACTAGGAGCAACGGTATAAAACAGCTAAGTTTGACTAAGATTTGAATGATTCAAGTATCAGTCAAGGATGAATGGACACAACGGATTAAAACTGGTGAGGTTTAAACCAACACTTCATGGGGCAGTCAGATTGTGGAGATGGTAAAATGATTTTGAAAATTACAGTATAACTTAGATGAGGCCTGTACGACAGTGCTCAACAGGCTATATGTAGATGCCAGCAATGTAATTGAGTCCATTAGGTGTTTGATAAACTGCCTGCCTGCAAGGGTAAAAAAAATGTTTGTGAACCAGAGAAAGAGGTTCAGGTATCAGATGGGGCAAAAATGCGTGGCTGATATGCCGTCTGTGGGCCAGATGCTGCATGATGAGGTGAGTATAGCAATGTAGCTGGAGTTGCTTATTTCATATGTATTGCAAAAGTCTGGTCATAAAAGGATAGTCTGTAGTGTACATATTTATGTTAAACAGAAGGATAGCGAACTGTTAAGAGAGGGAAGGAGAGTATGCAGAACACTATTTTCAGAAGGCAGACCAGAAAGTACATGTACAGATTATGTTGCTGACAAGCAGTCAAGATAACTGGTGGCACTCCACGAACCGCACTCTGAAAAGGTAGGAAAAATAAGTGTTTTTCAGTATCATTAAAGGTAGTCAGAAGAGGGAACTTCTCTCTGTGTGTCTGTTGTCACAGTATGTTGCTTAAGTAAATTTTGCACAGTTAATGCCTCCTACTTTACTCAGATGATCATAGGGACTGTTTTGTCTATGAGTGAATGGGGCTAGGGATGGTGGGTGGTGATTCAGTGGCATGACTTTGTGGAGAGGGCTGTGGCCAATACAGTCCAGATGCAAATATGCAGCAGGAAGAGTAATGGAATCAGATGACAAAGCAGAAGGGCAAACCACAGACCATTCTCAGCAAAGTGTTACCCTTCTAAATCCATTGAAGTCAAATTTAATCCATTGAATATGCATGCTGATTTCCCCTAGTTAGAGAGGGAGTGCAACTTTCTGCTACCTACACTTTAGAAGAAAAGATATTCTAGCCTTCTCCCCATTCAAAAACTACTTTGAACTACTTTGGCTCCCAAGATGGAAAACTTTGTAACAATATAGCAGAATAGTATAGTACAGCAAAAAGGAAAATTAAAAAGTAAGGTGCTGGATTTTCAGCTCTTGTGACCAGGGCCAGAGCGAGGGGGAACTGCGTCTGGGGCATGCGTGTGCCCTGCACCCCTGCCACGCCCACCTCAGCACACCCTGCCTTGGAACACCCCCTCCACTTTCCTCCATGCCCCCCCATGCCCCAGCCTGGCTCCTGCCCCAGCGTGTGCCTGGTGCATCACGCACCCCCCTGCCCCCTTGGCATTATGCATCTGATTGTGACACATCTAAACATTGAGTTCTGTGCTTGTGAATCATCAACATATCTAATTCTCAACGTGGCCAGATCTGTGGATACTTTAATCTGGAGTCTAGAACCATGAACAGACAAGACAGATATAAAAACACCTCAGCTTTACAGAAGAACCTAAAATAAACAAATAAATAGATGAATAAATAGACAATAAATAGGCAGCCACAACAGTATTGGCAGCAGTTCCTTCTCAATTTCTTCCTGCAGAGCAACTTCCCTGGCTCTTAACTGCAGACACAAAGTGTAAAAGTGTGTGTGTGTGTGTGTGTGTGTGTGTGTGTGTGTGTGTGTGTGTGTGTGTGTGTTAAACACCATCAAATCACTTCCCACTTATGGTGACCCTATGAATCAATGTCCTCCAAACCATCCTCCAAGGAACTCTGGGACTGATCCTGAACTTAGGGAATGGTACCAATGATGTCTAATATATGAATGTAGCCCAATATCCAAAATGGTTTTTAGAACCTTGAAATCATGGATAAGAATTGCTTCAGCTCCGTACTTAGTAAATCACACTTTCCCAAAATATCAATAGGCCTTTTCTAGGAGGCACTTCAACGCATTTCCATCAGCCCTGTTGATAGGGAGGTTTCAAAAGTGGCCCATGGATACATGCTTATGCCCATGTGCTAGTAATGAGATAGAGACAATCGCTCACATACTATTGCACTGCCAATTTTGTATAGATGTTATGAAAAACCTGATACTACCCTTCTTGTTTCCACACTTTGACCATTCTTGTCCCCTTATTTGCCCAAATGAACTTTTAGTTAATTTCTTGTTGGAGGATAAAGACCCTAACACTACATGTCAAGGGGCAAAATTTCTTTATATTGTCATAAGATTACGTTGTCCTAAGGTTTCTTGTGCTTATATCCTTTAACTGTTGCTGTGTGTCGTTTTACTCTATATAATTAATGTTAGCGTGTCCCCTCGAGAGGGAATGATAGTGTAATCCTGGATATATAAATATTTATTTATCATTTTATTATTTTTTATACTGGTCAACGACTGGGATAATGGTACATGAATGTAGCCAAGGGCATGAAAAATACCTACGAAGTTCTTTTAACAGAAGCTACTAAGTAGTATTATGGTCAAAATGAGTTTTAACTTGACATGGTTTTACATTTGTAAGGTAGCACACAGCATCTGTCGCACAGTGGATCATAAGCTGTGTGAGTTTCTTGAAACAGGTGGAAAAATTCCAAACAACTTCTGTCTTCAGTGATACATTGCAATGTGTTCACAAGAGCGTAGTTGTATTTTCAGTATTGAGTTCTGCAAAATGAGGACAATTCTAACTATCCATTTTAAAGGTATGGTTGCTTAATTTTGTACAACATACTCTGAGTGTACAGGGCTAGTATCTTGGGCCTAGGTAGGTAGGGTTGCCAGTCTTCTGTTGGAAATTACCAGGAGAACTGGGGGAGCAGGGAGACTGGGGGAAACAGTATTGTGGGATGCCAAGACATCACGTCCAGTTGAATACATGGAAGTGCATCACTGCATTGTGTAATGCTCTATGAGTTCCCCAATCTCTAATGTAGAAAACATAAAAGTCATGGAAATTCCTAGAGTGTCATGCAACAGGTACTCAACCAGAGATGATATCATAGTGTCAAATGATGCCATTTCCTCTCCCATTTTGTTCCCAGCAATAGGTTTGAGCATAGGAGTAGGAGTTTGCTTGCCATAGCAGGCAACTAGGAGTCTTTTCCAGCATCTGCTACCTGAAATCATTAAAGTAAAGATGCCAGGAATCGGTCCTGAAACTTCTGCATGCAAAGCAGGTGCTGTACCACTGAGCCAAACAGTTGTCCACAAAGTGTATCTTCACCTTAATGTTACATTGTTAATGTGATATGACAAAGATAATGTTTTTTTAAATCCTTTTGAAAACTGAGAATCAACAGGAGGAGAAAATGGCTGAAGGGGAGGTTGGGCGACTTCACGGGGGCACAGATAAAGGTAGAGTGTTTGGTGGGATGGGGAAATGAAAACTGTTTCAACATGATCACACACTTAAGAGAATCTGTCTCAGAAATGGATTAAAAATTGCAGTAAAAGTGCTTGGGGAAACAATGGAGGAAAAATGAAGGGAAAATGTTTCCAAAACCAGAGGAAGAAATGTGCAGAAATTTAAAAAAATTAAAAAGCATTTTGCAGTAAAAAATGTTATAAACAACTGTTGTGAAAAAGGCCCTGAGCCCAGGCAAGGACGTAGGTAAGGGGGGGTGTTCTCGGGTTCACCCCCCCATTACATGTCCGAAGCTCTGCCCACTGTTTGTGTTTTTTATTTTAAAGTGTTTTTTTCAATTTTCGGACTGCAGGGGACGCAGTTTTTAAGCTAGCAGCACCAAACCTTCAGGGTATCTTTAGGAGACCCTCCCAATGATACTATCCAGGATTGGTGATGTTTGGTTGAGGGGGTCAAAAATTATGAACCCCCAAAGGGGTGCCCCATCCCCCATTGTTTTCAATGGAAGCTAATAGGAGATGGGGGCTACACATTTGAGGGTCCATAGCTTTGGCCCCCATGAACCAAGCTTCTCCAAACCTGGGTGGTATCATCAGGAGAGTCTACTAATGATACCACCCAGGTTTTGTGAAGTTTGGTATAGGGGGTCCAAAGTTATGGACTCCCAAAGGAGGTGCCCCATCCCCCATTGTTTCCAATGGGAGCTAATAGGAGATGGGGGCTACACATTTGAGGGTCCATAACTTTGGCGCCCCCTGAACCAAACGTCACCAAACCTGGGTGGTATCATCAGGAGGGCCTCCTAAAGATACCCTTAAAGTATGGTGCTGCTAGCTTAACAATTGCACCCCTGACAGCAGGCACCGCCCAAATTTCCCCAGATTCTCTTTTTAAATCTACCCCCTTTGGCATGGATTTAAATCTGAGAATCTGAGGTCCCAGTTTAAACATTGAAAGTGATGCTGTTTCAGGGTGGGGGATAATCCAACCCAAAACATCATCACTTTCAATGTTGTTTTAACTCGGGACCCCAGATTCTCCCTTTAAGGTGGATTTAAAAGGAGAATCTGGGCTCCCTAGTTTAAACACCATTGAAAGTGATTCTGGTTGGGGGGGTGGTTTCCAGCATCACAGGAGCCGACCATGGGGGGGGGGGTGCGTGCACAAACCTCAGATTTTGCACCAGGCTCCATTTTCCCTAGCTACACCTCTGCCTGGAGGAGAGGGCAGAAGGGACTGCCAGCTGGGAGCCCAGTTGCTGGTGGGGGGCGGGGGGCGGGGGGCAGGGCAGGGAAGTCTGCCATCTCTGGCCTCAGAGAGCTGTTCTGATGGGCCTCCCAGAAGCCTCTCGGCCCATTTCTGACTGGGCAGCGCAGTGTGGTGGGTAGAGTGTCGTGCTGAGATTCGGGAGTCTTGAGTTCAAATCCCCAGTCTGCTGCAGAACCTAGCTGGATGACCTCAGCCCAGTCATGTGATCTCAGACTCTGCTACCTTGGAGGGCTGTTGTAAGGATGACAGTGGAGAGCTCTGGGAAGAATGGAGTTCCCAAATGTGTTAGAGCGCTCCCTTCTCTTTCTTCTCTACTAAGCTCCTCCAAATGTTTATATTTTTGTTAATATATGTTTATGTCCTCCAAATGTTTACATTTTTGTAATGTTTTAATGTTTACACTTTGTAATGTTTTATATTATTGTATTTTTATAAGTATGTAAGCCGCCTTGAGTCCCTTGGAAAATTGGCGGGTAGAAATGTAAAATTAAAAAAAAAAAAGTACTGAGGCCGGGGTGGGGCTTGGGGAGGCATGGCCACACCCACCAGGGGCAGGTGGGGGCATGGTCCCACCCCCAACCCCCCATAAAAAATCTATACCTACGTCCCTGAATCCAGGCTTGAATCCCCAGTCTGCCAGAGGAGTTCACTGGGTAACATTCTTAACCTAATTTACCCCACTGTGTTGTTGTAAGTATAAAATTGAGGAGAGGAGAATAATGCAACTTGCTTTGGGTCCACACTGGGAAGAAAGGGGGTGGGTTATGAAATAAATAAATAATAATATTTTCTCCAGGTAGAGAATGCCAGGGAAGGAGCTCTGGAAACAAAAGAGAAGAGGCTATGGAGCTTTCAGGGAAATGAAAGAGGAAATTGTAGGGAGGGAGAAGGAGGTCCACCACAAGTCCCTGTAAATAAATGGACCCAATCATATGAAATCATACAAAAATGGCAATCATATATACTATAGAGGTGGCCTTATAAGGTCCATTTTCAGCAAAACTAAAAAGCTACTTGGCTAATTGGAATATTACATATTCATAAGCACAAGAAAAAGTTTAGAAAGAGGCCTATGAACACAGAGGTGAACAATGTGCTTTCAAATGCCCATGGACAAACTGGTACATGGTCCAAGGGCTGAAGCACCTTGTCTCCTTCTGGATGTGTTACATTCCTTCCTTCCTTCCTTCCTTCCTTCCTTCCTTCCTTCCTTCCTTCCTTCCTTCCTTCCTTCCTTCCTTCCTTCCTTCCTTCCTTCCTTCCCTCCTTCCCTCCGTCCCTTCCTTCCTTCCTTCCTTCCTTCCTTCCTTCCTTCCTTCCTTCCTTCCTTCCTTCCTTCCTTCCTTCCTTCCTTCCTTCCTTCCTTCCTTCCTTCCTTCCTTCCTTCCTTCCTTCCTTCCTTCCTTCTCTCTCTCATATAGTGGCTAAATAGCGATGAATTGCTTAGAGCTTTAAAGTAATGAGATACAAGAGAGTGCGTGGTGCTGAATTTCATTTTGCCATCCTTTTCAGTTACAGCACTCCAAAGACACTCATTGATGTGAAAATGCTACTAGATGAAGAGTGGTTTTCTAATTTGGCCCAAATCCGACACCGTTTTCTGACAGGTAGCTGGATGTAAAATGTAAGCTGAAGGGAGTTTTAGAAGATCATCAAATATCACAGTGCTAACAGTGAGCCACTTCCTTGTGAGCTAAAGAAAGGTCAGCAGATATTGGCTATGTTTAGTCTGATTAGGGTGAAGAGAACAAGGAACATATTGTATGAAAAGTGAGGCATAGAGGAAAAGGTATTTTGTGGTAGCTTAAAAACAACCCATTTTGCAAATGGTCTAAAAAGTAGCTCTTGGTGCAGAAAGTTTGGTTTTTTAATAAGGTCACTATCCTTATGGGGTAAAGGTAATTTTGCTGAAATTAAAAATTCTGTGCAGGTTTATGTAGTAGAGAAATTGCCTGGCAGTTTTCCCCCAGTATTTATTCCATTTGCTTCATACGGTTTTTTAAAGCAGTGTACTCTTTATGTGCTTTATGTTTGGGGATCTGATGCCCCTATTATATTTATTTCTGCAGAACCCCACAGGTCACCAGCAATTAGGCAAAGCAAGAATCCCCTAATTCCTCCAGAACTTTAAGCACCAAGCCAAGAGACAACTCAGTAGAATACTATGGTTGAAAATTTCATAGGCCACTGAGATATTCAGTAGAACTGGCAGGGACACATTCCCCCATCTAGTTTTCAGTAGAGGCCATCAGCCAAGGTGACCAAAGCTGTCTCTGTCCCAAAACCTGGCCTGAAGCCATATTGAAATAGGTGCAGAAAATAAACACTTAGAGTGGATAAACAGCCACCCACTCTAGACCTTACCCAAGAATGGAAGTTTGGAGACTGGCCAGATGTTCTCCAACATGGCCAGGGTTTCCATCCTGCCCAGGGATGTACCATAATGTATCCATGTCATCCAAGATGAGTCAACACTCAAGACATGCCAATCTTTCCCTTCTTACTAATTAGTTCAATTTCCAAAGTTAACAGGCAGCCTGCAATCTGGCGGCTTTGTCACATATTACTATCACCTGCCTTTACCCAGGTTCTTAGGTCTGCTTCCCCTACTGAGGTCTTTTACCTAGTCTTGCTAGCACCTATTTCCAGTCACCATATCTTCTGACCATGTTAATAAGGGTAGTAGCTAGGCCATCCAGGCCTGGTCTATTGGTGGTTGTGGCCTCTTGATCAGGAATATCACCTTACTAGTCCAGGAGAGTCCTGGGTAAACAGCTCAAACTAGTCTGGCTATTCTCACTTCTTGTTCCCAGCCATGTTCTTTCCCCCTACCTCCTTGATCTGAGCCCTTTTTATTCTTCATTTGGGTGCCCAGTTCCTGCTGCCATGGGCCTACTACTGAGTAGGACCTTTACACCCAGATGGGCCTCTCTCCCGCAGGAAATGGTTCTGGTTGTCCTCTCTGCTATCTGCTCTTGCAAGGTCAAATAACTCCTGTTGCAATGCTCTCTGTGTTTTACTTGCTTGCCACAAAACTACATCATGGCAGTAAACTCAAAGTCTTTACACTTTGCTACCCTAATAAGATCTTGCAACTAAGGAAAAATTTATAGTTTGAAATAAAACTGGTTCCCCAAAATCATAAGAGGTTGTGTGGATCCTCTGAGTTGGTAGAAACGGCCTATCACACTTCTTTTGCCCTAGTGTTTATGTAAACTTGTTGGATGCCACACACCAAGCCTTCATAAGCAAAAGAAAAGTGTTAATTTTTCTGTAGCACACAAGTCTCTTCATTTGAAATGTGTTTAGTATTTTAAAATGTATTTATAATTTATCCCTTTGGCAGTCTGCTCCAAGCCCTTTTTATTAAGTTTTGCATATTGAACCATGCAGTTACAATGAGATTACAAATGAAACAAAGTATTACACTTCAGCATCTTACTCAGCAATTGCTATGATAATTAGATGCTGACTATGACATGTGGGAGTGTATTTATTTACTCTCCTGCTGTAGATTAAACAATTGATTCTGTAAGATTAAAATGCCCCACCTGCATACTTGCACACTTCTATTTTTGCCATGTCAAACAATATAAAATGAACACAGCACTTCTCCCTCTCTATCTAATTGAATAATTTACTGTAAATAGCTGTCATTTACTTTCAGAGGAGCAGGGTATCATTAGCCAAATGGATGTGAGTAAGTCATGGCTTTAATGTGTTCGAGGGTCTAAAATGGAATAATCTTAATGGTACCATCAATACAGCGAGCTGCATAAAGCCTATGAGCACTTAAGGTTTCAAGTCCCCTTTCTTGTAAATTACATATTCAGCCTGCAGGGGAAAAAAGAATCAAGAATTCACATAAAATATGGTGTATTTTGTCAAGCCTTTGTTTTCATTGAATATAATAATACAATTTATAGGTGTAGCTGTGTTTTGGATCCTCCTCATTTAATTATCTACCCTGCTCCTGAATGCTTACAAGCAATGCTATGCTGACTAATATTGGCTAAATTCTCTTGGGGGAAAAGTAGAGATGAGCAGGTAATAAAATAGCCTGGACATGTAACCTTGCTAATTACCCAATTTCTGCCTTCATTTGTATGTGACAGAAAAGCTGCCTTGTATTAGCTAGGCACTATCCAATTCACTTACTTATCAAAATTGTAGCTACAGGTAGGCACCAATGAAAATTCAGCTTGAAAGTTCTGCTTAGAGTGTTTTTGTTAAAACTTTCCATTTGCTTCTTCTAAAGGTGGATTGGTCCATTAAAGGGGAATACAAAATGGAATACTCTGTCGCAATGCAATTCCTGCTAAAATTGATTGAAGGTCTTCCTATAGGCTTCTTGTAGAACTACTGGCAGAAGGGATATGACAAAGGAAGACCTGAGAACTACAGATGGAAATAGTCATGTCTTTATCAATCTGTCCTGTATGAGAAGAGTTCAGTCCTGTGTCTTCCATAAGCACATGTAATAGCCCTGTATCATCTCAAATCAAATTAGAAGAGGGAAAGGAGAATACTGAGCGTGTTGTTCCTGCTCGCATTCTCCTTGCAATTTCAAAATTCCTAGTTTTACTGATAGGCATCTATATACACTTAATGAAGGCTCATCGTAGGGATGACATGAACTAAGATCTAGGCTACATGCAGCAAAATAAAAGGGACTATCCTAAGGTTGCCAACCTCTGAGTGTTAGCTGAAGATCTCCCATTACAACTCCAGAAATAACTTCACCTGGAGAAAATCGCTGTTTTGGAAAGTGGACTTTATGGCATTATACCTCACTGAAATATCTCCCCTCCTTCAACTTCATCCTTCTCTACCCCCCAAATTCCCAGGTATTTCCGAAAACAGATCCAGCAACCTGTCTGAATGGATAGACCCTCTCTGTTGCATCTATAGAAAGGTAAGGTTGCCAAATCCAGATCGAGAAATTCCTGGAGAGAGTGGGCAGAGAAGGATTTGGGGAAGGAACTCAGTGGGCTATAATCTGTAGACTCCACCCTCCAAAGCAGCAATTTTCTCTAGAGGAGCTGATCTTTGTCATCTGGAGATCAGTCATAATTCCAGAAGATCTCCAGACCCCAGTTGGGGTTAGCAACCGTAAGACCTGGCTCCATTTGTCCTTTAAACTTCAAGTCAATAAGTGTCAAGATGCATTTTATACTATATGTCTGTGCCCACCTCGACTGGAACACAACTTTTGGATCGTTCACTGGTTATCTGATTCCAATGAAACTTTTGTTACTCAACTTCAGTCACTCATTCTGCTGGACAGAATGAAAGACTGTGACTGCAATCAGGAGATTAGCCTACTGTCCTTTGCAGCACTACAGTTCTAATGTTGTATATAACAATGTAATTCTGCTTCTCTTTATTTATACTTATACTTTGACTAAATTTACATTTGATCTCCAGAGAATAATCTGCATAGCTTCAAAGAAACTTCCTCTTACACCAGGCTCATAAGTAATATAAATATGGATTAGAGCTGTATGGATTACTACACCAGAAGGTAGCTGGACTGGAGCTGCTGATACTAGCATGGAGTAGAATGCAACCTCCCACAGAACTATATCCTTGGAATTGTTAGACATTGCAAATTGCAATTGTTAGTCATGCGGGAATGCAGTTGATGGGATTTGAGGTGGTGGTGGTCAGTTAACATAAATGTAGTCTTCTGCAATGTCCAGGATTCCATTGTTGGGAGATATTCAAAGATGGATGGGAAAAAGGAAAGGATTGCCAAGAATCTGTTTTCCAGCCTTTCAAGTAGGTGTATCATACTGTGATATCTCTTTGGCAGCATAAATTGATCAAAGAAGCATCACTAACACCCCTGAAGAGTAGGTGTAGGTGTCCTTTCCTACAATGTTGCATACTTGGATCCCATCCAGAAAGGCAACATGCATGTGGAGAAGACCATTTTTGCAAGAATAGGACCAAAGCATTTGCAAGGAACTGAGGAGTGCCAAAGACTGGTGTTTATTAGTGTCACCTGTTACTTAGGGGAATCATTCAGTTTAAAAGCCCAGCCCTCCAATGAATTTAACTTATACTTTAAAGCTCTTGAGATTCTGCTTTTGAACTGTTCTTGCATTGACTGGATGAGTCATGAAACAAAACCTTCTATCCTGAAGTTCTACCATGAGTAATACTTACTATTTTCCTAAATTCTTTGGACATTTTAATTGAAGGGAGGATTCTTTCCATTTATGCTGTCTTAATGGACAGTTAGGTGGCTGAACATTTCAATTGATTCAGATTTATCACTGCAGAAAAGACTCAATTTGCTTTCCTAGCAAGCCGTTACATCCTCCTGCTCTTTGGAATCCATACAATTCTATGTGATTTCATTAGATAAAAATACTAACAATTGATCTGGTTGTGTGTGTGTAAAGTGCTGTCAAGGTGCGGGAGATTATGTGAAGGGTTTTCAAGGCAAGAAAGTGGATTTGGGGGGTGGGGCCATGTCCACACCCACCCCTGGGGGTGTGGCCATGCCTCCCCAAGCCCTGCCCCCGGCCTCAGGGCTTATAAAAGTAGCTCTCCAAGGTCAGGGATGGCAGACTCCCCTGCCCTACAGCCCTGCCCCGCCCCCTCACCGGCTGGGCTCAGTGCCAGCAGCTCGCAGTCTCTTCTACCCTCCCCTCAGGACAGAGGCGTAGTTAGGGAAAATGGAGCCCTGTGCAAAATCTGAGTTTTGCACCTGGCTCCCCAATGGGCGGTCGCTGTGATGCTGGAATCCACCCCCAAACAGCATCATTTTCAATGGTGTTTAAACTAGGGAGCCCAGATTCTCCTTTTAAATCCACCTAAAAGGGAGAATCTGGGGTCCTCAGTTAAAACAACATTGAAAGTGATGCTGTTTGGGGGTGGATTATCCCCTACCCTGAAACAGCGTCACTTTCAATGTTTAAACTGGGGACCTCAGATTTTCCCTTTAAATCCATGCTGAAGGGGGTGGATTTAAAAGGAGATTCTGGGGAAATTTGAACGGTGTCTGCTGTCAGGGGCGCAATTGTTAAGCTAGCAGCACCAAATTTTCAGGGTATCTTTAGGAGACTCTCCTGATGATACCACCCAGGTTTGGTGAGGTTTGGTTCAGGGGGTCCAAAGTTATGGATCCTCAAAGGTGTAGCCCCCATCTTTTATAGCTCCCAGTGGAAACAATGGGGGATGGGGGCACCTCCTTTGGGAGTCCATAACTTTGGACCCATGAACCAAACCTCACCAAACCTGGGTGGTATCATCAGGAGAGTCTCCCAAAACAGTCCTAAAATGTTGGTGCTTTGCTAGCCTAAAAACTGCGCCCCCTGCAGGCCAACAACTGAAAAAAACCCACTTAAAAATACAAAAACACAAACTGGGGGCAGAACTTTGAACATGTAATGGGGGTTTAAACCCCTGACAGCAGACACCGTTCAAATTTCCCCAGAACTCCCCTTACCTATGTCCTTGAAGGCAAGTGTAGAGATAGTTTGCCCCTTCTTTCTCTGGAGAGTCTTCCTTGGAGGTCTCCCTTCCATTAGCTTCCAAGATCTGTCTAGATTGGGCTATACTATGCTGCCTTCCCTCTCCAATTGATCTAACCCTAATGTTAAAATATAAAAATAAAACACTAGATTAACCATCATTTTTCAGGGGAAGAAACAGGCTGAAGTTTAATATAAACTGCAAGCTTTATTCCAGATATCTGCAGTCTGTTCTTGAAGAAGCAGCTTTGTAGCACTGCTGGTTTAAAGTTTAAAGATTCAAATCTCCTATGTGGCACATAACACCTTTTGTAGCTTCAGCTGATGTGCTAGCTACAGACAATCCTTTAAAAATGTGATGTGGCCACACTGATCCATAATGTGATCAACACAGAGCTGCCTTTGAAAACTCTCCAGAAATTTAGTTGGTCCAAAACACAGCCAGGCTATTGTTGGTGGCTGGATACAAGGATTGTGTTTTCCTTGTGCTGAAGATCTGCACTTGCTGCCCATCTCTTTCCAAGCACAATTCAGCAAGTGCCTAAATGCTTGCAGATGGAATATCTGAAGAACTGCCTTTCCTGTATTGTTCAACCCACCCATTAAGGTCCTTTTCACGAGGCCTTATCTGCTGATGTGGGTGTTGACTACAGATGAAACTCCAATGGCATATGCTTTCCCTGCCTTGTAGTTTGTCTTGTCCCTATATTACTTTCTTTTTGGTCTCAGGTCAAAACATTTCTTTTTACACAGTTGTAATTGTTTATATTATATTGCATGTTTGTAATTTGAATATTTGTACCTCTCTTTTCTCCTTGATGTACCCAAAGCAGGAAAAACAACATAAAAGGTTGGTCTTGGGTTCAGCAGCTGGCTTATCCAAAGGCCCATACTGCTAATCTGACGTGAACCAAAGATTCTTGGCCATATCCAGACTTTATATCTGCCACAGAAAGGGGCGGGGGAAGACTCTCAGCAAAGATTTCTTTCCCTGTTACTCAAACTGAACACACAAAAGGGAAGTCAGTTTTAAAGACCTTACAGCCTCTGTATACCAGGATGGATCTCTGTAGAAGTACCCCAGAATAAATTATGAAAAATGAGTATGAGAATGATTATAAACACAATCAAGTGTATTGTTTACAAAATAAAACGAAAATCACACTAAGTACCTGATAACTGATTATCTAAGCAATTGTCCACACCAACAAGAGGACATACTTTATAAAAGAGAGAAGGGAGGGCATTGAGGAGTTTTAGGGAATGGGCATACAACCTTAAATTCAGGGCTTGGCGTCTGGAAAAGTGTAGGAGTAGATGCAATGGAGATTCAAGGAGCAGAGAATCAAGGAAGAGAAGGGGAGCCTGCTTTTAATTTATGAGCTCTTTTATTACTATCATTTTGGGACCACTCTATGTACTATTTTTATCCCCGACTGGTTTTTATATCTCATTTTTAATGGCTTTGTTTTAATAGTATTGTATAGTTTTATCATGTGAGCTGCCTAAAGTGGGCCTCTTGGGAGGCTACTTGTAAATTTTCTCAATAAATAAATCAATACACAGTTTTTTAAAAAACATTTATTTAAACTCTCCCTCCAAATTTCTCAATAAATAAAATAAATTTAACTCCAGCCAGACACATGCAAAAGAGCCTCATCCCCTGTGAGATGGAAAAAACATATACCTCACCACACAATCATGCCAAAACATGCCACAGAGCGAAACACATCTCACCATGACTTTGATGATGCCAGTCAAAGATGCAGTTGAAATGTTAGAAGCAAGAACTGCTAGACCAAAGCCACACAGCCCAGAAAACTGACAACAGCTAAATAAAATAATTCCTGAGTCTAAAGTAACATGATAGCTTTATGTACCGTATATACTCGTGTATAAGCCAGGTTTTTCAGTACATTTTTTTGTACTGAAAAAGCCCCCCTTGGCTTATACACGAGTCAAGGCTTTGGTAGATCTGACAGCTCCCTCTTTTCCCACCATGGCAGAGAGAGGAATCTTTGAAAGACCCCCACAGCAAGAGAGGGGAGGCTTTGCCTCATAGGCATCACCAGGTGGAGGAGGGCACAGAATGGCCCAACATGGCCACACACCCCTGCCAGGCTGAGCACGAGTGCAAGTGCTCCAGAAAGCCCTGGCTACACAGAGCCATACTGGCTCCATATATTAATATAGCTGGGTTGCTATCAGACAGGTTCTGCCTTTGGGCTATCTTTAAAGTTATGGTGAGTATTTTTAAAATTATAATTTTTACCTGTAATGTAGGTTTAACATTACTAGTCTGACACTAGTCTGACACTCTTGACTACTATCCCACAACTGAATCTCAATCAGTTACAAGTTGGCTTTGGCTACTTGCTATGTGAATTTCAAGTAAAAAATAAAGAATGTGGAAATAAGATTCTAAATTGGTTTTTCATACTAGCTGCTAATACATTATATTCTCCCCCAAAACAGAATATTATTATTTCTCATTTCACCTTTGAAGGCCCACATGATTTTCCCAAATAAATTGTAGGTTGCCTTAAATATGATCTGTTGCTGAACCTATACACCATTTTCACTTCCTAGAAAGCAGAATAGTGAATTGAAATTGTGATGCTCTTAGTATTTGACCTAGGCTTCCAGAAAAAAACAACTGATCTAAACATTCCATTAAATCTGGGCCCCTGGATGGAGTTCTTCTATATTCAGCACTTGTATTAATAGCTAGAGAAGATAGGTGATTTTCTTTTCTTGCTAATGTACAGATAGAGACTTTGGGCTTATCTTTTATTACTTCCTTTTATCACTTCCTATTAACACTGAGGGTAAAGAGCATGGGAAAACAAAAGCAAAGACTTTGGAGAATCACTGTTGATTACAAACATCCTGTTTACTCGTTTCTAAAAGATAATTGCTCCAAGACCTTTTTCTTTGTTTTGGTATTACGGTTTTCAAGACCATGGATATCTTCATTTCAGCTAAAGCTAGCTTTTGAGATTTTCAGGTTAATGTCAAGAACAGTAATCTGGTTTAATAAACTCTGAAATGAGAAATACTAGCGTCAGCTTGCAAATAAGGTAAAATGCCACCATTGTTTACCAAGCAATGCTTTGGGATACTGCCAATATATGCAAGCTGTGTTCCTGAACAGAACTAGGATTTCTCAGGCCATTAGAAAAAGATGTGAACAAACTAAATTAATAATTAGATTTTAAAGAAGGTATTAATACAGATTTTTAAATTAGCTTATCTATTTAGGAAATGAACACAAGGACATAAGAAGAGCCCTGCTGGATCAGACCAGTGGTCCATCTAGTTCAGCATTCTGTTCTATGCAGTAGCCAACCCGTTTCTCTTAGGCCCAACATAAGGGAATAAAGGCTAAGACCATCTCCTGATGTTGCTTCCTGGCACTGAGGTTCAGAGGGTTATTGCCCATGGATGTGGAAGTTTCCCTTCAGTCATCAGATTTCCATTAGCCACCATGTCTAGTAGCCACTGATAGACCTATCCTCCATGAAACTGCTTACCGTATAAACTCGTGTATAAGCCAACTTGTGTATAAGCCGAGGCACCTAATTTTTACTAGCAAAACCTGGGGAAACGTATTGACTCGCCTATAAGCTGAAGGTGGGAAGCCGGAAGGCAGAGGGAGTTCCTTATTTGGGCAATGACTCCCCCTGATGTCATTGCCCAAATAAGGAGCTCCCTCCACCTCCCCACTGGGTTTGAGGAAACCCAGGCAACCAGGAGGTGGAGGGAGCTCCTTATTTGGGCAATGACATTAGGGGGAGTCACTGCCCAAATAAGGAGCTCCCTCCACCTCCCAGCTGGGTTTGAGGAAGCCCAGCCTGCCCTGAGGTGGAGGGAGCTCCTTATTTGGGCTGTGACTCTCCCTGATGTCATTGCCTAAATAAGGAGCTCCCTCCACCTCCCCACTGCGTGGGCTTCCTCAAACCCAGCGGGGAGGTGGAGGGAGCAACAAGCGGCTTGTGCAGCCGCAGGGAGGTCCTCTTGGCCACCTGCTCCCAGCCTCGGCAGGGGCCTGAAGAGCAGGCTGGTAAACAGGACTCGTGTGTATAAGCCGAGGAGGCATTTTTCAGCCTTAAAACAGGGCTGAAAAACTTGGCTTATACGCGAGTATATACGGTAATCTCCTTTCACAGTTTTCTGTGCTTATGGCCATCACTCCATTGCTATATAAAGAAGTATTGTCCTGAATCTACTGCCTATTATCTTAGTTGGATGCCCTTAAATGGTCCCATTTAACTGTGCAAAAAACAAGAAACAAATTGTACAGTGGGAGACTTTATTTTAATTCACTTTGAGACTCTCTGCACAGATTTGTGCAATGACTTTTTAAAAAAGCTTTACAAGAACCCTGGTAACTCAGTGTTGTAGAATGGACAAGGCCAAGTGTGGTCTCCATACTGGTTTCAGGTTCCAGTTTATCAAGTCACTACAAGGATTTTTATGAAGAATTTTTACACAGTCTTGTATGATCGAGTATAAATCAGATGCATGATGATAAAATGAATCCATCACAGCCTGTGTGATCATTCTGTGCTCATCAAGAAAGTTCCCTCAAATATCCCCCCCAAAGGAAAATAAAAAATCTAGACAGCGATTGCACTAATCAACCTAAAGGATGGGGGTAGCTGACTGTTTAAAATTGGGCAATCCAGTCATATTACAATGCAATCCTAAACAAGAGTTATTCTAGTTTACTGATTATTATTATTCTTCAAAGACCTTTATTAGGCATCAAGAGAAAATACAGATAAAACTGTGCAGTAGTATGATCCAGAGTTTAACGGGGTAAAACAACTGCTCATAGTTCATACAGTACAAACTTCAAGAAAATAAGTAAATAAAAGGAGAGCCAGAAACTTATTTCACAATATCGAGCAGGAACTTGGCCACCATTTTCAACTGCCTGGGATCCTCATTGTTCAGGAGGCGGTTCAATTTGGAGGGCACAAGTCGGGATTATTATTACTGTTGTTGTCATATCTAAAGCTTGGTAAAACTTAGTTTATACATTGCTGGAGCAGACTGGGACCTTTTTCACTGAAGTCAAAGCTGTTTTTGTATAAAAGCTGTTTTTGTATAAAAGAACTGTAGGAATTGGGAGAATCATGAGGGCCTCCAAAGGTGAAATGAGAAATAACAATATTACTTCTGTTTTTTGGGAAAATATGATGTATTGTAAGAGATTTACAATTATTGTTTTAACTGTCATAAATTTATTTAGGATTCCTTGATCTACAGTAATACAATTAAGTTACAGAAGATCAAAAATGTCAGTAAGATTTTTTTCCCCAACAATTTTTTTAAAATTATTTAAACATTTCTTCCGAGTGAAATTTCTGGTGAATTTTGCAAACCTGTCTAAAATTTTAATGTAAACTATTTGATCTAACAGTAAATATTTGTTTATTTTTGACCACTTGTGTAGAAGCTGATGAGAGCATTATTAAAGTATTAAATATACCAGAATATTTGCAGTAACAAAGAAAATATGGGCTTAAGAACAGAGCCTATTTAAAACTAGCTTATTATTTGGAAAAGCTACCCTTAATCCAAGGCATCATGATATTGAGAGATAGTGTGTGAATCTCTTAAAAGAAAAGTCATTAGAAAGCAAGCTGCGGAATCAATATCTAAGCAGGAAAGTATCATACTGCAGCATTTCCTTATGACTACCTGTGTTAGCAGCTAATAGTAATTATTGAATATCCAATAAAATGCTAAAATACACCAAAAGATTTTCTTTCTTGGTTCCTTGCACTTAAAAGCAAGGTATTGTTACTGATTCAATCTGCCACTTGAGGGTAATTACTAGTGACATACTTAAATGCCTGTTAGCTATTTTAGAAACATTTCTCTAGTGGTAAGCAAAGCTGGTGTCAGAGTTTGGCATAGCTGGGCTACTGCCATTGCCTATAGTTTTGCAGTGGGCACACTCTTAATTGGAGGTTGTGAGCTAAACTGCGGAAAAAGTGCTTGGCCACATGGGAGGAAGCAGAGCACAAAATGATGGTGCTGTGCTGTTGTTTCCAGGACTTCCCCTGCACCTTTTCAGGGAATTTTAAGGGGAACAATTCCTGGTTGGAGGATTGCTAGGGAGTGAGATCTATACATGTGTGCATGTTTTCAAGTAAGCCCTCACTTAAGTGGGAAGCCACTTAGATGGTATCTCCATAGCTGCCTGGTGGAACAGCTCAGTCTAATTATACAGAATGTTTTACCAGGCAGGGGCCAAGGCTGAAGAAGCCTTGACTCTGGTTGAAGTCAGCTGGATTTCTTTTGGGCCAGGGACCACCAGTAAGTTATGGCTGACTGAACACAGAAACCATCAGAGGACATGCGGGGATAGGTGGTTCCATAGATACAATGACCTCAGGCTCAGACTGTTTAGGGCTTTAAAGGTAAGCACCAAAACCTTGAATCAGATTCAGTATTCACTCACAGCCAATGCAACTGGTGAAACACAAGTTGTATTTATGCATGCACCCAGGATCTCCATAAAGATCCAGCTGCCACATTTTGTATGAGTTGGGAACTTCCAAAGCCAATGGCAGACCTGCATAAAGCAAGTTGAAGTAGTATAGTTTGGAGGTGACTATTGCATAGATCACTGTAGCCAGATCAGGCTGGGATAGTAGGACATCAGTACCCTCGCCTGGTGGAGATGGTAAAAAGCCTGGCAGGCTACATGGCCGTCTTGAGCCCCCAAGGTTAAGGAAGCATCAAATATCACCCCAAGACTCTTGATAACTGGCGCAGGTGCTAATTGGCATACTCCACCTGATCCCTGCTGACCCAGCTTCAGGACCTAGATGGATTTAGTTTAAACTAGCTCTGTTTTACCCATTTTCCCACAGCCACCAGACAAGTGGCCAAAACATCTGGGGCCGTTTCTGGATGACTGTTCATCAGCAGGAATGTCTGGATTTCAACTCATATTGAAGACACCTAAGCCCCAAACTCTGGATTAACAACATCGGAGAGGATTGTCCCTTGAGGAAACTCATATACCAATGAGTAGCAGAGGATGGCACTCTGACTGCTACCCTCTGTCCCTGGAGAAATGAGCACAAACACTTTAAGACTGTCCCATGAATGCCAACATTGGTGAGGTGGTGAGCCAGGATGTCATGATCGACTAGGTCGAACACCACCTCCAGAAAGAAACAATAATAAAATAAGACTATACAAAACAAGTCAATAACCACACAGTCCCTTTTGAAATTAATAACAAGAATAAAATAAATAAAACCAGACTCCCATTCACAAGTCCTGAAGGCAGAGATTGGAAAGTATGAAAAATAAAATTGTACAACTCAGCATATTGATGCAGTTGTAGATATTACTGTCCTGTTTTTAAGAAATAGCATATTTATTCCCTGGTTTGGAAGCTCTGATTCCAATCTGAAGGGCAATGCAAATGGCAAACATTACTGCACACATGTATCCTTCCAGAAACAAATGGCATTCATGCTTTTTTTGGCAAGGAGAATGAAATAGGAGGAACTAACTGTTACCCATTGATGCCATTTAGGACTGTACTGTAAATTCACTGTGTTTTTCTTCTAATAATTTGGTTAAACTGATTGCTTGTTTGCTGACTAGGGTCTCTGTGTATGTCATCTCAGTGCATGTGATCCAGACTAAATCTGCATTTTCAAGGGATTCCCTCGTTCTACTGAAACCCCCTCAGGGTACCCTCTTCCCCTGGAGCAGTATTTTGAGGAGACGAGTGGGCTGCAATGGAAGAGGGTGGCAGAAAAGTTCCTTTCAGCCATTGGAAAAATTTATCTGGATCCAACCCAGTGACTGGATCAGGGAAAGAATTTCACATGTCACATTTATGTGCAGGGAAGGTTCCTTGTCCAGGGACATATGTTTTTGTGAGGGTATAGTTCCAGCCACAGTAGGACACTAATTGGTCTTAAGAATATGCAGATTTTGGGCCTCTTTGGAGAATCTGCAAGCAGGGTGAATATGTTCACAAACTTGTTTTAAATGAATGTGCTTGGAGTGAAGAAGGTCTATACTTATACTGCAGTTCCCATTTCTGGAACAAACTGCTGGATAGTGGTTCAAGATTTTTTTTAAAACTTCCCCTTTCTCTCTTGTTATAACAAGGAAAAAAGTTGGAAGTGTGATAAATATCAGATAGTTATGTTTTCTGAATAAAAATACCATTTATGAGAAAAGATTTGTTTCTAATTTTCCCGCGCTGCCTTTTAAAGTTGCGCCACATCCTTCCCTCATCACATGCTGGGCCCTCGTCTTGTGATTCGGGCCCAGCCTCGCATTGAAGAAGGCTTTAAGTCTGTCAACTGAACAACTGAAACACATTTTAAAGTAATTCAAAGCAGTTCTTATGAGCTTGTCCTAAAGAGACAGCTTCTCACTTCATCAAGGGCAAAATGTTGTGCAAACCAGTTCACTGAGGATCAAATCTGTATCTTAAGCTTTGAGAAAACACAATGATCTGAAGTGTAGAAAGCAATCTATATTATCTAAATTATTTTTCCTCCCTTTTAGATTTTTGTCTTCGGATACATATGTAAACAAGCTGAGATAGGCATGGCCTTTCTAGCTTTCCCAGTTCAACGGTAAGTAATGCAATTTTTTTAAAAAACAATAATTAGCACTGGGTGTTACTTGTCTGTGTTGTTGCTGGGATTCTCCTCAAAATTGATATTTAGAGAAACTCATGCACTTAGAAGAGAATCAGCATTCAGCAGAGGCATATCTAGGGAAAATGTAGCCCGGGGACAAAATCTGCCCCCCCCCATATGAGTGGCTGCCCTCCCACACCACAACCAAACAATAATTTTTTGCACCAGGTCATCTCAAAGTCACCATCAAATTATAGAACATGCCCCAACTCACAAATCTGAACACAGCAATGGTCTATGTCACACAGCGGAAATAAACTTTTTTGACAATTTCAAAATGCTTTCAAAATGTTTTATTACTGCTGTGAAAACATTTTATGGTGTTATATCCAGCACCCCCAATTGCCCCCCCCCCCAGCATTGGAAACACAGCACAGAACCAGGAAGGAAAAGAGGGAGGGAAGGAAAGGACAGGGACAAATTTCAAGGCTTCACACATTGAATTTTAATACTGACAATGCAAGGCACTTACTAACATGAACTCACAGTCTTTACAAAATAACTTCTCTTGTAATACTCAAAATAAAATACAAAGATTAAATCTTAGAAACTAGTGTGTGCATGTGGAAGGGTGTCTGAGAAATTCTTAGATATTTGGGGATGGAGTCGGGGAAAGGCAGGAACCTCAGTGGGATGCAATGCCATGGAGTCCATCCTCCAAAACATTCATTTTCTCCAGTGGACCTGATCTCTGTAGTCTGGAGATTACCTGAAATTCTGGGGATCCCCAAGTCCCACCTGGAGGCAGGCATCCCTAGTGAGGAGATGAAAGTGAGTTGGCTTTAGCAAGTTGTTTCAGGTTTCCCTTTGTATAATGAGGCCAGGCCCAGCAGTTGTCACTGTGTAACTGAGTTCAGTCAGTCAGACAGCTGCTGGAACTCCCCAGAGTTCTTCTAGGGAGAGGCTGCCTGGAAGATGGAAGTAGGGAAAGCTAAAAAGGTGGAAGGAAGTTGAAAAGGAGGAAAGCCTGTGGAGGCTTTCCGAGAAGGGAAAGGGGAAATGGTGCCTGTGCAAGTCCTTGTGGATCCCTGGCTTGTGATATACATACTTAAAAATATAAAAATGATTATCAAAACAAATTCCCAGCAACTAGTAAGAAAAATCACTAACCAAAGCCATAGCCAGACAATCCTTTTTTAAATTTAAAAAAATCCTCAAAATTTTTTACTGTATTTCTAATTGTCCTTTGTAATTATTGTTAAAGTTAACTTTCATTTTGTTGTAAATTATCTCATTGTGTTCCACATTTCTTTCAAGTTTCTTCTTGCTAAGCAGCACCTTTCCGGAAGTCATTTGATCAAGAATGTAAATATGAGCCACTGTTGCTGGATTTTTTTCCATCTGTATTCTATTTTAAGAATATTGCTTTGCTATAAGGTTATTAACCCATGCACATGGGGTTGTGCCATGAGTGGGATTTTTCATTATTGCTTTTGTGTCTAATACTGAAGATGACGCATTATCTGACATAGACGCTTCTGGCTTTGTTGTCTGTTAAATCATTTTTGGGGACTATCATAGCTGTAAAATCTGAAAAGAGTGGGCTTTTTTTTTGGCAGCCCTCCCCAAGTCCTAGAGTTTAAAATTTTCTGGAAACATTTTTGGTTGCAGGCTAAAACATTGGACAATTAGAGACATAAACTTTGTTGGCTCTTGTTCATATTTTTTAATTGTTCTTGATGAAATCAGAAAATTTACAGTAAGACTCAATGAATTAATGCAAAGAAGCAACTCTGCGTGGTTGATGTGATCATTTTGGTCGTACAGGAGTAGCTGAACTCAATATAAAACCTATTTGAATGTTAGAGAAGTAACCCTTTAATAGAATTTCAAAACAGAAGGAAGAAAAGGACCAGAATGCTGCTTTCAATTTTTTTTAAAGAAATATGCACTTCATTCTAACTCTCTGAAATCTTTACTCTAGAGGAAACATGCATGTAATTTATTTAGGAATGCTCAGAACAAACAAAAAATCAATAAAGATTGATTGAGTTGTTATAAAAGAGCAATTCCTTGTTTCCAAACATTTGGCAGTCTATAGAATGCTATGTGGCTGATGATTTTTTGATGAAATTTGGAAGTACTAGTGGTTTTGATTCTGTTTACACCACTGATAGGCCTAGGCAAGCCATTTTACCAAACATGGAGCATTCTCTGGCTGGGCCGCAGTGGGGGGCATGGGGGATTTCAGCCGCCGGTATTGGAAGGCGTGGCTCTAACCCCTACCTCCCTGGCCTGCAGCCTGGGGGTCCACCTGGACTCTTCTCTTTCTATGGAGAGCCAGGTGGCCCATGTTACCCAGACTGCTTTTTTCCATCTTTGCCAGGCCCGGCGACTGAGCCCCTATCTCTCCCAGGCTGACCTAGCCACTGTGATCCATGCAACGGTCACCTCTAGGCTAGACTATTGTAACTCGCTCTACACGGGCCTCCCCTTGTGACTGATCCGGAAATTGAAACTGGTCCAGAATGCGGTGGCACGGCTTTTGGTGGGTGGCTCTTTTCGAGAGCATATCACCCCCATATTGTGCCGCCTACACTAGCTCCCAGTGGAATTCTGGGTCATCTTCAAGGTGTTGGTGTTAACCTTTAAGGCCCTTCGTGGCTTGGGACCCTCATGCCTTTGTGAACGTCTCTCCCCAAATGTCCCAGGTAGGCCTCTGCGGTCGGCAGAGGCCAATTTACTGGTGGTCCCTGGCCCCTCCATGATGCGGCTGGCCTCTACCTGGGCCAGGGCTTTTACGTCCCTGGCCCCTGCCTGGTGGAACACCCTTCCATCAGATGTGTGGGCCCTGCAGGATCTTAGCGAATTCCGCAGGGCCTGTAAAACGGTTTTGTTCCACCAGGCTTTGGGTGAGGCCAGACGCGGACTCCCCCTCTGGGATGTCCCTGTGTTGCGTGCCACTTCATCATTGGCACGCCCAATATAACACCTAAACCACACTGCTGCTCCCGCTTGGCCTTGGGACTGGACGCCATACTTTTACTTTTATAATTTGTTGTACTGTTTTACTACTCTGATGCTGCTAGGTTTTATGAACTTTGTAAATTGTTTTTAGCTTAATTTAAGTTATTTCATGATATGTAATGTTGTTTTTGGCCACTGCGTGTAATATTATTTGGCCTGGTGGACACCACCCAGAGCCCTTCGGGGGTGGGCGGTTAAAAAATTTAATATATAAAAAAATATAAATAAATAAATATATGGTGTGCTGAAATAGCTTCTAAGTGTGATGTATTATCTGTTTGCCATGTAATACTGAAGTGTTCCCAATATTCTTGAAATAATGAATCTGGCCAGAACTTTAGATACATAAGTGTGAAAAATCTAATGTGTAATTATTTTTTGTTCATGATCCCTTACTTCTTATTGGATGTACCTTTATCATGTAACAG
Organism: Sphaerodactylus townsendi; assembly: GCF_021028975.2. Taxonomy (NCBI): domain Eukaryota; kingdom Metazoa; phylum Chordata; class Lepidosauria; order Squamata; family Sphaerodactylidae; genus Sphaerodactylus; species Sphaerodactylus townsendi. The sequence goes on along the minus strand of NC_059426.1, from coordinate 86,887,448 downwards.
GCTTTCTGCGCTTAAAAAACCCAGTGAACCTGACAAATTAAAAGAATGACTGTTCATATTGTAATCTTTATATGTCTACTCTTGGTTTGTAAAAAATAATTTCCTCCCTTCATGTTAGAAATGAAAGCCATGCAATTCATTTTTAAATTTATCTTGCAATCTTCTGTACACACTCAAATATGGTCTCTAAATTCGGCAATACTTTCTTGATTTAATTGCCTTAATTTGGTTCTCTACAGATGAGGAATGGCTAAGGTCTTAAATTTGTTGTTCAGTCACATCAAACAAGCAAAACCAAAAGAGAACTGCCCAAACATATTCACAGCCCTTGTCAATGGCATGCTTTCAGCTTCAATCAAGCAGATTGGTGACCTTGTATGTTTGACTTCATTTCTTCATTTATTAACTTATTCACATCTGTGAATTTTTATTGGGGTCGGACGCCTTTTATTATGTATTGGGTTTTTTGCTGTTTTATGAGTTTTAAGCTATTTTATGGGATGGAGCCTATGTGTTTATATTTGTACGACCGCTCCTGTTGATGTTTTAGTGAATGTTGTTCACCGCCCGGAGCCCTTCGGGGATCGGGCGGTATACAAATTAAATAAATAATAATAATAATAATAATAATAATAATAATAATAATAATAATAATAATAATAATAATAATAATAATTTTTGTAGTTCAAATTAATATGCAAAGAACTGGAGTGAACCAGCTAGACATCTCCTAGAACTTTAACACTACAAAGAAATGTATGAATAAAAATGTGTCCTAGTCACTGTTGCTCATTAGATGTTATCATAGACTTGGTATTTAACATACCTTCAAAATGAACAAAGCATTTATTTGCAAAGATTTAATAAACAGCCTGGTATCTTGAAGTGGAACCTTATTACAGGCAGCTTTGAATGTCTGTAAACCTTGTGATATGCTGGCAATCTGCATCTTTGATAGGTAGGGCTACTGAGAAGCTTGTGACTGTGTTAATATGAAATTACTGCATAAATCCCTATTTAATGTATATCTTTCTGATTTGCCAGCTTTTTTTGAACTGACCTACTTCCCATTTGCCTAAATTACTGGATCTTTCAGTCCCTCTTTTATTTTATGCAGATGACTCAGTTTTACTTTCCTGAACCTGGTTTGGTCTCTGAAAAGGTTTGGGCTCTGAAAAGGTTTTATAGTTATTTCTGCATAGTCAAACTATCCTGGCTTGAGCAACAAAAATATCCCTGTTCAGCCAAGAATTCTGCATGGTTTTTGGTCCTAAAGCGGGTTTCCCTGCTATATTTCCCTCATTCTAGGGTATTCAAAAACCACCAAATTGGTGGTTCTTTAAAAAAAATCATGGGGTGAGCCTGCTAGAGCATGCTACAGTACGAACACCAATTGGGAACAGGACCAGTTTATTTTTCCCACCCAGCCACCTGATTTCCCTGCCTGACGTTCATTCAAGCAGCCACTCAGAAACAACAGCCAATCAGAATGCAGGATACCAGGCATGCTCAGATGTGATTCCAAATACAGAGGTTCTGGGCTTTTGCAAAACAAGCTGGACTATTTTCTTCCCATCTTCACTGGATTCCTTAAAAAATGGGCAGCCATGTGAACGGACACCCCCGGGATAAAATAGACCCAGGTTAAAAAAACCAGTGGTACACAGGTATAATCTTACTGTGCAGAAATGGTCATAGTTATTGTTTGCATGAGGAATTACTAAAACCATGTTTGTTCCTGCTTCTTCGATCAAAAGAGAAACATGAATAATTAATGTTATAAACAATTGGCCACTTAGAAGTCTATGACTACTATGAAAGCATTTTGCAATTCTTCCTTTCTAATGGGGCATATTATATTCCAGCAGATATTAAGATATTTAACTCAATAGCAATTTCACAACTTTTGTATGGTGCTCCTGTCTAGATTTGTACTGTAGACAACTATATAAATAGAATGCAGTCCTTGTTCCTTTGAGCAGTTGGGGGGGGGGGTGCATTTAATTATCAGCCCTCAGGTGCTGATAATTATCAGCCCTCAGGTGCATTTAATTATCAGCCCTTCATTATGAGTTTGGTATTAACTCAATAGAAGCTTGTGCTTGGGTCCGTACCTTTACATTCTGGTTCAATCTATTTGTTGAGGCCCCAAAGGTAACCTTAACCCTCAGAGACTCTTACAAGGCTCTCTGGTTCCAGATTTTTGAACACAAGTTATTTGAAGCTGGAGAATCATTTCTCTTTTTCTTTAGATCAGTGCAAAAATCATGTGGCCAAATTGATCTATGCTAGAGAGAAGAGATACACTCATTTTGATGCTTGGAGAACATGTTCTTTGCTTCCCCTGGGCCTTCTATCAAAGGGTAATCTTTTTCCCATTTGGATTCTCTGGTTAATTTAAAGTTATGTAGAGCCTTTATGCACTCAAGATTCAATTGCTAGCTTTTCAATGGTTGTGCTCGGTGTTCTACTAAGGATCCCTTAGTAGTAGACTGGCTATGCCCCTGACCTCTTCAGTTAGTAGACTCCTTGGTGCATATCTTTTTGCAATGCCTTTATGTATCCCAACTTGAGGCTACAATGGATTATGTCAAGTTTTAACAAATGGTCCATGTTTTCTGAAGCAACTTTGAACAAAGGCTCAGTTCATCTTAGAAAATTCTGACCCTCAATGTACTTATCTTGCTGCTGCAGAGAAGCGTTGAAGGGAAGTATTTTTACATATTTATTTATTTTTATTTATTTATTATTTGATTTCGTATACCGCCCTATCCTATGGGTCTTATTGACAAGTTATGGCTTTATTGTTCAAGACCTCAGCCTAAGAACAGAGAATTTGAAAAGAAAAGAAGAAATTATTGCTTCTGTGAGTGTGTGTCTGCCTGTCATGGCAGTACAACCAGTTAATAAACTTTCATGATTACACAGGAATTATTTTGACCTGTTATGGTCATTCAAACAGCAGTAGACTGAACATGTGTCACCCATGGCAAGGCCTGCTCCATGTTTCTCAATTACAAATTTCCTTGTGAAAACTTTGTGTAGTATACTCACTAAGCACATTTCTCTTCATTATGAAATTTACACTGGATCTCAGGCAAGTATTTGAATTGGCCTGACTTTGTTTCTGCAAATACTGTTTTCTTAACGCACACATTACTACTATTCTGCTACTACTGCATCTTAATGTAAAACAATATAATTAATGTAAAACAATATGAAACTGACATGGTGATAGTCAGAGACAAACTAGACATTACATGCAAATTCATTTTATAAACTATTACAAATGGTATCAGGTTATATAGTTTTAAGAGAAGGGGGACAAGAAACCTTTTTTTTAAATTATCAACTGCTTATTTTTGCTCAAAAATTTTATTTACCCTTGTAAATACCCTTGTAAATCAAAATACATGTTTTTCAGGGGTTTCTGCTCTTAATTGTAGCATTTCAGCAGCTTCCTTGCGCATATTTGCATCCAATACCTAGTCTCTAAAGGTAAACCTTAGGAAAATACCCAGGAGGCTAAGAAAATAAAGGGACTTTTCAGATTCAATTATTTTGAGCTTTGGAAATACCATGACTTTTGTTATGAATTCTAAAATGTTATATATAGTTTTTGGTGGGAAAGGATCAATTAGAACTTTCTGATAGTAGTTTAGTTTATTTGTAGACTGTCCTTCAATTAAAAACATTCCAGAGGCAGTTTACACCATGAGAAAATACAATGAAAATCAATAAAATAGTCAATAAAGGAGTTGTGTATAAATACAGTAAAAATCAGTACAAGAAAATAAAACCAGTTTTTAGCAGTACCATTCTGCCCATCACACCACCTGTTATCAATCTAACTTAAAGCCCTCTGGAAAGGACACATCTTCAAACCCATCCAAAAAACCTTTAATAGATATTCACAACTTATGAAGCAAGGAATTTCAAAATTAAAGAGTAGTAGCTATAAAAACCTTCCTCAGGGTCCATGTTGAACCTCTGCCATGTTGGTTCTCAGAGGAGGGCTCCCTGGGCCAATCTCAGATCTCATGATGGTTGCGGGGTAGAGACAGTCCTTCACAAACTGTGACCCTAAGGCTTAAGCTATTTTAGGGCTGTAAAGGTTACAACCAGCTCCTTGTACTGAACGCAGAAAGAGATGATCCCCAGAATAGATGGTACGACACTAAGTAGTATGACACTGAGAAGCCGAGGGAATAGATGGTATGTCACTGGCTTAATATGAATACTCTGGTAGGTATGTGAATGGATTCTAGTTCCATGTTTTAGACCACAGGTGTCAAACTTGCAGCCCACCAGATGTTCATGAATTACAATTCCCATCAGCCCTTGCCAGTATAGCCAATGCTCATGTTGGGAAGGACTGATGGGAATTGTAGTACATGAACATCTGGAGGGCCATGAGTTTGACACCCCTGTTTTAGACCAACTGAAATTTCCATATACTGTATATACTTGTGTATAAGCTGAACCGTGTAAAAGCCGAGGCACCTAATTTTACTGCCCAAACCTGGGAAAACTTATTGACTTGGGTATAAGCCGAGGGTTGGAAGCCAGGAGGCAGAGGGAGCTCCTTATTAGGGCAATGACATCAGGGGGAGTCACTGCCCAAATAAGGAGCTACCTCTGCCTGCCGGCTAGCTGGGCTTTGTCAAACCCAGATGGCAGGCAGAGGGAGCTCCTTATTTGGGCAGTGACTCCCCCTGATGTCACTGCCCAAATAAGGGGCTCCCTCTGCCTCCCGGTTTGACAAAGCCCAGTCAGCTAGGGTGCCTCGGGGTTCCCCCTTCACCAGATGAGTGCAGCAACAAGGCTTCCAGGGGGCAGGGAGGTTGTCCCCTCCCCGCCCCCAGCCTCCTTGTGAGTAACAGAAAATGATGACTCCCATATAAGCCGAGGGGGCTTTTCTCAGCCTTTAAACAGGGCTGAAAAACTCGGCTTATACGCGAGTATATATGGTAGTCTTCAAGGGCATCGTGATGTAGAATATGTTATAGTAATCCATGTCAGAATGTTGCCTGTGCCTAGCTTTACTCTCTCCAGGAAATGACACAAGCTGGTGAACCATCTTCAGTTAGTAAATGATGTCTCAGGCAACTTCTGACGACCATCTGAAGATGATGTTGAACCTTAAATATCCTCCAAACAGCACACCCAGTCTTTTAGAAAGCACATAATCCCACCCAGTAGTGGGCGAACCATCATTCCTGGATTGATTTTCTGGGAAACAAAACTGATCATTCCCTAAGCTATACACCGTGGGCCTGAGCAAATACTGAAACACCACTTCAATTATTTGTCTGGTTGAGGATATCAAAACTCACTGAAGCGTACAAAAGAAAAAGCTGGGACACACTCCTCTGTCAGATGACCATCATATTTTGGCTTAAACAATTTATGTGCCATAATGAGGGTTTGAGAGTCCATCTGACACAGCATCTAAAGCAGTTTGGAGTATAGAGGAAACACAAAATTGTCAGAACCCCCATGTGCATGCAGATCAACTTGCATGAAGCTTTTGGATTTTATATTCCATTCCACAGAAAGGTGATAACAGATTGTATATTCCTCTGCCACAGACAAAGCATGATGGACCTTCTTTGTTGTAGAATGTTCTGCCTGGGTTCTAGTGCCTACCTAGCTTTGCACCCCCCATCCATTTAAAAGTCTGAAAGTAAAAATACCTTTCAACATAAATGCTCTTGTATCAAAGTACCATGTTCAATAATGCACAAAATAATGGTTTTGACAAAAGCAGCATGTAAAAATGAATGATAATTCTCATATTAGTTCAGGACTACATTCTAATGCGGAAGCACACATTTTTCTCAACCACTGAACCTCAACTGACTGAACTATCATTTTTCTGTGGAACAGATTATAGTCTGAAATAAATATTCATTATTTGTGATGCAGCACCTTTGTGCTAGGAAGCTGTGTTAAATTACAGCTTTCAAACATGTGCACATGTAGAGATATGTGCAATTTGAAAATAGTTTTAGACAATCTCTTACTTTCTATGTACTATTAACCAACAGCAGTTAATGGCACGAAATGACTAGCAGTAAAAATACTGATTAGCCTTAAAGAAATAAACAATTATATCAATGCATAAACAAAAACTGTTGTCTCTTTAAATAAAACAGAATAAGTAATCCAAACACTTAAAGTGTGACTGTCAAAGAAATCAGTATACTCAACAACAATATTATAAACTTAAACAAAATAACAAGGTGTCATGAACTTATACAGGTGTTGCAGCTACTATGCTAAACAACAAGCTGAAACTGACAAACTGTGTCTCACAATAGGCTTCATAAACTTATACAAAATAAGAAACAAGGAGTCTTATGCAAACATTATGGTTATTATAGCTATCTATGTACAGCATACATCATTGTGAAGTAGACTTCAGAATGTTCAATTTTCAAAGTTTTTTCATTGACCAGCAATTTGCTATGAATTTGAGGTTGTCAAAGAATGACAGTTGCTTGAAGTTTTTAGTTCTTTTGGAGCCTGGGCAATGTTGTCTTCAAAAGCTGTTCACATTTCAACAGTAGCCTCCCATTCTTGTTAAAAATACCCTTGTATGTCAGACGGCTGTCAGGGGCATGAAATCCAAGCAAGAGTGTTCTGATATTTTGTGTATTATATATATCCTGGCATCAGGAAGTGGTGACAGAATGAATGTACATTTCTAGTTTTTTGAGGTTTAAAGTTTGAACACACAATCAGTTCCTACCAAGGTATAAGACAAATTCACCTAAGATATAAAGAACAGAATAATGGCCTGTCAAGAAGCTGGCTGAACTAGCTTACTTTTAAACTTTGATTTGAAATTTTTAGATGTGAAAACCAACTCTCCCAATTTATTTAAATGGATAAAACCGTCATTTGTTGCATTCTCAATATGGTTTATGTGGATAACCAAGAACGGCTACATTCAGGAAGATTCCTGTGTCATGGGCCATCAAACCATGCCTTAGACCCCCACTAAAAATAGTTGTCTCTGATTAATATTTTAAATAGACATTGCACTCATAGAATTCAACACAAGAAGTGGTTAATTCAGTCATATCTAGTGGCAAAAGGTGGCAAGGTGGGGATTTCCTGACTCCTCCAACCATCCTTTGAACCTTGAAAAAGAAAGAAACCCAAGAATTGAAAAAATCCTTGGAAAACTCATGCATAATGACAGATACACATATATTTTCAAATGGAGCAAACACCTCAGGGCCACTCCGGTTTGCAAAAATGGAGCACAGAAAAAGGCCAAAGCCCCATCTTCATTTGATAGGAATATAGTCTGCATACACAGGGAGGCAGGCATACAACTTTTGCTGTGTGTGCTATACAAAATAGTTTGGGCAGCCATGGGAAGTTTCCATGTTTTGATTATAGTACTTAGGGCTCCTTCCACAATAAACAGTGCTATCTTTTTGTCATAAAGAAGCAATTTGAATGACTGAAAGCCCATAGAACTGGAGGCCCTTTGGCCATCTTCTGGTCCAGTATTGGATCATTTTGGTCTGCTCTCTCAGGCTGATGTTGATGTAGTGCTTGCATCTGTGAAGCCTACCACCTCCCCCCTTGACCTATGCTTGCCATGATTGGTGAAGGCCAGTGGTGATAAGTTATGAGGTCCCCTGTTGGAAATAATCAACTTCTCTCCCCAGCAGGGAGTTTTCTTAGAGAGGCAAAAGAAGACAGTGGTAGTTCTGCACTTAAAGAAGTAATCTTTGGATCCCTTAGATCCATCCATCTACCACCTGGTTTTGAATCTGTCATTTCTGGGTAAGATAGTTGAGAGAGTGCTGGCAGAACAACTGCTGGTATTCTTGGATGGCACATTGGCCTTGGTCCCCTTCCAGTCTGACTTCCATCCTGGTCACAGGATAGAGATCATGTAGTTGCCATCATGCACGATCTTTGACTCCAGGGTAGTGCTGCTGGTGCTCTTAGACCTCACTGCAGCATTCAACATGGTCAACCATGATTTTGGCCCACTGTCTCGCTGTTGCATAGCCTTAAACTGGCTGGCTTCATTTCATCAGGAATGGGGACAGCAGGTAGTCTTTGGGGAGAGGGTGTCTCACTGGCATTTCCTTGTAAGTGTAGTGCCACAGGAGGCTGTCCTATCACAAATATTATTTAATATCAATATGTGAACCCTAACACAGCTGGTTTGGAACTTTGCTGAGTTGTCATCAAAATGCAGATGACACTCAGCTTCTACTGTTGATTGGAGGCCAGCTGGCCACCCCCTAGATGTTTTGGCCCAGCATCTGGAAGCTGTGGCTGGTTGGTTGTGCCAGAGCCAGCTGAAACTTAATCCAACAAAGACAGAGGTCTTGTGGCTGGTACAAGGCATGCCAGATCAGAGGTTCCAGCTGCCAAATTTGGGTGGTGAGGCATTAACCCTCCCTTCACCATGAAAAACCTGGGTGTGATTCTTGAGTCCTCTTTATCTATGGAGGCCCAGGTCACACACATGGCTAAACTGGCCTTTTTCCATCTTCATCAAGCCCCCTATCTGCCTTGCCAAGACTGGCCCCAGTGATCTATGCAACGGTCACCTTCAGGATACATTACTGTAACTTGCAGTATGCTGACCTGCCCTTCAGATTGCTCTGGAAACTACAATTGGTCCAGAATGCAAGAGTACATAAGAATACATATGACCTGTGCTCTATCAGCTGCACTGGTTACCTTTAAGGTCTTGAGTGGTCTGGGACTGCTATACCTTCGGGACTGCATCTCCCTGTACTGCCTGCAGAGGAACCTCTGACAGTTCTCTGACAGTAATCTATTAGTGATCCCCAGCCCCAAAGATATATAGCTGACTTTCACCAGAGCCTTCTCAGCCCTGGCTCCTATATGGTAGAATGTTAGGGTGGACATCAGAGCCCTGTGTGACATTGAGCAATTTCATAGAGTGTGCAGAACTGAAATGTTTTGCTGCACATATAATTGATGCCATAAAAGATATTAGATCTTGGCCCCATTCTGTGCTCCCTCCTTGGGTGGAAATGTCAGCAGAATAAATTGCCATCGAGAAATTATTAAGATGAACGTTTTAATTGGAATCTTGTAATTTATTGTTTTACTATGATTAAATATGTATGTTAAGTGCCCTGAATCTGGCTTTGGCCATGGAGGGCAAGGTGTTAAATCAAATCAAATCAAATCAAAAATAAATAAAAAGAACTGAATTCAGATATTTTAGCTGTAAGTAGGATTGCCACCTCATGTATTCTTGAAGGCATTCATGGCTGGATTCTTCTGGACATTGTGGGTTTTCTGGGCTGCGTGACCATGGTCTGGTAGTTTTTGCTCCGAACATTTCCCCTGGGGTCTTTGGCTGGGGTCTTCAGATGTAAGTCGCGGTGAGATGTGCCATGGTGAGATTACATCTAGCATAAGTGGAGTGAATTTCACCAGGAATAATTTGCATAGCTTGTTGATTGCTTACTCTCCAGAATTTTATGTGTATAGGTATAGTGTTCATTAGCTTATTTCCGATGTTTTGGTACAGTTCGTTGCGTTTTCCTGTGCCTACCCTTTCTTTTGTACTTTCTTCTTCTTCTTGTGCATGATCAGTAGAAATAAAATCCAGATAAATTTGAAGCGCTCAATCTTTCCCCTTTACCCAAAACACCACCTTCCAGATTGCACCTGTGTCTTCACAGACTTAGAACTGGACAGTCTACATGGAAAAACCATGCACCTATAGCCCCATCTGTCCCTTAGGAATGGGAGCAACCAGGGCCAATAACAAGACAGGGGACTGGAATGTTACAAATTGATTTCAACTATCTGCTAATTGTTTGAGTGTTGGTATCACATTTACTTCAAGTTGATCCATTTGTTTTTATCTAGATTCCAAATGAGTGTCTTCTGTTTTCTAAAAACATTACCAAATATTTTTAAATATATATTTGCTTATCATTGAAGTTATGGTGTAATTGGAGCCATAATTTATTCAGAATGATTCTTTTTCTATTGTAAAGTAAGGACTGGAGAACAGAAGCAGCTGTAGTCATGATTAACTTTAGAACAATAAATCACTGGGTTGAAAGATGTAACCTCTGGCACAGATATTATTAAACAGGCATTTTCTCTAAGATTCCTTTTATATTTAGTAGTACAGAATTTATTTTAACATAAAGGAATAACACAAGATTATTCATTTGTTTCTTATCTATAGTTCGTTTTTCTGGAAAAAAAAACCCAATGTGTTCCACTGCTGAGAATGTGGAGTTCACATATAATTATGAAAAATAAAAAAAATAGATCTACTCTAAGAAGGGAATAAATTCTGGTCCAGTTAGTGAAGAGAAATGGATTGCTTGGAACTGTAGGAAGGGCTGTAGGAAGTGAAGAGGGAGTATAAGAGAGGGGTGACATGCAAGGGAGGGAAGGGAGGGGTCCCAGCATCTGGACATGGCCCACCCACCCTAGTGGAGATAGGGGAAGGAGGGGGAGGGGGGCATGCAAGGGAAGGGGGAGGGGAGTGAATGAGGGTTGGCATGCAAGAGGGAGGGAGGGGGCCTGGTATCTGGACATGGCCCACCCACCCAAGCGAAGGGAGAGGGAGGGGAGGGAGGGGTGGAATGCAAAGGAAGGGGAGGAGGAGGGGAGGGGTGTGAGTGAGGGGTGGCCTCCTCCCCTTTCCTTTCCTCCCTTGCATGCCACCCCTCACTCCTTCCATTTCCCTTGCATGCCACCCCTCCCATCCCTCTCCCTCCCTCAACTAGGGTGGGTGGGCCAGATCCAGATGCCAGGCCCTCTCCACTTCCCTCCCTTGAATGCAACCCCTCCCTCCCTCCCTCCCTCCCTCCCTCCAGAACAAAATTACCTCATTGCTGCTCATATTTTAAAAGCCTTGGTACTGCTCTGTGACAAGTGGAACCCCATGAGAAACTCATGGGGAAATTTTCCCACTGCTTCCAGATGAGAAAAAGGAGGAAAGGTAGGAGAAGGTGGGCACTGAGTTCTGGCTGCATTTGTGCTGGGAGCAGTGGCATACCTAGGCAAATGGGAGCCCTGGGCAAAACCTGAGTTTGATGCCCTCCCCCATGGGCGGCCACCTCCCCTACCACTACCAAACTATGATTTTTTCCACCAGGTCATTTCAAAGTCACCATCACATTATAGAACATGCTCCAACTCACAAATCTGAACACAGGGATGGTTCATGCCCCACAGTGGAAATAATTTTTTGACATTTTCAAAATGCTTTCCAAGTGTTTTATTACTGCTGAGAAAAAAATATTAAAATAAAATAAAAGGACCCGAAAAGGAACTTCTTTTCCCGTATGACACTAACCCTAACCCTGTGATCCATGGGCAGGGAGGTGTGCTGGGCATGAGGGGAACCTGGCAGAAGGATGCTCCAGCCTCAAAGTTTTTTTAAGCCAAGAGAGGGATCCTTTCTCAGTTTAAAAAAAACACCAAGGAGGAGGCTGGAGCACCCCCCTCTCCCTGAGAACCAGCCACAAGGCAGCAGCACCAAGATGGTCAGGGTGGGTTGCACTGAAAACAAGAAGTCTGTTGGATCTACTGGTTCAAGGGTCATCGGTCTGCATGCAATTTGTGGGATGTGTTTATATTGCAAGCTGTTCTGGAGGACTCGTGGCGGTACAATATTTTAACAGTACAAATCAATGTGTAAATATTAAATGTTCTTAAACAGGAGCAGATAAACACACTCCGATACTGTCACTCAGAATCAGATAAAATTTTGATTTCAATACTAATGTCTTAACACAATCCACTCTTTTCTTGATTACATTTCTGAACGCTGGTTAACCTTAAAGGCCAAAATATGGGGTATAAATACTTCCATGAAAAACGACCCCAGGCAAATACACCACCTTCACCAAAAGGTAAGGGGTGCTGTCTTTCCAAGGATGTCCATCACCCTTAATATCCCTCTTAAGATCAGCATATGTTAAAGTTAACTGTAGACTTTCCTTCCTTTTATCACTTTCCTAGAGCAGCAGGTCCACAATGATGCTCACTGAACTGATGCAAAATCACCTTCTAAAGGTGTTTTGGAACTGAGGCCAAGGGCACTTTCTCACATGCAGAATAATGCATTTTCAAGCCACTTTCAATGCACTTTGCAGCTGGATTTTAGGGTCCCTAGTTTAAACCACATTGAAAGTGATGCTATTTTGGGGTGGATTCTCCCCCACTCTGAAACAGCATCACTTTCAATGTTTAAACTGGGGACCTCAGATTCTCCCTTTAAATCCATGCTGAAGGGGATGGATTTAATAATATAATAACCTTTATTAGGCATTGAGAGAATAAAAGAGAGAAAGAAAACAAGCATTGGCAGGAAGGGGGTGGATTTAAAAGGACAATCTGGGGAAATTTAGGAGGTGCCTGCTATTAAGATAGCAGCACCAAAATTTCAGAGTATCTTCATGAGACCCTACTGATGATACCACCCAGGTTTGGTGACGTTTGGTTCAGGGGGTCCAAAGTTATGGACCCTCAAAGGTGTAGCCCCCATCTCCTATTAGCTCCTATTGGAAACAATGGGGGATGGGGTACTCCATTTGGACTCCCTAAACCAAACCTCACCAGACATGGGTGATATCATCAAGAGAGTCTCCTGAAAAATCCCTGAAATTTTGGTGCTGCTAACCTAAAATCTGCTTCCCCTGTAGGTCAAAAACGGAAAAAACACTGAAAATACCCAAAAGCCACAAATGAACCTGCATTTTTGGCACCCACCACACGGGGGCGCCCACCTTGCCCATAGGCAGAAACACCACTGGCTGGGAGTGGGCTCTCACCCAGTCTCCACCTTAGTAGCAGCTGTGGATCTGCTACACTTATCTGGCCCAGTAGGAGAAGAGCCATTGTGGCAGGAGCTGTGGATAGAGTTGTGGAGCTGAGGCTCCACTTTACTGCTGATTCCCATGCTAATTGGAACAGGAGCAAGCCTGTGATGAACAAGTCTGGTTCCACCTCTCCCTGGGAATGGCCAATGAGAGCTATCAGAACAGAACTTGAGTGACTTTGCAGCCATAGCTAGCTGAAACTTGTGTGCCTCAGCCCTCAGCAAGGTTTCTTCTTTGAGTATTTTGAGACCTGTGCTGCTGATCCTTTCTTTAAAAACCCCTGTTAATAAATAAATCTTTTTTTTAATTTACATGTAAGTCCTCCATGTTCTTTTCACTCACCAGACGACATACTTCATGGCAGTAATATGACAACATACTTCATGGCCAAAGGCTTCACACTTACTACCCTTGCAACCTCTTGTAACCAAGGGAAAGGTTCACACTTCAAAACAAACCTGGTTTCTCCCAAATCATAAAAACCTATGTGGGTTCCCTTGGTTTCAGAAAGGACTTGTCATAGGCTTGGAGGAAAGATACATGAAGGAAAGGAGGAAATTTTGCCTTCTCCTATTCAGCATGCCAGTTAAGATCTGCCTCCTGAGGGCCACTCTCAGGCTTTTGACTGTGGGGGTTTATCTTGACTGCTTCAAGTCTGAAGTTTTTAAATGACAATATTTAAGTTTTTTTTGTAACTGGCTTGTTTTATTTTTATTGATAATTTATTATGATTTTGTGGTGTTTTTAAATGTAAGCTGCTTCAAGCAGGGCTCTGGAGGAGCAACCCAACATTTTTCAAAGTTTTCACTCATGTATGTACAGGTGCTAGCCCAAAATTCCCTTTGCAGAACATTTGTATAGGTTGAGCTACACTGGAACAAAGAAAAAAGCTGGGGTTAGAGGAGGTAACTGGAACACACATTAGTGGCAAACACTCAACTCATCGATAAGTTATTGATAATGTACTGATAATTTATTATGATTTTATGGTATTTTAAATTATAAACTGCTTCAAGCAGGGCTCTGAAGAGGCAACACAACATTTGTCAGTGTTTTCCTTCATATATGTGAAAGTGCTAGCCCAAAATTTCCTTTGCAGAATATTTGTACAGGCTTAGCTGCAAAGAAGAAAGCCAGGGTTTGAGGGAGTAATTGGAACATACATTAATGACAGATGCTCAAATCATGGAAATATTATGGAAAAAGTAATAGCTTCTTCATCCAGCTCTCCTCTTTTTTTAAACAGAGGATACTGTAGAAGTACCCATACCTGCATTATTATTTTGTGATAATATATATGAAAAAATGTCACACATTAAAATTTTCAGAGGAAAAGTTTCAAAGTAGCTGATAGTTTAAAGGGCAATTAGTCACCAGGCCTAGATGGCATTCACCCACTAGTATGGAAGGAATTCAAATGCAAACTTTCTAAACTGCTGAGTCCAGTGTGTAGTTCCTGTATGCTGGAAATCTCTGTCCAAGAGCAATGGAAGATAGGAATATGAAAAGTATGCATTAAATATATACATTTCCAGTTTGTCAGGATCTATAGCAATTGTAGTAAAACACAGCATCACTACACACAAACATTAATGTATTCTATTTCAATGAAAACTGTTAATAAAGAAGATTGATATAGTCCGTCATGTACTCTGCCAACAAATCTACTAGTGCAGTGTCTGTGAAGACTTTCAGTACTACTACATCAGTTTCTAACAAGGCAGTCTCCTTCCATCAAAAATTCTGTCCTGCATACGAAGCACAAATTTCACTTCTTGCTCTTCTAACCATACAGAATAGCTGCAAGTGAATACACAGAACTAGAAGTTCAAGGTATGATGAATAATTTAGAGGTGAATATGTCACAGAATAAAAAAGAGGTAGACGAGGAAAGGGCTAACCTCCTCTGCCTCTTCCATATCTGAGACAAAACATCTATTGAGACCTTGTTATGTGGATCTGCAGGATTACCTTCTAGTGCTCACCTTAGTTTGGAAACAAGCATTATAAGCCCCCTCCCCAGTTTTTTCTGCAACAGGAAACCACAAACATCCATGACATTATTAATGTTTGCCAGCAGCAATTCTGTTATACAAATTAAAGTGGAGTGAGCTTGTTTTGCATGTCAGCTACATGGTGCAGATGTGTGGAGTTAGTTTAAACTACTCTCTGTACAGTCACAAAGGCACAGGTAGGCTGGAGATATTTTTTATTACGAAAACTGAAATATAATGATAGCTTTGGGTTGTGCAGGGGGAGTAGATGCATTTTGTGTAAGGTTTTATTTTCTAATGACTTACTTTTACAACTAAAATTATATGTGGCTGTTTTCTCCCCTTGCTCAATCTATTTACATTCCCTTTTGGCAATATGTCATAATACTGATATATTTTGAACTTCTTAATGGAAGAACAGTATTATTAATATTATTAAAAGCCTAAACCAACATACTTCTGTAGTTAAGAGAGCTATCATTCACGTCCATGTGCAACTGCTGCTACATTTATCCTCGCTGGCCATTATTTATCCTTTTATCCTTGCTGACCATTAACTACCACCCACAATACCATTAACTACCACCCATGATATCTATTTATCCTTGCTAACAATTAACTACCACCCACAATATCAGTGAGGTGCTTCCCCTCCATCTCATTTTCTCCAGATTTGTCAAGTAAGCCTGTATTTTCTGTGATGCCTTGACAAAACTCCTTAATTTTCATCCTCTATTAAACTGCCTAAATATTTGTCACTGAACAAAGAGTTCAGTTTGTCATTATTTAGTCCTATTTTCTCCTTCCTTCTCCTATGTATAACTTTACCTGTGTGAAATAGAGGCCATTCTTGCATACACTGCTTACCCTTCTGAGGATTCTCTATTTTGCTTTGCAGTGGGGTTTCTCAACATTTTTTTTTGTTTACACAGGTTTCCCTACATTTGGGGAGATTGCCTGCAGCCTTTTGTGGTTGTTTTAGTTGCCATATTTGGTCTAGTGTTACATTGCTTGCCCAATCTTGTCAATTTCAGTAGGTTTATCGCTCCAGCAATAGACTGTCACCATTAATTTTTTTTAATAAGACGCTCTTCTGATCATCCTGAAATGATAGCCCAAATAGTAGGAAGAAATGTTTTGGTCTGGTCTAGGAAAAGAGGGGAGGATCAAGAAAACCTGAGGAAAGTTAAATGTGTGGTGATCACCTTTGCTTTTTCTGTGAAAGGAGAAAGTCACATTTATAGTACTTTCAGAAACCAAAGGGATTCTCTGATTTGACAGTGGGGTGAGTGCTGAAAAAGGGAAAATGTGTTTATAACTCAAAATCAAACCTGAATGGAATGTACACTCAAAGTGAAGAAGTCCACATCTGCTAGATTTTTCTTGGTGAGTGAGGGAGTGTTTCCACAGTGAGTTGGAACTTCTGTTTGAACCACAAGTGATGTCATTGCATAGATGATAATGATTGCCATTCCTTAACTGTGCCTCCCCAAACCTCCTGCCAGTTGCAAGCAGGGAGTTAATAACCATAATTATGAAAACCCAGTGCTTTTGGTTCTGACAATCAAAAATGAAGAATGGCATGGTTCATATACTACAAAGGAAATAATGTAATGTGTCTGATAAAAAGTTTTTAGAAAAATCCATTGATTTTCCTCAAACTGTTCTTAGTTAATGCTTTCTAATATTCTCTTGTAATCGAGAAAGGCAGATGCTTATGGTAACTAGCTCAAGCCAAAATTTTCCTGCATAGTGTAATAGGAATATTGTCTGTGTTGAACAAATATATCTGCCCTATCTGGTCCTAAAGTCAACATTACAGAGGAAACAGAGGTTTCCAGATCGCTTGGTTTTCTGTGTAACACAGATGTACAGACTGAAGGGCATTTGTAGAAGGCAATTAGCAGGCAAGTACTTAGTCGTTATCTAACAAGTGGCTGTCCACTGTAAATTTTCCTCATGTAATTTTGACTTTAGTTTTTTCCCCCAGAGAGTGGGCTGTGAAGCCAGATGTGGGTCTGTGAAAAACAGTGGGGATGGCAGAGGATTGCATTCTAAGGAATCTGCAGGCACTTTCTGTCTTCCCGTTGCTGATTCCCTTCTGGAAACCTATCCTCATCTCTGCATTCCCATTTTCTCATTAAATTGAGCATAACATAGTGTTCCTCTTCCAGTAACTGTGGCTAAACTGTGTTATTATCTCTTCTAATTTTTTCTTGATGAGTAATTTTTTTTAAAAGGATGCACAGTTACTGTAGTTATTGATGTATTATATTTCCATTTATTGAACTGGATATGTGGTTACTAATGTGGGAAACTGCTTTAAGATGTGAAGTAGTTTAATAGGACATACTGTCCTACGAACAGAAGAGAGATTGATGTAAGTACACATGTGCTTTCTATGGAGTATCACTCTTGTTAGTGGAAGAAAACCTTTATTAGCCTCACAATTACCTGTAGCTGTGCTGCTAGCCAAGGTCTCATTCTTTGTGTTACAGAACATCTCTGATTTATTTGGGATTTATAAGAAAACTATGCTATTTGTACAGAATCCTACACACAGAAAGTAAGCAGTCATAACTTCCTTTTCCACAGTATGTGGCAATCCTGAATTTCTTTCTCCTCAGTTTATCAAGATCCCGGAACACCTTAGGATAATGTGAGACTATTGATACATTTGCAGCCTCTTCAACCTATTCTGCAACACCACCATTCATTGTGTCTGAAAATGTTAATTCTTATCATATATCTAATTCTGGGGCCTTACAGTGTGGATCAAAAAACCTATAAACTGGGGACAGGAACAGCTGGAGATGAAGTCTTCATAAACCTGAACAAAGCCCCAGGTTTGCATTCAAAATCTGAAATGTAAACCAGAAAAAATACATTGGAGGATTAAAAGTACCTGTAGTTTTAAGAAAAGAATGCCCACTTAGACTACCTTTTGTCTTCTCAGGGCCATCTTGGAGTTTGCTACAAAACAATATTTCCAGTCATGTAGCTACCACGGGGAAGGGGGGGCGCTGCACCCTGGGCATGCACCATTGGGGTCATGTGTGGGGTGGAAAATCATCCCATGCCCCTCCCCCTTCCCCCTCATCCCGCCTTACCAGGCTCGGCAGAAGTTGCTGCTGGGCCAGCCTCACTGGAGCAGCCTGGTGGGGCCAGGGCGTGGGGCTTGGCAGTGGCCCAGTCAGATTGCTTTTTCAGTTGGCTGCTTTTTGCAGCAGGCTGAACTAAGGTAAGTGGGGGTGGGGCCCCATCCCACATGGCCCCCCACAAGGCCCCATCCCCACTTACCTTAGTTCAGCCCGCAGCCCAGCCAGGCTGCTTTTTCATTTGGCTGCTCTTTGCAGCCAGCTGAACTAAGTTAAGTGGGGGTGTGGGGGTTGGGAATGGAGCCTGGGTGCCATTTTGCCCCAGGCGCTATTTCCCCCTATGCCAATCATTTGCTCAAGCAGTTTCATATTTGGTTGTCAAGCCATAGGGTTCTGTCATTATATTAAATTTTAAATTTTCCTAGATGTCCAATGTGGCCAAGGATAAGTAGGTTACACTTAACACTTATAGAATTTTAAGCCTCGTGTACTGTCTGATACAGCCAATCTATCTACATGTAGACCTATCTATTACTCAGTTCTTTTTGCTTGACCTCAGTTTAACTCCTCAAACATCACATCACCTTTCCCTTCCACTAATCAATGATAAATTTGTATCCATTTCTTCTCTTGAAAGCCCATGCATATTGTTTAAAAGTGTATTTATTTAAAACAATTCTATGTTGCCATTCCACCCAAATAGAGTTCCTAAAGCAGCAAGCATCAAAGCATTAAAACATATTAGGTATAAAACATCAAGGCATTAAAATAACTTTTAAAATAAATATATTTAAACAATTTAATTAGATACATAAATATGTCTAATTAACAGTTAATGGGGGAATACCAAATAGGGTTGTCATCTTCTGCTTGAGAAATACCTAGAGATTTTGAAAACAGAGAATACATTTAGAATTTAGAGAATACATAAGGGTGGGTTTGGGGGTGGGGAGGGACTTCAATGCGGGTATAATGCCATAGAGTCCATTTTCCCAAATGGCTATTTTTTTCCAATCTCTGTCACCTGGAGATCAGTGTTGAGTTGGAGTTGTATATAATTCATCCCAGATTTGTGAAACTTTTCCATTGACTTCTGTCTGTTGTGCTTTATAAGCATAGTTTGAGTCAGTTATGAAAACATGTAATTTTGGTTAAGGGCATATGGTCAAATGTTCTTAAACCTTGTTGGATGCTTAGAATTTTTTTTTAAAAAACCCAGAAATATGAAGGAAGAAAGTAAAGAAGAATTTTCTGTTTTGAATTGTATATGTTTCTCATACTTTTTGAACACCAAGTATTAAATATTGAAGGCAATATTTACATAATAGTTTTCATTTTCATTTCTGTGCACCAGACAGCAATACAATGTTATCCATCAACAACCAATTTTGTGCCTGGAGAAAGTGAGCTGTCCTATAGCCTGAGTTGCCCTTTAGTAACCCAGAATATGTGGTCAGGTTTGGTAAAGATTTATGAAAAACAGCATGGAATCTTCTTAGATTTCCTGAGTTCCCAGTTAGAGAAACCCCCAGAGTTACCACAAGGACAGAATGTCAAGCCAACATTATGTTATATAACATACCCTAAGTGATTTATGGCACATGTTGCATTCTAATTAAACTGGAGTTATTACGCACAAGCTGGTCTAGCACTATCTTTAATGGAAGTGACCTGGCTTAACTGTAAATATGATAGCTTATGAATTATGCCCCAAGACTGTAGCAATTGTATATTTAATTACACATGCTGTGTTCACTGTAATGCAAATATGATCATAACTGGGTTCATGACTGAAGTCCAAGGTTGTAATCTTCAAATCATTTACTTGGATTAGTCCTACTGGCTTCATTTATATTGTACTATATTTATTTTACAGTGAGTTCAGCATTGTAGTCTTAATCATTCTAAGAAATAACAATTGATAGGAGTTCCTCACTTTGACAAGCGACAGTGCTCTGATTGTTCTTAAAATGTAATAGCCTTTTTTTAGTTGTATATTTTTCTTAATTGTCTGACACTTTTGGGGCAACTATTCGGTATAAATTGGAATACTGAATTTTGAGATAATTCTGTCCAGTGAAGATTATGTATATGCAACTGGATAAGTGACTGCATACACTAAGCATATACTTCTGCATCTTGTGCTGAGGGTTACGTACACTGTTTCTGATTCTAGACTGAGGAAAAAATTATAATGCAAATGCATGCATAAGCAATGTCAACTTTTATGGCATCAATAATATGTTAGGGATGAATGGGAGTGGTGGTGTCTCAATCTTACTGAATAGGTGACTGGAGCTAATAAAGATGAAATGGCCAACTGTGGGACATATAGCTGGGTGTGCCCAGAATCAAATACTTCTGCACAGCCTATTTTTCTGTATGTCTCTGGATTGCAGGAAAAAAATGCTTATAAAAATCTTTACCAAATTTTTTAAATTTAAATATCCATTATCCATGTGCCTCCCAAATAAGGACATTGAGACCACAATATGGGTTTAACTAGTTTATTTAAACTGTATGCTAGTATCACTACAACTGATCCTACAGTTCACCAGGAAAACAATGGAATGACCCAGGACTAACCCCCTAACAAGGGTTTGAGATGTGTCTGCAAAGTAAAATTAACTCACCTAATAAAAGTTTAAAGGTGCCAGCCCTAGACTGCAACCTACCCATTGTCAAAACCCTATTAGCTCTGTTGCTCACCATCTCGAGAGGAAACAGTGGAGAGGAATAGCAGAGGGAGTGGAGAGAATAGCAGAGGAGAGGAGTAGCAGGGAGAGGAGAAGTGGGACAGACAGCACTAGGTAAGCTCTGTTTTTGCTTTTTGGAGGGCTTTTCTCAAAGCCAAATCCTTTAATCTTTTAACGGTGGGTTTTTAACAAGGGCTTTTTTCTTGTTTTCTTTGTTCTGGCCATGTGCTTGCGCTAGGCGCTAGGCATCTGAGGCTTGCTGAGAGGTGGGCTTCCTATTAGCTCTGTTGCTCACTCTCTGGAAGCAGCGGAGAGGAGTAGCAGAGGAGTGGAGTAGCAGGGAGAGGAGAAGAGGGACAGACAGCACTAGGTGAGCTCTGGTTTTTCTTTTTGGAGGGCTTTTCTCAGCCAAATCTTTTAATCTTTTAACAGTGTGTTTTTAATGGGGGCTTTTTTCTTGTTTTCTTTGTCATGGTTGTGTGCTTGCCCCAGGCTTCAGAGAGTTGGGGCTTGCTGAGAGGTGGGGCTTCCTATTAGCTCTGTTGCTCACTCTCTGGAAGCAGCAGTGTGTGCTTAACAGTGCCCAGGTGTTTTACTGAATAAAGACATATCTTGAGGGATAGTAGAAGGAACAGAAAGCTCAAGGGGGAGGCACTCATTAAAAGTTTAATATTTGAATATCTAAACAGAGTTAGATACGAAGGCAGGAAGCTAGCAGGGGTGTGGGGGCTTTCCAGTGTTTTGCACATTGTCACATGTACAGCTATCTACCACTAGGGCAGAAGTCATGGGTGTGCCCTTGCTGCAATGAGCTCCTGGCGCTCAGGGAACGTGTGCATTCTCTTGAAGCCAAGGTGGCAGACCTGGAGAAGCTGAAAGAGGCAGAGAGGGTGACAGATAAGGCTTTCAGGGACCTAACAGCTGGGTCCCACTCCCAGGGTGACATCTCTTCAGATGTCATGGAGAATGAGGGTCTGGAGGATGGCGGGTGCCAGTCTGAGGTGATGGAAGTTGCTCCCTTAGATGGGACCCCTTCCTGAGCTGGTGATCAGCTAACCTCTCACACCGAGGATACCCCTTGGGAGATGGGGGACTCCTCGTAGTAGGTGATTTGATCATTAGGAATGTAGAGGGTTGGGTTTGTAAGAGGCGTAATGACCGTGTGATGACACCTGCCTGGTGCAAAGGGTGCGGATGTCATGCTTCGTCTAGATAGGCTTTTAGACAGTGCTGGGGTGGAATCAGCAGTTGTGGTCTACATTGGCACCAACAACATTGGGAAATGAAGCTGGGTGGTTCTGGAGACTAAATTTAGACTGCTAGGTAACAGGTTGAAGTCCAGGACCCCCAAGGTGGCATTCTCAGAAACACTACCTGTTCTACACGCTGGGCCAGCTAGGCAAGCGGAGATACAGGGTCTCAATGTGTGGATGAGAAGGTGGTGTAAGGCAGAGGGTTTCAGATTTGTCAGGAACTGGGGAATCTTTTGGGGCAAGGTGGGTCTGTACAAAAGGGATGGGCTTCAACTTAACCAAAAAGGAACCAGGCTGCTGGCCCTCAACATTAAAAAGGTGGCAGAACAGCTTTTAAACTGATCCCTGAGGGAAAGCCGACAGGAGCTGAGGTGACTTGGGTTTGGAATACAGTATCTATGAGGATGCAGACAGGGAGGGAGGTTTTTCTAAATCAACCAGATACAAGCATGGAACATAGCAATGTGCATGTGATAAGTGATAGTGTCTACAAAGGGCTAGAGGGCAAAGCACATAAATCCCAGGTTAAGGACAGAGACAGGGTATACAGGTGTCTCTATGCTAATAGTAGAAGCCTTCAGCCTAAAATGGGGAGCTGGAGTACAGGTTTTGAAGGAGGACATTGATATAGTGGGCATCACAGAGACATGGTGGAATGAGGAGAACCAATGGGATGCTGCTATACCAGGTTGCAGGCTCTACAGGAAGAATAGGACAGGGTGTATCTGGGGTGTTGTTGCCCTCTTACGTCAAAGAGAGCATAGTGTCACATAGAATAGACAATGCAAAGGGAGCTGATTCCCCTACAGAAGCACAGTGTATATCAATACCAGGTATGAAGGATAGTCTAATATTAGGAATATATTATTGTCCCCCTGACTAAGGCACTCAAGAGGATTTTGAGATGAAAAAAAAAATTAGAGTGGCCAACAAAAGCAAAAACCTAGCGGTAATGGGTGATTTCAACTATCCCCACATAAACTGGAAAAATGCATGTTCAGGTCATAGTAAGGAGAGAGCATTCCTGGATATGTTAAATGACTGTGGCTTAGAGCAGAGGGTTGTAGAACCAACCAGGGGAGAGGTGATCCTAGATCTAATTCTATGTGGGACCCAGGACCTGGTACGGGAAGTCAGTGTTGTTGAGCCGATAGGGAACAGCGACCACAACGCTGTCAGATTCAGTATCTCTGCATGTGAGCAAGTGATAACTACTAATGTAGTTACATTCGCCTTCAGAATGTGAAATTTCTCAAAGATGAGGGGGATAGTGCGTAGGAAGCTGAAAAGGAAAATCAAGAGAGTGAAAACTGTCAAGATGCTTGGAGATTATTTAAAAACACAGTAATAAAAGCTCAGCTGGAATGTGTTCTGCAGGTTAGGAAAGGCAGCACTGAGTCCCAAAGTAAGCCACCATGTTTAACAAGGGAGGTCCTTGTTAAAAGATGTCTTTTAGAAAATTGAAGTCCAGCTCGACTGATGAAGAATACGAGAAGGAACACAAATGGTGGCAAAAGAGAAGCAAGTTAGCTGTAAGGGAGGCAAAAAAGGATTATGAGGAACCAGAGGCTTAGCTACCAGGGGGACAGGGTGTGTGCGTTGCACTGGGAATATTGGGGGGCGCAAAAAATTCAGGTTTGTTTGTGGTTTTTTGTATTTTTTGTGGGTTGTTTTCCAGTTTTTGGCCTGCAGGGGGTGCAGTTTTTAGGCTAGCAGCACCAGGTTTGGTGAACTTTGGTTCAAGGGGTCCAAAGTCAGGGACCTTCAATTGTGTAGCTCCATGTCCTATTAGCTCCCATTGAAAACAATGGGGGCACCCCCTTTGGCAGTCCATAACCAAACCTCACCAAACATGGGTGGCATCATGAGGGGAGTCTCCTGAAAAATTTCTGAAATTGTGGTGCTGCTAGACTAAAACAGCTCTCTCTGCAGGCCAAAAACTGACCCCCCCCCCCACAAAAACCCACAAATGAACCTGAATTTTTGTGCTCCTGGTGCAACTTGCACCCCCGGCCCCCTGGTATCTATGCCTGTGGTTCCTCATAATCCTTTTTTGCCTCCCTTACAGCTAAAGGTGTGCTAAAGGATGACAGGGAGATTGTAGAGACACTGAATGAATTATTTGCATCTGTCTTCACCCAAGAGGAAGTGAGGAAAATTCCTGCACCTGAGCCAAGCTTCTTAAGAGGCAAATCCAAGGAACTAGCAAAGATAGTGGTAGACAAAGAAGAAGTTCTGGCAGCCATTGATAAACTAAACACTACCAAATCCCCTGGCCCAGATTGCATTCACCCAAGAGTTCTTAAAGAGCTCAAGAATGAAATTGCTGATCTTCTCACTTTAATATGCAACTTATCCTTGAAATCAGCCTCCATCCCTGAAGACTGAAAGATGGCCAATGTCACACCAATCATTAAGAAAGGATTTAGGGAGGTCCCAGGAAATTACAGGTCAGTCAGTTTGACATCTGTTCCTGGTAAATTTGTAGAATCTATCATTAAAGATAAAATTATAAAACATGTAGAAAAGCAAGACCTGCTGAGGAGGAGTCAGCATAGCTTTTGCAGAGGCAAGTCTTGCCTTACAAACTTACTTCAGTTCTTTGAGGGTGTAAACAGGCATGTGGATAAAGGGGAACCAGTGGACATTGTCTACTTCAATTTTCAAAAAGCTTTTGACAAAGTTCCTCACCAGAGACTATTGAGAAAACTCAGCAATGTCTACCAGGGATCTCCAGTGAGCCCATTCTATGGCCCCTGGGATGGACACAGCAAATGCTAAAGATCTATCCACCTCAGCAGCTGCTCCACAGATCTCTGCTCCTGCAAGGGAATGCATGCAAAGATAATATAGTAACACACTCCACTGTGAATGAACGGACTCCATTCTTTCCAGAACCACACTGAGGGAGAGCCTGGCAAATGAATGAACTTTCAGCTCATTGGGAAAATCTCCTTTCCCAATCAGAGTGGTGTTGTGGATAAGAGCAGGTGTACTCTAATCTGGAGAATAAGGTTTGAATCCCCGTTCCTCTATCTGAGCAGCAGAATCTCATCTGATAAACCAAAATAATTCCCCCACTTCTGCATTCCAGCCAGATGCTTTGGGGTTAGTCCCAGTTCTTCAGAACTCTCTCAGCCCCACCTACTGAGAGGAGATGAAGGGAAGGAAGGGAAAGGAGTTTAAACTTCCCTGAGTCTTCTTACAGGAGAGAAAGAGAGGTATAAATCCAAACTCCTATTCTTCTACCCCATGCACTAGTTTTTCTTATGCACAAGGGTCCATGCTGCTGAGAGTCTATAGCTCTTTCTGCCCCACTTGACTGTCACTACTGAGCTCAGGTGCAAAAGGAGCTGTTGTGGGGCCTACTTTTGTACACAATCAAGGGAAACAGTAAAAGAGGTTTAGAAAAGAGCCCCCTGTTTATCTGTCAGTATGTGGCCACCCCTTTGGGTTCTGCCTCCAGAGATGGGATGTCTGAATTCTGAAATGGGAGAGATCAGCCACAAAGTATGGACTTTGATGTCTTCTTTGGGTGTTGACCCAAAATGCTCTCCCAGTAGTACTAAGTGCCCTTTCTGTGCGTTTCCTGTCACCAAAGTGCCCTGCCTCTCACTCCAAGGCTGCATGGCAGGGAGCTGTCAGACAGTGTCCCATGCTGTGAGTGAGTTTTGAAGCATCCTGGCTGGGACTTTTGTTGGGTTGAGGGAACTGCAATTGGTGCTGGGGAGAGGATTGATTGGTCATACCTGCAGTCAGTATCCTGAGCTGCTTCGGGCCTCATGGGCATGGGCATGAAAGGGGGGGGGATTTTCTTTTTCCATTTAGTGGGTGTTTATGTGCTATGCCCTGATTTTTGAAGGCACAACTCTGCACCTCTGTCAGGGGGTGTTCCTAGGCTGAAAGGGCATCAGGAGCTAACTAGCTCTAGCCATGACCCACAATATATCCCCAACTATAGAAGGGGAGGGGCCTGAACCTCACTTGTGCTGATGGGCAGCTGCTGCAGAGCTGAGCTGGTGCCTGTGAGCAGCACAGCAATGCTTATGGCCTACACTGATGTAACTGGCCCTTATACTTGCACAATTCGGAGATATACTGGCATAAGGGTCAGTCTGCCCTCTAGGCCCCTTTGCTCTCCTTTATTGTGCTGTTAATTATTAGCTCTTGCCAATAGAATAATTGTTCCTTAATCTTTTATTCAGGATCATTAAAGAAATTCATTTATTAAAGGAGAAATGCCTGAGTAAAGACCTTCAAATCAAAATGGGAAGATATCTGTTATGGATAGTTTATTGCATTTTCTATGCACCCAAAGAAGTGAGCTGTACCACTTGAAAGCTTATACTGGAATGCATTTTGTTAAACTGTGAAGTCCCACTGGTCTCCTGTTTTATTTTGCTTCTAACAATTACTCATTTGGAATATTTCAGATTTGCAATTGACATTTTCTCATGGTAATTGTTGATATCTGTTGGCAGATGTTATATATAATTAATGATTATGTAAATTGATGTGAGTTATCCTTGTGGATAATACACTTGAGTGTTTGGTTCTGTATCAAGTGGTGTAGGATTTGGAAATGGTGTATAAAAAGGGGTTTTTGAACTCTAGTGAAAAGGTACTTTGCAAAAATAGCCAAGAAAGAGTACAAATATTGTTGTAGAATGTTTCATACACTGCTTACAAGTATTCCATCTCAGCACACTGATCACGAATTGGAGTGTACACTCCTTGGTTTTTGGATGCAAGTACAGTATACTATAATGCCACCACGTAAATATGTGATTTCCCCACATGTAAATTTTTTTTTACAGATTTGATTTCACCATCTATAAAAGCATAGTAGTACTGGAAGGAGGTGCAAAAAGACTTGCTAAAAGGATCTTTACATAATAAATGTGTATAATTCATTGCAAATGAAAAGTGGACACTGTCCAGGTACCTTTGAAACAGAATTAATTGTATTAAAGGGGTATCTGTATGATGATGGTAGTATTGATTACTAGCTAGGATAATAAAAAAATGTAATGTTTGGGTTGGATCCAAAAGAATGTTTCTGTGTGTGTGCGGGGGGGAGAGGTGGTGCTGATGCACACAGAGTATGACTTTTACAGTTTCTCCCTTCCCATGGCAAACTTAAATGATTCTCCAAATCTTGCTGTTGAGCTACAGGGGACCTCTAGAACAGAATTAGGGAGCTTTTCAAGTGTCATGAGTGGAAACTGAGGCTCATTCTGCACATGCAGAATAATGCACTTTCAAACTGCTTTCAGTGCTCTTTGAAGCTGTGTGGAATAGCAAAATCCACTTTCAAACAGTTGTGAAAGTGGTTTGAAAACGCATTATTTTGCGTGTGCGGAAGAGGCCTGAGAGTCACTGAGAGTATGAGTGCAAGGATTTTGCTGGTCCACAGTATGTTACACTGGCTCCAATCAGATGGAGATACCAGATTGTTGGGACAACAACATGGAATGGCCATCTCCAGCAATATTTTCTTTTGAAAACTTTCCTAAGCACCTGACCTTCTGCAGTCTGAGATATTTTAGACTAGCTTGATGTTAGATTATATCCTAAGTCAATTCTTATTCTTATTCTTGGTCTCCTGATGATTCATGTGTCATTTATTTGTATATGGATTTACACCCTATATTTGTCCACTGTGGGGACACAAGAGACTTACAACATTCTCCCTTCTCATTTTATCTTCCCAGCAACTCTGTGAGATAGTTTAGGCCAGAGGTGGCGAACCTTTGGCACTTCAGATGTTATGGACTACAACTGGCCAATTGGCCATGCTGGCAGGGGCTGATGGGAATTGTAGTCCATAACATCTGGAGTGCCAAAGGTTCATCACCATGGGTTTAGGCTGACAGTGTGATGGGCCTAAGGTCACCCAAAAAGCTTCCATGGCAGAGAGAGGATTTAAATGTGGATCTCCCAGATCCTAGTTCAACTTTCAAACTACTACTACTAAATTTTATATGGCCAGATTCAAAGCTCCAGATCTAAAACTTCATCCTTCTATTCAGTTAATATTTGGAGTTGACCAGGAGTACTCTTCCATTGTTGTGCTTGTAGTTGTCCTAATGTTAGCAAGAATAACAGACACTTAGAAAATGTGGATGTGTGGAAATGAAGTAATAAAACGCACAATGGAGCAGCATTACCAAACAAACAAACAACCCTGAGATCCTAACAGGTGCAGGAGACAAACTCTTTATTCTGATGTGTGGGTCCCAATGCATTTAGAGTGGTTAGCCCTTTAAGAGTATGCAAAATAACTTTAACTGGATATCAAAAGAGCTAGTTCCAACCATAGCTTGCAGTAACCTCTTAGGTAGCATTAGCAAGTTTCCTGGCATATTAGTTAACAAAGTTATCTTGCATTCCCCTAATCCTGCATTCCTTTAATCTATCAAAACACTAATCACTAAAAACATATTGAGATCTATGCATTGGAATAAACAAGTACTAAATAATTTTTTCTGCAAGAAGAAACAACATTTCCTCCTCTATTTTCCTCTCATTTTTAGCATGCACTTAATTCAGGTGGACTCTGTTCAGCGCTGGATGGAAGACTTGAAGTTTATGACTGAATGTGAATGCATGTGTGTTCTTCAGTCTAAACCGATTAGCACAGAAGAAGATGCTGAAAGTGAATGTTCCCTTTCATCACAACACACTGTTACTGATAACTTACAGTTGTTGCTGAAAAGAGCTTGGATTATAAGTACTGAATTGACCAGGATTGTTCAAAAACTAGAGAAGAACAGATGGCAGAGAGTCCATAGCATGACAGTAAGAGTCAACTGTCATGTCCGTTCAATGATAAATGAATATAATACATTCACAAGGAATTCTTGGGATGAAATGCACCAGGTATTTATATTTATTTATTTTAAGCATTTATTATCTGCTTTCTACTTTATGGAAATCAAGGTTGCTTATATGTCTATAAAGTGCCATCAAGTTATCTCCAACTTCTGGTGACCGTATGACTCAGTGTCCTCCAAAATGTCCTGTCGTCAGCAGCTTTGCTCAAATCTTGCAAAATGATGGCTGTGGCTTCCTTTATGGAGTCAATCTATCTTATGTTGGATCCTCCTTTTTTCCGGCTGCCTTCAGCTTTCTCTTGACGTTATTGTCTTTCCAATGTGTCATATATTCTTATAATGTGATCAAAATACTATAGCCTCAGTTTGGTTATTTTAACTATTAGGGAGAATTTGGGATGATTTGACATATAACTCACTTATTTGTCTTTTTGTCAGTCCATGATACTAGTAAAACTCTTGTCCAACATTATATACCATAAAAACAAAACTACTATTACCAAAAAACAAAACCAACGCCCCCCAAACCCACATAGAAGAGCATAATTTAAAATATTCAGTTAGAACTGCCAATAAATAAAAAATTAAATTAGTCAAATGCAGTCTTAAATAAAACAGTGTTGCCCTGCCTCCTGAGGGGGGCAGGTGCACCTCCCTGGGAAGGTTGTTCCATAATTGTGGGGCTGCCACTGAAAAAGTCCTCTCTCACATTTGCATAGACAAGTTTCTTTGATTGATGGGACAGTAATTTTAATTCCAGGTCAGGAATGCATGGGAGAAGACACTCCTTCATATCCCCTGATGCCAAGCCCTGAAAGGATTGTTAAGAAGTACAATTTGTATCCAGTGTGCTCTACTAAACTAGAGGTTATTTGTTTTTAAATCTAGATCCTCCTAGAGCAGTGGTGGCGAACTGCCATGCTGGCAGGGGCTGATGGGAATTGTAGTCCATGAACATCTGGAGTGCCACAGGTTCGCCACCACGGTCCTAGGGTTTTATATGCTTTTTAAATGAAAAAAACCCCTGCAACGTACACTAGACATGGTACAGTCTTATGATTAACACCTTGGGAGTTTTTGAAATGCACATTTCATGTGTTCTGCACCATATCATAATACTGTTATTCTGATCAGTATTGACTTACAGCAATTAGCAATGAAATAAAAATAATTATGAATTGGAGATGAGTCATCTCCTGTTTGTATGAATTTTGACTAAATTAAGATGGGCAAACTTGGTGTGACTGGGGAGATGCAAGTTTACTGTGTTTTTTCAAGGGTAGGAAAAATTTAACTCACTATCTATTGTCAAAGCCCTGATACAAATCACAGACCTCTTATCAACTGTTTCTAGCTTTTACAGGAATTGCAGGTGATCCCAGTAAGCTATTTCTTAGGCCATGTCTAATTTGGCCCTAAGTTCCATGCAGGCATTTATAACAAAACGCAAATGGCTGTTGATTTTAAGGAAGAGCAGCTTTACAAAAAGAATATCTTAGAATAGGGAAGGAGGTGGAAAGGGTGACTAATGCCAACTGATTCCCAATTCATTCTGTTTCCTACCTCCACAGGGTCCTAACCGTATGCTTACCACTGTGTAGTCATATTGGCCTACAGATCCAAAAACAAGTTAACACTTTTTTGCTATTGCTAAAGTAATTTCTAAAATTAGCTTCAGAATCTGTTTATGTTACTGGAATCCAGCTGTTCATCAGATTTCAAACTGAAAATGCATTTTATGTGAATGTTTTATATTCACACACAAGTGGGAGACCCACAAGGACTTGAGGGGTCATTTCATTTTCTACTCCCCCATTTCCTCTTTCGCTTTCCTGAAAGCCCCATAGCCCCTCTCATTTCCTTCTCTCCTTCACCCCCACCAGGCAACCTACCTTTATCTTCCCCCATCTTAAGAATTCCCTAATTCTGTCCCCTGCTCTGCAGCTTCTGTCTGGGAAAACTCTGCCCATTTTGAATTGTGCTTGCTGTGCTAGGAGTATGCAGTAGGGAACCAGGAAGGACTTGTGTGTGTGGAGGGGGTATTCCCTCCTTAAACTATTTCCTCTTCCCCCTGTCTGGGAGCCCCATATCCTCCCCTTTCTCTGCTTCCTTCTCTCCTTTCCACCCATCAACCAACATACTTTTTATCTGTTCCCCTTCAACTATATTTATTATTATTTTACTTTATTTATATCCTGCTTTTCTCCCCAATTGGGACCTAAAGCAGCTTACATCATGCTCCTTTAGTCAATTTTGTACTCACAACAATATTGTGAATTAGATTAGGCTCAGAGCATGTAACTGGATGAAACTCAGCAAGCTTTCACAGCAAAATGAGCATTTCAACAAGAGTCTCCCAGATCCTAGTCTGAAACGCTATACCCAGAGGTGGGATCCAACCAGTTCTCACCACTTCTCTAGAAGTGGTTACTAATTTTTTCTGAGTACCGAGAAGGGGTTACTAAAGCAACCTCCCTGCCCAATAGGGACTGGAGGTCCGTGTGTGCGGCGGTGCCACTGTTTGAACCCCACCACCATCGGAACCTGTTATTAAAAATTTTGGATCCCACCACTGGCTATACCACACTGATGTACAGTGCACATGCATTACCATAGCATGCAGCCAGTTTTGGGTGAGTTATACAAATCACATGGTACTGAGTTACTCTGTGGCTGCTGCCAGGCATTGCTCCAATGAATTCTTTCTCAGTCACAAGCCAAAACAACTCTGGAAAGGCTGACATCCCTCTGCCTTTTCTTGATAGAAACCAAAGCTTGAGGGCTGGCAATACTGTTATGATTGCCTCACAATAGACACTGATGATATTCATTTTGTAAAGCTGCAAATGCTCTTTTTGTCATTTGAGGTTAATATCTAATTTTTAAAAAACCCAGGATTTTCTGCAAACCTGGGGCTTCCGCTTTTCTCAGGTTTGTACAAATATCTATGTTGTCTACCCATGACCCCAGTCTGAATTTAAGAATCCACTGATGGGGTTGAATTGAGAATTATACATATTGACATATAACATTTGTATATTTTTATATATAGTATGAAGAAATGTTAGTGGAGAAATGTTCGGAACTTACAACAGTTACTGAAAGGTAATAGCAAATGTTATTGGTTATGAGATATTTATTTTTCTTTTGAGAAAATTATGCCAACCTTCCCACAGAATCTGCTCAAAGCTTTTTACCATTTCATATCTACTCTCTGAACTTAAATACGGTAGATAATACAGTTTCATCATTTTTCAAGCATTTAATCCAGCTCCTAGATCCAACTAAAGTAATCAGTTCCAATAACTGACTTCAAGGAACCCCAGTGTGGAAAACAAACAAACCTGGCTTGGATTCTGGCCTGTTTCAGACATCACAAATGTGTGAGCCTCTACTTTGCACACACAGTTTACTATGGGGAGATGTCTCCTTTTATTTACATTGAAGGCACAGAAACATCCTGTCACTATTGCTTTGACATGTGACCTGTTGCCCAGTTAAACTGAGTAACTGTTGTTTTGCCTCATCTTGTGGCAGCATCAACCAACCATAACAACTTATTCTTATAGTAGTTCATCTGTTTGATAAGTTTAATGCCTGTATTACTTGGATTTTATCTTTTATATTAGTTCAGGTGTTGATGTGAAGCCAATTTTGAACTTCCTTATGAATATTACCTTACCAATGAGGTCTTTTTTCTGAATTTGGATATATAGATTTTTTTATTATTATTATTATTATTATTATTATTATTATTATTATTATTATTATTATTATTATTATTATTATTATTATTATTATTATTATTATTATTACCCCCGGAGGGCTCTGGGCGGTGTACAACATTTCAATATAACTTAAATAAGCAAAAGGAGCCCTCTCAATAAATTAAATACAATATAGGATAAAATAAGGGCTCTAAGCATCAAATTAGTACTTCTTCATGAGCTGCCCATGGCCCGGTGCAGCTTGCTGAGGTCTTTACTCCATAGGTCGTACCCGTCCCCCGCGGTGGCGATGCTAAGGGAGGAGGCGGCAGCTCCTGGACGGGACCCGGACGCCTTCCCCTCCGTCCTCGAAAACCCAAAGATTATGTAACTTGACACTGAACTTCCAACTGAATTTTGAGCTCAACAGTTATTTCTTGGGGTCCTATTCTAGGCTGCTTAAAAGTAAAAAAACCAGAATATCATTAAGTTTGTCATATTATATTCGGCATGTTGTATGGTATATATTTTGTATCACAGCATAAAACAATATTTCCAAATAATTCAGAACTGCTCCAGCTTTACTTTCTCAGGATAGATATTTGTTTTTGAACATGTACATTTAAATTTCAATACTTCACACAGTCATATGTGGGGGCAGTCTTGGGGATTATGAGGCCTTGGGCAAGATGGCCCCCCTACACACTGTTTATTCTCATCTAACCCAGCCATAACAAGAATAAATGGCCCAATTTTCACAAAGCATTGTTACTAAAAAATGCACCATAGCTTGCATTTTGACTCCATTTTCCGCCACCATTTTTAAATCATCTGTCAGGACACCACCTCAGGATGGGGTTTTAGCAACAGCCTAGACTGATTTATAAGAAGAGCACCCTTGTTCATATGCCATGTGAAAATCAGTTTATCACATTCAAGGGAATGTTAGGCATATTTGCTCGTTAATCCCCATTATATTCTGTTGAGATAAGGCCTGTGTGAGTATACATATGATTGTGGGCTTGGATGAAAAAGTGGAC